>NC_135151.1:12200219-12825219 GCF_050948215.1 Halictus rubicundus
ATCGGTAAAACGAAAATATGAAACGAACGTTAAGAACAAGGGAAACAGAAAGAGGGATGGGGGGGGGGAGACAGAGCGGAAATGGGTGGAGGAAAGCGTGCGATGGAAACGGAGACTAAAATTAGAATAAGGGCGGGGAGGGGTCTCGCGGAAAGCGGTAGAAAATCGAAAAGGTGGTTAAAGCGGAGGGCGGCAAGACGAGTAAGAGAGGCCAGGACAGCTACTTGCGAGAGGTTGGGTGTACACCGACTCGCATTCCAAGCAGACTTGGTGAACCGGGTTCATTATTTTCTCGTTATAAGTTTCTACAACTCGAGCTTGTTGTCGTAACGCTGTTAACGCGGACGCGTCGCGAATTGTTAAAGCGACGGCGAACGATCGGCGCGCGTATATATTCGGCGGCTTCCTTAAACCCCGCGTCACGCGCCGCCCTACCACTTCGTTCCTTTTCATCCCGCATTGCACGACCACCGTTCAACCCCCGCGCCATACACCCCCCGTCCCCTCCGTCTGCTTCTCCTTTATCCGCTTCCTTTTCGCGTTTATTAATAAACGAACCGGTGTCACTCGGACAACCCCGTCCGGCGAACCTGCACGCCGCGACGGAACTCGAAACGAGTTTGCGATCTGTTGCAACTGATTTTTATGTAAATTCACTTTCTTTCGGAAATGTTGCTCTCGTGGAAATTAGAACGGGGATCAAGTCTTGGTAAACTTTTGTTCCTTTTCTGGTCCTCGGTTCTTTTCGCTATGAAATATTTCGGCTTTGTTACGTAGAATCCTTAACATTTCGGAAATTAGTTAAACACAATGGTCCCAGAACCTTCTTTTTGTGATCTTCCGCGTTCTCGCTGCTTAACATTCGATTTTATTCGATTTCTACCGCTCCCCCCTCACACCCCTCTTTCCACAATCTCCCCTTTTCCGCCCCCCCCGGTCTGTTTGCTTATTTCATATTTTTAGCAATCACCTACGCCCATGGTAGTGCGCAATTAAGCGGTACCGAATGCGATACGTTCGCGAGACCCGATAGTCGTCCGCATCGAAGTGTGCACCATTATATTCGTTTTCGTCGCACCCTCTTCGCGGTCCGTTCTTCTTCTGTCTCGCCTCGCGTTTCGCCTGTTCCCCTCTGCTTCCTTTCCGATCCCCCCCGGTGTTGTTCACCGGAGAATATTTGAATTTGTCGCAAGATTCCGGGTATAAAATGGTAGCCGAACTAGAAGAAGAAGAAGAAAAGGAGGAAGAAGGAACAGGGGACACACAGTATGCGGCGAACTCGAGAACGGCGGCGCTTGTATTGAACGGCGAGGACGAATCCGGGGTGGAATTTCGTCGTGGAATCTGCAGCGACGAACGAAGCGAAGACAGAAAAGACTGATGTCCTGTATCCTGTCCCCGAACGTTCTCCCCGAGCGATCGGGGAAAGGGCGACGTCGAAAAAAGGGATAGCAAGGAGAGCAAGGATGCCGTTGGTATCCGGAATGGATTACGGAATCGGATGGAATAGCAGGCAGGGCCCTAGGATAGTCCTCCTTCTCTATTCTAGCGCGACACCTCATCATTCCACCACGTTCGCCGAGGTATCCTTCGACGTACAACGTGTTTCGATCTTTCCTTGAGGCGTGTACGGTGATTTAAGTCACTGTTTACGCTTCCGTGTCGTTCCTTCAGCCGTCCCCCCCCCCCCACCCTTCTACTGGTCCTCTCACATGGGAATTCCTATATCTCGCGCGTGTAAATCCATTTCAGTATTAGATCAAGCATCCGGCGCGTTTACCCAAACAGGATCAGATTATCGCAAACGAAAGAAAAATGATCCCTTCGAACCCCACCCTAACCTGCCAACTGTCTCCTTCGCGACTAGCTTATTTGTTCACTGCTTAGCCCGATCCTCTGAAAACCTTAGTAATTTGCGAACGACGATCGTCTTCATAAGCCACACATAATTGTGTCATTATTAAATATTTTATTATTTCCAAAGATGCGCTATGTGATCGATAACAGGATCCTAAAGTTACCTCGGGATGAAAATTTCACAGATAAATCTGGAACCACAAATATTTGATCATTTGCAAAGGTACATTAGGCGATCAATAACAAGGCGTCCCTGAAAAGTACACGGTACTTGACGTTTCGCAAATCGCCGGGAGTTGAGGAGAAAAGGTGAAACTTGCACAGTTACGTCTCGGAAAGACATAACCAAAGTTTTAAGGGTGCTACAGTGAGCGACGGTTTTCAAGATCGTTGGAGATCATTCTGCATTCAGAAGATATTGCATGTTAGAACCGAATATATTCTTTATTGCTCGTAAGCCAGACGTTTTTGATGATTTCATAAGAGCCGTTGCCAAGATCCATTCAGATGCTTTATCAATCGTTTAGATGTGTCTGGCGTTCATTAGATTTCAATGCGCCATTATTAGGTCCAATAAAAGTAACTGGATATTCGAGTTGTGGCCACCGGAAGACGAGAATTTCGACGAAACCTTCGAAAATCCGCTTTGAAGCAAATCTAATATCTAAAGGTAAAAGCTAAAAATTGAGAGTTGCAATTTTTACCGAATCGGTAGTCAACTGTACGAAACGGAGATGAAATGAAAATGTATATCTTTTTTTTTATTTTATAAGTCAAAAATAGTTTAACAGTATTTTTAAGTTCACAGTACTAATAAAATCCACAATCTATTAGTAAAATAATCACGAGTCAAATAATTATCAACGTAAATTTGAATGTGTGGCGACCATAACAATTCACATAAGGCTCGAGTCTAGGATTGCGGATAAATATTTTGAGATCGTGGGTCTCCTCGTTCCGATTTCTGCGAATTAGTATCCTGAGATCGCTACACGTTGGATCCGATATACAATTTCGATGGCAACGATCGTGTGCGTAAATGGCTGTGTTCTTGTCGACATAGTGATCTGTGTTTTACGGATTCTGTGTGTTGTCGCGAAGGGGAAGAAGAAAAGCCCGGTGTTAACTGTGAAACGGGAGATCAGATATGTCCCGCTGTACACGAGCGCCTGAAATGCTTGCCATTGGATTAGCATACTATCATTTAAACAGACATTCCGGATGCGTCATCCGACCGTCATTAGTCGCGCTCATTGAAGGTCCATTGAAAGCTGGATCCAGTCCTACAGACTAATTACAGTCCGGCGTACACCGTATCGAAAGCAGTCACCAACCTATAAAAGGCCTGCGAAACACGTACTATCTCGTGGCACCTATGTATGCGTATCGCATTGTGCTCATTAATGAAACCGAACATTCTACTTTACGCTGTTCCGTAATTTCATTCTTGTAATTTCGACGATAATTCGTTTTAATTCGTTCCTCCTCGCCCGTAATCTTCAAATATTCGTTACTGCCACTAGAATCACCGGATATATATAAACTAAATATAACGGTGCATACGAGGGAAATTATTTATTAATTCCGTAATCTCGTTCTTGTAATTTCAACGATAATTCTTTTTAATTCGCCCGTCATTACTGATATTAGCATTACCGGACTGCTAAAATAGATCCGTTTCGATTCTCTCAATTTACACTTATTAAAAATGTAACAGTGCCTTCGAGGGAAATTATTTATTACTTCCGTGATCTCGTTCTTGTAATTTCAACGATAATTCTTTGCACTACTTTTTTCCGCGAATATAATCGTTGCAACTTTTGCACAAAATCTCAGAAAACTTGCTGTCGGAATTTTCATAATAAATTAAGAACGAGTCACTTTGACTGTTCGATACTCTCTACGTTCGATATATCACGTTACTGCACTTTGGGCGTATAGTAACGTCGTGTCAGTTTCAATATCGTTGCAGAGTTAATACATAATGAGTGTAGTTAACTGTAAACTGGTGCAACGGATTTCGAACGAATAGTAGTTCGATTACACTTGCTGCTAACGAAATTCCAGTAACATTATTTATTTAATTATACCGACTACATTGGTTTGACATCAAAGTGTCTTCCATCGAGCTTCAAAGTGACTTTTATCGAGCAAATTCGCGAAGAATCGAACCAGAAGGGTTTTTTTAAAATACATTAATGTGCATCGGACAATAAAGTTCGATTTAATTGAAACGCTTCAATGAGTCTCACAAATGTATTCATCAAACTGTTCGAAGAATTAAATTCCATCCACGTTAATTTTGCAACAAATACGCTGCATCGAATCCTTCCCTCGACCTCGAGCAAACAAAATTACTCAAAAATTGTTCGTATAAGACGACACGTTGATCTTGATTATCTAAAGAGAAAGTCACCTGTTAATGGCCGCGAAGCATCGTTAATAAAGTTAGCCGCGCCAGACATTTATTATTTTCCTGAAACCCGAAGAAGAGAGGAGAGAGAGAGAGAGAGAGAGAGAGTTTTTCAGCGAAATTTTTGACGTGTCTGCTCGCTGAACGAGAAGGTAAAAGATAATGCTTCCCAGATCAATGATGGCGACATCGGGGTCGAGTGTTTTTATTCCATTACTCGGCAACGTCGTCTTCCTAACCACTTACTTAACCTACAACCTTCGCCCTTGTCTCCTCCGCATCGGTGGTTGATGGTCTTCGGCAACTCAAATATTATTTGCCGCTCGATTCCCTCTCTTCTTCGTCATCTCGAAAATCGACGGTCCCGTAATACGTCACCTAAAGTGTAGACATAACACTTTAAATCTAATTCACTGTAATACAGATGTTGCGAATAATGGCTCCCCCGGTTGCCGCCATCGTGATTCCTATTCGGTTACGCGAAACCGGAGATTCGGTGTTGCGCTGCACTTGCATTTTATGGATATAGACTTTCATATTTACACGAGACTTCCTCTGTTACGACGGCATTTGTACCCGCAACTTTCCTTCAAACTACAATTATTGCATTTATGGTGGAACTTCTCCAAAATTGCTACACAATAAAGTTTAAGTAAACTTTCGTATTGTTCCAGCTTTTTTTTTTTACATACGAAATCAAAGTTTACTCGAATGTTCTTTGGTAAATTCCGCGGAAATAGAAATTTGCAGAAACATCGACCAAGGACAAAACATTATTAGAGGTTTAATTCTTCTGTGAAAAATGGAAATCTCTTTTACTAATTCAGTGAAATTTTTCCTCTATTGGTTTCATTATCCATAACCAGATTGCGGATTTTATGCATTTATAACACAAACGTGTGGGTGAAACGCAAAAGAGAATTTAATATTATTGGTACATTGGCGCAACCTATTAAAGCTAATAAAAGAAGAAATCTATTTTTATGTGGCTCCCCTTTTTTGTAATTGACGCAGACAATTTTTATTTTGCATAAAAATCTACAAGCTAATTATCTGCAGTCGACATCATAGATCTGCAGTGTATCGATAAAAAGCGGAACAGATGAGTTTCTTTTTATTTGCATACGCGTAACTATCTGTAAATGACAAAGTAAGATGATAAAAACACAATTATGTTATTTTAATGTTTTTCTACTATTTTATATTTCCAGTAGAGGGATCTTGGTAGAAAAATTAGAGACATCAAAGCAGATAAGGTTGAAATCGTTGTGTTTTTAAAATATTGCTGCAGTGGAGATGATAAACGAGGATGGAAAAGAAGCGGAGGAGAGAGAAAGGGAGAGAGAAAGAGAGTGAAACAGAGAGAGAAAGAGAGAGAGGGAGAGAGAGAGAGAGAGATGGAGAAAGTGACAAGAGAACTACACAGGACAACGAAGAGAAATACGACCGATCCATTTCAAAAAACGCATTATGCTGGTCGATCTCGTTATAGGGGTTGTAAATAAAAACTCCACGGCTCGTATCTGCATTTCAACCACACCCTGGGCCATTTGCATCTCATTTCGAACGTTATATCAGTTTCATTAACGAAGTGGAACAGTAGATTGCCGTTCCATCGATTACGCGTGATACTGTTAGTTTTGTATGTATTCTGTATCGAAGCGACGTTTTATTTAGCACTGGACGCGTTTCATCGAATTGTCAACAATATGAATTTTCAAGGTTTCCCGCTCGTTGTTTTTAATTAAACTCTTGCATAATTTAATCGGTAACAGTGTTCGACGTCGCATTTCATGCGCGAATCTTTAAAATATGTAAAACGGAAAAATTCAGCGTTAAAAACATCGTTTCGACTTTGTGAACAAATTGCGTGATCATTTCACTGAATTTTTGTTCCCCGTTCACATGGCAAATATTAACACAGAACACTCACAACAGATACGTTAAAATGTTAACAAACACCGTTTTGCTACTTTAAAGTCGAAAAGTATATTTTCGAGTTAAACATCTTTAGCTTCGTGGTTGCGAGCGAAACAAAGAATTAGAACTAATTAAAAAAGAATATTGTAATGGAAAGCTTCGGTTCCCTTTCCCGTGGAATTCTGTGCAAATGGAAACGGTGTACCCGCAGGTAATCTACACGTGTAATAGATGTGTCAGGAATTGCACGCTTGCCAAAAAGCTGCAAGTATAATATTCCCTCTTGAATTTTCGTGCTTGCTACATTTAAATTAACGAATCAATTTGTAAAACTGTAATCCCTCTAATTTTGGCAGTTTAATCTCCAAAGCAATCCAAATTAAATGTAATTTAAAGTTTAGCTAGCCTCCATTTCCTTCACCATTATTATTAAATAATAGGTGAAATGTTATTCATTACGTTCGAGCATTATGAGCCGGAGTGGAATAATAACGCATTATAGTAACGCAAATTTGAAAGTTTTGTGCTCGACAAATTGTAAGTATTATCTCCAAGATAACATTTATTTCAAGTTGTCCTATGTAAATAAAACTTTACTCTCAATTTTATTGTTGATTGTACTATGAACGAACTTCAACTAATTAGCTGACACGTCTGATCACGGCCTGCCGATTCTACTTTTTGTGCATATGGATGCACGAAGGTCTGACGAATTTTCATAATCGAAAATTAATAGATTTGGACGAAGTTGATGTTGGATTCGACGAGGAAAAAATGATAAAAGTCGTATGGGTTAGAGGCCACAAAATTTGATGGTGGTGCGCTCCTGATATGGGGGTGCTGCACGTAATAATTATATCGTTAGGTTACTGAGTCGTATTAAAAGACGTATTAACCAGCAGTCATACCGAGAGATATTACGAACGTAATAATTAAAAACGTGGCAAAGACAACGATGTTAGTTTTTAATAGGATTCAGATCTGATAAGGGATTTCTTGAAAAGAAAGTTAAATAAAAACTATCATTCCTCACCACCTACACCGAAACAATCATGGGATCGAGTAGAGAAACAATGGCGGTCAAAATCTCGAGAATATTGTAAAAATTCAATAACAATTTGCATCTCTCAAGACAGTCCAAGGTTCTTAAATAAAATATTAAATACAGTTCTTGATTAGTACTTTGGACTGGTAAAAAATTGCGCCAGGAATGAAATACCATGACTAGTAGATTAAACGTAACAGAATTAAAATCTTAATCGTTTCTTGAAGTTCAAATGAATGTAAAAATCATGTGCCTCTCAAGTCTCTTATGATCCCGTATTAATGAACACGTAAGTAACGATCAGACTGCGGATTTTCTGAATTTATGACAAAAATAGGTGGGTGTAACTACAAACAATACAAAGATTAAAGAGAAATTCCTGATTGTTTCCTACTGTATAGAAACAGTTTTCATTTTGCATGAAGATCCGCAGTAATGACGTTCCGGAAGAATGGTTTCATTGGTTCGATTTTGGTGGTGACTGTATAAACCGATAGTCAACGTGCGATGACGATACGTTCTTCAGCATCTTGGGAGAAGGTGGACGAGGTGAAACGGCAACGAAGAACCGGCGACGAAGAAGAAGAAGAAGAAGAAGAAGAGGGGGACGAAGAAACGGAAGAGGAAGAAGAAGAATAGAGCGGCCGGAAACGGCGAAGGAAGAAGAGTCGAAGCCGCGAGTTCCTCTGGGTGCGGAGGGGGTGCAGGTAGTTGCACGTGGAGGCGGAGCGACGCCGCGCGTCGCGTCGGGCCACCGACGCCGGCCGTCCTGCCCCCAAAGCGTCTGGTGGGGAGCCGTGGCGAACGCAGTTCTCGACGGATCGCCGAGAAGGTTTAACGGTGTTCTCATTGTCGGCTGCGGGTCTCGGTGAACCATCCGAGAAGCCACGTGATCCACCCCTTTTAACCGGGTCCCGAAGTCGGTTCGTTTCGCTATCATTCCGATCTCCTATCCCACCCACCGCCGCCCCCGGCACAGTCACGCATCAGCATTTCCCATCACCTTCTTTATTTGATCGACACACGGTTTTAGCTCTAACCATACTTTCCCCCACGCTGCTGAATGAAACGCATGGCTGATCCCCCAATGTCCTGCAACGGGACGCTCGGTTTTCGGTTGTTGCTCGTTCCGCGATTCCGACTCGTTTAAACGACAGTGATTGGTGGTTCGCGTCGTCGTCGTCGTCGTCGTCGTTGTCGTCGTCGTGGTTGTCTTGTTTCGAAATACGGGTAAATTCGCGCGTTTCATCCGTTGCCTTCCGGTTTCGATTCTCCGCTAGAGGCTCTCCCGGTTCGCGGACTAAGGGACATGATACAAAAACGTTCTTAAAATCGAACACGTGATTCCGTTGTGATACTCGTGGACGCCGTCGTGCAGTGTCTAAAGGTGTTCAAGGTGCTTCCGAGACCAATGACGGGATAATGACATCGTTCGAGGGCTAGGCGAGGTCGAGGAGTTTGCCGGGTCAAGGAGCGCTTAAATAAGGTGGGCAGAATCACCATCCCCTCTCGTGCCATTTCTATTCAACGGATCCGTATTATGCTACGACGATTCGGCGAATCGTCGTCGAACGGTTCGCGCGCTCGCGCGATCGTGTACGTTCCTCTTCGTATTGTTTACTCGCTTGCGACTGGTCATTCGTCAGATTTTAATTAGCGGAGGTTCAGGATTTATGCAGAATTTTTTCGTGACGAAGATCACCGATGGCACAGGGCTCGCGAATTTCTCAATTATTATTCTGCAGGATCTTTTTAATTGGATGGCTTCCTGTTGAACAGGACCAGTTTTTTTCGGAAAATTTTGATGACCGTACGAACTATTTTATAGATTATTCAAGGCACTTAAGACACGTGGGAACGTGTGCGTACAAAATCTACTTCGCAATTTTTGTTTTCAATCGAATGTTCTCTTTAACTGTAATAGCATAATAATTATTATAGTTAGAGTGGAGATCTTTATGGAAGATGGCTTATTTTATGTGGTCCAAGGTGAGGAACAAGTTCCATTTGTTAATTAAAAAATTCCTTACGATAAGCACAGAGCATATGCATTATTAGTATTTGTCTAATAGTAGTCTGTTTCTAATTATAGTACGATGAGATTGTACATTTTCGTTCATTGTCAGATCGAGAAGCTAATCGTTGCTACAATTCCTATTCTTAACAATGAAAATATACCGACAATTAAAAGAGATTGGCACGTGTTGCCTTATAACAATGACACGGTTGAATTTATTTAGATTTAGGTAGGTTTAGATAGGTGAATTTAATTGTGTGTGTGTGTGTGGACAGTATATTGACAACTAAAATCTCGAAACTTTAACAATTAGCTTACTACACGAACCGAAGGCGTTTATGATATAAACAAAGGAGCAGTTTCGTGAAAAACAGTTTGTTCGAGATGTCTAAAACTCCGCGTCAAAAGAATCCGGGCTGCGCCAAAAATGTTCGTCGCTGTTTGTAAAATATGTAGGACACCGGTTCACGGAGTCCGATCGTGAATTCTTTTTTTCTTGGTTCGAAGGGAAAGCACACGACACTCGCAGTTTCGAGGGCAGCTGTAGCATCCAGTTTATTTTTCTTTTCTTCCTCTGTGTTTACCTGGTCATGCTACTTTAACAAAAGTCACTGTCCCAGCCCATGGAAGTGGATGGATTACTCTACCGGTGTTTCTGCATTGATTCTTCTCTCCATAGCCGTAATTGAGGTTCTAAATCTGGACAAGTGCTTTTACACTTTCCTTTTTGCGACAGCACACTTTTGTTGTCGCACGCGCGCGCGCGCTCGCTCGCGCACCAACAGACTCCCAGTTCCTTTTCGCCCGCACGGAAATTACACCGTGTAATCCTTTTCTTTTATGGTTTACGCTGCACGGTAAAAGCTTCTTGGTTGTGTTTTTTTAATCGCTCGCCCGTGCAGGTGCAATTACTTTCGAAGCGCTGTCTTGCGTTCCATTGTTCCGCCGCGAGCGAGGTAAGACAGAACTCTCTCTCTGCCTGCGCAGTATCAATTCGCGTTATATTATCCAGTTTAATTATTTTAATAACTCCCCGCGAAAATAGTCTTCGCTATTCGACCAAATTATTATCTTACAAAATATTCCGAGTGGTTTCAATATTTTTCAAATTGTGAAATGTAAGGTTAGCTTCCCTCTGCAATTAATTATTAGACTGCGGATTCGATTGGCAATTGTAACTATATTAGAAGATTTTATAAAGAGTGTTGTAAAATTACTGAAAAAATAAATATACTTTTATCCGACTTGCTCACAATCGATTTAGAAAATGTTTATTTTGCACAACTGTCCCCAGTCAATTGTATTCTAAATCTCCATTTTTCTCTGAAGTTTCTGTCTGTATGTATATCAATTCGCATTAAATTATGTAATTAAATTACTTGAATAATTCGCCACGAATTAGTGGTTTCCAATTCAATCGTATTTCTCTTGGATAAAACGTTACGAGAGGTTTGACAATTTGTTTAACACTAGGTTTACAAAACCTGTCAAAATGACGGGTTTTAGTATTTTTAATGTACGATTATTTAGATTTTAAAGTTGCATGCATGAGTAATTATTCCACAAATTTATTTCTCTGACTATGTTATAAAAAAAAATGACTAAAAATTTGGATAGGTACATTTCTGTTATGTTCATAAAGTAGCATAAAATAGTCGTTTTTAGTGCTCCGTAAACCTACTGTTAAAGCGAAATGTGATTTCTGTAATTTTCTTTTACGATCACTTTTTCGTGAATATTCTTTTTGTATATGTAATGAAAGAACGGTCCTAAGTGAAATACAGTGTTGCATTGTTTGCTAAAGTTAAATCTACTACACGGTATCAGTTTTTCACGCGCGGCGTCATAAAGCGATCAGAACAATCGAATGGAATCGGACCTTTATACGCAAATTTGTATCGGAATCAATCGCTACACGCGTTGGCGTATCGTTTATCATAGAATACTGTAACAGATATCGAAACTATCCGATACTAAAACAATTTTACAGATATACGGCCAGACAGTGCAGAACTTTGAATTTGTACGACGTAGCCTGTGACCCTTTTCTACGTTATTTTCAATATATTTTTTCTCCTCAAATTGTCGTTTTGAATCTCAAACCGGGAAAAAAAACAAAAAAAAAAAAACGTGCATCGTTTGCGAAAACGTTTCCGTCTCTCTTCTCGTTCGGATTGTTAAATTTTATTTGCATTTCTTTTGTAAAGTCACTAGACCTTATACATTTATTCTTAATACGGTTTAATAACGTGTTTAATCATGTTTAACGTATAATGTGGCCTTTTAAAATGAATTCCAGTTCTTCAGTACTTAATCTGCTTTTTAGCGGGTTTTCATTTTAAGCAGTGATACGTGTAATTAATATAAAAATTTTATATTTACATTCAGGATAAATCTTGCAACAAATGCTTGCCACAAGTATTCATAAAATCATACATTGATTCACAAGACAGATCATTTGTGTAACCGGTTTATCCTCAAAATTCGATTGAACCAGCAATCGTAGAAACATCATGAACAATGTCAGTAATTAATATTCCATGAAAGTGTCCATAAATTTTCATAATCGTAAGTGTGCATACATTTAACACTCTGATTGATGTTCTGTTCGTCGTATATGTCTCACACAACTTTTAACCAAACTTTACAATCAATTTTTACTACAAAAATACGATAAGAAAAATTGACAAAGCAGTTGTTCGCTTGCAAACATTGATAAACAGATCCGAAACATTATCAATTGTACAGTTTCAAGAATGGCCCGGCGTCCGAGGGTTAATGGAGAAACTTCCCGAAATTCCAAATTGTATTGAGAACGAAATATGGTGTATCGTAGTGGAAACCAGGTGTGCCGAATAGACGGTAGAACGCAGGAAAAATATAGTGGAATAGAATTAATAGAAGGATACGTACCGAAGAAAAGAAGGAACTAAATCTACATAATTACAAGAATGAATCTGCATAATTAAAAGGGTACAATTTATTTTGTCTGAACAGAAACGAGTGGAACGAATATTTCGCTAAGCAGAAAAATACGTATGGAGGAGGGAGAATAAGTGATTCCGTTTCATTTGCGTGCGTCTCACGTACCCGCGGTACATACTTCCCTCGACCACGAAGGTTATGCAAATATCCAATACACAGGGTTCATGAGTTTCGCGCGTAAAGGTTGGCGAAACAAGTCCCGGAGATCACCGGAAACGTGAAAACACACGTCCCTTATAGGGAGCGTACAGTTTCGGTGTGAGAAGAGAGGAAAGAGAGAGATAGAAAGGGGTGTGTCGGGGGTGAAAACCGTGGGAGAAGCGAGCAGAATGCAAGTATCGGGGATAGAGAGGGTAGGCGAAGAAAAAAAAAAAGGGCGGGAGGAAAGCCGGCGAGGAATCGTTTTAAACTACCATCTACTTCACATTCCTGATTTCAGTTAAAGGGCTTTTGTTTATTTCGTTTTTTGGTTTCGAAGACCCGTCGTGCATTATACGCTCGTGCACCGCGCCTGCAGAATGCAATGTATCACCGGTAAGAGAAGGGAAAGGAGGGAGCGATAGGAAGATACAGCCCGGGCTATGTAGACTATCAGGGACAGGGGAAGTTTTACCCCGTGCCTTATTTCCTTCTTTCCTCTCCATTAGAGGTACCGGCGATCACTTTAATCACGCTTTTTCGATTACCATTTGTTCCGCGTTTCCGAGCGACCCGGGTCCCTATCGTTAATGTGAGCTTGGCTTTAGTCGAAAGAGGAGATTATGAACCCGCTGTGTTATCCCTCGATCGCTCGACACTTTGTCTTCTTGTCCGTTTCGACCGTTTAGAAGGAATTACTTTGTTGCCGATCGCCTCCGGAACAGAGAAATTCATATCGTCGAACGACCGGTTCCATATTTCACAATTATTGAAATTATCAAAATTCTTTTATGGAAAAGGATTTTCTGTACTGAAAATTACGGACAATCTCAATGAATTTAGTTTCGCCATTTTTATAAGACAACATTTTCTAGATATTTTTAATGCTTGGTAGAAAAGTGTTTTTTTTTCTCAGGATAATGATAAGCGATGAAAGTTTTCATGTTTGGCACTGTACAACTGTTTCTATTTCATTAGATCTCAGTCATATTTCGTTTCTCAAACGAATAAATCGAAAAGGGCAGACGGCCGTCGGGAAATATTTGTTTCGCGAAAATTCCGCTTCGGTACGTAAAACGGGATGAAGAAGTTCCCTTTTATTACCCCACCTGAACGGCAACAAAAAACTAGCTGTCGATGATAGTGAACGATACGGCATCGTTCCATTGTTTTTAAAGAATTTTACGCGTCATGCATCGGTGTTGAAAGGCATAAAATTGATTTATCCTCACTTTGGCTATCGCGTTGGCTTTTCCCTCTTTTTATACACGGTGACACAGTAAACATGCGATGCATCAGACGCGAGATTAAAGAAGAAATAAAATATAGAGTATCAGAGCTCTAACATTGCGGCACGAGTTCAATAACGTTGTTGCGAAAGTTGGCTACATACTCGAACAAAAATTTGAACTGTGCATATAGAACTCGTTATTGTTTTCTTTCAAATTGTACTACCAGGGTATCGTTATTTATTGTAATTTTTTTAATAATTCTCTATAAAGTCATCTGTATCGTTCCAGTAGATTATGAAAAATCTGAAATCATTGACCGGTTCTACAGGTTTAGTGTTACGTAATTAGTAAGTGTGTCACTCTCCTAAGTACAATTTGTACAAAATCGTTTGAAAACCCGGAGCACGTGCTCCCCGGAGATTGTTAAATCGGATTGCATGATTTATGTTGATTCTTCAACAAGTTACCCAGTTTGTAAGCTTGTAACTAAAGCCAACAAAGGCATCTTAAACGGGTCTCAATAGAACCCAGAAGGATATTAATATAGTAGCGTGGTCATTAAGGCTGCAATGAATAACGGGCATGCACTCGTGAATGTCACGCGATTGTTGCACCGCTGATGGAAAGCGAAAGATATTTTTCTGTCGTCCTGTCACAACCTGTCACACTTCTTTACGTCATTATGCCAGAAAATCATATATCAAACGTCCCGGCTAATTTTTTTCTGAATTACTAATATCCCTACTCTGATCCCTAAGTATTGTAAAACACGGTACCCATTCGGAAAGAAACTAACGAAAATTTCTGTTTCTATTCCTGACGTCAATATTTCTTTCGAAGTTATAACTTGCGATCAACCTTTTGAAATTAATTTGTTTGCCATGGTTATTATTTACATAATTTCGTTAAAAGAATGTGGACATATTGACGACATCAGAATTGTGCATCTAATTCCTGAAATTGCAAACATATAATTAGTTTTATTTTCTCATTATTTAAGACTCTAATGCTCACACATTCCTCAGAGTGAAAATTTGTCCATTTACCATTTTGACATTATTGTAAAATGAATAATCCCTTTCTATCCGTTTTTCCAATGGCTATATATCGAAAACAATAATTTTGTTTCAAGTTAAAGGGAATTAATAATATATTTAGTAGATTCTGTCCCAAAATCTCCATCGCGAGTCTGACTCGATGTTACAGTGGTTTACTTCATGTTCAACGTACGTCTCGCAGAAATTTGATATTCCAACCGGTTTTCCTTTCGAAACCTTAGATTCTCCACGGTTCCTCCTTGAATCTCGTAACGAAAATAATTTTTCAATGTGTTAGGCTCGCGATCTCGCCGGTGCCCGAGATTTTTGGCAGCACGCCTGCAATGTAATATACATTACCAATCGCATCATTGCGATTTGCGGCGTCTCTGCCGTCGTTCGTGTCGTTTTTCCCGCGGCCCGATGTAATCATAGATGGTGGAAAAGAAGGACGGAGAGGGATGAAAGAAAGGGAGACGGGACGAGGAACGGCGAAGGGAGGAGAAGGGCAGGCCAACAGGAAAAGCATTTAGCACGCGATCTTCTCGTAATTCTGCACACCAGTTCCGTGGCACGCTTTGTCTTCGTCCCGAGCTGACGCGTTACACGTGTTAGATTGTTTCCACTCTACTTTGGGCTCGTGCAATTATTATTGTACCACGACGCGGATACCTAATTGATCGCTGGATCGTTAGCATACACCAGCCGGAGGAACTGTGGTAGTTTTCATTTAGCGCAGCTGTATCCGAAAACGATTCTTCCGTTTTCGAGTCGATCGACCCAGTGCGAGTTTTCCTTGATTCGGAAATCTATTCGAATTAGACGCCAGCAAACGAACATTTACAATTTTTATTGTAAATTGTCTACATGGCCCTTTCATGATCTTCGAATTTTCTTTTTTAAAAGGCACTCCACTAATTCCAAAAACTTCTACTAATTTTGCTTTAACTCATTTTCATGTAGACTCTTTTCTATGAATTTTTCAGTATAATTGGACAAAGGTGTTCTTTGATAGAAAGTGTTACCAAAAGATGGTAAAAACGTGTTTAAAGCAATTGTAATGTACGGAAAGCAACTTGTCCAGTCGGACTCTTTCCTATGAATTTTTCAGTATAATTGGACAAAGACGTTTCTTCGATATAAAGTGTTACGAAAAGATGGTAAAAATGTATTAAAGCAATTGTAATGCTTACAAGCAACTTGTCCGGACGGATGATTTGATTAAAAAATAGCATTCGAAATGCGACGATATCGTAGCTGTAATAAATTCGTTCGGCCAATAGTCGTTATTGCATCGGTGGGTTCCCGATCGAAGTTTTGGCGCGCGGTAGGTCAATTCGCTGGCCCGACGAGATAGTCGCAGCCGATTCTCAAAAGCAGAGGTTCGTATATGCGCTTTTCCGTTGATCCGCTCATCCTATCTATGAATTTCGATGCAGAAAAGTGCGCTCGATGCACCGAAATCCCCGGCGCAGCTGCATCGTCGACGCGACTGGCCTGCGGTCTTCGACACAGGTACGTTTTCACGTTGAACAAGAGGCCACCCGGAAATTCGCATAGGCGATCGACGCCACCGAATTTCAATAGCGAACGCCAACGATCCCCGGGGGGTTTCTGCTCATGGGGATATTAAAAAGACAAGAAATCGATCGCGCCGAAACTGGAAATATCGTTCGGTTTATATGCGATGATCTTGATCGAAATTGACGTCGATCAAATAGCATCGAAACGCGGCATTAATCCCCTTGTCGTATAATAGCTAGATTGCAGATTTTCATGCAAAATAAAAATTGTTTGCTTCGATTACAAGTGAGTGTCAAAATTCCTTTCTTTCTGCTATAATAATGTTAACAAACTGAGACCGATGCATTAATATTTTTAATTATTTCTAATCTGTCCACAGTGTATAATTCCATCTACCCATTTTTTAGTAAAATCTGCAGTTTAATAATAACAGCTCGAACTCGTAACAAAGATTTTAAACAAAATGATTTTAAATGTTGTGTGTATTTTTAGACGAAATAAATTTCCATTATTTTGTGATCAATATTTAAGCAATAAGTAAATGTAAATGTAATAAATATAAATTTATTATAATAATTACTGAAAACAGTTCAAGAAATAACTAATTGTGATGTTAATTTAAATGGTCGGACAGTGGCATAAATTATTCCGATACACAACTTCATCTCTATCTCACTTTCGAGTATTTAAAATGAACATAGAGCTTCGAACATTTTACGAGCATTAATTAATTTATCGATTAAAATTCTAACTACTACGCATTTCGACGTATCTTCATTTTCAAAAAACATACGATTACCATAGCCAGGTGAAAACAAATAATGTTTCTCCTAACCTCATTTCAATCCGTGTCTAATTTTAGCTTAATTAACATCCGCAACGTTAAAGCGATCCTCGTTATTTGTTCTAAATATTAACCATTCAGAAATGTTGAAAATTCACATTTCTCACGGACCGGGAGGTCACTTCCCGGAATAAAATTCTATTTCCTTTGCAAATGGTTTCCGTAAATTACAAACAAACCGTGGGCGGCATCAAATTTAATTGGACGCTCTATTTTATAATTTTTTCTTTCCTTTTTTTTCCGAGAATTTCGCGCTATAAATGCATAACGTTCCGCCGTGGGTACAGTTAGAAATCTCCAGCGAATAACGTTGCAACGTTTCAGAACGTTACCCCGAAAGAAGTAATCCAAGTACGTATTCACGAATCCCATTATACTCTTCTGCGCCAATGCGATCCGCAAGCCATTAACTAGCACTTCGCGTGCATACACGAGGTATCTCGCAAGAGTTTTTCCTTTCCAGAATGTTACGCATTCGAAGCTGCCGCGTTTACTGTTCGGATAATTTCACGTTTCGAAATGGAACACACAGCCTCGTGGCGTCTAGAGAGAGAGAGAGAGAGAGAGAGAGAGAGAGAGAGAGAGAGAGAGAGAGAGAGAGAGAGAGAGAGAGAGAGAGAGAGAGAGAGAGAGAGAGAGAGTAGGAGAGAGAGAGAAAAAGAGGGTAAAAGAAAGAAGGAAGGAAAAAAAATAGCATGGGGCGGTTCGCGTTTTCCCGACCGCATTAATTTTGATCGTCGAAGTATTCGCTACAACCTATCGCGCCATTAGCACGGATTCCCATCTATAGAAAGTTCCTCTACAGGGGTGGGGGGGGGGGGGTAGTCCAAGCAATGGGATAAGTCTAATTAGAAGTGCCACGAAAGTTTCCGGCCGAGAATGCGGGGAAACAGAGAATGGACGCGGGAGACGGCGACGAGAAGAAAAAGGGAAGAAAAGGGGAACGAAAGAATCAGGTATAGAAGGGGCAAAACGCCGACCAATTATTGTTCTTCCCGCCGCGAATTTAATTGAAGCAAGGCGTACAGACCCGGTAACAAGGATCCGTATTCATCCTGATCTCTTCTCCGCGGGCCGGTCTCTCCGATTTCCCTTAATTGTTACGCACTTTCTCGTCGAACGTTCCGTTCGTTCGTTCTCAATTTGCCGCGGAGAATTTTTGGAAAGTCCGACTCCGATGATCGAGTGATAGCGGCGAGAACTGTTTTCACGATGTTACGCTTCCCGGAACAAGTTTCGTTATTAGAACGTCGCTTCGGGATAACTCGAGTGGTTATCCGCGATCGCGGGAATATCGAAATGTAGAACTTCCGGAGCCTCTTCTTCCTGGCCGCGTCGCCCGGAATAACGACTTTCCACGAAGAAGTTTCTGGCTTCTGCGGTATTTGCGTACTATGTACTTATTTCATTACGGCGAAGCACGGTTATCGTTGCTCGACCGTTTTCGGGAGCTGATCGTTCGCGACGAAATAAATCGAGCTTGAACGACGGAGTTCCCTCGTCTCTCGAGTAGCTCTGTGCGCGAAGATGAAATTTTTTGAAACGAGGTTCGAAAAACAACACAAAGAAATAATCATGATTTTACCTTCCGGGGTCGATGATGCGTGAAAACGTGTCTAGTAATCCGAACATTTTTAATCAACTTTAAAATGTTCCTCGGGGTCAGCACAGCGATCGGGTTCGAGGGGTCAACTCGAAAAAGTTCATTCAACCTTTCAGCTGAGAAAGGCTGTCGAAGAGTCGGAAGGTGAATAAGGCGGAGATTTAGAGGTTCAGATTTATGGTATTAATTACTTTTTCAGTACTCCTACGTTGCTCAGTCCACGAGCGAATTTATCACACGCTATTTATCGCCTCACAGAATTTTCGAGTTTGCAGTCACCCAAATCCGGATGACGCACAGTGGTCCGGATCGAGGAATTTAGGGACATTTGACCAAAAAGTCGACGTTTCGAAATTGAAAACCAATCAATTTGTATTGCTTTGTAAGCGTCTATAGACCTCGAAAATGAAGAAATTAATGAAATTGAATAAATATTTTAGTTACTATGATCATTTAAGCGTTTTGAAAGTAGCACATTTCACCAGGCAAAATTGTTTAACAATAAGTTCTTTGCGATGTCCTCATCGTTTCGTCCCATATTTTCTCTTAGCTTTTTTTGTATGATATAGAGCATCCCTTCCCAATAAGAAATCATATATTTTTTTAGTAACAACTAATAATAATATATTTAAAAAATAATGTTGAATGATACATGACAGATTAAAAACTTTTGTATATTTGTGAAAGGATATCTTTTTTTTTGCCAAAACATCCCAGACTCTAACAAAGAGGAATATGAAAATGTATTTCTTGTAAAGAGAAAAGTTATCTTTATGATTTCTCGAACAGCACTCTGTCCGAATGTTCTGTTACTCTGAAGTAAAGTTTAGCGGTTTCAATACAGTGTTAACTTGTTCCAAAGTCTTCCGTGCGTTTATACGTTGTAATTTTCGCTTTACATACACGCGTGTACCAAGAGGAACGCAATTACCTCTCATAAAATGTTAGCTACGCTGTACGAGCTTTCGTAGATGCTCTTCGTAAAACGTTCGCCGTTTAGGGGAGGCGAGTGTATCTAAATCGATTGCTACGAACAAATTTTAAAATAAAAGTCCGCAGTCTATTATCATTTAGCACGCTGACTGTCAGAGCAGCTCAGCAGCCATGAAAATTGATCAATTTCGAACTTTGATAAATCGAGCTGAAATGTTAAGTTGAATTATAGCGGTTTGGCATTTCAAGCTTTCTACCATCTTGCAGATGCGTGTCAAATTTAGTCCGCTCATTGCACCGGTTAAAAAATTAATCTTAAAATCTTGATAATTAATCGTATAGCTTGCGCACGAGCGATCCAGCAGTTAATGTGTCCAATTGTTTCGAATGGCTCGCAGAATATCCTATACTATTGAAATCCCCGGCCGATGCGATGGTGGTATTGTATAGTATAATATTTTATGTATACGTGTGCACGAGTCATTCATCAGGGCTCGTGATAAATGGGTACTTAATCTACCATGATAAGCGACGACAGAAAAAATTGAATGCGTTCGATCGCGTATCGGAATTTAAATTAACGCAGTGCCCGCGACTCATTTGAATTTACGATCAGACAAATTTTCTTTCTGTGTTGTCTGCGACAGAACGGGGAGAACGGTCATTCTTTTCCAGGAGAAATCAATGAGGATGCCGCGTGATATATTGATTCTCGGACTCCTGCGAGCTCTAGGCCTATGCCGGAGTCATTTCTGACCCACGCCGATATTTCACTACAGTTTTCTTTCGCCGTATTTCGGATAAAGAAGAAGAAGAGGGAATAGCGATTTTCTTATATCGGAATAATAGACCCAGTTAAGGGTTCAAAGAGCTGAAATAAAGAAAAAAAAATGGTACATATTGACAGTTGCTCGTGCTTGATTCCGGCACAGAATACGGAGGGTTAAACTATCATATTGCTTACATTCATCGATAAACAGGCAAAGTTCGTCCAAATTTAGATTTTTGTAATGAAAGATTTATAACGAATTAGAGATTATAATAAATTGATCAGTTAATGAAGCGCTTCCTTTCCTTTTCAAATGTACTTGGTAAATTATAGACTGTATAAAATTCTATCAAATCATGTATTATGAAAATGATCAAGAGAACTGATTCTTCTAAATAAATTCATAAATTCTCACAGTCTAACAACACAAGTGAATTTCACGGGGAAGGCCAATCATTAAAACGGTTGTATCAAATTATAGGAATAATACGAGTCCGCATAAAATTCTATTAAATTGCACATTTTCGAAATGATTTCACAAACAAGACTATCTTCTATATCAGTGTTTAGATTTCATCCTATATGCCAGAAGATTTCATAAAATTCAGGTTTCCTTTGTATCGTTCGGATTTGGGAATCGTGCACGTATTGGCTCGTCTAGCTTCGTGCATTTCAAAATGATGACGACGATTTCAGCAAAACACGGAATTCAGTGTTACACAGTCTAACGATAAAAGCGAACGGACGAGTTCTTCATCGTCGGAATGAAAGTTCCGCCGTGGGGCAGTCAGGATTTCATAGGTAGGGCCAATCGCAGAATGCGTGCCAAGAGACTGCGGCCAGATGAGCATACGGTGTAGACAGAGGGCAGAGGCTGTTGGGAGGAATAGGGTGTTGCGGGGGTTGTAGAGGGAAGACGAGCAGAGAGTTGCAAGTATGATGCGGAGGGGGTGGTGCGTTAATGTATATTTATGTATTAAACAGGCATTATTTATACGGCCGATGAATATGCATTGTTTCGTGGCAGTAGCGAGGTGTCGAGTGCAGACCCGTCGCTATCACTGCCTCATCAATCACACACAGTCCCAGTAACCCGCCCCCCGCCACCCTGCTACCCGTGCAAACCTCGTGCTGCCGAGGGCACGGTCTCGTTCCTCTCAGAATGGTAAACGCCACTCCTCCCGGTCGCCACCTACCTCGCAATTCGCACTAATTTACGTAATTTTTTCGCGATGCCCACGTGATAGCTCGTTACCGCGTTTACTGCGACCCTCGGACAGGTTACAACGACCCGATCCGCGCACCTGGCTCGTTCATCGGAGTTTCCCGAGAGAAAGGATCACGCTCGTGTTTGTCTGTACGCTCTGATCAAGAAACACTATCACAGCCTACGTGATTAATATAGGTTAATAATTTCGTTTGGGATTATGATTGAAAAATGCTTTTTAAGCTTCTTTCTGGTACAAATCGATTGCTAAGCCAGATCGAGAGGATCACGTTATCTATGTATTGACAATCTCACTGTAACTAACAACGTCTTCTGGAACATCAAAATGGACAGCGTTATTAGCACTGTGATATAATTCTTCTTTTAGTAGAATGAAACTGCACTTTTAGCTATTTCTATTCAGACTTAATTCGAAAACGTGATTTGCTATTCTTGGTTTTTTCTTTCCTTGTTATTCGTCAATTTTATCTTTCCTTGCTCGAAATATCTAAAATGCTTATTTAATTCAGGATGGAAATAACCCTATTATAATCCCCATGACAAGAAAGAACCGGAAGATATAATTAACGTAACTTGGGGATGATATTTGAGAGCACTGTGAGATATTTCACGAGTCTCCGTACAACAAAATCTGTAAATTGTGGTAGTAATTTTTTTTATCAAAACGCGTCGTAATTACATTCGTTTAAAATCGGACGTTTCGTATGCAACAACCAAGTGGATTTTAACCGGATAAAAATCGGTAGCCCGTTGTTAAGTGTTCCGGACGAGCGTTACCCTACTTCCGGATGTCTCACCTTGTACGAGCGTGCGTCCGCGCGAACCAATCCAGAATTTCCGAGGCTATCAGGGGTAGGAGAGGGGAGGGGGCGAATAGGGGTCGCAGGGGGCGAAGGGGGATCCAAACCACCGTGAAGTCTCGCTAAATGGTCATCCGTGGCCACCGTGGCGACGATATTCAGAACGGTAATCGGACGAATCAATCGGATCTCGTCGGCCGCAAAACTGACCCGCGGACATTCGAGGACTGCACGCGCGGAATGTGTGCTGCAGCTACGCCGAAATTTTTCAACCGTGGAATGGACGTTTGATATGTTGTTTTGTCCATGGATTTTGGTCAGGGAATTGCGCTCCGGCGCGGCGACGCGCGCGCTCGCGCGCTTGCTGCAACATCCCCCGCATATATACAGTGCTCCCTGTTAAATATGGATCCTTGTATAATTGTCGACGCTATTAGCTGACCCGGGCCAGATATATCGGGTTGCCGTCAGAATTGCCTCAAGTATGGATTAATCGTGGTATAGCCAACGGCCCAATTTCAAAGGTTTCTCCCCCTAATCGAGCATTCCGAACGGAAGGAAATTGAAGCAACAGATCCGAGTTTCAACATCTTCGAACCTTCTTGATTTTCTCAATTAATTTTCTTAATTTGTTCATTTATATTTGATCTTATTTGATTCCATAGATTAAATCATCGAATTCGAGGAATAGACGATTCGCGAACTTTGATTCAGCGCTGAATATATTAAGCATAATATTGTTTAGCCAGTGTGCACGAAATAAATTTTTATCGCGGTTTAACCCTTTCCGGGACGAATTTTCTAAAGTAGATAAAAGGGATGTATAACAATTGAAATATTATCAGTGCTTTATTATCGTTCAGAGATTCTGTTGTTTCCCAAAAATGTTTGTTTTTGTCCTACTTAAAATAATTTTAACTTAGAAAGAAAATGAATGTACACGTACAGTGCCATTATCTCTGAAGATGTGAACAACTTCCACACCGAGTCGAATTCATTCGGGCTAATTAATGCTTCGATTGAAGATCGATGTACGAGCCGTTTATTTACCAAACCGATTGCTTCTATAACACAGAAGCATTGCTTCATTTTGAATGAAAAAACTTAAGCACCAATCAAGTATTTCAATAGAAAACTCTGAAGGTAATTAGACTGCGTCTTAAATTAGATCGATTATAGCGATTCAAGTATATTAGGTCAACCGGAGGGATGAAATTAGTCTTAAATTAGTATCAGATCGACGTCGTTTGATTAATTAACTCACTAAGTGCAGTCTTCGAGTGGAAATTCTGTTCTGATAATTTCGTTTTCTCAAAATAACTAATGCATCTGTGCATATCTCGAATTGCAACGCTCGTTTCGAAATTGTAAAAGGTTTGGAAGACGACGGATCGTGTGTATCGATTGCGAGAAATAGGAATTGCAAACATCCATTTCTTCCTTTTCTTGAGAATTTGAACGAGTTACAAATAATCGAATTCGTAAAATCTGATAATTTTACCATTAGGTCGTCCCATAAGTCCGTGTCGTTTATTCTTGTACCATTTAAATTCTAAAACTAAAATATGTAACCACCCTTTCGTTCCACAACCTCTTCTGACCTTTTTGGCAAAGACATTATACCGTCACTATAAAATTTCTACGGTTTTTCATTAAAATACTTTTCAATGGTGAATAATATAAACATATCCACGGCACGAACTTATGGGACGACCTGATATTTCGTGTTTCGTCCAGCCGTTCTTGTCATAAGTGTATAAAATCCGCAGTCTGGTAATAAGTTGTCTAAGGATTATCGAATGTTAAAAGTTATAAATGCTTCAAGATTAACAACGTATGCTCCGTACATTTACCGAGATCCCATTTCTCCTTGACATATTTGTTGTTTTCAAGTTCTCGGCGAGTTTGACGCCATTCATTGCGGCGAGTTCACTACGAGCACCATAAGGCACATTTTATTACCCAGCTTCAATCTCATTTGCCTTCCAGAGACACCAATTTGGATGGTGTATCACATAATTACGCAGCAACGCTCGCAGCCGTAGTTTCTCGGTGGCGGGAACTACGTCCTTCTGTTTAACGTGATATTGAGAATGATGGATGGATTTCAATATTTATCCCCGGTCGATGTTTTACCTGAAATCAAATAAATACGAGTTCCTTAATTTCTCGATTAAAAATAAGAAAGCTCCTTGAAGAAAAATTGGCAATATTTCCAACATTCGTTCACTCGAATAAATTGGCGGTACAGAATCATGCCTCATTACCATCGTTTTAATCAAAGATTCATATTTTCCTTTAAATAAATATAAAACCGCCGCGATTAATTCAGAGTGCGTCGAGTTTTAATTAATCGTCAATTCTAAAGGGTTCAAAGCAGCCCATCAATAAAAATTAAAGATAAAAACCAGGTTTGGCCAAACATTTTGCAAATATTTCGCATTCTGCAATTGGTGAAAGCAGAAAATGTGTATGTACATTCGGACTTATTCGTACAGAAAATTTCATGTATCTTTACATTTCGCGAGAAAAATTATTTACACGTTTAAAAGTTAATGCATTCCATCAACCCGTTCACGCGCATGAATTCTTTATTTCGAACAGCATAATCCGCATGTAAAAATGTTTTGTCACGATCAGCAGTTTCCGATATGTTTGGTCAAGCGTTTTTTTTCACTTCTCTCTGCAAGGGCTCTTCGGAAGCCTTCAAAGTGAACGATTGCAGATAGCACACAAATATACGTGTCGAATAGTTTTTCCAGCAGCGTACCACTCTAAACGGTCATCAAAATCGGCTTGTATCACTAGACAGGTTTCTCTCGTAAGCATATCAAAGTGTGATCGATGACGACACTTCAATGATCGACGCTTTAATGCTCGTTCCGATTTCCTCGTGCAGCTTTACAAGAACGGCTCGAAATCGGTTTATTCAACAAATTGATCTCCGTTCGCGAAAACCGGTCTCGCGATTCTTGGATCGGTAACGATCTGTTCCGCGACTGTTCGTTTACACTTCTCTTGCGCCGTGCAACAGAATAAACCGTTCGTATAATCGAATATGCATTCGCGAGACTATCGAATTCCCTCGGAAAATACAACGTAGTTTGATCGGATTTCTTCGTTCTGCCCCGTGTGTCATTGACGAGCAGCGCGCGATACAGAATGCTCGTCGCGCGTTAGTGAAAGACGGGAATAGGGAAATATTCATAAAGCAACGTGATGGAAAACATGAAAAAATAATAGTCTTAGCCGCTGAGAATGTTAATATTTAACCATCGTTTTCCGGGCGGAAACTTTCATATGGCTGCAGCTCCACTTCTGAGACATATATTAAATTGCGTTCACCTTGCAAGGAAGTTAAATATAATTTCGTCGCCACGTTTTGGTTACCGTTTTATATACAGTTATTTTATCCGAACAAAATAAACGTATCGCGTGGAATATTAAAATCTACTGTGCGAAATTTCTTTCGAACATGCAGGTATGCGAGAAACACTGCGATATTTTCGATGGCCTATTTTCATAGATCAATTATGAAACACGGAGTTGGACCAAGTAGGAAAAATTTTTTTTTGTATTTTAATCATAAAACTTCATAGAACACAATGACATTGGAATGAACGCCGGAACTATAACGAAACACTAACAAAGTCTTAGAATCATAAATAAAATTACCGAATCGTTGGTCATCTTCAAATATTAATAACTACAAAAATGTATACAGTACACAAGTAAAATTTTCCTAAAAGTATACCATACACTTAGCTAAAAGAACTATTATAAAACAAAAATTTATTTAATTTATGCAAACATGTTCAATATTACCAATAGGTGAATTCGTTGAGAAAGGAAATCGTGTTATCAGAATTTTAAACTTCCGACAAATCACAGTGCTTTATGGATACATGAATGAGAAAACGAATATTGATAAATTGTTCCTCAGATATTCAACTGACTTAAGAAACAAAGGTTTTACAATTTATGTACAATTTTCCAAATTGACTTTTGATCGCATTTTCGGGGCAAATACCCCACTGTGCGTCGCGTTTCTTGGCTCAGGTAAAGATTGATTGCAAAACATTGTTCGTCGAAGTATCCCGGACCGTAGACGGCATGAAATCATATTCCCCGCGCACAGTCCCAATTGATCAGAGCCGGCAAAGAGACGATTGAAATTCGAATGTCGTTTTTACACTTTTCCGAATCTATAAATACGTAAAGATGGCAAATGCGATCACGGCGGCGTGTCTAGAGATATGGAAAGAAAGAGACTGCCGATATGTTCGATCGTTTCCCGGGGAGTTTATAGACATGTGCAGAATTCGAAAATTTATAGGCGGAGCACCAGTTGAATTTTATTCGCTTGATTGGTTCCCGATACATACATTCAGCAGTAATTCTCGCGCAGTTTCACGCAGATTCGAAATTGAGGCGTATATAATTCTGCGAGGGGGGGAGGGGGGAGGGAAAGGGTGCATCACCGGTTTGCGCGGGCGCTCGCATGCTCAGCGCTTGCGTACCGGCCAAGGAACTCTCAATTTTCGCGCACTCGTTTCACCCAGCGAAATTAGATTCGCTCGTACGACTTTTATCGTCCGTTCTTCTGGTAACCATCGCCTAATACCCCTCTTGTAGTTCACACTCGAACGGTGCGCGCCTCCGGGAAACGACGAACCATTTTCTCGTTCCCCGTAATAATAGTCTGAATTTCTTCGGAAGCTCTTCCTAAATTTCTGCAGAATTTCCTTCCAATGAAAATTTGATACTCGCCCGCGCCTGGGACACGACGCGTGCGACGCGACGCCGGTATTTGTAAATCTTTTCGCGTCGACGGCTGCGAGCGTTCCCACTCTGACAGTGCGCAATCGTACGTATCCCTAGTTAATTTCCGTACTCCGTGCCCGAGTTTTTCCGGACCGGCTTGCAATCGCCATTTTGATACCCATTTTTCTATTTAAACATCGCCTCTCCCCCGATTCAATAGCTGCGCGCTTATGAAACGGGCTTCCTCGCGCTCCGCCACGTAACTATAAATTCAACCAGGCTAAATGACACCTCTTCCCCGACCGCGCCGAGAAAATTACGTAAAATAACAAGAGAAGCATTCCGACAAATTGTTTGCTTCTTTC
This sequence comes from Halictus rubicundus, assembly GCF_050948215.1. NCBI lineage: Eukaryota > Metazoa > Arthropoda > Insecta > Hymenoptera > Halictidae > Halictus > Halictus rubicundus. The sequence goes on from NC_135151.1 coordinate 12,227,694, forward strand.
GAATAAAGATAACGATTCCGGTATCGATTTCTGCATCGTGCCGCGGCGAATCGTAAAACTGTTTAATATAGAACATCAACCAGAGGGATGCGCGGCGATGAATAAACGAAATTTCACCAGTTGGTTACCTTGCGGACCCGTTTCCCCAAACGAACTTTTGGGATCGGCCGCTACCAATCACTCACTGTCCGCTACAACTCAACCAGCCACATCGCATATTTCTATCGGTTATCTACAATTGATTCGATGCTTCTTGGCCCGTTCGTTCCCCGATGTATCGCGGACGCTCGTCCATTTTACACGGGTGTCTTTGATAGCATTTATTTGCGTTTCTTCAGTCGCTCGACGCGCTGCAACGCGACTCTTTATTCCAAGTACTTTTTCATCCGCGGCGCGCAGTGCACAGTGCTCGGGACAACGCTAAAAAGTATAATTTCCGACGTGTGGGATCTTAAAAGAATAAAAAATTGAATAAGCATTAGTAACGTAATGTAGCTTGTAATGCTAAGCACAATTGTTACTAAATGCAGAAAATTGCGAAAACTGACTCGCAAATCGAATATGAAACTCGATATATTTTCTGAACCACTCAGTCCCCCATTTCGTACTTCTACTTATTTCAATTGTATGACGCCAATGATGATAACAATATGATAATCGTTATTCAGAACAATATTTGCCCGACACTGTTTTCAACCAGCATTCCACATTATGCATTTATTATTATTAGACGGCGGATTTCACGCACATTTCTAGCGTTCATGAAAAATGAAGATGACAACACTTTAATCAGAGCTTAAACAGGATTTTCACTTTATTTTTTCGGGGAAATGCGTCTCTCGCTTTGATGAAACAGTGTTTAAGAATTTACGCTTTCATAAAATGTCCACAATCTAGAAGTAAGCAGTCTGTGAATATTTCATAGAAAATGTTCATGCTTGAAATTAATAGAATTTTTATTCAGGTCGGACAAAGTTTTCTGGGTAAAGCAACATTTGTATAATTTCTTCTATCTATAATTTCCGTGTTGATTAACCCTCGGTATTCTAGGCCGGTGTCATTCGTGCCACATAGGTGCCTTCATCCGAAATACGACGAAAACCGGTCCCGAGCCATCGTCTTATATCAGAATAAAGCAGTATTACTGAGATATCGGCGTAAGTCAGTAGTGACTCCGGCATAGGTCTAGACCTCGCAGGAGTCCGAGGGTTAAACAAGTGTGACACGAAGTTTGTTATACTTTGCGTGAAAAAAATGTTTCTACAAAGACACAACGCACGGACAAAGATATTTTTCGCTCATTTCCTCTAGAACAACTCATCAGGGATTTAATACACCGATAACGACCTCGGTATAAGTTTTCGAATGCTGTTCAAACTTCCTTCGCCTTAATACCGTTTAGCTTCCCAACGAAGTTTCGCGCGTGGAATTAAAACGTCTGGAAATATCGATTGCGATTTCTGAAAAAGTTAAACCAAAGAATAATTTTAAAGATCGATTTTGCAAATTCAGCGAGATCGGAACACTCGCCGAATCTTCGCGTTACATGGTAGAAAATCTGTTGGCGTGCGCGCGCGATTGAATCCGTTTGATGCACCACAGTTCAGATGCAGTTTAATTGAATTTCCCGTATTGGACGATTCCCGCGAAAACGTAACGGTATTAGAATAGTCGACATATAGTTTGATACCCGCGGAAATGGTAGCATCGAAATAGATGATTTAATTTGCGCTGGTTAAATTATTCCGGCGTCGAGATATCGATTCAGGCAGCGCGCGCGCGAAGGTCGGGCAACGCAGTTAAATCGAGTCTTCGATATTTACAGTGGAATCGCTTTTCAACGGACTTTAAAAAATGAGGAAAATCCATTTCGTTGGAATGCCTAATAGCGCACGTCACCGTGAAATGTCACAATATAGGCGGCCGTAATGAATGGACAAGAGTTTCATTGGGGCCGCTGCTGTTCCCCGTTGCTGCACCAGCGAACGAAGAGTGGATCGGTCGGCACTCATCATTCACTGTCTGCTGCGAGTCAAGCATGCCGCATATCAGTTCTCGAATACCTTTCGGTCTTCCCTTGGACGCTGTTACAAATCTACCCTCTCGCTACCCGGCCCATCCCCACCCGAGATGCAAACCGATTCAATTGCAATTTGTATGCCCGGACGTTTTTGACTTTACCAAACGAGCACCGATGCTTGCCCCATTCTTTAATCAGTCGTCTCTGATTACGCGGAGTCGAATGACCCGTTAGCAATTTCTATGCCAATTTCACACGCTTTTCCGCTGCTTCTGGAAACGTCAAGTGACCCAGATATTTCCACAAAATCACAGTATTTCATTTCATCAAATTCTGTTAGGTGTGAAAATTAATTCGTGGCTTTCTCTTCGTTTAAAAACAATCGAAACATATTCAAGTCTTGAATATACAGTGAACTCTCGATATATGTCAACAACACGGGTCTTGCCAGCGACATATATCGTCCAGGAGACATACCCCGAGCCGTGTTATATTTACCCTTCTCGACGTCTCACGGAGTACACCCCGTGGTAGTGGGGATAATTCTGCGACGTTTATCATCCAGCCCTTGACGACATATATAGAGCAATCACTGTAATCTCCATAATTTTCCACACAGTTACACCCTTTTACAGGTGATTGATGATTTCAGTAAAAAATTTGGATATAAAACTATGTTACAGATAATAATCGAGAGTGCCACGAGAATTAATTTGTACACCTAATAATTGGGAAGTCAATATCTATTTACTCTGTCAAAAATCTAAGTGTCATTTTGGGATTATCTTGCGTCGACCATCGCGCTAATCGATTTTGTTGAAAAAACGTTCTAATTCCTCTCGACTCATCCCCCGCCGATAGTGAGCGTTTCACAAATTTTTCTATGAGACTACTAACGATTCTGAAAAAGTTTCGCAGAGTCATATGAGCGGAATAAATCTCCTGCTAATGGCAATCATTGGCGTGGAAAGTGCGAGATAAGTGTTCTTCCCCAAATCGAAGAAATTATCTTCGCAGAAAATAATCGATCAATTCTTTCGCGCCATTCTTCCGCCTTGGATACCAGCTTGTCAGGCTATCGGCTGTATAGAGTATGTCCGATGAAAAATGCATCGCTTCGAGATTCACTGGAAAAATACTTCACCGAGAAATTGCATATTAAAGTCGTGCTGAGTAAACGCGATAAAATGTTAATAACCTCGCGCTAAATCGAGGATGGAATAGAAACAATTACCTGCATCTCGGCAACAATAAATAAACAAATGAATACACAAGTGTTAATAAAAATTGTTCGTCGTTGTGCTGAAGAGTTACTGAAGGAAACAAAATTTCTTTCAGCAAATGTACAATTTTTCACGACGAGAATAAAAAGAATACTATTAATTTCTATCGCTATATACACATGTTTCCTTGCATTTTACAAATTAGCAAACGCCATAAACGCAGACAAATACGCAGTCTAATATTATCATACTATTATAGAATAGGTACCTCCACAGGACTTATAGTATTTTAATTTAGTTTTTAATATATTTCTTGTGAAAGGGCGGCAAAGAAGTACATATCAAGACTGACAAATAATAGAATGACTAAAAAAAAATATTCAGTGTTCCAGAAAGTTTGAGGGACACTGAAATGGGTGATTCCTGAGGTGATTGTAAGGACCTTTCCCCTTTGTCAATTCGCGCCGAAACGTTTTGTTTTCGAGTTATTAACGAAAAACACTGACCAATCAGAGCGCTAAGCGTGGCGTTGCCGTTGGCCGAGCCAGAAATCGGTCCCGTTAGCCGTGCTCTGATTGGCCAGTGTTTTTCGTAAATATCTCGAAAACAAAGCGTTTCGGCTCGAATTGGCAAAGGAAAAAGGTGCTTAGAACCACCTCGGGAATCACCTCTTTCAGTTTCCCTCAAACTTTTTGGGACACCCTGTATATTCTATTCCTTAGGTTATATATTACATTTATGAGCAATAATGAAGAGTGCGCATTATATTTCAGAGATTGTACTAGGCGTGTTAAGCCTCACACAATTCAACAAACAAATAAATAATAATAATAATGTTTTTTATGGAATAACCGACAGGAATAGCAATCCGGGGAGAAATCAGCGGGCTTTTTTTTTTGGAAATGGAAATATTGATAAAGGAAGTTGGAACTGACCCACTGACTCATTGGTGTATGTTTCGTCGAGCATTCGCCTTTTCGATCCCGTTCGCAAAATTCATCAATGTCACAAGCGGAACGATGTAACGCAAACATTCTCTGTACCCGGCAATAAAGGGGACAGGTTAAGAGGCACGGGGCAGGCCGGGGGAGTGAGCGTGAAAGGAAAAAAATTCGAACACTTTGCTTGGTTCGAGGCACAGTTTGAACGCAAAGCTTTACGAGCGACAGGACATCTACATGGACCATTGTTGCCTCAAACAATAAAGGCCAACCGGAACCACGGGATGACCCACGCTGCTGCTGTGCGTTTAATCTTTATACTTTGGGAGTGTTCGAGGCCGGCGTCGAATAATTGAACACGCTCGTTTCTGTCATCTCCGAACAAAAACCCCGCGAAATGCTATCGAACGATCTGCGATTTTCGATTCGGACCGATCGCACGCGTATTACATTCCCTTGAATGCTCACAGGCCGTACAACACTGACGCTGCGATACTTTGAAAAATGACAAACACGCGATTTGGTTTGTATTAGTACACAATGGTGAACTTTATGTTTGATACGGCGATGCTCAGAATAGACTCATTGGATTCTCAGATAATCGAAATTTATGAAACTAAGCTCAAAACCAATCAGTTTTAGAGAACTGAAATTCCACATAATTCAGAATGCTCTACTAACTTATATTATATGATATAAGTTATTGCATGTAAGTACATTTACACATTATATTAAGCACTCGTCACAATTACGCATTAATTGCGGGATGTCGGAACCAAATAGAACTCTCCTTCTCCCTTTTGTAGTTTTATTGAGCAATAACAAATGTGTTGATAGTCTTAAACTCTTTTAATCTTTCGACTGTCGAAAATTACACCCGCCCATTTTTGTTATAAATGCATAAAATCCACAGCCACACTAATATCACGCATTATATTAATGCCAACCTTTACACGTCTTACAACATCAAATTCAAGACGCCATGAAGTTATGCAGGTGTCCCAAAGATGTTGTACTTTCTAGAAAGGGGCGATTGGTGAAAATCTTTCAGAAATAAGGGACCAACCTTGAAACTGTCCCAGGATTAAGGACCTAAGTCTTCAACAATTCTTGGCACCTTTGCAGGTTCCATAGACTCATCGTAGCAGAGCTCTTTGGTGATGGGTTCTAGGTCATTCCTCAAGCTTGCGTCCCCAAACGCAAGTTGTTTGCGTGTCAACACAAAATCCTAGAGACCAGGGATTCCCAGATATGGAGTACTTCGTTTTGCAGTTAGGTTAATAGGTTCCTGGGGTTAATCGATGGGTCTGAGAGGTGTCGGTCGCAGTTGCCTTCGAGGGGTGTCAAGTGTCCACGAGTCTACTAGGTTTCAGGACTGAACACCTTAGCCCTGATGGTTGAGATCCCTTTGAGTCTACTGTATTAGATCTCCCCAGCGTTACAGAATATTGAATCCCCGCGTCCAACCTGAGCTTCTGAATTCTTAATTAGTCTGATTTAGCGTCGATACAATTGAACACACAGAAGATTCTCTGGCAAACTACCTGTAACCTCAATTTACTTTTTCTAATTAGTCAGAATGTTTATTAGTCGAAGTAGGCACTGAATGAAGCAAACAGCAGATTTAAAGTGTACCCTTGTGACTACAATTTTATTCTTAAAAATATAATCTTGGTATCGGAGCGGCGAGAGCTATGGGGGATAGCTTGTCGAAATTTTTTTGAGAGAAGTAGTTTTGAGGTTCTATATTTTGAAAAAATATAATGAAAGAATTGAATTTCAACCGGGCAAAGTGAGACTGCCCCTTTAAATTTGTTGCAGTGTGCAAATGAACTCCCTAGCTGCTAAAACGACTTTGCGGACTACTTTGCGGCGGTATTCGCCTCAGATAATATTTAATATCTTTTAATAGCGATATCCAACGCTTTGTAACTATTTCTCCCCTACCCCCCCTTTTCTCCCCCGTTAACGGTGTTCGGACCTTTGTATAGATATTCGCGATTGTTATTTCAGCGTTAAACGAGTCTTGTCATCGACACATGTTGCTCCGATTTGTATGTACCTGTACATTGTTACTCGCGCCATCGTACAATTCGTGGAATCCTCTTTATTTGCCCCGGATCAAGGGATGACTGTTCCCATCCTCCCCCCGTGTCAACGCGTTACCTTATGAAATTTTCATGTTTCGACGCGCTGGGGGAATACTGCGCCATATACGTTTCCAGTGAATCCGAGAGGCAAATGTTTATATGGGCGTTGCTGGAATGCGTTTAATCCTTGCTGTTTAGCAAACGCTGTATATGTATGCTCCGACGCGGGAGAATTTAAATTAATCGCTAGCCTGGCGTGTCTACATATGTAAATGTTAAATAAAATTCGAGATGCCTGAGTTCTTGGAACACGATACCCGTTCGCGAACCGCCCACCTCGTTTTATGCATTAATTAATTAGCGGCCGACATCTGGTGTGTCGTGCAAACCGAGTCGGGTTTCGTTTGTTCATTGCGCGTTCTGTGAAGTACAATAGATGCAAGTCTTAATACACATTTTCATTTGCAACGACTAGACTTCGGATCTTTATGCGAAATCAAAATCGTTTGCATCGGTTGCAGGTCATGGGATTCAAATAGAAATCGATTTCTCTCTTTATTAGTTTTATTAAGGTGTAAGAGAGGTGTCGACGCTCTTAAATTTATTTAATCTTTTTGCACGAAATATATAAATTAAACCTGCAGTCTAGTAATGACATCAAATACGACAGAAAAGCAGAATAAATGTTAGTTTAGCTGAAATGTTAGACTAGCTGAAATATTGAACTGAGAAGACGTCGTAGGAAATTACGAATATCACATTCTGTGCAATTGGTTAACGTTGCTAAAAAATGGAAATACGTTCCAATTTCATGGTGGATAACTCAATAAAAACATGAACTGAATTTTGTTTCTTGTAAAAAGGATTTATTCGTAAAAGTATGCAGTACATTTCGTTAAAACTTTTACTTTATTTTGCAGTTTTTGTGTTAGAAAATGCTATACATGCACAAATGTTTGCACCACAGTGGTGATTAGACTGTGGATCTTTATGTAAAATAAAAGTTTTCCTCAACGATTGCAACGAACAGGAGCCGAATACACTGTTTCCTTAATCATTTGAACGAGTCAAAAATAATCTACAGATGTCTTTTGATACTTTTAATCTTTTTACCGTGCTGAATTCAGTCTACTGAACATGATAATTGTAACAGAATTTATGTTCGGTCGGATATTTTTTCGTAATCAGTATTCCCGAACGTAAGGATAAGAAACAAGTAGCATAGCTCAACGTATGGTCGGTCTCGCATTAGTAACAGTTTCACAATGCCCATTTTTAAATCGTCGACTTTTTCATTAATTAATATACCCACTCTACGAATTTTTTTCTACAAAAAGGGTAAAGGACAGAGCGGCTCTTAATGGATTAATTATTATCAGATTACGATGAAATCGTATTTTTTGCTAGGCAGAAAGTTTAAACTCTGTGAGAATTATTAAGCGAGCTTAATAAGGTTATAATAGAACGGATAAAGTCTAATAAGAATGACTGGAACTTTATTAAAAATTATCGCTCTTAAAACTTCGACGAGAATCTTTTTACATGGATTTCCGGAGCGTGTGAAATACATTTTTGCTTGAAACGCGACTGACTCCCCGCAGGTTGCGAATAACCAAATACTTGATGTCAGCAAAGTTTTCAATCTCCTACCCAAGAAACGTCCGCGCCGAACACTCTACAAGATAACGCTTTTTACGCCCCGGTTGTCCAAGCGAGGAGCACTTTTATCTCCGGCCGTATACTTAAGGCTATTTCGCAGGGTGCAAGGTACGTGTCGACTTAATTTTCGACTGTGTCCAATCAGATTTAATTTTCTACGCGAGATTGCACAGCGTTGGCGAAGCGATATATATATATATATAATAGGAATATAGAGCGTTCGGAGTACTTTTCGTCGAATCTTCTCCGAGGAACGAGCGTGTAGGTGGTAGCTGCGGCGGAAAGATGGACGGATTTGATACATGAACGGCAGTTCAGGGGGACACTTCCCGATGAAAGTCAAAACGGAGGGTGGGGGGTGGGGGGGTCCAAGGAGCCTAACACCATGAGGGGTTGAAGGGGTATTCGCCATAAACCTGACACTTCATTTTTCCCTCGTTCTACTCCACCACTTTACGTCCTTTAAATCCCCGACTCGTCTTTCCCGCTGTCTCTCTTTTCTCTCCGTTGTCTCTCCGCGCACACAGTGTCCTCTCTCGTTCTCCTGTCTCTGCCGAGTTACCCAACCCTCCGCGCGACTCCGTATTACTTGAGCTATGTAAATGAATTTCGTTTAATTATCTGGGCGGTGGCGCGCGAGTTCAGGGCAAGGGAGGAGAGGGACGAGCGTTAGCTCCCCGAGGACAGAGAAGAAGAGAAGGGCTGTGCGCGCGGCATCGCTTCCGCTACAGTTAAAGACTACCCCTGAATTCACCGCGACTTTGCTAGCTTTAGAATGTCTCCTAGCCCGCCCGTCCCTCTTTTCCATCCTGTTCCATCCAGGTTCCACATCCACGGTCTGAACCCTTACACCCTTTGCGTCCCGAACCGTCCCGTAGCCCGTGCACACCATACACGTGCGCCGTAGACGTCGCCGGAACTGGCGCGGGCGTACGTCTCTTTCTCCCGGGAGAACTGTAGGCGTTCCACTTTTAATTGTCGAACAACGATTTCCCCGGCGCGACGTAACTTCGTTTACGTTCCTTGGAACGGCTCGAGCCACCCCGGAACGAGTGTGACACTGCTGCGCTGTCAATTTCTGACGACGGCCCGAGTCATTTCCGTCGACGTTCTCGCGTTTTGTCACGTTTATTATCGACCCATTCAAACGTAATCGCGAGACCAATTTACTAACTACAGCGACTCGCAGCGAAAAATGCCCTTGGATCCGAGAAGCTATTTTGCTACCGTCCGCTGCTCGGCGCATCGGCGAATTTCAAGGGTGTACGCGTGCTGAGATGAGGCGAATCATTTGCGTTCTCCTGGAACTAATTCCTGGAACTTGACAAAATAAGATGGCCTTTCGGAGGATCGGGTAGATTTATTGACCACCTTCTGTGTGTAGGATTTTCGAATGATTTAATTTTCAACGTTTAGATTTCATGGCCACCTTCTGCGTGTAGGATCTTCAAATAATTTATTTTTCGAACGTTGAGAGACCTCGGACGCCGAGGAGTGTAAACATAACACGGCTTGGGTATGCCTCCTGGATATATATCGAGAATTCACTGTATTAGGAATGTCTGTCACTCTGATATATAAGATATTAAAATATATATCAATTATATTTCAACTTTACTAATCTATCTAGAACACTTGTAAATTATTAGAATTGTTCTCACAGGTTAAGCGATTGTGTTAAGGAAGGTCATATAAATCAGTAAAATAAGTAACCGGTAATGCAAAAATCAATGTTGAGTATGGCTCAACATAGGACAGCCAATGGCTAATGTACAGGGTGTCTCAGATAAAGGGGGCCACCTAAATATCTCCTTTGTTTTATCCTACAATTTTATCACATGTTTAGAACTCAAGGTCACCCGAAGTTCATGTCTTAGACATATTCAAATGTATTTTTTCAGCCGTTACAAGATGGGTTAAAAAAATAAGTTTTCCTGATATAAAATAATAATGACCTCGAAAAATCTATGAAGAAATAACTGGACAAAAGAAATTTTTCTTCTGTGGTATTCCTCTTTGGTGCCATTTAAATTATGCCGTAAGTACTTGTCGTGCCATTAGAAATAATGGAGATATTTAGGTGTCCTCCTTTAGCTGAGACACCCTGTATATTAATATTAATATAATGTCAAGTTATAAGAATAACATGAAACTGCCACATCTCGTTGTAGCGAGCGAGGGAAGAGTTGAAAAAAATACAAGAGAATGCAAAATGTCTCCGCCTTTGTAGCCAGAAATATTTTTCGATCGAAGTCTCGGCCGTGCGGCAGCGATTGAACGATCTTCAATTTATGGGCGAGGAACGAGTATGCCCATCGAATAGAAGTTAGTTTAGAAACTATGCGGATATTAAATCTCGACCAGCAACGAACTCCCTCCACTTTTTCGCTTCTGTCTTCTCGGTTTCATTCTGTGTACACCGCGTCCCACCCCCTAATCGGCCTCGTAGCGGTTGTTCGTACACGGCCCACCCTGGTTAAGATTAGTTGAAGTTGCATGAACTTCCACCGAGCTTGAAACTATGCGCAAGCGGTTATATCAGCGCCAGATTTTGCCGCGTTATACGATCCCGCCGAAATTATAACGCGAGATTTAAATTCCGACGATTATTATCGCGACCGTGTCCGAGCTGGAACTTTTTCCGAACGATATTTCCGAAAAGAAGGAAATCCCAAGGAAATTCTTTTAAGAGCCAAGGATAGTCACGCGACTTTTGCAGAGTCAGCAGGTCGGTAACTGCTGTATAATTTCCGTTCACAGCTTTCAGCCACTGACTTAAGATCCGTTTTGTCGTGATCCGACGGGTCTTAAGTCTGTGACTAAACTTGACACATTTTTTGCTCTGCATTATCGATATCATGAATTCTGAGGCCGGAAACGTGCTTCAAGTTTTTGAGATATTTTCTAGTGCGCGCTACTCTCGATTTCATCCAGAAAACTCATCCAATGGCATTAAAATGCTTGGATTCCACGGCATGCACATCGCCAATTTTTGGCCTATTTCTAACGCTTATATTACCAAATATCTGCATAATCTCGCCAGCTGATGGCCAGCGCGCGCTAGATTGAATCTTCCTCTTTCGAATGAGCCCTTTCCCAGCGAAAAGTATTCTCATATGAGGACGAAAAGTTGAGTCACGTAAAACCATTTTTCGCCTATTTTTGTCGGTAACATGGTCACTCTACCTTATCGCGAATCTACGGAGTCTTGGCTCTTAACACTCGTACAAAGAGCGAATTAAAGATAGACCGAAAATCGTCTCAAGACTTTCGCAATGACTACTACTAGTTGAATAGTCGCGAGTGGTGATTGCTTTCGAGCGGGCGCGTGTCGAAAAACGCGGCGGGCAAAACAGGGTCGCACAAAAGCCGGTGATTCATACGACTCCCCGTTGATCACTTGCACGAATTCTCTGGCAGTGTGGTGTCCACGGGTTGTCGTGTGTCTTCGCGGAGGAACCCGGCCGACGCAGTACATACGTCAAGCAGGCAAAACGTGCAGATATAGCACTTTTAATCCGGAGCGGATGTTGTCCGGCGCGCGGTAAGTAGCGCGTTAACGTTCGCTCGACGAATTTTTATTAAAAAATATTTGCGAGGATTAGCAACGGCCACGCTTTCATTACTTGCAGCGAGCGCAAAGAGTCAAAGGGAACGCTCGAAAAGCGGGAATTCATCGCGACGCGGATCGAGGGAGAGAACCGCGCGTTCATGTATTTAAGCGCGACTGTGTCCATCGTTGGTGGTCTACGCCGGTTTTTCATGTTGCTCTATCCACCGGACGACGGCGATACGGCATATATACCCGTACGCGAAATACCGCTGGATTTTTCTCCCTCGTCCCGGTAGCATTTTTCAATGGCAATTAGTGTGTCTGGTAAGCACCTAGGTCGCTGGACGTTCGTATAGACGCGAGAGCCGTGCATCTCTCCGGAAACGGGGGAAAAAAATCCTCGCGCCGCGCCGGGACTGCTCCGTTCGTTTATTTAGTCCCCAGCCTCGAGAGCGTGGCCAACTTAACAAGCACCGGTGGTTTTCAAGCTGCCGCGCGTGCCCATTGTCTTCCGCGGTTTTCGAGGAACGCGGTGATCGAGCAAATCGCGGTCGAAAATGCCCGTCGAATACAATTATCGAACACACCTCGTAGATAACACTGTAAGTGCCAAAATTTGTACAGCAGAACTCTGTTACGCGAACGAAATTTTAGTCAGTGTCCAATCAAGTATATAGACTGTTAGGGGATTGTCAACAAGATAATTGTTCCAGTAGTCGTCAGCTATTCAAGGCTAGTAGTCAGCCATTTTCCTCAGAACTTCGAAATGGGAATTTGCATGAAGGTAATGAAGGTTCAGTAATTATTAGAATGTGGATTGTTATCGAAAATAAAAATTGAAAACTGTAGAGAGCAATATAATACGAGTTCTAAAATGTTGCATGATGTATAGATCAATGTATTAAAAAAGCACTCTTCAAAATTAAACAGTACTATAGCTGAATTGAACAATAACGAGAACATTAAATTTCTATAAATTTTGAGCTACGAAAGTAAATTCGTATAAGATAGTAAATATCCACCGTGCAATTTTGAAGTTTTGTCGTATTGTCTTATTTACGGCAGATAAGCGTATTCCACTGGATTGAATTGTTTAAACATTAAAACCTCTCGGATACTGGAATATGAGGCCAGAATCTCCAGACCTTTTAGATGCGTTGGGAAATTAGGTAAGTCGGGAGGATAGCGCCGTGGCTTTAGCGGTTAAGGCACGGCTGGCCAGTCTACGAATTTCAAGATCGTGGTTTCAGGATTTAGCCCGTCCGCACTCCCTCTTTTTCCCAGAATTCAACAATGTCGCGTCCTTTTCCGACGGATTATTCGAATAAAATTGCGATCTGGAGCGCAACGCAGCCAGTGCGTCAATTTTATGGAAGAGATTCCTCGTTAAAGAACAAAAAAGAGACGTTTAATTGGATATTCGATCTGCCCTCTTTGGAGTTGGATCTTTTGTCTGTTTTGCAGAACCTCAAACTCGTTAAAGATTTATTTTCTCCCAGTAGATGGATATCATTGTTAAAAAAATACGACAATTTATCCAATATTTCTATAAACCGCGTTTCGCGCATGTTCACATCCAAAATCGCATATGCAAATTTATAAAGTTCATTTTAGAAGAGTACCTATACTTAATATAATTTCTGTCGAGATGGAATGATTTTAATTAGCCTGATGCAATATAATATAATATGTTGTATTAACATAATGCAGTTGCTAAATCATTTAAAATGCGAAGAAAAATTCGGGTTAATTAAACACAGTTATCACAATTAATTCGGATTTACGGGTGAAATGTTAATGTCCGTACTCGAAACATAATTTTTTATTGGCGGAGTCGATAGGTTTCGAATATTCGCCGGATAATCTGAATTTTCCAGCGGAAAGGAAAATAAAGGTTCTCGCTTTTCCCCATAAATTGAGGATTTAGAGCTCCGGCTACCCTTCTTTAAAAAGTTTAATTCGCGGGGCTTTCACGTTTTCATCCGAAGTGATTTTCTGCAGCAAACTCAATTTTTTCTCGTCCCGAAGACTCAGCACATTTTGGGCCCGGCTGGATACATATTCATGGTAAAGCTGAGCATAAAGTCACACAGGAAGAGAGAAAAAAGTTTATGGTCAAAATTCGACACCAGACTTCGTGCTCTACCTTCTCAGGTTTATCAGCACACGATAGTACGGACAGTTTTTTTTTACCAGCTGCCTGACGTTTATTTTAACCATATGCCCGCGGGAAAGCCCTTTTTACTTCTCTGGAGATGTATTTGAAAGCACCACTTTCATTAAAATGCCGTTGTAAATAAATGTTCTTACATTTTCTGGATATAATCAAATGTTAGTTGAAGTTTCGATAAACAAGTTTGCACTTTAAGTGGTAAAAAATGTTAGAATAATGCATACGTGTTATTTGAATGCTCTCGAAATGTTTAAAATAATGATACCGATAACAAGACAATTCATTTAGCACACAATAATATAAACTCGCAAAAGCAAAAATTTGAATAGAGGAAACATGCCGATGAAAAATATTTCAATAGTAACGTCCTCGCTATACATAAAAATTCGCCCAAAATAAAACAGCGAGCGACACTCGTTGTCGTGGGTGTTCATTGTCGCAGGGGATTGATTAATAATGTTTGCGTCGATAGAGCATTGCTAAAACTCTGGTACACGGTATGTGTTCTCCACGTAGGACACACACACACACACACACATATATATATATAACATATATATGTATAATGGGATCTGCATGCGTTATGGTTCCGTTTCTATGTTTTCTCCTTCTCGCAATCAGCTCGATACGCTATCGCGCATCTATCCTCGTCGCCAACTACCCTGCTCGTTCTGTCTGTCTGGCGCACACACACACGTGCAAACGTGCATGCACGCACACTGGTGAAGCAGTCGCGTTCGTGCACACGTACACAGTCCCAGTCTCATTCTCTCACTCGGTTTCCGTCTGACACACGCACACATGCATACGTTATAAAATGCTCGTTATAGTTCGCCGCGGTGCTCGCGGCGCATGGGGGTGTGGAATTTAATTTAGAACTTGATTTATATTTTAGCGGGCCATAAAATGGGGAAATAATTTGTCCCCTGCACGCGTATGAGATGGGCTTCCCTCTCTGCTTCTCTTCCCCCTCCCACCCTCTCTCTCTCTCTCTCGCGCTCTCTCTCTCTCTTCGTTCTCTTCGTTCTCTTCGCCGACACCCTGTCACCCTGTCCCTTTTCCCTTTTCGGCCATACGCTAGTAACCCCTTCTTCTCCAACCCTTCGCCATGCGAAAGGTCGCGATCGTCGGTGTGCACACCCACGCAACCATGAACCGTTCGAACCGTGGCACATTCGTAATTGAAGTGGACTCAAATTGCATAATTCAATCTAATTTCATTCATTTACACGAATCAACCCCTTTCTACCGACGCGGATTGGTAATGTTTACCGTGGCCAGCGAAAGTATACGACAACATTCCGCATCGTGAGCAAGTGTTTTTGATGTGTCATTTTTTTTTGGTTAATTTTCTCAGAGAATTTTTTAGAAATTGTACGATTTTATTTGTTTTTATATAGAGGCGTATTTTAGTGGGGGCAATTCCGCGACGTTTATCATCCAGGCTTTGGCGACATATAGAAAGCACTCTGGTACGTTTGGTTACATCGAATTTCATTTAATTCGTATGCTGAAGAGTTAAGCATTGCATAAAGAAATTGCAGTTCAAATACAATCTTTTTTTTTCTTATATAATTCAAAACATTGATCAACTTCGACAAGTATCATTTTTATGTCTCAGAATGCTAAAAAATGATCAGTCTAGCTACCATTGTATATACAAAACGTTCATCGAGGAGCCGAACATTACAGCTTGCTCATGAGTCTACATTTTTTTAACAAATCACAACTTAAGGATTCGACGAACCAAACGTTACTGGTTGATCATGCGTGGACTGCGAATTTTATGTATTTATGGCAAAAACGGGGAGGTGTAAATCAAAACAGTGGAAAGATTAAAAAGTTCAACAATGTCGATATACTATTTTGAACATATAAAAATGATTAATGAGGAAAATAATTGACGTACAAAAATTTTATTTTGCACAAAGAGCCGCAATCTAATCACGAGTGCGCACCTTTCTAAAAAATTGTAACTTGAGAATTCAAAGAAACCAAACATTATAGCTCATTCATGAGTGAGCACATTTTTAAAAAATTGTAACTTCAGAATTTCACAAACAAAACATTGTAGCTCATTCATGAGTGTGCAGATTTCTAAACAATTGTACCTAGAGAATTCAACGAACCAAACATTTACAGCTTGTTCATGCGTGTGCACCTTTTTAAAAACTAAATATTACAGTTTGTTCACGGGTGTGCACCAACGAACCCAAAAAATGCAATTTGTCCATGATATTTACACTTTTCTAAAAAATTGTACCCGAAGAATTCAACGAACCAAACGTTGCAGTTTGAATATACACTTATTCTACGCACGTCAAAGTCAATCGAACTCGAAGTATCAAATGCCTGAGAGAAAAACGTTTGCCGGCGTATCACGCGAGAGTATGACTGTTTCTGCATGAAATTTAGATGTGACGGTGATTAGGGAGTTCCACGAGGCTTTCAGGTGGCGCTTTTATGGCCGTTAAATGCTTCACAGTGCCCCTGTGATACTCGGCATTGTCGTGTTTCTCGAGAGATCATAATCTGCGCCACTTGAGCGAAACGATCGATCCTTGTCTTTAATACACGTGTATCGGGGAGTGCGCGCCTTTCGGGTTTGCGTGTCACTCGCAATGAAAACAACTTCCGCGACTTTGTTCCGCGCGAAAATGATGCACAATTTTCGTGGGGGAGGGGAGGGGAGGGGGGAATATCACGGGAATGAAAAATTTACGAGCTACTTAGGGCCTTGATTTTCTACGGAGCATATCGTTTAACCTTTTCAACCGGTAGTTTCCCCTTTCCTGAACGAATGGTTACCAAACAGATTCCTCGAAATTATTCGCATTCAATTGTGTCCAATTTCGAGGAGTTCGATATTTATTATGGACCCGCGAGAGCAAGAATTTCGAATCTAAATTACAATTTCTGTTTTGCGATACTGAAAATGGTGAGAATACATATCGGCACACTTTTCACTTTTCTGCAAACACAATTGTTGTAAAGTAATTTCCGAAAATAGAATCCGAAACAATTTTATGGTTTCATCATTCTATTCCCGAGGAACAAAATGTTTGCGACAACGCGAAACATTTTCTGCATAACATGAAGCGTATTTTTAGTACTTTTAATGCAAACAGAGATGGTTAGGTTATTTTACAATACAGGCGGATAAATTTTAATTTCTATAAATTTCGGTGTGGCGAATGAATTTTCAAATTGATGGTATTCAACAGTTGAACAAGGACGGAGTCTCTTCGTTAAAGCGCGGAAAAAAAAACGAATCTGTACCTGTTGCTGCATGATACAATTTTCCTCAGCCGTGTCCATCTTCTCTTCGCGCAGGCTCGCAAATTGTCGGCGCCCTATATTAAAAAAGCGAGCAACAAACCAAGCTAGAAATTGACTCGAACTAATTGCTTTTCGGTAGTCGGTCCGCGGGCATCAGTTCAATAACAGTAGAATTTATTACGACGGTCTACGGGACGTGCAGAGAGAGAGAGAGAGAGAGAGAGAGAGAGAGAGGGGGGGGGGGGATTTGAAGAGCAGAGAGAAATAGGCCAGCGAAAGCTCACTGTAGATACCATTGAATCAATTCCTCGCTCAACAAACAATGGGGAAATCTCGGCAACGGAAAAATATGTAATAGAAAAATGCAGAAAATTTGGTGGGAGAAAATTGTGTACCACAAAAAAAGCGTAATTGGACGAAAACTTTCAGCGGAATACTAACTTTGCAATACTTCGAACCTCGCAAGGAAATATATCAAAATGGTGACAATTTTTATAGAGCTTTGGAAAAATGTAGTTTGCTCGTAAAATTTTAAGAAATACAATTTTGTCGATTATTTTTTATTCATATAACGACACGTATTTCTTTATCGGTTATCATTTATCAGCTCTTAAGTTTGAGATGAAAGATATGTTCAATGCAGGTCGAATGTAATGTATTGTTAATTTCCAATTAGTCTTTCTACTGTTTCAAATTACAATGTGTTCTCATTGTATTCGTTCGTTTTAATTAAACTACAGAATTATATTCAATTAATTGTATGCACTTTCCAGTTTTATTTATGTACATTTAAAATGAGTCATAATTACATTGTTAAGATTAAAACTATTTATGTTTGCAACCGAACGAATTTATATTACATTTCAATATTATATATTTTGACCTTCATACAAAATTCGTACAACATTCAATTAATTGTATTTTATTCGTTACTCCAATCAGTTTCAATCGGTTTTATAATACATGAGAGCATTAAATACAAGGTTTAAAAACGCGTCTTTTGGATCCTGTTTAGACAGTCAAGCCTTACTAAAAATACACGATTGTCATTTAGAAGATCAGTCAAAAATTTGTTGAAGAACTACTTCGTACCACAGTTACAACAAGCTTGGGGCTATCACAATGGTGTGTTCCCTTGTAAGGCAAAGACGAGCGAGTAAACAATTCATAGATGAAACTCGACCAAAACTAACTCGCCAAGCCGGCTAAAGTCAAAGAATCCTGGAAACTTTAAAATGGAAAACCGCTTCATTCACACGCTAAGAAGCTGAATAGCCGGCCATTTTACTCCCGAGGCGTAATTATAGGGCACGCCGATTTTCAAGTTGGAGAAGGGAGATGAAGAAGTGCGAATCGAAATTGAGATAAAAGGGTTGCTCTGTGCCAGGGGCCGTTGTTGAGGAGCATATTTTTGTTTCTCGGTTATTCCCCCTAATTGATATTATTCTACGAAGAGTGTTAAATCGTCATGAGGTGAAGTCTCACAAATTTTATAATATTGAATTAAACACGTTGTCACGGTACAGTAAAATTGACCTGTCACCCCCGCCCTTGCAGATTTACTTTTATAATTCCCATCGTTCGCTAGTCGCACCGCATTCAAATTGGTACATATTAACAATTTTTTTACTTCATTTCCCACACTTTTTCAACGAATATTTTTTATTATGCTAAATTACTTCTTTCACAGCTGCTGAGCTTTCGATTGCGCTCTCCGCCGACGATAACACCACTTGCATAATCTTTTTTCCTTGTGGACACTATACCACGTTCCAATACCACGAAAAGATTATTCACACGCGTTCCGACACTCCTGAAGCAAATCCAGTCTGCTGCTTTAATAACAACGTTAACGAGTGAAAGAGGAGGATCCGTGGAGTTAAGAACAGGGTTCTCAGAATCAGAAAGTTGAACGTCCGATTCGGTAGCAAGATAGACGAAACATTCCCGGGGTAGTCAGTTAAAGTGAAAGAATCATGAACCGAGAATTTGGATGAAGAATCTGTTCATTCGCCGGGGAAGATGGTGCCGGCGGCTATTTTACCCTCACATCGTAATTAAAGAGCATGCGATTGCCGAGCTGCGATGTGACGGAGAGGGACGAAGGGAGAGGAGAAAGGAGAGGAGAGGGGGTACAGAGAGAGAGAGAGAGAGAGAGAGAGAGAGAGAGAGAGAAGAATAGAGGATAGGTACGTGCGAAACTCACCGTGAAATAAACGGATGCCGAGAGGCCAGATATTTACGACTTCGAAAGAGGAAAGGGGACGCTTAGGCGAGGGCGTCACAATATGGAAGACGAAGGTGCTAGGGGTGTGAAGAGGGTGCGAAAGGGGTGCAGAGGATGATAGTGGGAGGGTACGGGGCCCGATCCTTCTAGCCCCATGCCCGACGAGGCACTGAGGGATTCATTAAGGTTGGATGAAGGTGTTAATATACCGAACATTGCCAGCGGGACTGGCGTATACCACTTTGCTTCTCCTAAGACAGGGATACGAGGCTCGGTCTCCGAGAAACTAGGCTTGAGAGCACGAGAGGAGAAATAGGGTGAGAAAGAGAGAGAGAGGGGAGTGAAAGAGAGGGTATCAGAGAGGGTGAGAACGAGGGACACAGGGAACGAAGATCAGGAGGGACTACGGTTCAACGCCGGAAAGACAAGTTGAGCCCAGTCCTAGATGAGGGTACGAAGTTAAAATACCGAACCCGAATTCGCCGAGACTCCGTGAAACTATTAACCGGGATTGGGCTGCATGCGCGTCTGCAATTCTTACCGACGGAGCTCTCCGGATAGCGAAATTAATTCACTATACTATTCGCTCACTGCTTCGCAGAATTAACACTTTGACTCCGGGATATCTGGATGACGTACCGAGCTCATCGTTTAACCCTTTCGACCCTGTTGGAACTCATATGTCCCGATAAATTGTTGCCATCCTCTGTGGAGTAATACGTGCCGCATGTGTGCGTTATATTATTCGTTATTAGTTCATATGACTGTATACAGGGTGTTCGACTACAGGTGGGAGAAAATTTAATGGGTGGTTCTCCAAGACAACATAAGATGAAAATGAAGAATAAAAAAATTGCGTTTCCGGCTTCATTTTTTAGTTATTGTCAATTAAAAATCCGCCTAAAATACGGCAACCCGACCAACAGAGGTGTACGTTGCTTACGTCATAAAGGCGCGCGACGGTCACGTATCGAAGGGCGTCCACGCTCGTACCTAATGACTAGGCTTTGACGTCACACACTTTAGCCAATAATTCGGCTAGAACCAAAAATGCGTGTGGAATGACACAATCGGACTGTTTACAGCCGCATTCCTGGCAGGTGACTTCTTGCGAGGCACGCGGAGTATTTGCCACTTGATACGTGACTGTCGCGCGTCTCTATGACGTAAGCAACGTACACCTCTGTTGGCCGGGTTGCCACATTTTAGGCGTATGTTGAATTGTTAATAACTGAAAAATGAAGCTGAAATCACAATTTTTTACTCTTCATTTTCGTCTTATATTGTCATGGAGAACCACCCCGCAAATTTTCTCCTACCGAACACCCTGTATATCTTCGATTGGCAACAATAAGCAACATATTGTGTATGGTGGTTGCAGAGTCACAATTAGAGAAATTGTTTTACTTCTTCTCTGAATTATTTTGATAAGTTCAATATAAGCAGTGTTTTTAAATCAGCTAGTGTATGTATTGACGAATTTTATTACAATATACCATGGAATAAAGGAATCTATTGCATCAGTTCCTATGAAGGTTACTATGCATAAATT
This sequence comes from Halictus rubicundus, assembly GCF_050948215.1. NCBI lineage: Eukaryota > Metazoa > Arthropoda > Insecta > Hymenoptera > Halictidae > Halictus > Halictus rubicundus. The sequence goes on from NC_135151.1 coordinate 12,248,411, forward strand.
GAATAATTGTAAAATAACAAGGCAGCTGTGGTAGGTATAGTGAACAATGAAATGGAATTGAAATCGAAAGTGAAGTATGGTTCATGATCAATAAAACGAACTTGCAGTCTCTCAACATTTTATGTTGTACAACAGCTTCGCGGACCGAATATTCATGCCTTCAAACATTTTTCGCTACGTGCAAGTTCATACACTTTCTTTTTACCATGAATTGAACGCAGCTTATGGCACTTTATGATATCTTTTTCGTTGATAGGATAGGGGGTTGAACTTCTTTTTACGGCCGGTAGTAAGCGGCTCGGGCATCGTGTTCTTAAACAACAGATTATAAAAACGAGCTTCGTCATAATTTTCCTCCGTTTACATTTAGTTTTACGGGTTTTACATGCATTCCCGATGCGCGTAAAGTAGACACGGGATGGCTGTAATTTTTTACGTTTCTAAATAAATCCGAGATCAAGGTTTACGATATGTGGAAGCTGTGGCGCTTAGGGGAGTGGTGCGATTATGGATAGAAATTTTCTGTACACCTGAGCTCGCTTGTGCAAACTTAGAGCGGGTGAGCGCGTGTACCATTTGCAATTATAAAAACAAATTAATCGTCTGCAGAATGAAATGGTTGGGAATTATACAGGCTAAAGTTCCGAAAATCGGTCTAATCCGATTGAGCTGAAATTTGGTAGATATGTTCCTTTTGCATTAAAAGCATGTTTTCCAAAAGGATTTTTGGCGACTCGAAAAGATTTGTATATCATACTAATATTATTTCCTACCTCATTGGACACTTACTACAGCGAATTATGTCCTTTTTAATTGACGGAACACTAACCAAGGTAGAAAATGATGCTAAGATGATAAAGAGATTTTTTTCAAGCCGCCAAAAATCGTTTTGGGAAACATGTTTTTAATGCAAAATGAGACTATGTGCAAAATTTGACCTCAATCCAATGTGATCGATTTTCGGAACTTCAGCCATTATACGGATCGATAGTGTCTTGCACAAAGAATTGCATCATCATCGGTGGTGCATCATTATCCTGAAATATTTTTCACTAATAGTTAAGATGCACTTTATCAGAGAACAATCCTAGGATACATGCAAAAACGTAATTATATCGTAAAGAAATATACATAACTGAATCAGTTTATCGACGATTCAAGTTCTTATTCATTTTATACTACCTTCGTAACACTGTCATATTATTTATTATTGTTTCATTATACATTACGTAGGATCTGTTTTACGGATTTTCGAATAAAATTTTTAGGAGGACGAGCTTCGAGGGTAGTGAAATAGATATATTTTTGCGAAGCCGATCTTCTCCACGATGCGTTATGATCTTTCACAGGAGGAACGACAGAACTTTTCCCATCGTTTCAACAGTGTAATGAAAATGCAGCATCGTTTCCGGTTTATGGGGGCAGACGGCGAAAGTCAGGGTGGATCTCCATCAGGCGGGAAAGTGTAAATAGTATACCTATCGATTGTACTTTTCCGAGGTCCGCGCCGCCGGCCGCTTTCATTTACATTCGGCGTGCCGTAAAATATTCGCGACCTTTGTGCGGCGAATTAGTTACCACCGCAATTCCGTTCATGAAGTATTGAACGGTCGGGCACCGGTAATGGCACGGCTGCTGCACGATCAAAGAACATTGAACATCGATTCACCGGGCGAAAAGAGCCGGCGTTGCTCTGGAAATTTCACGTTAGTTAGACGTAAACGAGCCGTTTCCCTCTTCCTATGGGCCAATCTCTCGTACTTTTGTTCGGTTCGTTGGAAAGTCAGAGGCGGAAAGACGTTCAGCGCGGTTGCCTCGGCGAATTTTCACCAAGAGCCCTCGATCGACTCGGTTTACCCTCCGTTCCTCTCGATTGTTATCGATTATCATCGAGATTTATCATTTACAGGACCGCGTAAAACGATCCTCGACTTCTGCGGTTGAATTCTGAAACACTCGTAGACGATTGCCTAAGCTTAGTACTCGCGTGAACATTAATCAATCTTAACAATAAACAGTGAAAACAATAAAAACATCAGGGACAATTTAAAAATATTATTCCTATATTATTTTCTCAGTTGTCGGTAGTTTAATCGGTAGACTACGCAGGAAAACAGTAAAACCACAAAGGCGACTTTAAAAATGTTGTTGCACTCTTTCCAATCCATGAAATCTATTAAAAAAGAAATTGAATTTCTATTTCAGTGCAACTCGTTGTAGTCGTTCTAGAAAATATTTATTTCGCAGGAAGGTCCGCAGTCTACCGACAAGGTTATTGGTTTATTTTCTTGTTTATAAATTTAAAGAATTGTCGATCACCCAAAACCGAGGATAGATTGAAACATTTTAACGAGATTTTATTTCATTTACGAACTTTTAGGTCGACCTCCAATTAGATTGCAAAATAGTTGCAAGTATAAACTTTGATCATTAAATTTACAGGAACCGAAGTTAAATAGTAACTTAGGTAGTCTGGAGTTGAAGCTAAATATAAAAACGACTGAAAGCCGAAAATTTTAGGTACAAGATAAAATGAGTAATTTGGTATTGCGAATACACCGATCTTTAAAGAACTGTGCTCAATGAAATTCCAGGGAACTTCGCGTGCGTTGTCAGAGAATAATCGCAATCAATATACGGTAAAAACCGCATAGATTACTTAAAGCGTTTATAAGCACGCTTATCGACAGCAACGTTGGCGAACTACACGGACGTTAAACAGGCTAGTCTGAATTATTTGAAATGGTTAACCTCTTTTCCGTCAAACGAAACCGCGTGGTAGACAGAAGACATTAGTACCTTTTGGTTTCTATCGATCCGTTTGGTAACAAATGCTTTTGCGTCCGTTCGGTTGAACCGCGTACAATGTTTAACGAAATGGTTCAATTTATTTGTCGTTACAAAACCAGCAAGATGCAACTGAACGTTACATTGCTGATACAGATATTAATAAAATAAATCGTAATAAAATGAGGTGGGTGTAAAATTATGGGACAATCGTTCAGCTGTTTGTTTATTACAATTCGATATTTATTAGCGTGTCATAAATGAACGATTTATGCAACTACACGTTTCTGTAAAAAAATGTAAAATTACATTAAATAAAATTGAATTTCTGAAAATAAAAGTTTCATTAACGCGTTTAGTGCTGGCCAATTATTACTAATCAAGGTAGTGTATTTAGTCTTGCTCTAAGACAATTCACAATGAATTCTTAAATTATTAATTTATTAAAAAATCGTTAAAGCCCTGACGTTTATGCTCGGCTGGACTCTGTACGTTTCGCGCTGAACGAGTTAAAATTTTCAAAGTGTATGTCGTGAACGCAGAAATTTCTGCAGTTTAGTTGTAGGCACGACAGGGTTCTCTAATTAGTGTTTTTAGACGGCGCGAGTGGATCAATGGTGAAAAATCGGAGCATGCTCGACCGGGTCCTTTAACTTTGAACTGTCTCGCGAAAATACGCCGGTTCTTGGCCAAATAAGTTCGCTTTGAGCCGTGCTCACGGGCACCAAGACAAACACGAAACATGATATCGAACTGCAAGTCACATGAATGCGTCGTAATCAACGGAAGACGAGTTCTCCGCGCGCAACTTCTCTGTTTGCATACGTCAGGGGGAAGTCTCAACTGCAAGCAGTTAAATCGGGATAGCTGGACGATATTAATCCTAATTTCTATCTAGCTGCCGTAACTCGGCTAGAATCAAGCGCGGGCACACAATTCCGTATGTGGAACTACTGATAACGTGGCTGGCCGATCGTTCATTGCTTTTGTCGAAGTTAATTCTCAGTGGCCGCATGCCGAAAGATATCCTAATTTACGAGGCTGCCAGCAATTCCCCGTTCAAATGCTCTAAATTTGAAAGAGTCCTTTAACTCTATATTTCTTACGTACGTATATCTTAACGTATTACTTACCAACGGTTATTTCGTAATTTTTGGAAATCTACGGTCCATGGTTAAGAATTTTTTAAATACGATTCGTTTTTAGAGAAGGTCGATAAGAACTGAATGGAAATTTCTCAAAATACTCCTATATTATTCTCAACCTGTTAAACATATTAAAAATGAAAATAAATGTCTATTTCTATTCCCACTTTGCTTTATCTCCAACTTAATTTAACAATTCAACATTTCACGCTTCGATCATTATTAGTTTTCAATACTTCTGCACCGACGGAGGTATAAACCGTGAAAGAGTAATGTTTAAAAATTGTGATCACCGAAGTCTCGGGTTCGATGCTATGTTTTTTAAGATAGCCTACGTGCGTAAGTTGCTTGAAAATTTAATAGGATTGCGCGCGAAGAATAACCAAGTGAACGTTGAAACTTCGATGGCATTCAGATTAGCGTTGAAAGCGAACACGCGCACTATTCAATAGGAATCGTCGGTGCGTCTGATCATAATCTACCGTTACTACTTATTGTATTAGGTGAATCCGACGGATCTTCAAACTCGATTTTCTTGATAACAAAGCCTCGTGTGAAAAAATTTTATTCTACCTTTTCGTCGTATTATTTTATATGTAGAAACGCCCCTTTTTCGGTTGTGCCATCAGTTACCCCGTATAACAATCCCAAACGAAATTATTGGATTATGTTACTGCGTTTGTACATTCTTTGTACTTTGTAAATTATAAATGGTTCAATTCATCTTTGACTTTTAAGAGTGAGACAGAAAAATTAATTAACTGTAAAACTGTAAAAGGGGCTTATCCGTGTCCTAAGATGTTTAAAGGTACTGTATAAATGTTTCCAGATTTTTTAAAGAACAGTTACTAGCAAAAAATGCATCAGGCATGAAAGACCCACGTGTACAGCTTGAGGGTTCTATGAGATCGTTTGCAATCTAAGGGTTAAGAAATTGTAGTAATTTCTGTAAAATAACGTAACAAAAGTGAATGTAAAACTAAATTTTTCTTCTGTCTTGCAATATTTTCATGTTATTCGCACGAAACCGATCCGATTTCTACATATAATATTTAAATGATTAGTAATCTATTACATACAAATTTTGTAATGTGACAAATATTTTGTAATATTTTTTTGTAATTTCTTTGAAATAATGCCACAATAATTTCTAGTGGTGCTTCAGAGTCACCATTCGAGTGCAAAGGGTTAATTAGTATCGTGCCGTTACGAACCTTTTCGAGAGCATAAGTTTCAGAAACTCCGTTCTGGAGTGTGAGAAAATGTTTCCGTGCGTAAATAAAAATAATTGAGAGTCTTAAGAATATCCATTGAGAGCCCGTTGATCCGAGAGGGTTCCGTTTACGGTGAAAAAGAGAGCAGGATAGGTAGCGGAGTATTCATTTTCGCGTCGCGGCAAGAGAAGCGGCACAAAGCAATACTGTGACAAATCGTTACACGGAAAGTCACCGAAAACGGATTAGGTGCGATAAACACAGGAAGAGGGCGAGGGGCCAGAGGAAGAGGGAGATACTCTCGGCTCCGAAGTTCGTACAAGGGCGTCGTGTGTTACCGACGTGCAACAAGTTGCCTTCCTCGGAGCCCACCCCTTCCGCCCGCCTCCCCCTCTCTATCTCGCTCTCTCTTCCGTCACCCTGTACAAGCCGAGCCACCCCCGCATTAAATCATTTTTAAACGTCCTCGCGCTCGCTGTCTGACTTCTATTTGACCGATACCAGGCCGCGCTTTGAGCTACGGCCTGCATTTTTCGTCGAAAACCCACCCTTTTGTCCGGCGCCAACCGGCCAAGCTGACCCTCCTGTACTCGACAGTCGCCCATTGCTTTCCAAATTTCATATTTAAAACGGTCCCCGTAGAACCTTTTGTCGTTCCCCCGGCCGCGCGCCGGACACATTTTTCTGTATAGTTTCAGTTTGTCCCGTATTCTGTTTGCGAAATAATGTTCAATTGAATCAATATCGTTTCTGCACCAGCGAACAGAAGATTTTGATGGGAAACGAAATTTTCGGCCAGACGAAAGATTCGAATTCAGTCCAACGGTCAATCTTTCTTTTTTGTCCTGTTAACTTCCGTTAACTTTCTTCGGTCCTGCGTGGCTACGAAATAATTTGAATAATTCGTTGGAATATTGTGAAGTTTTCGAGAACACTGGAATTTTAAGCTTAGACTGCGGATCTTTATGCAAAGTGAACGCGCCAATTGCAAGAAACGGGAACTGCATACACATTTATTTCTTGTATTGATAATTCGAATGAAACCATGTAATTGAGTTTCTCAAATCTTATGTGTTCACTGTTTCGTGTTTCATCTACTAATTTTTCTCATAAATGCATCAAATCCGCTTATTACTCTACAGTTCGTCAATACTTTCTTCATATTTTTTCTTTATCGGCAACGCAGTTCCGACGCGTAAAAATTCTCTTTTAAAAAGTGAAGGATAAGAGAAGAAAATTGAATTACGTTGTTGAGGATGGGTTATTGGATCGTAACCAAAATTGTCATTGTTATCGCATAATTTTTCCTGACGTTCGTAGAATGTTAGTAACTACTTGATCGATTGATTATAATATGTGTGGGATGAATGGTTCATTGTGCGTGCGTGCGTGCGGGCGACCGGATCATGTTGCGACGGTCCGGCGCCGGTATGTTTGGAAAACTCGAGTGACTGAAGAGGTGTGAACGAAAAGTGTTTAGGTCTAAGTGATAGGAGAGTTTGTGTATTTCTAAGAATGAAAGCGATGGATGCAAGAAACAGAGTGCAAGCGAGATGAATGCAAGGGGGTGAAAGAATATAAAGCGTGGATGTTCGGTAAGAGCGGGGAGTAGAGTTGCGACTGCCTTGCGAGAAACAGCGTTAGTCGTGTCAGTGTTATTTATTCTAAATATATTAATATTCAGCAACGTGTTTCAAAGAGATTAATCTCCCCATTTCCCAAGATTCCTACAATTGGGGGCTCAGCCGGGATTGAAAGAGTCAGTGATATTAGCGTTAACGAATAGCGACTGTATTAGTGACTTAGTGACTGTATTAGTGATTTAGCGACTGTATTAGTGATTTAGCGACTGACAATTAGCGAGACATTACAAACTTTATGCGTGCCGATGAGTGAAGTGGACCTGAGTAATTTAAAAGTGATACAATTGAAGGAACAACTTAGAAAACTAAATCTGCGCACTAGCGGATCAAAAGTCGAGTTGATAGCCAGAATAATGGGAGCAACGAAAGATTTGGAAAATCCCGCAAACGGATCTAGTAAAGTTCTTGGCGAAACAGAGATGACTGCGAGGGAATCCCAATTAATGAGGGAACTGGAAGCGATGCGACAAAGGCTACAGGAACGTGAATCAAACACCCCACCACAACCTATTTTTTTTCCACCCACCCCAGCGTTTGGACATAGCATCGTAGGTAATATCAACATTACCACGATTGCGGGGCTTCTTCCATTTTTCGACGGCGACGGTGAAAAGTTCGAACGATGGGAAAAACAGGTGCGTCTACTGACCCTTACGTACAACCTATCTGACGAAATGTGCAAGGTGCTGATGGGCAGCAGATTAAGTGGAAAAGCGTTAGAATGGTTTTATTCTAAGCCGGAATTCTTGGAGCTAAGCACGCGCGATTTGATGGACAGGATGCGCGAAATGTTTTTTCGACGGGTGAACAAAACCATCAGACGAAGGAAGTGCGAAGAGCGTGTGTGGCAACCAAATGAATCCTTCAGCGAGTACTTCCATCATAAAGTGATTTTGGCGAATAATGTGCCCATAGAAGAAGACGAGATAGTTGACCTCATCATCGAGGGAATTCCTAATGGTACGCTGCGGAATCAGGCGCACATTCAAAGATTTTCGTCGCCAGCAGATTTGATGGAAGCGTTTGAAAAGGTAACATTGGGAGGAGCGAGCTATAGCAGTCGAGATGCTGTAAAGAGAACAGCTGCGAAGAATACAGCGGAGGAGTACAGCAGCAGAAGACCCCCGGTCAAAGAGGAAGACAGCAGGAGGTACCAGCCCCAAGGACATCTGCAGTCAGGTGCATCGGAACGGAGATGCCCAAGCTGCGGGCTACTGGGACACCAGCTCTTTGATTGCCCAACCAGGGAAAAAGGCGTCAAGTGTTTCGGGTGCCGAGGGTACGGACACATTGCAGCCCGTTGTCCGACAAAACTGCCGTCAATCTGCAGCAGTTACAATGTGGAACGGTCGGCGAAGTACGAGAAAGAAACGGTAATTTACGGGCGTAAAATAATAGCGGTAATTGACACGGGAAGCGATATTTGTTTAATGCGTGCGTCGGTACATGCAGAATTAGGCGCGCCGCGTTTACAGCGAACGGGTTTACGATTTCGCGGAGTAGGCTCTGACGGCAACGAGACGTATGGCGTTTTTAGTACCGAAATTATCGTGGATAAAGAATTGTATCCGATAACGATTCACGTCGTTTCCGACCGGCTTATGCAACCTGCATTGATCATAGGCGCCGACTTTTTACGGAATTTAAGTGTATCACTCGAGAATAATCACGTTTCTATATCTAAGGCGGATAAGAATATTCCAACTGCGGAAAGAGTTCCAGAAGTTTTTAATATCGTCGCGTATAACTCCTCGGAAGTGGACACGTATATTGTGAATCGCGAAGATCGTCGCGAAGTAGAAAGGATAACAAATAATTATCAGCCGCGTAGAAATCTTGAACCTCGATCGTCCATGAGAATTATTCTCCGAGATGAGGACATGCAGAGCATAGCTAGTTTAGTGTCAGTTAACAATAATAGCGATATAGCACCATTAGACGATGTTGATAATGAGGATATACCTGAGGATGTTGAGGAAGTATCTGTGAAAAATCTGGACGAGATTCTAGATATTTCTGCACAACTTGATTTAATGACAAGTAGTCTTAGCGAAAGCGAATTACCTAGCACTCCGATAAGTGCGGCGAGTTTATCAAAGGACAGTACTACACTTGTAAATGATAATGACCACTTCATTCGTGATATTAGTCTAACAGGCATTGTTGATTCCTTTAAGGATAAATCATCTTTGAAAGACAGTGTTGCCGTTGAAAATGATAAAAACATTGAACAGAGATTGAGATTACCATCACAACCATTAGAACTAACAAGGAACGATGTTACTATTCCTAGATTAAAAGAGATTACACCAGGCGAGGATTTATTGGAATGGTGTAAGGATGTAACTAAAGGTTATCCTGGTGTCAAGGTTACTAATCTTACGATATCTTGGAGAAATGGAATGGCATTTTGTGCAATCATACATAATTTTAGACCAGATCTTATAGACATAGATTCACTATTACCACATGATGTGAAAGGTAACTGTAAGAAAGCGTTTGATGCTGGTGAAGCTCTTGGTATAGGTAGAGTTATAGAACCAGCGGATATGGATATATTAACTGTACCTGACAAGTTAGCTGTAATGACGTATTTATATCAGTTGAGAGCACATTTCACTGGTCATGAGTTAGAGGTACATCAGATAGGTAAAACCACAGATGAGTCTTCTTACATGATTGGTAGATTTAATACAGACAATAATTCAGATGTGAGTGTACAATTATTTAGTCAAGAAATAATCAATTTGCATAAGAAAGATCAAATAGAGCTTAAGAGTAATAAAATAGATAACATCAGACGGTCGGATCCATTTGATAACAAAAAAGAGGATGCTAATATTGATTCATTAAGAAATAGGATTTTAATACCAGTTCTTGCGAAAATGTCACACCCGAAGCGCGAAGAATGGTTTCGATATTTAGAATCAGCGCAGCAATGTTTGAACACCACTCTATGTCGAAGCGTGGGCGCGTCTCCTTTCCGTATATTGTTTGGGACCCACACGAGGTTGCGAGAAAATCATGAAATTAGACAGTTGCTAGAGAAAGAGTGGGTTGCCGAATTTCACAATAGGCGGGATGAGATTCGCGTCCAGGCAAAAGAAAATCGTAGAACTTACAATAGGAAGAGAAGGAAAGCGACAAAATACGTTGTAAACGATATTGTAGCGACAAAGCGAACCCAGCAAGGCCCAGGTCTAAAGCTTGCTAATAAATTTTTAGGGCCTTATAAAATAATTAAAGAATTGCGGAACGATCGTTATGTCGTGGAAAGAATTGGTGATCACGAGGGTCCTTTAACTACCTCAACTGCGGCCGATCATTTAAAATTGTGGGCATGCGATAATGAAGACTTGAGCGAATCGGATGCGGATGAATTTGACAATGACACAGGGTCCGATACCTGAGGTCAGGTATTTTTTGTCAGGACGGCCGAGTGTGGGATGAATGGTTCATTGTGCGTGCGTGCGTGCGGGCGACCGGATCATGTTGCGACGGTCCGGCGCCGGTATGTTTGGAAAACTCGAGTGACTGAAGAGGTGTGAACGAAAAGTGTTTAGGTCTAAGTGATAGGAGAGTTTGTGTATTTCTAAGAATGAAAGCGATGGATGCAAGAAACAGAGTGCAAGCGAGATGAATGCAAGGGGGTGAAAGAATATAAAGCGTGGATGTTCGGTAAGAGCGGGGAGTAGAGTTGCGACTGCCTTGCGAGAAACAGCGTTAGTCGTGTCAGTGTTATTTATTCTAAATATATTAATATTCAGCAACGTGTTTCAAAGAGATTAATCTCCCCATTTCCCAAGATTCCTACATATGTTTCGTAATAAAGTGCAAATCAAGGATAAGCGGAAAATCGAGGGTTGTGCAGTGACCTAATGTTTTTCAAACAACTTCTTCGAACAATGCCCAAGACTATCGGTAAGAAAACTGTTAGCTTCTGCGCAGTCGCGCTCAGTTTTTTCATCGGAAAGCGTTGTAGTCGGACAAGACGAAAAGCTTGAAAGAAAAGTGGCATTGTCGCGTATCGGCGGTGGGTTTCGAATCGGTGTAACCACGCGAGCAGGAGCACTGTATACCGGCACGGCAATATCCATGCGCAGCAGAGTGGCAATGGTGAAACTGGGCAAACTTGGAACGGCCCGAACAAACGATCGATCAATCAATCAATCAGCCGTGCCGGGCAACGTATATCAGCAGCTAGCTTACCAGCTCCGACGCTGAGGCTGGTAAGCTGAAGCGTGCTTTGCCCGTTATTAAAGGCAAAGCTGAACGGACCGATATACACGCGCGCGAGGGCCGCTCGCGCTAGCTAGGCCAACTCTAACGACCCGACTCGAAGCTGACCCCTCGACATTCCCTGAATAGTTTCGACGTGTTACCGATCGGTGTTGCGGATCCCGGCGTAGAAGCACACCGAGCCTTCGCGTATTCCTGAAATGCCAAAGGCTAATATAATTGATCGACGATACAAAGTAATTCGCGGCGTGTACCGGCGCGTTACACGGCCGCAATGTCGATGCGCCACGGCTGTAAAAGCCAAAGGGAAAAGTTACACCCTGCCGGATACCTGTCCCGGAAAGTCTTCACCCTCTGAATGCGCCACGGTCGTTCTCGCGATCCGACGCAACTCGAGAGTTACCGGTTTCCATCGTCGACTCGATCAGTCGTGTTCTCCGTGTGCAAACTGCTTCAAAAAGTTTAATTATGCAGACCAGACTGGGGCAGTGCCCAAATAAATTATTTGAAAAATAATTGTTGGAGCGTGCTTATTGTGCGGCCGAGTTTACACCATTTCTGAGAGTTTTTTTAGCACCTCTTTTTCGAAATTATTATTTTACGACTTGGAAACGGCTGGAATCGACGATAGTTCGATTAAAGTATTATCTTATTTGGCGGCACGTTATTTGAAGTAGTTGCGTATTTTTTTGGGGTTGTATGTCGTATAATAGCGTATTATTTTATTTAAACAGACACAATAATTTTTCTGTAGAGTATTTCGTTATTTATTTGAAATCATTTTTCATTTAGTTATTTGTTTTTCAATAATGTTAACTTTAATTTTTGCTGAAGCATTCTTCTAACGTATTCTACCTTCTAAACGTATTTAACGAAATGTATTTCATAGTGTTGAATTTTCAAGAATATTTCATTGAAGACATAGAAAAAAATTAATTTTAGTTTGAGCGTTTCCAGGAGAGCATGGTCACATTTTGGAAAGTCGAGGGAGGCTGGGCCGTGGATGCTCGTGTTGCGTCATGTATAAAGCTTCTTACGTACAATAAATTAGTAGCAGGGATTTTGGAATTGACCGCGTAGACAATCTTTTGTGCAAACAGTTAGGCGGTTCATAACGTCGCGAGATCACCAGCAGCGAACAAACGCAGGTAGTATATGGGGAGATATTCTGTATAGTTAATAGCGATGGCTGCCCTAGATTGTAAGATATTACACGTAATACCGGTTTCATTACAAATACATTTGCACAACTGCGCCCAAATTAAAACAATCGTTCCAAAATAATTTTATTGTAAAATGTCCGTTAATTTTCAACAATTTTTCTTTATTATGTGGTATCTTTATCGTACGCCTAAAATCTTCTCATGCCTCGATGTCTGGCTACTTTTGGCTGTATCCACTTTTATTCAAATTTACAAATCATTTCTACAAATTCGCACTCGTTCACGAAAAATAGATTGAATTCTTTTGCAGATTTGTATTCCACTGCATTTTAAAGGTGAGGATACGTTATAATTACATAAAAATTTGCAGTAAAATGTCAGACACTTTTTGTTGACTTTATTGTTTATGATTTCATACTGTAAATAGGAACAATTTGTAGTGCATTTACTAAGTATTACTAGATTCGATTTATCTTCTCGATAAATAATAGCAATATGGGTATCTTTATATAGATATATCTTATTTATATTATTTCTAATTACATTTTACCCATCATCAGCAAAAGAAGTAATAGTAAAAAATCATGGTACAGTATTACCTCACTGTAATCATATTTGTAGATTATTTTGTTTATTGGAAAAAAGAAACTTTCGTTAAATTTGATTACAGTCCACGTTCGACAATGTCTCGCACAGTCGCATTAATCATAAAATCTATAATCTATTCATCACTGTCTTTACGGTGCAATGTAAACGACAACGCGATTATAAAAAGGTCGATAAGCAGTGATTGCAGGAAACAAATACAGAAAAATTTAAAATACATATTTAATGTTCAGACACTTCGATTTAGTCCTTTGATAAGTAATTCAACGGCCGTTCAATGGAAGTAAAATTTATAAACAGAATTTTATCTGTATTGACTTTTAATTAGATCTCTGGTATGAAAGAAAAAACCGCGCTATTGTATATTTTAAGATTGTTTCCGCTTACTGTCAAAGCATAGTCGCGGGTTTTTGCGTCGTGGAACGGAATGCGTCAGAGGATGGCGTTTCGCATTATTAACGTCAGCTGGGCAGAAGAGAAATACATAAATGCGCGATGTACCTTAACGTTCCACAATTATTATGGTCTCCATCGTTAGAGCGGTATTATGACTGGTTTCCCTTGGATACGTAGTAAACCGATGCAACCTAAGACGCTTATGGTACTCTCGTCTGAATACAAAGTGGAACGTCGCCAGCTTCCTTTTTTTTCTCCCATCTCTAAGATTCCTTTGATTTCTGCTGCTTCAACATTCGCACCGGTGACACCGAAACTTCACTTTGTCGTCTTGTTCACGCAAATTACTTTGACGAGGGGGCGTGGCTTGAAAATTGACACCCAATAGACAATCCGCTTCGTTGTAAGATTCATTCCTACGGTAGTAATATTGGAACTATTTCATGTCCCTATCAAATTATTGTATCTCGTGTAATGGCAAGTACAGAGAATTCTCGATATATGTCAATAACACGGGTCTTGTCAGCGTCGTGTATCGTCCAGGAGACTTACTCGAGCTGTGTTATGTTTACACTCCTCAGCGTCCGAGGCCTCTCGAGCTTCTCGAGTAGTGGGGATAGTTGCGCGACGTTTATCATCCAGACCTTGGCGACATATATAGAGAAATCACTGTATTTTGTCAGGCCAATATTAGAAAAATCAAGCGTTCAAAATTTGTAACATGTACCAATACTGGTTTAAGACACCTGACCTGGTTTTTACCATAATATTTGAAAGGATAAATGGATTTATTGAACAATCCTCATAAAAGCTTGTTTATAATTTCAGTGATTACAAAATGAAATATTTAACGTATTTTTACCATTTTTCTAGTTTCAAAGAAAACTAAGAACACGTCAAACATCATTTTTCAAAATTTCCAAATGTAATAATCAAAATGTTATCTTTCATAAATAAGGGTGAACATATTTGCACAATTAATGAAAAATCGATTGAACTCTTTTGACTTGGAAAACAATCTAATATTTTTTCTAAAGTTAATTTCACATGTGTATATACATAACATTTTTTGTATTGATCGAAATTCAGACTGAATTGTTTTAGGCACACTCTGTTCCGTGAAGGCAGAGGATGCCCTTTAAATTCAATCGAATTAAGTTCTTGTTGTCTTCAACGGGCTGGGGGCGCGAAGCGATTGTAAAACGTAGAACCAGCCGTTTTCTAAGTGAAAATGAGAAAAGTTGGTACAAGGAAATATTGCATGAATTAATAAGCTCTGTATTGCTCCGATCATATTTTTTCCGCGGATGCAGCAACGCACCTGCGTGCTGCAATCGCAGTTTTAAACGAATCCATGTAATTTGTATTAGATGCTTCTGATTTTTCTCATCAATCTACTTACAAATATAGTACGAGGAACCTTTACATCAAGAATTCTTTTGGATTACTTTATTTATTCGTTTCATCATTTTTCTCTTTCTTTATTCATTCATTGATTGAAGTTTCCACTAGACTACAGGTTCTATGCATGAATAGGTGCAATGTAAAGCAGTGGACGGATTGAAAGAATGCAAGAATATTAATGTAGTAGTGTTAACTTATACAAATTATTATAGGAAGAACGAAATTTCGGTTTGGTTTCTTGCAACTGATGGAAACAATTTTCATTTTACATAAAGATCCATAGTCTAATTATGGTATTCGACGTAAGATTCTTAATTGCAACTTCTTGATTACAAACTACGTATAATGTTATTGTATGGACAAATAGAAGTGGAAACATTGCCGACTATCATTAAACGTACAGATATCGTAACGGAGACTCGTTGAAATTGTTCGTTACCTCGAACCGAAGCAACACAACAGAATCGCACAATTGATGCTAATAAAGCTTTCAGATTCTGTATCGCACAATGGTTTCTTTGCGAACGGAATTAATCGTTTGCTAATTTACTGACGGAAACCGTGAACAGTTTTGTAGTTAGCGAGACAGCTCGTTGTTTTAATCGTTTCACGAAAGAACGAGGCTTCTGCTGGTTACAACCTCGAATTCTTAGCTGCGTACTGTTGCGAGATAAAGCACGCTTCAATGTAGACCTTTCTCCCGCGAGAGGGAAATAAGGTTTGGCTGAAAGAGCTCGCAGAAAATCGCGGAGGGGTGGGGAGGGGAGGGGAGGATTGTTATAGGACGGTCCTGTGTATCCCATGATTAAAAGGAGTGGTTTTATCGCACACGTCCCGGCCGTATTCTTTTTCATTGTTGCATTTGAATGTCGCGAGAGAGCAAGAGAGAGAGAGAGAGAGAGAGGGAGGTCTTCGTTTTTCGGCTATCCCTTCTTCGCGAAAAGCTTCGTGGAAAGAGCTCATCGCGTCGTAACAGAGTACGGGTTTAACCATTCGTTATTTCTGTATGATAACTCGCGAAACAGTTTGTGGGATAAGCTCTTTAATTACGGTAAACGCTCGCCACTGTCCGCTGGAATTGAAGGACCCGTGGCTCCGGAACCTGATGCGATTTGGAACGAAAAAAAGACACCGGAAAAAGATAAGAGGCTGAGCTTATTCCGACGGATGAAACTCATAAGCAGCCCGATGTGAACGGGGGACGTGAAATTCTACGGAGATTTCGCCAACAATGCCAGCGGGCTTGGCGTTACGGTAGAACGATTCGTTACATAAAGAGAAAGCGAAGATTTATTTATTATACCGTGATTTAAGCCGTTTTTTGTTTCTTTTTTAGCTGAATCCATTCTTTATTTGACACGTATAACAGGGTAAATTGCAACGAATGTGTTAAGTATTTCTCGTGTGTTAAGTAGCTGGTGTGAGACGAAAAGAAGACAATTCAGCCATTTCCTATGAAAGCGTTTTAAGCATTTCAATAACAGTGAAATAGAAAACCCGGTCGTTTGACCGCGGTAGGTTTAGTGTTAACCACTTGCACTACGATTTATTTTACGGTTTCAAAATTTGTTCGTAATTTGAAATTTCCTATAAAGAAAAAGGAGAAAATTGATATCTATTGTATGCCTATATGTTCTTCAATGGCTGTACATTAACAACGCCAACATAGTATTTTATTTCGGTTTAAAGTGAAATTAATAACATATATATTTATTAGACTCTGTTCAGAATCTTCATCACGAGTGTGACTCGATATTGTAGAATTGAATTTTTCACTGGGTCCGTCTATTGCTAGGGATCGGTGTCGAAAATATTTATTTTGCATAAAGATCCGAAAAGTGCGATCTGCAGTGGAAAAACAGAAACTGCGTGCTCGTATTTTTCTAACGCATGTAAGCCATTCGTCCGCGTTAAATAGAGGATAGTAGCGCGGCCACCGTGTCTCGGTGCGACGACGCGTCTGCTTTATTTGTATTCTGAGCAAACGTTACATGGATATTCCCCTGCGGCGCCTGAACCCGGTAAACATTCCCAATAAAGCGAGCCGAAAGGACGCGCAATTTTCACGCTTTAACGTTTCCCGCGGCAATTGCTTTTTGCCAATGACTGGCAGGAGCTGTCATCCTGATGAGTTCAATCAGCTAGACACGTGCGCCGCGTTTCTACCGGCTCGCTTCAAATCCGTTATTTGAGGACTAGACAAACAACGTGATATTCCTTTGGACGTATCGCTGACACCGAAACATTTATTCTAAACCTGTGCGTGCCGTTTACGCGGCCACGCGTTTTACAATTTTTCTTCTATCCCGTTGACGACTGGTCTGTTTCTTTCTCTCCCCTGTCGACCGATAATATCGATCATCGCTTCGGCAAAATTCTTTTACGATCAAACGTCGCGTCGTGTCATTTCATACACGCCCGTCGGCCCATTCCATGCCAAGTCGATCACTTTTTGACGTCACCAACGGCGATTTTATTGTAAATGAAATATGTTGTGGTCCATGTGAAATTAGGTGGGGTTTAAGTCATCATTTTGCTGGTTTAGAATTTCTTTAGAAATTACAGCCCTTAGAAGTTTGCAATTTTCGCCCATTTTGGCGAAAACGGACTTCACTTACGAATTTTTATCTCGCGAACTATTTGTCCGGTTGAGCTTTTTGTTTGTTTCATTCAGGAAGGATCGGGCTATTGTAAAATTATTTTTTCAACCTCGATAGTTAACTTTGTAATATTGAAAAATGTAAACTATTTCTTTTGTTGCGTTTCCTTTGACGAGGGGCCAAAGTGAACATATTTTATTTAGAACAAAATCGCCGATGGTGACGTCAAAGAGTGAATCGACTTTGCATGGAATGACCCAATCGTCTTTGGATGCCCATGTTCGGGAAAATTTATTTATTTAAATGTACGGGAAGTCCCGGTTTTTATACACAATTCACGAAACAGAGTAATTGATAAAAGTAAATCTGTATAGAGAATTATTTAAATGAACACCCACATCTTTTTAACGTTTTTAACGATCGATATCTATTATTTTCTATGTTTGGTACAAACAGTGGTTTGTGCATTCTGAATTTATTATGGCATAAACACCATTCTTGATTTGGGACTTTAATGTAACGGCACCGCGTTTCAATTTGCTAATGCTCTGAAACATTTTGCACGTACACAGTGTGCCAGCGCAGTGAACGCGAAGTAAAATTTATTACATTAAGAACCGGCAATTCCGTAGCAGAATTTCATACAGAATGACAAACCAAATGTAAACGTTTCTCTTGTTTCGCGATTTCATAACGTTCGCGTCCGAAAGAGAAATGTTTCCGACACCCTCGCCTCAAGTGTAACATCCTAACGTGCCACGGGGCTGGAACGTCAAAGAGAATGAATTTATTTTCGAGGACGCGAGAACGTCGTGTTGTATTTCAACGATTCCATAGATTTCGAAATTTTCTCAGTCCCGATTTTGACTAGTCTTTATTGCATTTGAACCGGGGCATTCTGGCACCGTTCGCCGTGTGTAAATTTCACGGTATATTTTACAGCGGCGTAAAACATTTAACGGAAAACATTTGTTCACCGTTTCCACACCGTGCGATTCTAAATCCGCGCGCATTTTTCCCCGGGATAGCGTGCGTTAAATTACATGATTACAAGTCCTAAAGCTGGACGCGCACTACGTTTGACAAACAAATAATGATTTCAGCGCCGTAAATAAAACTTGTCCATTCCCCGCAGCCCATCGCGCTATCAACTTTTCGCATTATTGACGACAAGAAGCATGCGCGCATATAAATCTACATATTTCCACCGTGTGCCCCTGCAGTGTATCATGGCTTATAGAAATACACGTTTCACATCGATTCAACGCGTCCACGTGTGCCGTGTATCGGGAAAATATTAACTGTGCTGAAAGGATTTCCTAGCATTCGCGTACACGACGAATAAAAGATCAAAATACTCCCATACGTCATGGAAGTTCCAAAACGAGTGATTAGCAAATTATACTTTATCAAATTGCGTATTGCCTGTTTTACTCGAGAAGAAAGTATGTTTAAAAAAGGATCAAAAACTAGTACATTAAACTTTATTAAATTGTGCATTGCCAATCTTATGCGGCAACAAACGATTTTCTAGATAAAAACAATTACAATATTCCCATGTACACTTTAAGGAAGTTCCGAAACGAGTGTTTAGTAAAAGTGAAACAGTATTAAATTGTGTATTGCCAATTTTATTCGGCAACATAGGAGTGTCTACATTCGTTTACAGGACGAATACAAATTCAATATATTTTCTTGCATATTTTGAAAGCATATTAAGAACAATTTTTGCCATAGAAGTTGTTTATACGATACTTATGTTTTTATGAAGTTATTTGGAGTCGTAGTTTATGGATTAAATTCGTAGTAATTTTCATACTTTTCTCTGTGTGAAAAGTTTGTTTGTCGAGTTTCTATGAAATGTGACATCATAAATTAAACATAATTCGTTGATTTGAAGTGTGGAGCAAAAATACGTGAATGTATTATTCTAGGTTCCCTGACGCAACTATTTTTGAAGACCGTGCAAGGGTTAAATAACAATGGAACGTAATTTTTTGTTTGTAGAAACGGTGATGTTCAACAAAATTAAGTACTGTATTTGTAGGGCACGAGCGAATTTCGACGAGATACCGAAATGTTTCAATATTTTAATCCACTGTATAAATCCTTCGAACGTCAGAGCAGAATGTATGTTGTACAGGTTTTACGTCGGTAATCGATATTTATGTTGTAATATTCGTCTTGCACGAGTATACTTTGAATAACCCTTCTGGTAGATCCTCTGGTATTTTGACATAATACGAAAAATATGCAGTTGTATTTTAGTCGTACGATGTGACAGCGGATAAGATGATATAATATTACAGAAAAATGTGTCGAGACTGTTTTACATAATTAAATGTAGTATTCAATAATTACTAGACCACGGATTTTAGCCTTTTTTGACGAAACCGAATGGTTGAAGGAAATCCGACAAAGAAATGTTTTGCAACAACACCCTAATTCAATTTTCTACAAATATCAATATCAAATGTTTCAGGGAAAATTATTGTCTACAGAAAATGGAGGTCACCTCGATTGTGTAAATGTAAATATATTAGGGGGACCCATAAGGAATCAATTATTTTGAAATCTAAAACAAACTTTGTAGTAAATTCAGGTTTTTATTTCTTAATTTGTTAAATAACTTTCATCATTATCAAGGACAGTTTGCCATCTTTCCTGTAAATTTTCAATCCCCCTCTTATAGAAATCCAGGGTTCGTGAAGCAAAATATGACTCAAGGTGAATCCTTACATCTTCTACAGAAGTGAATGTTTTATTTCTTAAATAATGCTCCAGAGATCTGGAAAGATGACAGTCAGAGGGAGCATATGTCTATATGCCTTTCCCATTTCGTGTAGCTGCCTCTGTATAGTTGACCATGTGGACCCAAGGCTTCTCGATAATTCTTGTATACTTAATTTTGGATCAGCTTCCACTAGAGATTTTAGGGTGTCATTATCAAATTCAACTGGTCGTCCACTTCGAGGCCTGTCAGATAGATCATAATCACCAGCAACAAACCTTCTGAACCAACGTTGAAAATGAAAACGTATGCAATGACGAATATGATCCTCGGAAGGTATGGACGCCGCCATTTTATTACAGGGTTGTAAAAAAAATGATACTTTTTAGAATATTTTCAACACAGGCTGCTTTACCGAAAACTGTAAAAGAGTACGTGTTTCCTCTTCAACGATCGGTATAGAACTAAAGGCAAAACAAATTCTTTGTAAATAATTGATTACTTATGGGTACCCCCAATATATTTTGCGACTTCGTAATATTCTAGCCGGTGCCGAGACGAATTCGACGACCTACTGTACTATAGCGTTGAACCTTGAAATGACAATAAAATGATTTTGGCCATGGAAAACGGGTTTCCAGCCCACTGCGGGCCGGTCCTTCGATTTTGTTTCGTCGGCGAAATGAAACGCAATGTTTAGCAAATGGTAAAAAACGACGCGGGACAGTATGGGCACACACGTGGAAGCTCGAGGTATTAATACATACGAGTAAACGTAGGGAGACCGCGTAAGTTCTGATTTAACATTTGCACAAAGTCTCCGCCTGAGGCTGGGATATGAGATTGTAGACCGCAGAGGTCAGCGGCTAGGCAGCTACCTACTTTTTCAAATTAATGTCCGACCAGTTAAACGCGGAAGAATGTAATATATGGCGTTTCTGCTGGCACACACACACGCCCTCTCCCCCCCCCCCTCCACCCCTCTCGCCGTCGCTACCGTTGCCCCGTGGCCGGCGTGCGTGGCTGCAGCGTCGAGTGCAATAATTGTACCGGCAAGCCACTTTGATGTTAATGCATTAACCCTCTACGTGCCGCCGCCACTCGCTGCAGCTACAGCGCCAAGCGCCAAGCGCCGCAAACCCCGTCCCGTATCCTTTCTCCTGGTTCATCCCTCCACCCATGCACCACCGAGACTGCATGATTTTTTTTCGGTCTGCGTCACTGTTTAATAATCACCGAAAATTTTATCAGTTTCTTGCACAGCAAATGTCCGATTTTTCGCATGAAATCGGCAAACTTCACACGCGTATAACTTTCGATCCAGTCAATTCCGGCCATTAAAACTCACCTTTTTGGTGTTTCCTCGTCAAAATCTATAGGATTATATAAAAAAAAGTTTTAAATTTTTCGTCCTCCAAAGTGAAATTCACCAAGTTTTCCAAGTTGCCCGAAAGATGACAAAAGATCACAGAATAAAATGGCCACTGCGTCACCGAATGAAACTTCTAAATAGTGAAAAATCGTCTGTCATGTCCCTTAAAAAGAAAAAAAAAGATTACTTTCCGAACAACGCAATACGATAGAAAGAATAAATTTTGTGGCCAGTCCAACCGAGATTGGCCCCTTAAAAATGGAAGACGCTCGAGTGGCGTGCATACTTGACGCGATAAGCGCGGCAGCTATTCATTGCCGGTCATTTCGAAAGAGACATTGTCAGGGTGCATGGTAAAACGTGAAAATTGTCTGTCGCTTCGGCTCGTTTTATTGCGAGCATTTGCCGCCCCGATGCCGTAATGGAACGCGGCCGGAATATTTGCCCCGGATACACGGATACACGGTAGGTATGCGCCCTAGGATTGCAGTTCGCATTGTATCTTTTAACATATTCGGTCGCTCCCCGGTGAGTGACTGTCTCTTCAGCACGCGTCTAATTACGGATATGCGTGGCCGCAATCTCTTTCGACGAGATTATTCGGCTGGATTATCGCTGACGGGCCCGGGTACCTTTCATTTACGTTTTCGTGTCAGCATTTAGCGAATATTCCAGCGCTCCGCGGGAAATCAGTTTCATTCAGTAATTCAGGAATTCAGTTTCATTTCATTATCGAAAAGGATGAAATGCATGCTACATTCTGCGGAGGCGCGTTGGCGATGAGAACAATTTTTAATATGTGAAGCCCGGGGTCTGTTGTCTTGTTCCCCTTTTCCATGTGACGCGGCGCCTTCTCTCTGTTCCATTTCCTTCTTACGCGCGGATAACAACAGCGTAGCGTTGCTTTTCACTATGCTCAATGAAATATTATCCCCCTTGGCTTGACACACAGATTGTTCGCCTATCAATGTCTGAATTTGAGTTTTCTTCTCGCGTTTCGTTCGATTCATAAAATACGTCGGCGACGCGCAGCGTCTCCTTGCTGGACAGTGGTATTTTTATTTGGGAAAGTTCGGACTGGGCTCTCTTAACATTTTGCTGAAACAGCGCTCGTAAGAAGTTTATAACTCGGAGTATATTAATAGCTAGATCTATACGGAAACTTCGGGACCGAAACAGCACTTATATCGTGTATAGACACTATTTCTTGGTGCTAGAACGTAGAGGAAGATAATTGGAGAACAACGATAATCTAGTAAGAACACTCTTTTGTTTATAATAATTTTTTTTATGAATCTTCTCAGCAGTGGATTTGTGACATTTTTCTGATCGAAAGGTCATCAAACACGACACAGTTTGAATCGCGTTTACTTGTTTAATCCACGATATAGTGGAACCTTGATTATCCGACCTAATCAGTGGGACATGAGTGTTCAAATTATAGAACAGTTACCTAAGTTACACTTCTAGATTAAATCTTTACTGTTTTGTACAACAAATAGCGTTGTTATACTGTTTCTATTCGAATAATAGAGAATTTGGATATTACCGGTTCGGATAATCGAAATTTTACTAAGTCATCGATTGCAGAGGCAAAGCATTCCGACTTGTGTCATGTGTGCTCTCACTTCAACCAGAAAAACGTCACGGATGTGATGGTAACAATTCTACAAAAATATAATTACAAACAAAAAGTTTATTACAATAATGTTTATCAGATCTGGCACGCTGTGCAGTTAAAAAATTATGTTCGCTTCTTTCGTGAAAATCCGTATAGGGCGATTCTGTGTTTTATGAATAGGATAGTATTACCGGTCACTCTATATTTTATAACGCGATATCATAAAATTTATGAGAATTTTGATACTCGGTCCAATCGAGTTTAGACGCACAGCTGTTTTAGTTGAATTCATTGCGTCGAAGGAAAGATCTAATATGATTAACATAGATAGACGTAGAAGCTACGAGCGCTGTTTAATTGATTCCCGCAGTGGAACCATAAATGCGCTTCGTCAACCACTGTCTCGTGGGATTAGTTGGTAGGATTTACGTTGGAATCACCGACACAAATCTCGCCGACAAGAATGCACTGAAACCAAAATTAACCATCGACAACATCAATTACGTTCTTTCGTTATCAGCGCGTGCGTATCTGTCAGTACTGAAATAATTTAATCCGAGTTACTGAATATATAGTTGTATTGCGATAAAAATGTATAAAGTGCTCTTTAAGTATATAAATGTATCACCGAGCGAAGCTGGCGATAATTCAACTATATTTAATACACGTATAAAATTTTAATACTGTTACGTAGCTGAATACAGTGATTCCTCTATATACATATGTCGCCAAGGCCTGGATGATAAACGTCGCGGCCACGAAGCTCGAGAGGTTTTCGATGCCGAAGAGTGTAAACACAACACGGCTCGAGTAAGTCTCCTGCACGATACCCGACGCTGGCAAGACCCGTTTTATTGACATATATCGAGAATTAACTCTATACAACTGACCCTTTGAGAAGGAACGTTATATTTGCAACATTAGTCTCATGTATTTAATTTTTAAAGTTGCAAACAAATAATTTACATGTCACCGCAATCCCTAAATTATTTGTTTAATGTGAATATAATAATGAAATATTGAAAACATTTTCCACAAGAGGTTAAGTCCCGTGTCAAAAATTCTCGTACGCAAAGGGGTGAACATTAGATTCCATGTTTGGAAAATTTCCCTGTACAAAGGCGAACGATCAGGGAGCACAAAAAAAATCACATATGTACTTCAAACACCGATAAACATGTGCGTAAAATCCGAGCGCGGAAAATTCGATAGTTTTACTGGAAGAAAATCCTAAAAATTCGTGCAGATATCGAAAATCGGAACGCCTCCATAACTCGAATAATTTTCAGCGTAGCATTGCCGGCGTTGCCTTTGACGGGGGCAAGGGTAGAATTAAAAATGGTCGTCGATAAATGAACGGCGGCCACAAACGCCGTGTGGCCATCCGGCTACCTTTCGATGGAGCCTGGCTAGGCGGCGGACAGGTGGCCACCGGTCCCTATTTCGAAAACGCAATTGCGACCGAAATACATTAAACCGTGAAAATTGCGGCGGACCTTCGCGCTGCTTTATGGTTTGCGTTTGTCGCGACGCGTCGGCGTCGGCGTCGGCGTTGGCGTTGGCGTTGCGTGCAGAACGCGCGTGTAATGTTTACGTCGGGGGCATACACCCTCGTTACATCGTCGGCTATAAAACTGCGGGACGTGACGAGGGATTCGAATGAGTATCGATGAGCATAAACACCCGAGCGGAATGCGCGATCTACGTGCAGGTTAGACAAAGCCGCGCGCAACGGCGAAAATCTCGAATTATTCACCGAGCCGACAATTACTCGCGCCTCGTTCGCGGGCCATCCCTTCGCTAATTCAATAGTAGTCGATTTTTATCCGACGATTGCTCTATCGATTTCAAACGGAATTCAATCAGTGTCGATTCAAGTACCGGCATCTGCGACGGGAACGGAGAATAAAAAATTATGCGGATTGTTGTCCAAATATTCGTTTAGCACAATAATAGTGCAAATATTCCACATTATAATGAAATGTATACGTCTAAAAATAATTGAAACGTCGCACTTTATTTTGTGATCAGCAGTGCAGAAGTTGCTTCATTGTTAATTTCCTCGCACGAAAGGAAGTTAAATATTTACCATATACAGGGTGGGGATGTTTCATTTCATTTACTGCTAAAACCGTAAGTATTATCGCCTTTCTCTACTTTCTATGACCTTCAATGACATTATGTAATAGGTCGTTGAACTCGTTTTAAGATCCCCCATCATGATACGGAAGTAAAAACATACCGATCCATTTAAAAAAATGGAGGTGACCTTCAAATGTCCGAAGTACCTGCACCTGCAAAAAAACTATTATGGCTCCCTTCGGACTGTGCAATTTTATTTCAGCAAATATTTCTGTGAAACTTATCATTTCGAAGATATCTGAGGTGCTAATAGTTATTGCCCCACCCTGTATATTTACTGTATAAAAGTTTAACATTCATAAATGCAAAATGATATTTCGCTTCGGTTGATGTAAATTGGAAAATATTTGTGTTTATTAAAATTAATTTTAAGTCTTCATCACCTGTTTGGCATTATATAACATAAAGCTTTTTAAAAAGAGGGGTTATTGAAATTGCTGTTAATGTTTGAATTTTCATCGATGTTTTGTACTTGCCAATTTCAGCGTTATAATGCTGTTCGTAATTACAATATCCCGCTTTAATTGTTCGTCATCGTGACTCGATGTACATGACAATAAAGAACATTACATTGCCAAATAATGTTACGATATTAAATCATGAATTCATCGGGAAATTTGATACATAGCAAATGGATACCACTGAAAAAGTACTAAAATTCATATTTCAATAATGCTTTATACGACTTCATTTTAATTCCAATTTATTGGATTCGTTCGTGGAGAAAATTACATTCTATCTGATATTAATTTCTTCGAATTCCTCCATAAAATTGTTCTGCATAAATAAGAGAATGTGTATCTTCAATTTAATCATAGAATTATTAGAAACTGTATGAAATAATGATTAGGCTAGAATAAAATAAGGTACCTTTGTAAGTCATCAATCGAGGTTGGAAAAGACCGCGCGAAGTATAAAAATTCGTGGAAGCTCACAGTTAATGTATTCGCCACGAATAGTATTTCCGAGTTTCATGAGCCCTTGTATTTATCAACTTCGGAACTTATTTTCACATCATAATTTTATGGAGAAGTTTCGTGCGTAAAAAGTTACCACTTCTCGACACGACGACGCTGCTAAAGAATTCAGTACGGGGTCTCTAGAAATTACTCGAGGGCGGTTACTAGCTCTGGGGAAAATTTATCCAATCAGTGGCGCAAGGATCCCCGTATAGGCTCTAAGGGAATGTAGCAAGCTCCGTATTTCACTATTTGAAATTTGGATGAAGTTCGCGCTAAGGAGAATATAATACAGCTATCATTCTTAGCCGTACCTAAAACACATTCAAAATTTTGTTTACTTTGTTTACCTTCTTGTACTTTTTAACTGAAAATTGAAAACACTCAAAAACCTGTAATAGGATTTAACAAACTGCAGCCTACTCTCAATAATTTAAATATACGAAATTCTGTATTTACTTTTGCACAAGCTTATTTTATAACAATCGATTCCTTTAGTGCTCTTTTAATGGCATTTCGATGTTATTATAACTACTTTATATTTCATATATCAATTGATTCATCTTCTTATCTTTTTTTCTTTCTTCTTCAGCTGATGTTTTACTGTACTCCATTCTATGTTATCTCTTTTGTACAAATTTCTACGTCTCGTTCTCATGTTATTATAATCTGTAGTATTAATAATTTCTTTCAGCAACCGTACAATGTTTAAAAGATGTTTCTCGAGATTGAAATCACTATGAATTTGAAATCTCCCCTTTTGTAATGCTTATACTGCAGACTTTATGCCCCCATGATAAAGATGAATAGATGAAATACAAAACTGTGAAGACATGGAATTTTAGAGGATTAGAGAGGACATTACACTAATTACGACGTACTAAAATTACTGGAAGAAAAAATTCATTTCTGTGTCTGACAATTGACACATAATTTTTATTTTCCATAGAATACCGCGGTCCAGTGATGGTTCTAGAGAAGTTGCAATAGGAAGCTGAGCTTAGTGAATATGATTATCGATTAGGCAGAGCTGTTTCGCTCTTTGCGTAACGAATTGAACCCGACCCAATAAGGATAACCTTGTCCTGTACACAGGGCAACCCTACGAATTCTTCGCCCTCTGCCGAGCCTTCCCGATAGTTTTAAAAAAGCAACGACGCGGTCGTTCTGCGAGGAATCCCGAATGACCCAACTGAAATTGTTTCGGCCCGCCGGTAATTGGCATCGATTGCACGACTTCCTGGAAGTTAACACCAACTCGTTCCGCCGCTTCCTGGCAGTCCTTCAACGTGTTCTTTTTTTTTTCTACCTCTCCCCTTTGCACACCTTTGTCTCTCATCGGCGACGCGACACGCTGCCACGACAGGCTGTTTTAATGGTAATGAGACTGGTAATTAAAATCTTATTCCGGGACGCTCGAAGTTAGGAGTTGCTATTGCTGTGGAGAGTTTAAATTGGAGTGTGTCGCTTTGTGAACAGGTATTCTTTTTCTGGGGTGCAACGGTGCCAGCAACTTTAAACGTGATCCAGAGTATATCTGGAACGCTGATTTCAAAAATTCATTCTTCCTGTATCAGCTCTAGTTAATGAGTCAGATTAAATATGCAAGATTTTAGTGAGAATTGGTTTATTATATTATTCTACACGGAGAAAATGTCGGTTAAGCGATTTTCTCGAGCAAATACGGTGATTTTTCTATATATGTTGCCAAGATCTGGATGATGAACGTCACCGAATTATCACTAGTACCGCGGGGTATGCCCCGTGAGGGGCCTCGGACGTCGAGGAGTGTAAACAGAACACGGCTCGGGTATGCCTCCTGGACGATATACGACACTGGCAAGGCCCGTGTTGTTGACATATATCGAGAATGCACTGTATTCATAACAATTTTCCAAATTTAATTTACGTTTGGCAGAAATCATCTTGAATGTACAAAATACTGTCCATTTATCGCAAAAGTTTAAAAAGTTGGTATTTAATGGGTTCACGTTACCGTTCAAAATCGGACATTTCAGACAATCGGTTAAACAACCGGTCGCAGCGAAATCCTTTCGATCAATCCGATCGACGGTTCCGTTTCCGAAAAATCGCCGCGCGTCGCCAACCCTCGCTGTCGTCAACCCTCGCTGTCGCCGATGCCACGCGTCAACACCCCCCGAAAATAAGCTGGCCGAATAAAACAGCGTGAACATAAGCGTGTCTTCTAATCCCCTCGCGATTACAGAAAGAAGAGCTGGAAATTCCGGATACACGGGAATTCCGTTCTCCGTCAGCTATCTAAATTACTCGATTCCATTCTGCTCCAGGGGCGGACGCAGAGGATGCAGGAGGGAGAGAGAGAGAGGGGCGCGCAGGGGTAGGTCGTTGGTAAAGAGCTCACCGATGGGCGAAGCAAAAGCGTCTGGCGGTCTCGCGCTACGAAAAGAGGGTTTGAAATCGAAATACAGGGGCGGCGCGCGACGCTGCGCGGCGAATCGTACGGAAATCCTGTGCATGAAATTTCGTTGGCGGTGCGCGTTTACGTCCCCGGCGGGACATTCCGTCGACGAGAACTTCGCGGATCCGGATAATCCTATTAGCAAGGACACCGAAGCATTTGCTTCGGTTAAACGTCCCGGAGAACGGGTAGGTAGTTCCTACTGATGGAAACCAACACCGGCGGAAATTCCGGGCCGATTTATCGGTAACCCGGCGCCGGCGGCTCTCCAATCGCGAGCGAGAACGTCCGGACGTCCAACGCGAATTATTCACCGTGACGCACTCCGAAACAAACAGACGATTCTGTGGTGCCCTTCTCGAAAGAAAATATCAGGGGGGCGCATACGTAATCAATTGTTTTGAAATCTGAAACAAACTTTGTAGTAAATTCAGGTTTTTATTTCTTAATTTGTTATATAACCTCCATCATTATCAAGGACAGT
The DNA here is from genome assembly GCF_050948215.1 of Halictus rubicundus. NCBI lineage: Eukaryota > Metazoa > Arthropoda > Insecta > Hymenoptera > Halictidae > Halictus > Halictus rubicundus. Next base: position 12,277,357 of record NC_135151.1, read on the forward strand.
TTGCCATCTTTCCTGCAAATTTTCAATCTCCCTCTTATAGAAATCCAGGGTTCGTGAAGCAAAATGTGACTCAAGGTGCCTCCTTACATCTTCTACAGAATTGAATGTTTTATTTCTTAAATAATGCTCCAGAGATCTGGAAAGATGACAGTCAGAGGGAGCAATATCCGGTGAGTACGGGGGGTGCGGTAAAACTTCCCATTGCAATTATTTGATTTTTTCCTGAGTGAGTTTCGCTGGATAGATCCGGGCATTGTCAATTTGCAGTATTACACCTTTTCTGTGGACTAAAGATGCCCTCTTTTTCAATAGTTCTGAATACAGCCGTTGTAATTACTGACAATACAACTCAGCAGTAACTGTTTCTCCAGATTTGAACAACTCAAAGTGAATTATGCCACGACAGTCTCACCAAATGCACAGCAGCACCTTTCTAAGCGATAAGTTAGGTTTAGGGGTTGATATTGCGGTTTGATTTGCAGAAAGCCATTGCTTGGAACGCTTTATGTTATCATAAAGAATCCATTTTTCATCTCCGGTAACGATTCTGCTAAGAAATGGATCTCTACGAAATCTGGATAGCAATGAAGTGCAAATTGATCGACGAATATTCTTGTTGGTCTCAGATAATAGATGCGGTACCCATATTCCTTGCCTATATGCCTTTCCCATTTCGTGTAGGTGCCTTTGTATAGTTGACCGTGTGCACCCAAGACTTCTCGATAATTCTTGTATACTTAATTTTGGATCAGCTTCCACTAGAGATTTTAGGGTGTCATTATCAAATTCAACTGGTCGTCCACTTCGAGGCCTGTCAGAGAGATCATAATCACCAGCAGCAAATCTTCTGAACCAACGTTGACACTTGTTGACCTTCAATACGTCTCCATAAACATCGCAAATTTTCTTTGTTGTTAGTATGCAATGACGAGTATGATCCTGGGAAGGTACGGACGCCGCCATTTTATTACAGGGTTGTAAAAAAAATGATACTTTTTAGAATATTTTGAACACAGGCTGCTTTACCGAAAACTGTAAAAAAATACGTGTTTCCTCTCGAACGATCGGTACAGAACTAAAGGCAAAACAAATTCTTTGCAAATAATTGATTACTTATGGTTACCCCTGATACCTCCAGTTGCAATGACTATACAATCTGCTGGTATGTTGCGCGGCTGGAGTAATAGTAATGGCCCAGCTACTGTCACTTCGGCCGTCTTAAAATAAAATAAATATAAAATAAATGTAAAATATGTTTCCTGAAATCTATGGAACTCTGTCTCACTAAAATACACAAATTTTTTGAAAAAATAGCCCCATTGGTTCACTTTTGCTTCTCATTGTATCTTCCTCATTAATGAGAGAAATTGTTACAGAAACGTATCTGATCGAGGCCGAAATAAATAAATAAATAACTGCAACAGTTGAGTGGCAAAATGAGCCAAAAGCAGCCAACTTGATATTTTAAGTTGCGACATTCCCGCACCGCAATTCTCACCGACAACGAGTAAAAATTCCTGAAGGAGTCGTTTCTGCGGCACAATATAGGCAGTGTTTTATTTTTCTTTCTGGAAGCAAGTGGCAGCATGGGCATCTAGGAACTGCCATATTTTCACGGTAAATGCATGGCACCCGAGGTGTCTCTCAATGTTGCAAGCGAAGCGACTCACGCGTGTTCCGCTCGCGGCTGCAGCGACGGCGCGCTATAAAAGCGCATAGCAGCAAGTTATCAGTCAAGTCTATTGCATACGGGAATGTTAATTGTCGTTTTGATTTAGTGTAGGAGAGCAACCCCGGTGGAGGCGTGTAAGGTGTGAAATCGTTGGGCCACGACGGCGAACAATGGCGCGGGCACCGCGTTTACGCGCGAAGATAATGGCGCGGAGAAATTGGGTCTATCTAACATCATAACTTTTTATCACGCCTGCGGAAAGTCCGCCACCCGCGATAAATAGGGACAGACGGTTCTCAGAACTGGCGACCATGAATAATATTTACATGAATTAAAGAAATCGATGCGCGAGCCCCGAAGTTGAGCCTCTCCTCGGCCGGGACAAGAATGTAGGAAGATTCACGAGGCCCCGGGCTCTTCGCTGGAACTATTCGGTGCGGGTTTATAACGTTTGTCTCCAGTGTCTCTGTAATGTGACCACTTACCAGGCTGTAGCGGCAGCTATGCAGTTTAATACTTGAGAGTGTTTCTTGCAACAACGGCGTGCCTGGCATACAATGCGCTCGCGTTATTCCATTTGCGTTGCTCCGCGCCGGCAGCCGACCAAAAAACGGCGCCTTCGTAGAAAGTTTCCGGTGAATTTACAAGCCGCGGACCTGGACATGCTGCTGCTTGCGAATATCAGCAGAGGATGCGCGAAAAATGGCGGGGGACTGTGGTCTGGATCTGCATCTTGGATGACCAAACTAGCAGAAAACGATCAATTTTTACACGGACATCTTAGCACATTAAATGCGTACTGATTTTCATCGGGCTGATTGCTAATTCGTAAATTGTAAATGTACGGTTGGATACACTGTAGGTAATATTATCCATGACAGAATAACCACTATGTTTCGAAGAATTTGAGATCTTCAAGAATACAGTGAATTCTCGATATATGTCGCCAAGGCCTGGATGGTAAACGTCGTATACGGCCTCGGACGCCGAGGAGTGTGAAAGTAACACGGCTCGGGTATGTCTCCTGGACGATATACGACGCTGGCAAGACCCATGTTGTTGACATATATCGAGAATTCACTGTACACGGCAGTGTCTTTGAATCTTCACCTGCTATCCTATGTAATCAAAACTACTCAGATCGTTGAACGTTCTATGAAAATAAAGCAATATGCATATTGATCGAATCGAGTAACCTTTTCGAAGTCAATTGAATCAGTATACCGAATTAAATGTATTAAACGAATTCTGTGGAACAGCGAATAGAAAAGATATCGGAAGACTCTCTTGAATTCTTTAAAACAGAACCAAAGTGAAAGTCTAGCTACGTTTACATCGGATTCCAACGTGGATAGCTTGAAAATTCATATTTGTTTATACTTCGTGACTCGCGAAGAATGGCCAATGTTGACTATGAGGTGCAGACGGTATGTATGCCAGTGGCTATATCGCGTGTTTGTGTGTGGGTCATGTGAATTTCGAGAGAAAGAATCGCCGACGGCGCACGGCTGGTTTGCGAAAGAAGTCGCTCGGAAAGCGAAAGACCTATATTTGACTTACGGTTCGATACCCGATGGACGGTCGGTCCTTTTTCTTTGATAATTTCACAAGTTCGACTCGCTATTCTGTGCTTTCTAGTACTTCTCAAGTTTTTGCATACGAAACTGCGTTTCCGAGAAAAATGAGTCTCGAGCGATCGGTATGCGTGCCCGTATACTGGAAGACTGCGGTTTCAAGCTACTGTGTCTGTTTATGGTTGACCGTTTCTACTTACTCTGCTTTACTGTACGGCACTTTACATATGGGGAGCCTGTTAAACTTTGGCTATGGGAGTGCTTTATTATTTAACGATTATCTTACACATGTTTTAAAGCAATTTCCTCATTAATTTTTTATTGTTCTTAAGAAGGCGGTTACCAATTCAAACATGTTCAAACCAGGTACGAATTTAAACCAATCGTTAGGAACCGAGTGGTTGAATGGAGACCTTGATACTGTGCTGCAATCATGTATACAAATAAATGTATGTTCGAACATCCGGTTGCTCCTGGTACAAGGATTAAGAGTGACAAAAATAATAATTGGACAGCGTATTTTATGCACTTGTATCGAAAATGAGTAGGCGAGATTTAAACCAGTGAAAACATTGGAAGAATCTAAAAACGTCGATGAAGTATATTCAACGTATCAGACTGTGGATCTGTATGCAAAATAAAAATGATTTCCACCAATGGCAACAACAAATAGAAGGTTTTGCCTTTCTCTAATACTTTCATTAAAGTGCATAAAATCCGTAGTCTAGTTATAATAAATACGTTTCGACCTACACGCGGATCTAACGAACGGTCCTGACGTAGATTTTTTCTATTTCCAACCGGAGCCCAGGACACGAAAAAACTCGACCACGTACCTACGCATTATCTTTTCATAAGCTACCCTGTTTAGTCGTGCACCTTTTGAGTGGTGCAGCTGGTGCAAGGAACACTCTTGTGCGTGTCGGTTTGCACTTTCGACTCTGACATTAACAGAACCGAAGAAATAAAAAGAAATACGCGGATTTGGTGGTGGCCACGACTCTACGGTTGCTCGGAGGAGTACTGGTTTATTCGAGGTTAGTTGGTTGACTGGTCTTGTCGTCTCTTGTCTCCTTGCAGCTAGTCTCGGTGTGGGTGGGGTCTAGAAATCTCCGTCTTCTGATTTGTTTGTGATTGGTCACTCATTGTAATTGCTCTTCGTTGACGCCTACCATTGCCAAAGGGAGGGTGACCTTGCGCCGAGGTGGCCGCGTGACACCCTCGCTCGATGGGTCCTGAAAGGCGTTATAAACCTGGGCCCGGTAAGGTGTTGTAAATTTTGTCCCGGGCCGCTACCATAAATGCTAGTGCAGTGCAAACGTGGTAGACTGGAGGTAGGCCGAAGTCTGCCACCCAGATGTTTGTTTCGTCTTGTGACGGAACATACCCGCTGGCAGGTGGTTCGCGTCCTCGGGGTTACGTTGCTAAACAGTCCGGGAGCCCTCAGCGCTGCGCGGTTCCTCGTTCGATTACATAGAAGCCCCATCAAATTTCAGGCCACTCTTTTGCCGTGTTCTCTATCAATTCCCGTTGCCGGTTCGTTCCGTTCGTCGGGAACGTTCCGGGACACGTAGCGGCCGGGACCGATGTAATCGAACGATACAGTGGCTAGATGGTAGTACGTGTCGCGGCGGAGTCCTCGTCCTCGACGAAGAGGACGAAGTAGGCGAGGAAGAAGACGAGGACGAGAAGAGAGGTATGTCCTCGTCCGGTTAAACCTTTTCTCTACGCTGTTACACACACCGGGCGACACAAATGGCGCGGAAAGAAGCTACGAACGGAAAAGAGGAACACTGTCAGACGGATGGAAAGGAGCCGGGTACGATAACGAAGTCGGTTTTCTTTGCGCGGCCGACACGGTCCAATTATCGGTGTGACTCTATCGCGCGTCTCTGACGGAGCATCGAGACGCCCGGCGTCTCCTCCGAGCTCCAGCAGCGGCGTCTAGATCTTCCCGAGAGACGTACACACGGAACGGGACGGGACGGGGCCTGGAAAAGCCCGTGGAAACTCGCGCAGACAGCTCCACAACGAACCGAGACTCCGGGGCTCGGACCTGGGCCACGTGTGTGTAACGGTGTAACCGCCTACCTACCGAACATACTACTCTTAGGTAGACCCCTCTCTCTTTCTCTCTCTCTCTCTCTCTCTCTCTCTCCCTCCCCACTCTACGGACTACGACCGGTTTCAACTCAGTTGAGTGCCCGTTATATGGGGTTCTAAGCATTCTGATTCTGCTGACCGCTGCGCGGACCTCATACCCTCCTGACCGTTCGTCCTGTCCACCCTCGCCGCTACGTGGACTGCCTTTAAACCATCCCCCGTTTCCGGCTCTCTTTCTACCACGGACGTTTCCTAGTTTACTTACCAGTCTCCTCTACTCTGGTCTCGTATCCTCTTCCAATTCGAGTGCTTCTGTCTCTGTCTTACTCTCTCTCCCTCTCCCTCTCGAGCCACCACCGTCTCGGACCATGACTTTCGCGTGTCATCGATACCGATCCCGTTCCAAGGATTCGATTATATCCTCCCGAGATTTCATCGTATTTCGTATTTCCACGGCGTTCGCTGTTTCACTGTGCGTATTTAACACTGGACCCAGCCACCGCTTCAAGCGGCGCAGCGTTGCCTTATTAATATGACGAGAATGGATTTACTGAAATGTTTTCCTCTCGAGAGAAACCAGGGTGAGACAACAGCAAATGATAGAACCTTTTATTTTTCTAACGATTCTTGTGTGAAACGTTTATCAACATATTCGTCACGCTTTTCTGGTTAAAACGAGACCAAACACGATACAGTTCGGATCGAGTTTACTCGTTTTATTCGCGATACAGTTAGAGCCTCGATTATCCGAACTACCGCAGGACACGTGGGTGTTCATTAAAGTGATATATTAATTATTTGCCGATCGGTACAACGAATCGTGTCGAATATCAATTGTTTGAGATTCATCTGTTTCGAATCGGATAGTGGAGAATTCCGTTCGGATAACCGAGGTTTTACTGTATCGTGGATTAAACAAGTAAATGTGCTCCGAAGTACATCGTGTTTGGGCGCGTTTTACCAAAAAAATGTCACGAACGTGTCGATAAAAGTTTCTGCAATGGATCATGCTGTTAAAAACGCTTTTGAAATATCAAACTTGAAGAGAACAGTGCCACGATTATTTTAAAAACACTCTGAATTGCATACGTTTCACTGTGCACATTTAAAATGCCGCTCTGCATGATTTTCAAACGAATTTTTGAAAGCAGCAATCAAGGCAATCAACTACATACATGCATCACCATACCGCGGATTTTTATGCAAAATAAAATTTGTCTGAATTAATTGCAAGAGACAGGGGCTATATAGGCATTCGTTTTTTTTTTAAACAATTTTAACCGGTTGGAACTAATACAATAGTGTTTTAATAAATTCGCTGGTATGTATTTGATCTACTCATTCTTATCGTAAATTGTATAAAATCCGAGTAGTTACATTTTATAAGGTTGCTAAAATGGATTGCACAAACCTAAACTCTCTGCCGCACTGAAATCACCAAAGTACTGTGCGCGGTACTCAAATTTGAATTGCACATCCGTGTCCAAATTTCGACATTATCAATGGCTGTTTCGCGATCAATTTCTGCGGCATATTCTGCTGTCCCACCTGCGTCAGTGATTGAATAATGTCTTTTGGAATGCTTTCGTTGTATTGACAAATATGATTTGATAAGGTAACGTACGACTGACCACGAACGCGAATTTCTTCTGGAAACACAGGAAGCGAGAAAAAAGAGTTAGAGAGAGAGAGAGAGAGAGAGAGAGAGAGAGAGAGAGAGAGAGAGAGAGAGTGAAAGAAGAAAGTAATTCAATTTTCACGGGAGCTAAGTAAAAGAAGATTTCATCTAATTTTAGCCTGAGTCGTCGGCACAATATTGAATAGTAATGCATACCCGAGGGGCCGTGATTGCATGGTTTCAAAATGCAACCGTATTATGTATTCGCGGGCGTAAATATTTGTGCACCGTGATTTTGTTCATCTTCAGACGAGCCCGCGAAAGGAGCGCGCGGAATTTTAAACAAGTATACCCGCGCCTGTCGTGGTTAAGGGAAAACGTATTTCCGCCGTCGGATCCCCTGAATCGTAATTTCCATTTCTTCCTACTTAAAGCGGAAACGTGATTGCATCGGCGATTAGATTTCCGTCGCGTTCTTTGAAATTAGCTCGATGCCGTAATCCCTTGTTAACGTTACGCGGAAAAACCCCCACACGACTTCTTGTAAATGGCATTTTATCGTCTTGTCGATACCACTCGAACTCGTTCTGCGCTCGATACTTCAAAACCCGATTTTTCTACCGCTGTACAGTCTAGTCGACCATTTTCAGGTCTGCTTACCTTTCACTCGTTTGTTCGTTTATAACAATTCGGGTCAACTGTTGATCGTGTTAGACGTATCAGGTGTACAAATTAATCGATGGCTCTTTCTTCGTGTTCTTGTTCGTTTACAAACAACCAACATCCATTTAAGTCTCATGAAAGATTATCACCATTTTCTATACGTTTACTGCGTCTCACAGGAAACTAAACCAATGACAAAAAAACAAATTTGCGATTGATTAATTGCTATGAATTAATTTGTACACCTAATGATATGTGCACTGAGGACAATAATGTAATATATATTTTTGTAGGGAAATTTAGAGCAATTAATATTACATTAAATTTCTTTCAAGAACGGAAATCCAATTTTTTTTTGCACTTTGCAGACGACAACTTTGTCAGTTTATGAGAATTCTGGGTAATAGTTGATTATATTAAATTTAATGAAATTTCTTCCAAGAATGATGATTTTTCCAGGGTTAATAAATCATTTAAAGTTGTTGAGATACTTTCATAATAATTGATTTGCAGGCTTATTCATCCTCGGTTCCATGGTTCCGTTAATATTTGTTGTTGGATATATAATATTTATTGTTAGGAGAAACGATTTTATTGCAAGAAAATATAGGAAAAATAATTAGAAAGTATAGTCAAATAAATTGTTTATCTTAAAGAATTTTTTTAGTAAATATTAATTGGTAATTCTTTATTGGATGCAGCAGACGTGAATTAAAGAATGTTACATTGGCAAGTCACATTAACATATTTCTTTTGCAAGATTCGCGGATATTTTTCTGCGCCAATGATACGTTTTAATGATTCTTAAATTGCGGGAACTTTAAGCGTGTCACGAGCGTAGGTTAGCAAATGAATTACATTTTTTCCGCGGTACGTAATGTCTGGAGGGAATAATTATCTTGCGAAATGAGAGCGCGAGCTATAGCAGAATTTCTGTTAGTGACGGGGACGAAAAGAACGAAATAATGAAAGTCAAACGCGCGTGGAGGGAAATCGGATACAGAAAGACAAGCTGGCAGTAAGAAATGTCTGACAAGGGCTGGTTGAAACGAATACATTTTACGTTTCATACATTTTACGAATGCCACGAAATCAATCGAATTTATTAGGTCAAACAAAAATTGAAAAATTAACATTTATCTGAACATTCGACATGTCAGCATAAAAATTAATTTTTAATTTTTAGTGAAACTAAATATACATATTAGGGAAAAATTATGATTATTCAATGTACTAAAGGAAAGTGAAATAAGCTCAACGATTTTACAGAACCTCGATTTCATTCGTCTTTTTAAGAACTATTATTTTCAGCTCTCAGAAAATACTGGAAGCACTCTTTTATGCGATTAGCAATTTCAGATTACTTTTACGAAAGATCTTTTAAAAACCAGAAATTCTAGTTCGAGAAGGAAAAACATAAATAATCAAGAAAAATGAAAACTACGGATGTATTTGCTTTTATTTCGATGTATGCGCAACTACAGTACATTTGCAGAGTGCAAATGATTCAAACAGAATATGTTTCTCGCAGCAAGTAATAAAATACTAAATAACGGAAAAAGGTAGATATCAATATTTTAATAAAGTATAGCGTATTTGCTCGAACTATTCAACTAAAATAAATGTATCATAAATTCAACACGTATTAGCGAACTCGTCACAAATTCAAAGTAATATTCGTTGAAACAAGAACCAGATTAAAACTGAGGATGCGAGTAACTCTGATACATTTCAGCATTCGAAATGCAGCCGGCGCGTTGTCCGTCCTTTCCGCGCGAAAATCTTGGTGGCCGTTTCAACGGGGATATATAGGGGGTGGGGGGTTGCATAAATTTTAGTAAATACGTGCGTGTCTACATAAAATTTAAATGCACGTACCCACGGGGAAAGAAGCGGTGGATTTATTTAAGGCCGCATCCTGCAGCCTGAAGGAGAAGGATCTGAAAAGGCACGATTGGAATTTTAATCGAGAATCTTGTTGTCGTAGATGGCATTCCAAGACGTAGTTCGCGCAATCGGGTATGGGGTTTATCGGCTTTATTTCTAGACATTTACCCTCGCCGTGAGAGGGCGAAAAACCGAGGTGAAGTATAAAAACACCGAAAATCCGGGAACCTATACCGGGAAGCGATTCCAAAAATTTATCGACACAGACGACGTCGAAACAGCGGGAGGGGGGGGGGGGGTAGGGTGGCGGCGGCGGCAAAAAAACCGATAAATCGATTCGGTTATTTATTAATAAATAAATATCGGCGCGGCATCGTATAGCCGGAGGAAGTATTCTTTTGGAATTAATAATGCGCTTTGAGGAACGCTTAGCGCAGTACGGATTATTATTAAGTTTTCACCCGGGGGTTTAATAAATTTTAAAATTGCGAATTTAAAGAGGAAATGGAATAGCAAAGGGGCAAAATACGTGAGCTGAATTTCAAAGGGGAATCCCGTCGTTGACTCGAGCGGGAAAAAACTGGCATCCGGTTGCGGTATTTTTATTAATTTTTGAGTGCGGCAAAGTGGTGTCTTCAGACTCTCTGCAGACCCGTATATTAAAAGATAATTTAAAGTTGGTTCACTGTGTTCGAATCTCTTTTTTGTTTTTCTTGGTCTAGCTGCCATTTCATTCGCAATTTGTTTCGGCTATGCTCGTTTTTATTTTACTCGTACGTAGAAAATCGTGCACAAGCGAAGATTTAATATTGATCGCAACCGCAATTGCATTAGTGCAACCTTTTCTTGCACTAACTTGCACGTGAAATTTGTATTCCATTAATTTCAATTTGCTCTTCTTCCGGTACTGTAAAATGAACGTCGAAATTCTATTTCAATTTCGTTTCAATTAAATGGATGTTAGAATAATCGGAGTAATCGATGAACACTCCATGCAAAATTTCATAAAAAACTGGAGTCTACTGGCGGATTTTAAAGGGTGTCAAATAGAAAGTAAAACGTTGGTTCTACAATAATAAACCAAAAAATATTCTGCACTCGCCAGCGATTATCCCAACTCATCCAAATTCCCTTGAGTTTATCCGATTACGTTTCCCCCTGCATTTGAAGAATCCAATTCATTATTTTAATGAAATGAAAAAACCATGGCCTTAGATGAGTGTATGATCTTTATTTAGAAAGTGCAATTTATAAAAATAAATTTTATTTTACTATTTTAGTTGACTATTAAAAATTGATTATTAAAGGATCTTGTACGTACAGTTGTACTGTTATGATTATGAATGGAGTTTTAGATGCAATTACGGCAATTTTATCTACGAATCGTAGACACGTACACGATTATGTTTCGTCTCATCGACACGGTCAGATCGACTGTAGTAGTAGGCTTTTGTCTATACGTATAACTCGGCAGAATTAAATTTTGCAGAAACTTTAACAGCTTATATCCCAATAATTTGTTTGCGACATATGGTTCCTTTCAAACTTTTTCTTTTCTTTAAAAAAAAAACACTGTAACAACAATTTTCTTTGTTATAAACAATTTTGCGGCAAGTTTCTTTGACAAATGTCCACCGATCCAGAGGTGTAGATTCACCCCTAGGACGGATGACCATTATTTTTTATAAGTCCTGTACATCGGTCGGGTACAATTCGCTGGTAATGGTTCAAGTTGTCAGGCGTCTAGCGAAATGTTATGGCAGTCGGTGCTTGCTATCGGGCGTTTCGCGACACGGGAACGTAGCCGGGACGGTGATTCGAGCCACTAACTTGAAGGGAAGTAACGCCAAGAGAAAAGGAACGGGAATTGGGATTGGGGTCGTGGACGGGGTCGAAGGGTGAAAAGAGCAAGTCGAAGTTTGCCGGGAAGTCGTGGAATCATGGACGGCCGTACCTACGCAAGGCTACGGATCGGTGGAGAGTAGTTTGCTCCTGTTTCCAATATCACTACTGTCTTTGATGCATCGGTGTCCCGGAGTACCACTTGTCCTCTTCGGCCCCCGTGAACGGAAAATCAAATGAATTCCGAGCGTGTCGAGTCGTGTCCTTTCTATCGACGCGGCTTATCTTTGTTCATTTTTCTTTCCCCCTTTTTGCACCCGTATCCGCCCTCAAAATATTTCTGATCCTCTGCGAGAGGATCCTTGCGAGCATCCTTTTCACAGATTATGACGATCCACGGTCGACTACCTGCATCACGATTTATTCCTCCTGCGCGAGCGCTCCATTTTATTCCTTTCTCTTATTTACTCGTTTGTTCGAGTCGATCGTTCGCTATCAGTAGGAATCGAATTGGTGCAATTTTAAACAGCGAAAAGGTTAACAGAAACACTGTTTTCACCTTGTTGAAATTATTGAAACAAGAAAAAATTTGTTTTTTCTTCAATTATTAGAAGGCTGGCCCTTGCAACAGACAATTTTTATTTTGTATGAAAACCAGCAGTCTACAAGCAGTCTTTACGTTTAATTTTCCTTCTTAGAAGTATCACAATGGGACACTGTCTAATCATGAATCTTGAAAAAATTCTAATTTTCTTAAATGTGTTTATACGCGCCACATCGTAGAACCATGGCTACATGCAATAATGTTTGTTCATCTGACAGCTTGTTTCGCAGAAAAGTTTGAATATTTCTCGAGTGCGCGCATACTCTCGGCTAACTACAAATGGGAAAAATGACGCATGCTCGTTCCACGCGCGAAACTAAGTAGAACGTAGAATAAAAATATCTCTTTTCCGGTTTCGATTTCGAAAAAATCGAGTTTGGACATGTTCCCCGGGATTCAGTCCGCTACAGGTGTATCGCACGAATTTTGAAATTGGATTTTCTAGAAAACTGGGCTTCAAACGGAGGAACGTTGGTCCATACTTTTCGAAAAACATTTTCCCATACGGGATGACTCCCGGCGGTTTTATTTTCTGCATTTAGTTAGCAAAACGCGTGTGCTCGGCAAACATTCAAACTTGATTTACGCGAAAAACGAGCCTTTAAACGGAAAAGAGGATTTTATGTTTCCGAATTACTTTTTCATGCGGAATCATCCCTTTTCCTGCTGTACTCACCGTTTCCGATATACATACTGTACGTGTATGCGATTTGCACGTTACAGTATTCTACTTAAAACGCGATCGAAAGTTCTACGACGAATCGCGATCGCGAAGGAGATATTCTAAGAAAATTTTATACCGATGTCGAACGAAGTATTACTAGTATGAAACTCGAAGAAACGAGCTAGTTATCTAGAGGAACTGCTCGTCTGGAATTGTTGGAAGGATCTTTCTGAGTTTATTCGAATTATTTTTCTTATTTCTTGCAAACATTTCACTGAAGTTATCGCTGCGTTACATTTTGCAGTGACTTCTTAAATCGTCACAGTTCTAAAGTCGTATACAGTCGATTAAAAATAGTATTTAATCACTGCGTTTCCCAATCTCGAAAAATTGTCGATATTTAATTTTTGATAATGTCGCAGAAACAAATAATGCAACCGTAAACCTGCACTGATCTTAAAGCTTGGATCCGCTACTTTCGCAAAGCAGTGTTCGCCTTCCTCTAAAATCTTTTTGCATGATGTAGGATTTTGAATAACACGATTTTCTATGTCACCCCGTTAATTCCCCCCATGTCGACATATAGGATTGAAAATTGGCACGAAGTATTTTCTTTGGTTAACTTTGGTTTACTGGCAGACTGTGAACACTTGTGCAATTTTTAAAGAGAAATGTTTAAACAGAAGCCCACTCGTAAAGAAAGAATGCAACTTTACGATGCACATCAATTAAGTGACAATATAAATTATCTTACATCTCACAATATTAAAATTAATGTTCTTATAATAAATTCACTCGCACTTTCACTCTATGCTTTATTTTTACTTTTCGTACTGCGTTTAATTCTTTGAAGAAACTTTTGTCTGGAGAAAACGTTCTAAAGATACACAAATATCCGCAGCCTAACTACCTACAGAAAAATTTCAAAAACAGCAAGAAACTCAACTGGAAGACCTTTGAAGCGAAAGAAGAAATGGCAAAGGGGAGGGCGTCCGTCCGTTTCGCAGAAAGTTGCAAGCGCGTCTCGTAATGTAACACACCGCGTTACGAGTGGAGATATTTCAATCGAGGGAAGTGTTTCGACAGTAGTTGGCTGGAACGATCCCTCTTCGCGATTTCGGGGGCAGCGGTGCGGCGCTGCCTAAAACGGTTTATAAATTTCACGGCGGCTCCTCCCCGTGCCCTGAAGATCCACGGATTCGGATACACGAGATTTAAAAGTCGAGGGGAATTCGCGGAACTGCTTTCGGCCGTCGTGAAGTCAGATTTTTGAGCTGTAGTCATCGATAATAGCGAGACGCTCGAACTTTCCGTGCAGCGAACGCCTATCCCGGCGAAATCGAATTCCATCAAGTTCAAGAAGTATATCCGCGACGAGAAGCGTTCCGAGAGCAGTCTCGAAAGTTTTCAGGGGTACATACACCCTTAGGCTTTTTCTATTTCAAACGACTTCTCCTATAACGATTACTCGAAAATATTGCGCCCACCTTTCTCTGCTATCTGTTATCCGCCTCGCGTTGAATAAATCCGCTCCACTTGCCCGGTTATCTCGCAAATGAACGGATCTTTGTGCAAAATAGAAACTGTCCATGTCGTGTATATCAAATGGAATTTTTATGAAAATACATTTGCTCTTTTAACACGTTAAGTGCCAAATATCAATCCTAGAGATTCTTACAAAATCAGGGTAATTTAATGAATGAAAGCGAAACTAGAAATTTTAAATGTATTATAGGGGATGCTGTTTTAACCCTTTTGAATTCTAAAGATCTTAATAAAATTCGATTTATCTGGATATGTCACAATAAAAATGAATGTCTAAAGCTAGTCGAAAATCACTGTCAGTCACATGTGACTGACATGGCAGTTAACGTGTTAACAATTATAATAAGTCGAAAATAGCGTGACGACACGCGTTGAGGTTAGGTCAAACTACTTGACATAACTACAAACATCCTTGTCTTTTTTCATGGCCGAGAGGACGGAAAATAAACATATTTTTTTATTGTTTTTATATCACAATATACTCTTAACAATGTCGTTTAGAAAATGAACCTTGAATTAAATAAAATGGTACTGTGTATTTTCCGAAGTTTTTTATATGCAATTGTTTGCAGAATATTTGTTCATTCATGAATGTATTTCATTTTCTTCGAAATCTTTTCTCCTGGAGCAAATACAATATAAAATGGCCGATGTAAAATACAATAGTCTACCGTATAGTAGATTTTAAAGGTTTATGCAAAGTAGGCGAATGTAGAAAAATAAAAAGTCGAACGAAACACGACTTTCTCGTGTAAAAAATAAAATGTATTCAATTACATTTGTATGTTATAATATTTTTCAGGATATATAGCATAAATACATAAAGATTCACAGTTGAGATACTAACATTTAGTACTAATTACTGTGCCTGTATTAATTATACTTATTTTTGAAGCATAATGAATATTAGAAAAGAGATATTAAATTTTTTTCATTAAAATCAATTAAATGTTATATATCTGTTTTTTAATATACATTATACTTTAAAAATAAGTATAATTAATATCGGCACGGGAATTGGTACCCCCACAGTAATTGGGCCCCTTACCCTATGTACCACAATAACAAAACGAAAGAAAATTGCATACAGTCAAACCTGTTTTTGTGCGTTAAATAGGGACCGCATAAAAGAAATCGCACAAAAAAAAACATATTCAGAAAATTCATAAATAGCTATAACAAATAATTTTTTACAACATATTAAAGAAAACTATTTTAATGCGGTGGAGAGGGACCGCATAAAAAAATATGTCAAAGATTTATGAAATAGCACAAAAAAAAAACCGTACAGAAAAGGACCGCACAAAAACAGGTTTGACTGTATTCAATTTCGCAGAAGGAAATTATATATAATCTCATCAAAGACATTAGTGAATAAACAATAAAGAACATGAAAATAAATGTCGAAAAATAAAACAAGATTTTAAGTCACATTTATAAAAAGATGATTGTTTGATTCGTTTAAAATAATAAACATTCAACTGTATAATTTTGGATACTTGCTACTGTATCTGTGTTATCAATAACTGGAAAGAAACAATACGCAGGATAAGTTAAATGTTTGTCGGTAATTAAGTTAGTCCCAGGGAGAAAAGGAAGTTTAAGTATCAACTACGACGCGAGAAGCAAAGAGAATACTAATTTCCATTCATATCAAAGCAGTCTCGGAGTTAAGAGATCTCGAGGTATTAAATACAATTTGCATAAAATTTACCTCTTGAGTGGTAAATTACGTCGGGCGAAACTTTTATTCGCTGAAGTAGTTTGTAAGTGGTTCTCTTTCAGCTCCTCCTCGTCATCGTACGCACACCAACTGCATTAAGTATGTAACATTATAATACTTTATATACGATTCGTATAAACTCTCGACTATACAACTCAACAACTTCGTGGAGAGATCAGAAAGATAGTTGCGCGGAAAGGAGTACGCTCAAACTAATTATAAGCAGTCCTCAACTTTGTTTCGCATACATTACTTTTCTTGAATTAGTTTTACTCATCAATGACAACCGTACGTCTGTTCGAATAACGTGTGAATCTACATTTACCCTTTCGATTGTTTTTGTGAATATAAACCAAACTTGTATGGTTTACATAGTTTAAATAAACTTACATTCGTACTTCACATAGTTTATATAGATGCCAATTATAATTGATCAATTTGAATTTAATAAGATTAATAAACACTCGTTAATATGTTATGAAACTCTTAGACTGTAGAGCTTTATTATGCATTCATGCTAGAAATGGGATGACAAGTAAAACTGTGAAAACATTTTAAAAATTGCATTATTTCCAACGTATTAAAATTAATAAGAAAAGAAATAAACGTCTATATAGCTCGTGTATAATACTCGTGCATATTACTCGTGTGTATTACTCGTGTTTTACTATTTTATTTTTTAAAAGATTACTACTTACAATGTCTAAAAACTTAAACAAATAACATTAATCAACACGTTCAAAATGTTGGCTACAGATTTCTGAAAATGTGTAGCATATATATGACATTGAAAAGAACGTTGAAAGTTTACCATAAAAATGTTGAAGTATCAGTAGATATGATAAATAAAGCAAGTCAAATTAATTAATCTTACGAAACCTGCATTTCTCATATTTATAAAACTATTTGTGTCTTCAGAGTCACAGAGCCAGTTTTTGATTGGCTATACATTGCAATAAAAAAAGTTCGAAAAAAATTTTTTTTTAGTATTGTCAAGGCCACCTTCGTTGTTTTAAATGGCACTTTGTATTTTTGACTTAACAGTATTATAGCCCGTATCAAGACGCATTCAACGGTCTAGCATGTCATGACCTTCGGATGACCTTGAAGGCAAGGAAAAGAAAATTTCAGCAAAAAATGCCACTCTGCTTGAATGTGACCGTGCGAAAGTGACCTTGACAATACTGAAAAAAATGTTTTCTCGAACTTTTTCTTATTGCAATGTATAGCCAATCGAAATGATCAACTTTTGTTCAAAAAATATTTGTTTGTCAGATTATCGCAAGCACTTGAAAAATTGTGAAAAGCATTACGTGGGATATCCTGTATGTGTAGAAATCACTGTATTGTTATAAAAATTGCGTGAAATCTAAGTGAATTAGGTTTTGTAATTTTCACGAGAAACGTATGTCGGTCAAACATTTGCTCGGAACGGTTAGATAAAAAAAATGTATATATGTATCGCAAATCGTCCAGCGTCTGCACCCATCTTTTTCGAATTACGATTCCGGTGCAGCGTGCGCCGCGAGTAGATCGATTGAAATCGAATCTCGAGGTACACCGAGGGTTTCCCGTGTCGGGTGTGAACCCGAAAACTTTCGAGCTTCCCTGCTTTCGTAGTTTTATCCCCGCAAAATCTGCTGTTGTTCCCCGCTCGCCTACTCGGCAAGAAGTTCTCGCGCAAGGTACGTCAGGTGCAGCTTCGACGTCCTGGCTGCCACCTACGCAGAAAAATGCTCGACGATGAAAACGAAAAAAAAAATAATGGTTGTTCCACCATCATCCGATAATGACAAAGGCTGCGACAAAAGTTTCCTTAACGGATAGCCGCGAGTGGCTTTGCGAAGCAAGTAATCGCTATCAAAACTTTTCCTCCCCCTGAAGCTACTTAATGGATAAACTCATCTCTGCTCGCCGCTGCTGGACCGGAATTCCTACTCATCGCAATTCATTACGCTAAATGTCTTCTGTAAAAAACTCTTGCTCCCGCGGACGCATTATTTCCATCGACAGCTCAAATTAGGAGGCGAAAGCCCAACCGCAAACAATCTTGCCGAGATGCGAAATCTATTTCATAAACAGATACGTTTCTTCTAAGTATTTCGTTCGTTTAATTGGACGCTTCAGATTTTTAACGCAATCTAATGCGATTAAATATTTAAAAAGAAAAACCTTAGTGATCGAACAACTTCGTGCCAGTCCGATCGACTCGAACCCGAAAGTAGATCGTAGGACGATTTCCCGTGTTATTTTCGAAAATAGTTGAACAAGTAGATAAGTTCTGATTCCGAAAGCTTCTTGGCACCGTACCCCGTCGCTTTTCACTTTCTTCGTCGTCGGTCCGTACTGTTGATGAAGAACAGAGTTCCATTTCCAACGGTGACAGTTTTTCGATTCCGTCGCAACTACATCGTGAGAGGAGTAAATATACTTTTACCGTGGCGGAAATTGCCGCTTCTTAAGCGAGACAGTTGAATATCCGTAGTTAGAATCAGGAGGTTCTTGCCGGCTGATTCGCCGGTTGCGCTTCCGGCGACGCGAACGCGTCGCCACGCTCGAGGACCAAGAATTAATCCATTAGCGCCGGGAATCCCGTGTTCCCGCGTAACTCGCCGGGACGTTTGTATAATTCAAGGGGGCTCTCTCGTGTAAACGGGTCAAAAAATCGATTTTTTTCTATCGCGCTTTCTGAAAGCGTAGAACCTCCCAAATTGTATGCTTCGATTCATTGAAACGACAACGTTACGATTTTTGTATAATATTTATGATAAAAACATGTTGTTGGAATTTAGAACTACCGAGCTCTAAACGAGACTGATATTCTCTTTACAATAATAACAAGATTATTCAGATTTCATAGGATTTTTATGGTAAAATTGTATTTCTCAAATTGACAATTAGAAAATGAAATTAAAAAAATAACCGAATTTTTAAGGGTCAATTTCACACCCTCAAAGCGAATTTGGGCAGCAAAAAAAGATCGCGCAGTACAGATCCCTAAAGTTTCATAATTTTTTGAATTTCGTAGTTAGGGACAATTCCTTGTCAGAGAATTTTTCCGAAATCCGAGTCACATTATTGGACCAGTCGGAACCCCGTTGAATGACTCATTTGGCCCAGGATCGAGCGATCAGTGTACATGGCACAAAGGCTCCGACTTCTGGCGTAGCAATTAAAGGCAATCTGAATAGAAAACAACGGGCGTCGGGGGTAGTGAAACCCCACTTCTGATTTAATAATGTCCGCCATCCGAAACGCATTTACATCCGCGACACTAATGGAAGGTCTAATGACTGCGGAGTGGCTGCCGCTTCGGGTACGTTCTTGATCCACTGCCAATTATGTAAGACGGTTTGGCTTAGCGTTTTTGGGTCACCGGTGGCCACCGATCGGGGATCCTCTTCCGGTCGATACGTCTCCAGCACGGAGACAGGTCTTGTCCAAAGAATCACGATCCGATGCAGAGATCCGGGGGCCGGGTAATCGGATCGGCTGATCGTCGAAAGCGAAGGGGGTGGATTCCGTACGCGGTGTTCATTCGGCGAAGCGTCTCCCGAGGGGGATGGACCGCTGCGATAGACAAAATAGATTAGGGGGGAGGTTGTTCTCTTCTTTGACATGGCGGATTCGGCTGGCCGCGAAAGGGGCCGCGGAGAAAGAGGGGCACTGGAGGAAGCCAAGCTCTGTCTATCGATAACTGGATGCGTCCCATAATTTTAACAAATTAATTCGATAATCAAAAACATTATAATTTTAGTAGCTGCAGTTGAAAGCATACAAGCGTTCCATTTCTGAGGATTTACTTATGATTCTGTTGAGGGTGCAAGTTCCAAGTTCTAATTGCACTTTGTTTTAGCAAGTTCTGATATAAAGGAGAGGAAACACGCCGAACCGCAAAGGGTCAAGAGTGAGAAAGGAATGAATATAATTCTGTACTATCCGATGCAGAGGTCCGTTAATCGAATCGTCTGATCGTTGAAAGCGAAGCATGAGAATTTCGTAGGCGGTGTTCATTCGGCGAATAGTCTCCCGAGGAGGGGCGGGCGACTGCGATAGACAACGTAGATTAGAAGAGAGGTTGTTCTCTTCTTTGACATGGTGGATTCGGCTGGCCGCGAAAGGGGCCGCGGGGGTTCCCGGTGATAGAGGGAAAGAGGGACACGAGAGGAGATGCCGAGCTCTGCCTGTCGATAGCCTGATGCGGCTCGCCGCAATTTTTTTCCCGAGACACTCCATTAACATCTCATTATGAACACTCGAGCGCCACGCCGTCGGCGGTCTCTCCTTCGTCCTACAAAATATCTTAAGTTCGAGCTTCCATTAAAATATCTGACGAGCTTGGCGAGCTTTCATGCTACCCAACCGACTCGATCGCCTGAGAAGGCCCCGGCCTCGCCTTTGGCTTCCTCTACTTTACTGTGAAACGGCCCTTCCCCCCACCTCTTTTTTCGCCGGCAACCGATTCCACCTTGGAATCGAGACCACCTCCCCCCCCCCTCCCCTGGGAGAAAGAAAGGGAACAGACCGGAAACCCGTGGACACAATGCTCTCGCGTGATTCCTTCTTGCCAGAGAAGAGCCACAGAGATAACGAGACGCGACCGAAGAAGGTTGCCTGTTTCCGTGGACAGAGAATAATCTTGTCGATTTTTTCGAGATGGAATTGGAACGGTTCAGTCCTTCCGGAAGGTGACTTCCTGCAGAGCAACGAAGCTCGGAGAATTTTCAATTGGTTGCGAAATTAATTTTATCGCTACGGTGATGTCTCGGAAAAAATCACTTGTATTAGGTTGTTGCATTCGAAATATCCGAATTTAGAAATGAAAGAAATAGGATAGCAGACACAATTACCGTGGCAGTGCGAATTACTCTATCTATATTAATTATGCTTATTTTTAAAGAATAATGAATATTAAAAAAGAAATATTCAATTTTTTGCATTAAAATCAATTAAATATATATACTTTAAAAATAAATGTAATTAATATAGTCATAGTAATTGGCACCCCCACAGTAATTGGGAGCCTTACCATACTATTGACGCCTGCAGATTTATTAATTTACATTCCAAGATACAAAGCTGATCTTTGAAGTCTAGTCTTCAGTTCTTATGTAGACATCTAATTCAATTACTAGTTTGTACAATGAATTTAATTTGTTTAAATTCGAATAATGGTCAATTCAGATAGAGTCGGTTTGGATAATCGAGGTTCCACTATATCGTGTATTGAACAATTAAATATGATCCAATTTTTGTATGGTGTTTGCCTTCCATTTTAAATGTCACAGATATGTAGGTGAAAGTTTCATGAAGAAATAATGAGAAGCAAGAAAGCTCTGTCATTGCCAATAGTGTATAAGTGTTCCGGCATCATTCTTGTAAATAAGTAGTACATGTTGTGGTAGAAAACGAACTATTGCTTCACACCGGGTACCGTTTAAGAGTATCGTCGTTACGGAGTTGCTAAGCTTGTTCAAGACAGGGTTTGTAATTTAATCATTTGAATGACTCCGCTCGTGTCTCCAAGTGAGGATGGAAATGGAATCCTTGGCGTTTAGCTTTCTACTTGAAAGGGGAATTAGTCTAACGATTCCGGGACGATTACATTTAGATCAATTCGATTACGTTCTCTGTGTAAACTAACGCTTCGAAACTAGTACGTCGTATACTAATTTTATCTCCTTTAAGTATACATTCTTCCAATGCAACGTGAAAATGCTTTCCTCGACATTTTATAATAGATGCACTTCTATCAATATTAAGATAAAAATTCTTTACACAAGGAAAGAAGAACATCGAAGAATTTTAAAGAATATATACTATACAGGGTGTTCCACTACAGATGGGAGAAAATTTAAGGGATGGTCCTTTAAGGTATTGTCCATGACAATATAAGTGACGAAAATGAAGAATAAAAAAATTGTGATTTCGGCTCCATTTTTTTAGTTATTAACAATTTAAAATCCACCTAAAATGCAGCAACCAAACCAACAAAAGTGAACGTTGCGTACGTCATAGAGGCGCGCGATAGTCACGGCGTAGATTGGGTCATTCCACACGCATTTTTGGTTCTAGTCGAATTATTGGCTAAAGTGTGTGAAAAGCCTAACCATTGAATCAGTGACCATCGCGCGCCTTTATGACGTAAGGAACGTACATCTCTGTTGGTCGGGTTGCCACATTTTAGGCAGATTTTTAATTGATAATAACTAAAAAATGAAGCCAAAACCACAATTTTTTATTCTTCATTTTCGTCTTATGTTGTCTTGGAACACCCTATATAGACATGCATTTCTATTCTTAATCATTTTAATAAGTTAAAAATGACACAACACTATTCTCAAACTCTCCAAATGTTTTTATTGTGTATTTCTGTCATAAATTCATTAAGTGTTTCACACAACTGCATGTGAGACGAAAGGACTGACTAAACAATTAGTGAGTTACTTATTTTTTTGACACCCAAAATCTACCAAAATCTGCAGTAATAAATACAATAGATCACAGACTGCGAAAACAGGTCAATTACAACATTGCGTAGACATTAAAACAATTTAAGGATCATCAGAGAGAATACAATTTTCCTTTAATTTCAGTCTCTTAAAATTGACTTGGCAATTTTTATTTCCCATATACATAGACCCGTAGTCTATTCAGAAGGTTTGCGTGCTGTAGTATTCGCAGGAAGTAGAATCGGCCAATCATGTTCAGACGCATCAGTATTCGCTGAATCTTCAAACTCGATTTACTCGAAAACGAGTCGTTGATCAAAAAAATGTTATTCCTTTTTTCCCACTTATTTCCGCATGTAGAATCACCATCAGCCGGTCGGTCGTACGAGGATTTCGGAAACGCCCTGTATTTGGGAATCCCAGATCGATCGCGTCGATCGAAATGCTCTCTTCCACTCTATCGGAAGTTTTAATTAACGGCCGATGAGATTACCGGCGATGTTTGGCGCTCCGGTAACATCAGAACAGTGGGAATCCGTGGGGGATAGGGTGGGGGGTGGGGGTGGGGGGAAGTACCATCGTCACCGTTACATTTCTCGTCGTTTTATGGGAAACTTTCTTTCTTTAAATTCACCGAGACGATTCGACGCCGATTCCGCGTCACGGTGAAATCTACAGCTGCAGCTTTGTCCCTTTTCTTAACGCGAGAAACTTTCTTTGCGGATTCGAACTCGACGGATTTCTCGGCTCGGACTTATCGTCGGGATCCCGATGGGGTGAAACGGTATAACCGGGCGCGCCAGTCACTTCCGGCTGCGTATTCAAAGTAAAAAAGACGTCGGCGAAGTCACGTTACTTCGCGAATTATATGATCATTGCGCGGAAAAAAGAAACGAACAGTTTAATTTGCCCGCTCGCGCCCGCGCCCGCGCCCACGCGAATCGCATTGAAACAGACGGTCCCGCGGACACGGTTTTAAATCGAAAAAGTTATGAGATAGTAAATCCATATTTCAAAAGTTTCGTGTTCAATAAGAAGGAAAGCTTTCTAGCACAAATCCTATGCAGATCGCGCAACCTTTGATGAATTCTAACGAAATTGCTATTCTGTATGAAACATTTCCCTTCGGCCACGATTTTTTCACATTGTTTTACCATATTTTCGTCCATATTTAAAAATGACATTTTATACGGATATATTCATTGCATCAAAGGTTAATATCTGGACAATACAAGAAGGTCTCACAATACATTTTAGTCTCTCAATTTTTACATGATTTACCGAATTTTTTGGAAATAAAATTATGTACAATTTATAACTATTTTATATATTTTGTTTTATGCCGTTTAATATGTTTCGTGGTAATTAAACAATGGATTTTATGCATTTTTAACAGAAATGAAAACCAGTGAAAACATATAAACTATTTAAAAATACTGTTGCATTGTTTTCAACGCAATAAAATTATTCAGAAAAACAACAAGCATTCGTGTAGCTCCCGTATCGCACAATTAGAAGAGATTATTTTTATTTTGCATAAAAACCGGAGTCTTGTCATAATATTCATATGTTTTTAAAATTAACAGGAAGACGGAAATAACGATCTCCTAATTAGAGCACTCTGTTCCGATAGATGTCCTTCTGAAATCAAATTTAAAAATTGCAATTCGTGACATAAAATCGATAAACAGGTTCGGTTGCAATAATCCGAAGCCGAGGACGAAGCCGTTGTTTGTTACAACTATAATCGAAACGAAGTTTGATAAAAAAATGTTGAGTGACTCAATAAAAACTGACACAGCCACGACAATGTCAGGAAAGGGCTTGTTTGGTTGGAGGATCTGCACTTTCCGCTGTGGCAAAAGATCTACACGATGTCTGGCTATCAATAATAAAACCGAGTTTACTATCGGGCACAACGACGTCATGTGTGGCGATGTGTCGACGAATATCGAGAAAGAAACTTGGAACACCTGCGCAAATCGCATGCGTTACATGATCAGATAGTTCGGATCGTTTAGGGATGGAACACATGTGGTGCAATTGTTATAGTTTTGGCTCTGAATCTTATTAGATTGTTGCTTTTTGATTCAGACATTTTTACGAGGAAAATCTTGGTGATATTTGACTGTTCTATTTTCGATCATTTGTACGCATACAACAATTTATTGTATAGTTTCTCACAAAAATTTGGAATCCATAATCTGTTATTTTTCTGAATCACAAATTCTAGTCTACAATTAATTTAGAAACTGAATCTTTTACTGTTGTTATTAGTTCAGAAAATATTGTTGTAGTTGTACTGTTCTATTGTCAATAGTTTGTAAACCTACTTAGATTAATTGTATCATATCCCACAAAAATTCAGAATCCAAAATCTATTATCGGTTGTCTGAAGCAGAAGTTCCACTGTCTAATTAATTGCGAATATGACTCAAGATTTTAAATTTTGATTTGGTCAGATTGACATCTGAGGTTAAATAAAAATTAATGCAAAAATATGCAAATTTCTATTATATGTACATACATGTTAGTAACAATGGTCGTGTACTATATGTGCATTACAATTTTATAATTCAAATCATGAGTTTCGTCCACGAAATCCAATAAATTGTCCAATATTGTCCAATTGTTCAATATTTGGATTGGATTTGCTCAGCAATGCCGGGTTTTTTTTTCATACACAAATTTCAGGGTGGTTGTGTTATTTTAATTAAACTCCCGATTCGTTGATTCCGATAACAAACCAGCACATATACCAGTGGATTAATAAAACTTGAACGGCAAATATTGAAGGTGGACAAATATTGAATATACTGTTTATGCAACTTCTAACTTTATTAGAAACTTGAATCGCATTTTCTGTTAAACAAAAATTCAAAATTTAGGACCGCAGAAAATTGCTAAATGGAGGGTCGAATGCCGAGCAAGGGTTGATTTCGAGATCTTTCACAAAGCCGTACTTCGAACGGATAAATATCTTTGCGGAGGGTGGCATCTGTAGTTCCGAAACGCTTTGCACGGTACCTCGAGGGTCTCGAAACAATCTAATCCCGGGTACGTCGCGCGAAAATAACGTAGAATAGCGGATCGCGAAAATAGTAATAAGATATTGCGCCGACCGAAGCCGGGGCCAATTTGAATTCTCCACTTTAGCATGCTACTTCCGCGTTCCTTAACGGGGTCCCTGAGAACACCGTCACCGTTCTAGGTAAAAGTGCAATCAGCCTGATCGCTAATGCGCTTCTACGACGGGCGTACTGCATTGCAACCGTGGTTTTGCTTCGTCGAAATGGAATTTGCAATTATCCGGCCGCAGAAGGACCGCTTTGTTCCGAATAGCGCGTCGAGTCCACTGACAATGAATCCCCGTGGCAGCTCGTGTTCTATCGCCCGGCAATCCTTCTCTACTTCGCGAATATTTTAAAAACCACCAAATTAGCATTCCTTCTTCCATTACTCCTATTTCATCGATTTTTTAAAGGTCTTCGTTCGCCCAAGTTGCGATTTTCGAAAGAAGAGTCGGAGTACTGTGAGACTTTTCTTCTAGAACGCAAACTACATGACCCATTTTACAATTTATATATTTGTTAACTCGTGTTCTATCATCTGGAAATTTATTTCATGGACTTTTTAACCCTCGGACTCCTGCGAGTTCTGACCAACACCGATATTTCACTACAATTTTCTTCCGATATAAGGCGATGGCGAGGGACCGGCTTTCGTCGTATTTCGGACGAAGTAGAAGAAGAGGGGATAGCGATTTTGACGGTCGCTCGAGCTTATCCCCACCACGACGGGTCACGAATGACTCCAGCATAGCATACGGAGGGTTAAAGGTTTTCGTTAA
Source organism: Halictus rubicundus (assembly GCF_050948215.1). NCBI lineage: Eukaryota > Metazoa > Arthropoda > Insecta > Hymenoptera > Halictidae > Halictus > Halictus rubicundus. Next base: position 12,303,554 of record NC_135151.1, read on the forward strand.
CCAAAGTTGAAATTTTCTATTCTAATATTTTTTAAAATACGTACCCGAAGAAACAAATTAATTCGATAATATCCCAAAAAGCATTATATTTATGGGAATTTCAGAGATAACCACTTGTAGTTATAACAATTATAGAATTGATTGAACGCAATCCTGTACTTTATTAATAAATAAAAAATGTTACTACAGTACAACTGTAGTACAACCACATGTAAGTACCTCTTTGCCGAATAACATTTATCACTGACAATCATGTTTTTCTGTTTTAAATCCAAACGGTTCGTTCCGCCTCTTAATTTACCTCTCAATTCAGAATTTTAATTCGATGACATCGTGCATTGTAACTCTTAATTATAAATTGCTTTGTAATTCAACTGAACAGGCGGCTTAAATTACAATGTAATTGAGTGTAACGTCACCAAATTGCTTTCTGATTATAATTCGTGCAGCAATTCAATTATATTTCTCCACAACAATGCACGTTACCCACCAACGTACTTTTCAATTGTGCTTCGAACACTGAATACATTTAGACGAATAATTTTAATATACCAGTTCGAGCATACATTGATCCGTGCTAATTAGGAAAAACGCTAAAAACGTAAATTTAGACAAAAAACGCATTGTACGGGTTATCTCGCGGTTAGCTTGTAGAGCAGAAAATTTCGAGCGTACGTCAGCTCGAGTTATCGCGTAGTTGGCAGAGAATGTGTTAATGGGTATTGAACATCTGCATTTCGCGGGACTGGTAAAAGCTGTGTCTTGTATTCATTGGCACTACACAAAAATTGTATTTTATATTTTTGACTTATTCCTCTTTATCGAAAACCCACCTAATTCGTTAAATTCCACATTCTATGCTGTATTCTCACATTACTTCATTTTGAAAAATTATAATTTCCTTGCACATACTAAATTGGAGTTTAACACACGCGAAGATAAAAAATATTTTACCACAGTCAACATGAATATAATGTAGTTCACATCGTTGTGGATACTATGGCACAGCGAAGTGCAAGAGTCATTCGTTGAGTTAAGAAGAAAATGATAAGTTTTTGAAAATTAATTAACTCGTCACATGACACCTGCGAGAATATTTCACTTTTAACACTAGGTTTAGGGAGCAATAAAGGTGACTATTTTAACTTATTTTAGCCATTTAATAAATAAATTTTCTTCTGGGTGCATTTTTCTTATTTCAATAATTACAGATGTAAACCTAGTGCTAATTTTTATGCTATCAATAAGAGAAGCATAAACGCTGTAAGTTCCAGGTTGTAACCAACTCTGAAAGTTTCTAATCATTTCCTGTTCTTCCATTAAACCAGCCACGAGTCATATACCCAGTTAACCATCAACTAAAAATACAGGAACAAATTCGAATATTCGACAAAAGCAGCGACTGTGTCACGTTAAATTTGAAAAATACCGAGCGAGAGAAAGGTTTTTCGCGAATAAAAGAATCATACGTCGAAAATTACGATCGCCCGGGTATTATTTCGAACGAAAACGCGTTCTCGTGGCAGCGAGCGTTACGTAATATCGCTGACGAATCTCTGATTTAAATTACTACAGTTTTCGATCAATTTCCGTCTGTTGGTGCATCGATAAGATATTCGGCACAAGCACCGTGTCGTGGAAAATTTTTAAAAGATACCGAAAGAGAGAAATGTTTTTCGGCGAACAAAAGAATCGTATGCCGAAAATTACGATTGTATTATTTCGAACGAAAACACGTTCTCGTTGCAGCGAGCGTTTCGTATGTCGGCTGATGAATCTCTGGTTTACATAGAAATCGTTACGGGACAGCGATACTTCGCCCGGGTGAAATTAATTTTCGAGGGACTAGTTTGCAGCGGACACAACAGATATTACGAACCGCGGGCTCGAGACGGGATTAAACCTGTGGAGGGGATGAATTCGCGATTATCCTGTTACTAATCTTACGAGTTTACCTGCACATGATGTGTAATAATTCTTCAGCGTGCATTTTCGTAGCCGGTTTCGTGCAATTGCTGGGAACAGCCGGGTAAACGGTACACCCTAATGGGAAGTTTGTTGCCCGGCTCTCTCTCTCCGCGAATTCCATGAATTCTGCCCCCGTGCTCGTAATTTTGCTGAGGTGACGGTTCGAAAGAAACTTTTTCAATCGCGTTATAACGTCGTCGTTCTCTTGTTTCGTGGCTCGAATTTTTGCCGACCGTGAAATCAGACGCTAAAAAGGAAAGCGAAATTGCGAAAATTTCCCGTTCGCTTCTTTAGCCTGGCTCAGAAATTGTCGAAACGTTTTGAGCAAAATTTCATTTCATTAAGATTTGCAGTATACAGTAGCGTTGAAAAAATGACCTGTGACCAATTTTGACTCCCCAGCTTTAAGTTAAAATGGAAACCGGAACAAAGAAATTTTGTAATCCATTTCTTTGGTCAGTCTCAAAAATCGATTTTTGTCAAAACATTCGAGCGACATATAATGTATAACATAATATACTTACCTAATGTTATCCTATAGTTTTATGACATTTTTGGCGCTCAATGTCACCCGAAGGTCATGACTTAAACATATTCAAATGTATTTTTTCGGGCGCTGCAATATGGAATAAAATAAAAGATAAGTTTTCCTGATAAAAAATAACGATGCGCTTGAAAGAAACTATGAAAAAATAACCGGACAAAAAAATGTTTCTTCTACGGTACCATTCGATACTATTTAAATTATGCCGTAGATATGTTTTGTTCCATTAAAAACAAAGAAGATATTTAGGCGGCCTCCTTTAGCTGAGACACCCTGCACAATAAATAAAAGTATGTCACCGTTCGTTAAAAAATATTCGCAAGGTGTCCAAGACGTTCCTAACTAGTTAAGGGGCTAAATGTAAGATTAGAATTGTGAACTGGAAAAAATAAGATATCGTACTTGAATGTATTCCACGGTGTTGAAGCCGAGTTTAAGTCCAAGGGGAAGCTAACAATTCCACGTGAAATAAGACGTAGAAACGGGCTGACAACGTTACTAATTCATTTTCCGAAACGGGCGTTCCAAACTCAAAAGAAACGCGGAAGATATTCAAGCGGAAGTAGGCGGGAATGGAAAAGCTGAGAGCGTTTTCATGCTGCGCATTTTCTAGACCAGCAAATCCTATGAGCAAAAGAAGGAAGGAGGAACGCGACGATAAAAGTTGCCGTCAATTAGAGACTTGAGGCAGCCTTCCCGTGGATATTCCGAGGCTGCAATTAATAATTTCATTAGCAACAACGGCAAACCCGCTATAAAAACCGTACTGTTCCTTTTCTAAACATCGCGGGGGAGAGAGCACGCGAGGAAATCGATTACTGTTCCGATAGAATATTAGGCTATGCGAATAAAAAGGAACGAGATGGGACCATTTTAAACAGGCGAACTATGGGGGGGGGGGGAGGACGAGCGAATAGAGGCTAGGAGTAGCGTGGTGGCAACATCGAAGCTAACAATAGGGTCGGGGGCAGAAAGGTAGAGAAAGAGGGAGAGGATAGAGAGGAAGAATCGAAGCCAAACGGAGGCAGGGTGTGAAACAGGTAGAGCGAAGGATATGAGAGAACAAGGGCGTAGGAAAATCCGGGAAACGAAGGATAGAGAGGATAGAAAACAGTGTGCATGGCCGAGGGATTGTTGGCGAGAAGGTGGGGGGGGGGGGGGGAGAGAATAGCCGGCTGGCGAGCATGGACTATGCGCGCCACGTGTAATTAGCAATGTTCCGGGGTGTCGAGACTCGACTTTAATGGAGCGCGTCGCATTAACCCCGGCATTTACACGTCAGGCACGAAGATCGAGTGGAATCGGAGAGCGTGCCTCTTTCGAGCGGCTTAAATGGATTCACGTTGTAGAGTTATACGCCAGGTCGCCGCTGCCTCCGCAACACGGATCAACGAAAAGGACCAGTTCTGCCGAAAGCATACCTTTGTCGACCTCGGAGTACAGGTCGCACGCACCGCACGCCGTACAATCGCCAGGGAACGGCTTTCCCCCCGTTGCGTCGCGATTGAACCTCGTTAGCGTCGCGCTTCTCCGCTCGCCGACTGGCGACGCGTTTTTCGCCGAGACAGTAGGAACCAGGGCGATACAGGAGAGATAATATGACACACGTATTTTAGTTTTCGACCTAGAAATTCTCAGACTGGATATAATTGGGAAAAACAAACACAGGAATTTAAGGAATTTCATAATTTGCTGTATAAACATATGTACATTCTAGAGAATACGCTAGTATTGTGACGAGGTGTTCCTTTTCAGGGAAATATGTTATGAAACTGAGTTAAAGCATGAATAACGGTATCATTTTGCTGTGGGTATAGATCCAACATCTAAACTAAAGGATGTTCAAAAAGAACGAATTAACCAGTGTTCAGACAAAGGAATACAGTGTCTACTCTATATATGTCCAAACCACGGGTCTGCACAGAGACATATATCGACTAGGGGATACTATTCTTTGATACACTGCCGAACGGAGAAATGAAAGTGAAACTCGAGTGGCCTCGGTCGCCGAGGAGTGTAAACATAAGATGGGTAAACATAATCGAGATTTGGGGCCCCTCGCGGGGTATACGCCGCGGCAGTAGGGATAGTTCTGGGACTTTTAGCGGCTAGATATTTGGGACATATATCGAGTAAAGACTGTATTGCAATAGACAGAAGAAAATTTGGCTGATGTTTGAAAGCATTTTGCCAAGGGTAGTAGAATTTGACACAGTCTGTAACTGAATTTCTCGCTTATCATTAGACGATCATTCGATGTTCATTGCATTGTGTTCATAAAATTTTCCCGAACCAGAACGTGCAATTAGTCTTACAACGTTCCTAATCGAACGTCACGTGTACCGTGCGAATCAATATCAGTTTGGCAAAGTTTCGGGCAACCGAAGCTCGTAGAAATCTCCGTCGGGGAACGAAGGAAAAATTAGTCCGCGTAATTTATTTACGTAATTTTCGAAATAGAGATTGCCCGGTGGTTATCAGAGAAAGGAACGGTCCCATGGAAACGGGTTCTGTTATACTAGTTTAACCTTTATTCCCCTAATAGAACGGCATCAGCGGCGGAAGGATGAACGGACGGATCGAGAAATTCGAGGTTTCTGCTCGGGGAAGTACTAAATAAGCGATAACAAGTCTTCCGACGGTTTCGTCGGCGAGATGCAGGGTTGCATCGGTGCATTGGGCTTGTATAGTCCGTGCACGGCGAACAGATCCTTCCCTTTGTTACAGTGGGAGGTCGCAGCGTAATCGGCGACGCTCTCCGCGCCAGATATCACCGGCGTAACGACGGAACTATATAATTTATTCCAAGATTATATGCGCCAGCACATTCAAAACACATTTGCGGGAGAGAACCTAACCGATCGTGCGTTGCGCGTCGAAACAACGCGCAGATTGAACGGAGGTTGTTGCGTTGCAACCGACTGATACGATTAAACAATGTCGATTATTAGCCAGACTAATGCAAATGTATGATAATTGGCATTCCCATTAGCAATTAGCTGATTCCGAAAAGAAGGGAAAACTGACCGGATTAGAGGCCCGGTGTATAATGTTTGTAACTGTACGCGGCTGCGCTGGACGTACTATTACCCTCGTTGCACGTTATAGCAACGTTAACTCATTTCGTTTCGATCTTAACGCACTCGTGATTGTAAACTTGGATGAATTTGGACGAAATTTTCATTACGGGCACAGACAAAAAAGTTAAAAATCGTGGTCATCAGTCTTCGAAATTCCGAGCAACATAAACAAATTTTTTTACACAATACCTATTAAACTGACCCTTCTGACATCTCAAAAAATCTCATGTCGTTCGGTACGATTTTAAAAAACTTACAGTGATATCTCTATATAGTTCGCCAAGGCCTGGACGATAAACGTCGCGGAATTATCCCCACTACCGCAATGAAGCTCGAGATGCCTCGGACGCCGAGGAGTGTAAACATAACGCGGCTCAGGTATGTCTCCTGGACGATACACTACGCTGGCAAGACCCATGTTGTTGATTGACATATATGGAGAATTCACTGTATTAGTTTTCTAAGGGTGTTCACTGAATTTTGTCCACCGATTGTAGAAACAAAAATTGTTGGGGTTCGTGCATGTTTTGCAAGTAGGGTTTCGGCCACCAATTCGGGTCAAATACCCCACTGTGACGGCGCAGGGTTTCGAGCTCGATGGAGAAAACCGCCCCCCGCGTTCTCCCCGCAAAGTGGAGCGTATCGCGACGTCTATGTAACGGGGTAACACTAAAACGGTATTGTCTTCTCGCAACTAGGGAGGCCGCGGAGTTGCGGAACTTCGTAGACGCATCGGAAAGTAAGACGGATCTGGTTTGCGGTTAACGATCGAACGTGTCGAACGAAAGTCATCGGGGAAGGTCGCGCGCGCGAACCTGCGACGTCCTCTCTCCTTGGCATCTCTCTCTTCCTCTCTCCTTCTCTCGCTCTCTCTCTCTCTCTCAGTCTTCGTGGCGCAAACTTAGTTTACTGTCGTGGTTATTTACCCCACCTTCTTCGAATGGGGCGCCTCTAGCTCGACAGGGAATGGCGAGGAGAGAAGGCGACGTGAGCTACAATGAAACCACGGGCAAAAGGGAAACGAGCAGAGGAGACACGGGGAACACCCGGAGGATAGAGACAGAAATAGAGAGGAGTAGAGAGAGAGCAAGAGAGAGCAAGAGAGAGGGAGAGAGAGGGAGAGAAAACGAGGGGAACAACGGACAAAGACCGTAGTCGAACAGAGAACGACGGCCGAGCACGTTTATAAGAGGAAAGGGAGACGAAGGAATGAGAGAGAGAGAGAGAGAGAGAGAGAGAGAGAGAGACCATGGTAGGACGAAAAGTGAACAGGTCGGGGAAAGCTTTGTTCCCGTGACGTCATGATGGAACGTGTCCCGTAACTTCTGCTCAGGAAATTGGAGAAGTATTGTGATGCAGGACGCAGCCTGTCGGCCAAGAAGACCCGGGGAAACCTTCAAACTCCTTCTTGGCCCGCTTATGTCCTCGTGGAACATACGAGCATGAACCGTATAGAGCCCAGCTCGTCACAGACGTATTCAAATAGTTGCATCTCAATTACCCGAGATTCTACGGAGAAAAGTCGCGAACATGAGTGCACTCTGCGACGGCTACAAGTATCTTGACGCTTATATGTAGACTCCGGATTTCTATGCAGAATCAAAAGTTTGTGCAATATGCAGGAGTGAAACATAAATTTATATTTTCCACTAATAATTTTAATTTGGTGAAAATAATATATTAACACTCTTAAGGTCTTTTACACTTTTCACGGTTTTAGATTGCACTTTAAATGCATCAAATTCGGAGTCTGCTTATATGTCTCGTAGACATCGGTACGAATATTATCGTCGAAAAATGTATTTTTTAATATTGTAAGAAATTGTGAGATGAGTAAAGGTTGGTATTAAGAAGCGAACGAAGTACAGTATATATATGTCGCCAAGGCCTGGATGATAAATGTCGCGGAATTATCCCCACTACCGCGGGTTATACCCCATGAGGGGCCAAGAAGGTCGAGGAGTCTAAACATAACACGTCTCCTGAACGATACACGACGCTGGCAAGACCCGTATTGTTGACATATATCAATAATTTTAATAGGTTGTAAATAATGTAAATAATGTTCCTACTTTGCCTACACATTTTTGCCATAAATACATAAAATCTGCAGTCTACTGATCAGAGTCAATACAGTGCACAGACGTCGTCTCTGAATGGTTGATCGAATTAATTTGACTTGGTGAGAATTTTCGGGATTGGGATTTTTCTTTTTGGGATTTTTTTTTAATTTCCTGTTTTTAGTAGGCACTTAGCGTGATAAAATAAAATAGTAGTACGTTCACTTTGAGAAACAGTGTACACACCCGAACGCAATTAAACATTACGTGGACAACCTGTTAAACATTTTATACATTTTCTTTGGGAATTCGTTCGTGTCCTCGTGAAAATATCACAAAATTGCTCTAAGCTTTATGACGGCCTGCTATACGACAGATTGTGTACACTTTAATCTGGTGTTCCTTTCATGTTCTTTGAGACGTGTGCTCGTACTCCCCAAGTTTCTCCGACGTAGGTTTTTCCGCATGAACGAGGTATGTCATAGACCTCGAGGACGGGAGATGCGTATGATGGAGATGGCGAGGATTTGACCGATCTTGGTGTCGCTATCGGAAACGGTTGGGATCAGTTCGAGTCGTGAAAATCTCACGTATGATGTTGACAAGATTCCTGTACCGAAAGTTACGCGAAAACGTGGTATGAAAGGATCCAGAATGATTTTCTTTGTTGAAAACGGATTGTTCCTAGATCTTCTTCTGCTCAAGATATTGGATAGTTTTATTCGAATGTTTTATGGCGTTTCCATCCACGTAGATGATGAAAAACAGGTGTCATCAATTATCTCACGTAGGCACAAGTATTATCAAAATCGAATTCTACGAATAGCATATTTTTCTTCGTACGAGAAACATGTTGGACTAGGCTTTGATTATTTATGTGACGATCAGAATATGGAAAGTTAGATTGTTAATTTTTGGTCTACTTTTCTTATTCAATAGTTATAAAAATTCTAAAAAACAGCTTGGCATATTGCAGTTACCAACACGCAAATCAGGAGATTTTTCTTGATCCTGTTATTTGAAAATTCTGAATACGAAAATTAGGTTATTCTCGATTCACCAGGATTCCAAATCCTACGTGATGATTATTTATTGAAAATACGGTTGAAGTAGTTTAGAAAACGAAAATTGTATAAATCGTACAAAATTGTCGAACGGCACATGACAGAATTACATGAACCTTTGTTGTGGATAGGATTCGATTGTTCCGATCGGAACTCAATTCGAACTTCGTGACTTGTTGAACAAGTCAGACCTTAATACCGAACAGAACGATTCCGAGCTCAGTAACAGACAAGATTCGAATCCATTCGAATTTTGAAAAGTAAAACATCGTGCGCTCTATAGGTTTGATGTATTGCACTTTAATAGAAATGTTTTTAATATCTCTTGTTTTCAAAATCTCTTCTATTATTAACGCGAGAGTTGAAAGCAGCTTGTAACCGTGCTCTTCCTTTAATGTTAGCAACGAGAAATTATTTCCTTTCTTATTCTCAATTTTCTGAGACGTGTAATAATAATAACCGTAATAATAGAACTTACAGAAGTTACAAATATACAGAAAACAGTCATTCTAAACACAGCAAAGATGGCGAGAAAGTTTCTGCAATATTATCTTAGCAAGCACTTGGCATTGTGCGTGCAAATTTTGTTGAATCACAGCAGAGTCCCGTAGATTAAAAAAGTCCTAATGAAGACTCCTAATAAGAATAATGATCATATTAGTGAGTCCGATATTTTCTTGGCTTTCCTCGATACAAGATACAAAATTCAAATTCATTGGATTCGTTCACATTACACGTTCGATTACAATTAGTTGCTTCTCTTTAAACGTGTATACGGATGAATATATGGCTGAAAACAATGTAGAATTTGTACAGTAAGGAGCAAAACTGATTACACACTATTTGAAATAGCATAACTTGTTTCAAATTAGTCCAATTAACTTTAGTGTTTTTGAGAAGTTAGAAGGATCAATTTATTAGACGAGGTGTAACAAATTTTTCGACGTGTAAGAAATAGTAAAAGTTTTTTATCTGAGCCTGTATTGAAAATTTAAAAAATGTGTTCTATTGACTCGAATAAATTATATCCATGCTGAAAATTTCACCGATATTGGTTACTTCGTTTACGAGTTGTAAACGATTAAAAGTGCGATTTTTAATCGAAAATCGTGAAAAATGGCAATTTTTCCACTTTCCTTTTTAAATTTCATTACAGGCTCAGATAAAAAAGGTGAAAAAACCAACTTTTACTATTTCTTTTGCGATTCCGACCAATTGAAATTTTTTTCAAAAATTTTTTACACCTCGTCTAATAAATTGATCCTTCTAACTTCTCAGAAACACTAAAGTTAATTGGACTAATTCGAAAAAAGTTAAGCTGTTTCAAATAGTGTGGAATCAGTTTTGCTCCTTACTGTATATGCAGAGAATACAGAATAATTTTGATAAGCGGACACAAATTTAAATCGTGCCATCTTTTCCCCAGTCTCTGCATGATTGGGACAGCCTTAGATTGATTTGATCCGAAGCTCGTGACACCTAGAATTTCTGGAGCAGGTAAACACGGGTATGATTACCGGAAACGGGACTATTTGCGTAGAAGGGATCGGCACATCGCATAAGAAAGACGACCTGGGATTTCAGTCAACTTCTGTGTTGGATAAACCACCCTCGAGGAGTCGGTTTCCAGGGACCAGGTGTGACTTTAATGAATTTTTTAGATGTTCCTCGACAAGTCGAGGAACTTATAGGGAATGCTGCGCTCTGTAGCACTATAAAAAAGTGGAGCGGTATATTTTACCGTCGACCGTGGGTTAAATTTATGATACAGTCATGGATTTTTCTTTTTATCTTATTTTTAACTTGAAGGATTTTTAGGAGACCAACTGAACGGATGAGACACCTTGTAGTTACAACCAAGAAACATTTAATTGATCAACGAACCAGTTGCAGTCGGATAAATAGATGACGACGACGGACCAATGTTTTAAAATTTAATTTATAATTATGTTTTCTATGAACAGTGTTCTCTCTTTTTTGTTTCGAGTAGAACCTTTCGATAATGTCATTCTTTTTTTAATTAGCTTCAGCCTTTAATTAAATTAGGGTTTAATTTAGTATTGAAATCTCTGGGATTGGTTGTTGCATTTTATTCTAGAGATTTAGTCGCCAAACATGTTCTTGTTTTTCGAATTTCTAGGTCCAAAATATTTCTCTGATATTTTTAATTAGTAGTCTCTTGATTATTATTTTTCTGTTGAATTTCACTGTGTTCATATTATTCATATTGTTCACAATATGTTAAGGCTATTTTTAATTATTAATATCTTGATTACTATGCAGTTTTCACTGTGTTATGGCTTTCTCGGTTTGACTGTTCATAAAGTGAATTTACTTGTATATCGCGTAACAATGACGATGAAAATTTCTCGCGATAGAAGAGATAGAACGTTAGAGCACTAACTTGTGATCATCGTTTTTCTCGTCTATGGCAGCTTCACGCGTAACAACCCCCGAAGTTCCCGAAGTGCGAGGCGAAAATTAGTTTAACGATAATGGCGACTGATTCCGGGACGGTGCCCTAAGAATTGGACAAACTTTCTATATTGCTCCCCCTCCCCCCGCCCCTGCAAAAGAAGCACAAGGGAGATGTAATAAAAGCAAGTAGTGTATACTTTGAGGAAAAATTGTTCTGCCAGTTGTCAGTTTCGTGGATTCCATCTGGAAAACACTTGTGACTAGAAACAACATTCTAACGCATATTTACAAAGATAAGTGAACCAGATGGGCATGTAGAAATTCTCATAATCATTTTTGTTATTCTTGCTTATAGAGTAATGCATTTATTCTTGGAAACCACTCCGATATGTCAGTTCTCACGTCCTTTCATTTGTAAGAAAAATATGGGGTGAATATGTCTACTTCACGAGTGTTTCTTTCGATTGCTGTTGCAGGTATCCAAACGAATTCAACTGTAAATAGTAAGCACGCATTGCCATAATATCATCTATTCTTCCCAAAATTTTAGGGGACTTCTGAACGGTTGAAAGAAGATAATTTGTGCTTGAACCAAAAATAATTCGGGTATTGTACGAATATATTATTTACAAATTTAGTGCCGAAAGTGAGGAGTACATGCAACAAGAAATCACTTTTTCCACTCTCAACAAGTGATTTAGAGTTTAGAAAAAGAATGCATATATGTGAAGTAAAGCAACCGTGTACTTTTATTTGTGTTTTAATTTAATATCTTAAGTGTTGATCAAGAAAACTACTCATGAACCTGGAGGTTGTCAACTGTGAAACTTAAATGGGGACAAACTTTCACAGAATGGTATATTAGGCAGAGAAGTACTACTTCCGAAATGATAGCGACGTTCAGAGTACACTACGCAGCCAGATACTTTGAATTTCATCGTTTTGGCACTCGCATTCTCGAAACACGTCGCACAGAAGACTTCGAAACCCGAATTTTCGAAAAGTACACGACCAAGTGAACGGTTTCTCGACGTCAACGCAATGTCGATGATCGAGAGCCACTCGAGTGTTTAATTGGCACTCGATGTCTCTCCGACGCCATCTTCGCGGGCAGCTGCGAAAAGTTTTGATGTCCGCGCGGCCATTCGCGTGCAGGATTCTTCTTCTTTTACCTCGTGCGCATCGGAAACAGCAGGAACAATTTACTTAACAAAAGTTGCCGAGTAATTAATAGTCTGGGGAGGGGGGAAGGGGGAGTGGGGGAGGGGGGACACAGCCGATAAACTCTATTAATGGACATTAACGTTTGCCCGTGGATGCGATACCTTTAATCCTGTTTATGAACATCGTAACGCGGAAATAGTCGTAATAGTATCATTATTACCAATAAACGAGAGCCCCGTTCCGGCGGGTTGATTAATTTTAATCTAAATAATGCCCGGCGATTACGTCCGCGGCGAACGATCACTGCTATGGAAATTTCGCGAATTCGTTCGGCCCGGTTGTCACCGTGTTCGACAGTTTTTGCGGCCGACGGTAGCCCGGGGAATTATGCGAATTCTTCGCCCGGAAATGGTGGCCAACTTTTCAGAGTTCGCCGTGGTAATAGATGGGGAGTGCGTTGTTAAGGAATTTAAACGTTATAATAAACAAAATAACAATTTATTACTGTGCTAACAAACCCATCCCCACCCCAGCCGCGTCTGTAGGCCCAATGTTTTGACGTCGAACGTCACACGCTGTATAGTATGTGTGACCGATGTAGCCAATATTTCCAATACAACCGAAAACTCTTCCTCTTCCACTCTGAACCAATCAGCCGCGCATTCGTTTCTAGATAGGCCACCGCAGTTTCACCTTCTTCTCAGCTTCAAACCAGAAAGATGGCAATAAGTTCTTACAAACAATTGAAATTATATCATTGGATAATATTAAGCATGTATTTTTATACGTTGATTCAAATGTTTTCTTTAAAATACGGCAGAACTTTCCCACCAACCTAATATATTTTTATAACAGTTCTAAGTACCCAATATTTGCAACTTTTGAAGCTCCGCGAATTAAAAAACGGAATTTCAAACAGGAAGAATCGCAGAATACGACCATATTTAAAAAAATTTTTTTACACTTCAACTGGTGGTAAAATTTGCAGAACAAAGATGTTTCTAATATATTTTCATTAATAAATTACATTTGCGTATAACATGATAAATTATTTAAGAAGAATTTTATATGTATAATTTACGTATGACAAAATACATATAAGGATGTGTGATGCTGTTTCACCAAGTGCCAGGAACGTTTCCTATTTCCATGGTGTTGTGACGGAGAGATACGGATAGTTCACCTAAGGAGCTGTAGAGCCCCTAAAAACATTTGTTTTTGTGCCATGCACAGCAGGGAACTGTCAACGCACTCTCGGAAGGTCATCTGGAAAAGTCCAGACAGGCCAGAGAAGAAATTCGGTTTCAAAGTCTGGCAGCCTTGCCAGCTCCTAAACGCTAGGACCAAAACCTGTGAGGTATGCATTGACCCTCCGTATACTATACCGGAGTCATTCGTGACCCGTCGCGGTGGGGGACAAGCTCGAGCGATATACAGTGATTTCTCTATATATGTCGCCAAGGCCTGAATGATAAACGTCGCGGAATTATCCCCACTACCGTGGGGTATACCCCGTGAGGTGCCACGAAGCTCGAGAGGCCTCGAACGTCGAGGAGAGTAAACATAACACGGCTCGGGTATGTCTCCTGGATGATACATAACGCTGACAAGACCCATGTTATTGACTTGTATCGAGAATTCACTGTATACGATTTTATTCCGATATAAGACGACGCTTTTTATTTTGAAATAAGAAAACCGCTATCCCCCGTTCTTCTTCTTCGCCCGAATTACGACTCAACCCGGTCCCAAGCCATCGCCTTATATCGAAAGAAGACTGTAGTGAAATATCAGACTGGGTCAGAAGTGACTTTCCGGCATAGGCTTAGAACTCGCAGGAGTCCAAAGGTTAAATCTCATCAACCTTCCCTCGAGAAGTTGACTTTTTTAAAAAGAGTCCTGCACTTCGTAATTCGAAACTTCTGACTTCCATCTTAGCCCTCGCTCCACATTTCTCTCTTCTTCTTACTCTCTTCTCTCTCGATCTCACTCTCCCCCGCTCTCGCTCCTGAGATCTCTCTCTCTCTCTCTCTCTCTCTCTCTCTCTCTATCTTGCGTGCTCTCTCGTGCTCGTTGGATCCTTCGCATTCTGGAGTTCATCTAAGTTAAGCTTTAGCGATTTGCATTCCACAGCCAAGGACGTTCGAAAGTTCGATAAGGCAATAAGTGTGAAAAAGTGATTCCGCGACGGCGGCGTCGCGAACAGGTTCGCCGTCTTCCAATATGTCCGGCAACGTATAAATTAATCGCGTAAATTCCGATACACGGCCGATGGAAATGAAGGCAAACTTAAATGAAAGAACACTCGACGGGGCGAGCCGAGCGGAAGCTCGAATTAACGCTCCGGCTCGTTGTGTTCACATCGTGTATTGGTAGGCTGATACAACGAAACGTTCTAGCGAACCTTTATGCATTTATGGAATTTGCAGATTCTTTTCTCAATATGCATAAGGAAACGTTTATGTCGCAACACGTTTTTAATGGCGTTTCTACTTCAATTGTAGCGCAAGGAATTTGTTCAACGAAATCAATTTTTCCCTCGTTGCGACACTGTGAAAACAGGAATTTCTGAATGTTACAGCATGTTACAAGAATAATGGCACACTTTGATACCTTCTGCATTCGTGGGTATTTTTATCTTGGAAAGTGATGATTTTTCTAAGAATAAATGTTTTAACCTTTTAACCGGTTTCAATTACGAATTCCTACGAGACCGTAACGAAAGCGAATAAAATCGAGATGGCGAAAATTTTAGCTTGGTCAACGTAAATTCTATGTCACGGCGAAGTGAAATTCGTTGAATTCAGAAAAAACACAGAAAGGTTAATCTAGAGTAAGGGTCACAATTACTGTGCCTATATTAATTATACTTATTTTTAAAGTATGATGGATATTAAAAACGAGATATTAAATTTTTTTCCATTAAAGTCTCTTTTTTGATATTCGTTATGCTTTAAAAATAAGTATAACTACTATATGCACAGTAATTAGGTTCCTTACCCTATATTAAATTTTCTGTGAAATGATAAATTTCGCTTACTTGTTGATTGAATGTTCAAATAATTGGAATGAATGAAGTTCGATGATATATATTCAAAACCCAAAATGATCTTTTTGAAGTTGAGGAAGTCGAATAATAACGTTAACTATAAATTGAGAAATATACATAGGTTCCAAAAATATATAATAAAGGGACAATTGTATGAAACATTTAATTAGAATTCAGATTATAAACACGTTGATTACCAAACGTTGACTAAATGAAATTTTCCCCAGTCGTGTTTCCACGATTTTTCCGTAATTAGTTGGAGCACTGATAGCACGACGTGACCCGAAAAATAAGTTTCCGAAAATTCGCAGTGCTCCACAGCATGGCAGAGACACCAAAATTCTGCGAACGACGTTACCGCGCCTCATATCCCGTAGGAAATCAACTCGAATTCGTTGGAAAATCAACAGTCCTTTTTCACACATTGTTATAAAATCCTACCAATATATTTTTGCTAAAAGTAGCCCTCGTCCGACGCTGACAAAATCTATTTGTTATAGTCACGAAATAAATATTTGTTACCTTTACTGTGTATAAAGATTTTTCCTAGCCATGAAACAAATATTAATTAGACATAACATCTCAGACAAATTGAAACAATTACAATTATCTGTAATCACGAAATAAATATTAATTAAACATTTGCCAAATTTTATAGGGGTCCATGCAAGTGAAAGTCTTCCTAATTGCGAGAGAAACAACTTTTAATTAAATTTTATAAAGCTCCATGTGAAAAGTACGACTAATTACTAGGATTCAGTCACATTTTCGTGTCTGTGGTTCCCTTTGTGCAGTCAGTGTTCCCAAATGTTGAAATGACGGTCGTATTTCAATGAGAACGAAAATTAGCTGCCTACAATCAGGACGTGAAAATGTGAAATCAATTTTAATACAACGAACGAATGAATTTCCAGATAATCAGTTTCTTTATCAGAAAACGGAAATTGAATTCCAGAAAATGGGGACTCGTTAATCGTAACGAGACTTAAGTAATGGAAATCTGAAGATACGTACCATAACGTGCTACACTTTCCATACCGTACATTTTAATTATCAATGCCTCCATTAAAGTATTTTCTATCAATTCTTTCCAATAATCCTATCTGATTTTTTAAAATTCAATTTGTAGAGTACAAGACGCATTGCTCTAAAAAAATGGTTGTATAATATAAATATAACAACAATTATTGAATTAATTAAAATATTGTTAAAGACGACATTGCTGAAAGTAAAAAAGCAACATGGATCCTATCCATATTATATAATCGTTTTTGGACAAAAACCGTATCATAGAAATTGGGCACAAAATAATTAATTTTAAGTAACTAATTTTTATCGTAAATAAACATTTTTTATCAGATTGAAAGTATGAATAATTCTAACGATAGACGATTTGTCAGATCGAAAAATTGTTGCCAGGGGTAGACCAGTAAACGATAAAAAAAAAATTAATTAATTTTTTTTTCGAATTAATTCAGCGGCCAGGATTGAAGAGACCAAAACCGCATCAGGGCGACCCAACAATCACAGAAGCTCGAAGGGCAAATAATCCGCAAATGCAATTTAGCTTTTCCCATGGATTGCAAGGTCCCCCATATTTTACGGGACAGCGAAGGGTGGGTTTAGGGGGTGTAAAGGGGTGGGAGGGGGCACGGTTGAAAGAAAACGTTCACGGGCAACGAAGCCACGAAACGAAAAGAGGGATTCGAGTTTCGCGCGGAGTCGTTTCATCTTGACAAACTCGTAAAAGCGAAGAGGAGTCGTAAACCTGCCCGAAGATCGGCGTCACTGAATATTCACGAATTCTCGGGTGGCAGCGGCAACGGAAACGGAGCCGGGAGACACATATGAGAGGGGCGGGTATCTTATATTCCGGGCACACGTACGCCTTTATTCACGTCCCCGCGCGAACTAACCGAATTCCGCGGGAACGTAGAATCGCTTTTGACGCTGCTGAATGGAAATGTTGGTCGAACGTCGACGCGGGTGGCCGATTATAATCGTTCCGTGTCATATTTCCTCGAGCGAAGAGGACGCGCCATGCGAATCCACACACGCGCCGCGCCGCGCCGCGAGGAGCTCGCGAATTTGTTTGCAGTTTTCCGGCTGACGGATTCGATCGAGCTCATCGACGCTGGGGCTCAAGTGTCCTTTGCTGAACGTCGGAATGTCGGGAACTTATTATCCACCGAGCCAAAAACAATTTTCGCGTCCATTCTTCAGGCCCGGTGCAGAATATTTAACCCTTTGCAGGTTCTTTTTGCGAATTTCTGTGCAGCTTCCGGTCGACGGATGCGATCGAGCTCGTCGACGCTAGGGCTTAAGTGTCCTTTGCTGAACGTCGGAATGTCGGGAACTTATGATCCACCGAGCCAAAAACAATTTTCGCATCCATTCTTTAGGTTCGGTGCAGAATATTTCACCCTTTGTCATTTTTAGTTCAAAATAACCTCCGAATATGTCTTCTGCTTTAACAGCAATATTCATACAATTTTAACTTGTAGTATTTTATGAACTCTCCCAAACGTATTGATGTAATTTAATTTTATATTGTCCGCTTTACATAAGAAAAAAAAAAACGAAATCGATCTTCAGTTTCTTCGCACATAAAAATATAAAAACTTGCCTCATGCACGGTAAAATGTTTCAATTTTTGTGAACCGTCTTTTTTTTTTAAATAAAATCATATTATTTTTAAACGGTTTTCCGGCTACAAAAACTGCAGGTTCGCACAGACAACGCTCGCTGGCCGTCTCATTTCGTTTTAATTGTGCTGTACGGGACAGCATGAGAAACGTGTCCAGAGCTGTAAAGCTGTCTCGTAGGTATCTGTCCCTGTAGAGTCTACACTGTAGATTTACCTGCGTCAGCTCTCTGTATTCTTTAAGAGGCATTTGTTAAAGTCTCAGTTTTACGTGACGGTTAATCTACAACCGAGAGGTTATGGCTCTCCCGAGAGTAATGCATGACTATTGCTACTCTCCGGAGACAGCATTCATCTATTAATCATTTTAGGAGAACGCTCGCAAGCTTTTTAAGCATTTGCGTCGCTTCTTTCGACGGAATTCGAATAATGTGCTGGTAGATTTTTAAAAAATGTGCTGTATGAGAGTTGGTGGTTTAGAAGTTTGGAAAAGTCGATTTTAAAACGACACTGTTACTTTGATCTTTGTGTTGCTTCTCAGCTTCATTTTGGCTATCAAAATTAATATTTTGGCTATATCAAATCAATAGGAAAAATTCGTCTTTTATGTTGATCACAAAGATTCTTGTCTTTACAATGAGTTGAAAATGATACAATACTTTTAAATTCTTTAAATGTATTTACTGTGCTGCATTTGATCCACTGATTGCTCAATTTTTTTTTATTCTTACAACTTTTAAATGCCTAAACAGAAGAATTTTATAAGAACTTTATGCTGTAAGGTTTTGTAATTTTATGGTAAAAATATCTCGAAGTTAGCTAAAAATATTGCATTCTGAATCAGTATATTTTTAAGTTAATCACCGAAATTTTAGAAAATATATAGAATACTTTCAAGTACGTAGCAGTGGGCTCACAGCATGTTTGTTCGAAATTTTTATTTGTAAAATAAATAGCAGTTCACATGTAGGTACACTGTACGGACTCTTCACGCACCTTCGTCGCGTACGATACGACGTAACGGTGTTTATTCAATAGGATAAGAGCAGGTGAACACGAAGATCGATAGGTCACTGTCTGACGAGATAAAATAAAAATCGCTCGGACGTCTGCTAAACGGTAATCCATTTTTCTCGCTTGGGAAAACCCGGGTTATTCTTTTCTCGATTATTCAATTAAATGTCCATTTACATTATAAGAGATTTCAAATGAAACGCTTCCCGTTATCTATAAATGCTCGCGCGATGCTCCCGGTCGCTTCAATTCGTTTTCGAGGTTCGACTAACGGTTTTCTATTTTTTTTTTTGCACTAGCAATGCTGTATCTCGTTACGATAAAACCGGTGGTCGGCGAATGCGTGAATTACTCCGTGTTATGGGGATTATTATTTTTATGGGGGGCGTTGATGAAGGCGTCAGGCCACGTCGAATAAAGCTATACGGAAGCTGCGGTGTTCAGGCAATGTTTCAAATTTATTTTCACGTAAATTTCGCCTACTCTTGTACCCCGAAATACCTGCGCGACCGCAAACGATCATCATCGGAAAAGTGATAGTGTCGCGGTTTGGTCTGACACAGTATACGCGTACATACGATACTGTGCTATAGAGCGTGTCCCGTGTAGGATCAATGGCTCGCGATGAATATTTTAGCCATTTTGGTCGGCTGGCCGTTTCGAAAATGGTAAAAATGCTCTTCCTAAAGTGTCTCCTTCGAGACTGCCATAAGAGAGTTTCACTGCACATTTCCAACGGACATGTAGTTTTACATTCAAGTAGATAAACGAACTATGTCACTTTCACAATAATTGGGTTCTCTGCGAGAGATCTCACGACAATAAGTTTGGACTCATTTTAAAGCTAGAAGAATACACTTTCGAGCATCGAATCGGAAAGGTAATGTTTAGTTTCCGCTTAAAGTGTATAATTAATAACGGTTCTTCAATGTAAAAAAAGCTTAATAATTTTTTTACGTTGTGATCCCCAGGAAAGTTATTAGATTATTTTACAAAAGACAGATTATGGACGAAACTGTCAGTACGAGAATTTATTGAAAAACTTTCTCTTTAATTCGTAAGGACTGTGAGGTAACTGTTGACAAAAATTGTTCGACTTAGCAACCACCAAAATCGTTAGTTTTGCATTGAAAAAATTATGTCCATTTTTCCAGAAGAAAAATCCAAAAAACAGCGTCCAAAATTTCAACCTAAATGCAATAGGATGTATTTAAAATGTAGTGCGTTGTGTGCAATGATTAGACATGAATGAATAGATGTAGGAGAGATAAGTTGATCGATGAAGTGAAACGTAAATTGCAAGTAGTCCGGGGATCGCACAGTTTTAATCTCGGTATCGGTCTTCGTCCCGTAGAGGCCGGAAGTAATTGTAGGCCGTGTAATTTTCTTACACTTGTTCGACAGTATTCTGTTGGTTGATTAATCGCCGGGAGGCGGCCACGTGCTTCGCAAGTAAGCACCGGTACCTGAAAAATAATTATCTCGGACAAATGATCTCTCACGCTAAGCCCATCCGAGTTCCGCTTTAATCTGCGTTTAATCTAAGCACGTAAGCCCTCATTACACATGCAACACGCCAGCAAGGATCGTCGTGATGCTTCTTCCACGGGACCTCTGCGTTCTTTTACGGGTGCAACGCCAGCAACAATGAAAGAAAACCTGATGCCAGACCCTTGACAACTTGCGGACCTCTCATTAGACCGATAATGGACTGTAATTGCATTCTCTGCGATTTTAGAACTGCGCGTGCTTCGATACTCTTCGAGACAATCCAAAATGTTTCGCTGGCTACGCTATTTTAAACATATCTCCAAAATTATGAACTGTAACAAACGAATTAAAGGTTTGAAGTAGATTGGGTGCTGGTATATTATAGAAAACTTCATATACAAATAATATTTTATTGTGATTTTTTTCTAGCATTAGCTACAACTGCAAATACTATTATTATTTGTATTACTATAATATTATTCTAAATTGTTGCAACTGAAGAGATAATATTTTTTAACATATATGCATAAACTGGGACACATTTTCATTTTTATTTTTACCTTTTGATACTTTACTTTTACTTGAATATACCTCTTTACTGTAAATATTTTAAAAGTATACCAGTTATTAAACAATTGTGGACGGTTTAACATTTAAAACTGACAATTTGTAAAACATGTCTCCAAGATCGAATGGTTTTATTAAAAAAGCATTATTAAAGTGATGCATTTCGAATTCGGCTCTGTGTCTAGCACAATGTGTTACTTCAGACCGCAAGTACTTTGGCAAAGTAGTTTGTTAAATTCCTTTTGTTATTAAATTTCGTTGAACAAGATTTGGACACTTTTTAATACACTTTAATGCAGCATCGTATAAGTGTATGATCGTAACCATTTGCCGCGAAAAGTCTGGAAAGATGAAAAAGTGGAAGAAATGTTTCTGCGCATCTTGCTGGCAATGATTTACGGTCTCGTTGACGTACTATTATCTATTTCTCGGTTCGTAAACGATGCAATTCTCGCTTCTTCACGGGTAACGGGGTAAAACCATTCCGCCGGAGACTGAAGTCTGAAAGATAACATTTATGTAAATGCGGCACGCTCCTGCGGACTGCTCCGAGGCAGAGGAAACATAATGAAAAAAATTTAAACTCCTTCGCGCAGGACGAAAGATAATTTCAAATTAATA
The DNA here is from genome assembly GCF_050948215.1 of Halictus rubicundus. NCBI lineage: Eukaryota > Metazoa > Arthropoda > Insecta > Hymenoptera > Halictidae > Halictus > Halictus rubicundus. The sequence continues at coordinate 12,325,238 of NC_135151.1, forward strand.
AGTTTTCTAGACTGTGTTGCTTTAGGGGAACCGTCGAACCTGTTTACACAATTTCTTTTTAGTATGCTGTTCGAATAATTAAATTTGCAATCTCGTCGTGATCGTTTAATCTCCAATGGTGATTTAAGGCGTTGATAAATATCGACGTGGAATAGCTACTTCGTTTATACATGAATATGTACTCTAAAATATGAAACAGACTATATCGTTAATTTGTGTACAATTGAAACTTACGGTGCAGCAAGGTTTCCATCTAACAATTGATGGTTTCAATGAAAAATCGGTAATTTATGCAAGTGACTCTAATAAACGGTGCACAAATTAATTCGTGACTCTCTCAATTAATTAGTCGTGGCTTGAATTCAAATACTTCATCCTTAAAGATTTATTACTTATTTATAGGATAGAATAAATGCGGAAAATGTGATGGAAATTATTTTCGAGAATAGAATGTGCTGTAATTGTTTATAAATAATCACCAAATTCATGAGAAGTCTACGAACTAATTTGTGCGCATGTACTGTGCATTTGCAATCAATATTTTTGCAATCGTTATATTGACGATGATTGCGAGAATATATTTGTTACGGCAATTTCAGCTTTGCAAATGTTTCGGATTGAAAGATCATCCGATTAACAGGTGAAAAATACGGTAGCACGTGGTAGTTTCCGAATTGGTGTATTCACGAAAAACGTGGCTCGCGGCGGCAAAGTTGTCTTTGAAAATCGTCCGGACTGTTAACTCAAGACTTTCTCATTCGCTCGTGGCACACCTTCCGGCACGTACCGTATATACGCGTACGTGCATTGTAAATATGCAGAGTACATAGGTGCGCGCGAATGTAAATTAGAGTTAACCCCGTCCGACTCTTTTTGTTCGGCTGTCTGCGTGAAAGAGCCAATTCGTTGCCGCAGCAGCCGCCGGTCGCTGCTTCCGCTGCTACTTCTGCTGTTTGTGGTATAGATCGGCTTTACCTTGTCGGTAACGAACTGCAGCATTTCGTGTTCCGTGTCTCGTATTTTACGCGGAGTTCCCCGCGCAGAGGACACGATTACGAGTTGCCAATCTCTAAATTGCGCGTTCGAAATTTTTCAACCGACCCCCGCAATCCCCCCTGCTAATCTCTTAATTTCAGGACTCGCCCGGTCACATTAACTCTTTGCACTCGAAGCTATTTTAACTCCAAAACGAAACATTTCTTCTGACCTAGAATATTTCCCTTCTGAATATTTATTTTTCATGTTATATATACGAAAAAGGTGCAATTTACTTGTACAATACCGAAGTGTTTAGTAATTTATTAAATACAAACACATTTAATAATGTAAAAAATATTTTGAATAATGATACAGCAATTTTTAGTGGCGCCATTCGAGTGCTAAGGGTTCATATTCGACCACTGATCTTATTTTACACTTATTCAATTATATTTTCGTTAAAATTCAGTCACTTTTTCAAAATCGAACCGAACCTCCACTTTTTTTGTGAAGCTAACCACTTTTTTGTCAACTTAACAAACGCTAATTTTAATGAATCCGATAATGAATTTAGCCAATTATTATTATTATTATATATCGTTTACTTTAAAGTGGTCGCATTAACAGCTAGGTTATCACGTCGGATTGCCAATGGCGTCAAAAGCGGATTTGGAATCAGTAAATATGGAAAATTTGTTTTTGTTAGAATTCTGAATGTATAATAGGGCACATAGTATGGCATGGATTTCACATGACCAGGAGGAAAAACTGTTAGGGAGTCTTTTGGTGAAAACGTAATTTTCTGTAATAAAGGCACAACCATAGGACGAAGTTGTTGTTTTGGTGGATGTTGTCTTGGAATATAGTGTTTAGTACTATGCTGTTAGTGTCACTATATTGGTCCTCGGATTCATTAAATAATAATCTTGAAGGGATGTTAAAAAAGGTCCATGGTGGTAGAAAGAATGGAACGCGATCTTTAATATTTGGGAGGGTCATGATGAGTTCTTGTAAGATTTTTTGTATTCTCAATGAGAGGGGTTTGGGATAGTATTTTTTTTTAATAATTGTTGATTGGATTATTTGGAAGGAAGAGTTTGCTAACTGGGCTACTAGGGACGGATGAGACTGAGAGAGCGTAGAAAATGTCCAGTGATTTGCGTCTAATGGAATTTAGCCGTTTAGTATGTTTTAAAAAATCGATAGAAATTGTTATTAATAATTGCAGAGTGATTTACGGCGAGTTTAACAGGACGGATAGGCCGAACGTAGAGGTACTTTTTGCAAAATGGTATTTCGCGTAGCTGCCTTGATCTCCCGTGAATTACAGGGTGACTTGATCCTTACAGTGCCTAGTGCCTCTCAATTTCCATCGAAGATAATAGATCAAACGATCAGACTTTCGCTTTGTAACCCGAAACATTAAAATTTTCTTGTGTTAACCAACACCGACACTTGAATCGCGACAAAATCTGGTATCTAGATCGAAGGCGTCAGCATATTAGGTTACCAATCGAATTTGGCTCCAAATACCTTATAATCAATTATTATAAACTTTATTTGAAAATCGTTATCCGTTTTTGTACGTTACAGATGCAACAAGTTTAGCACGATTCTTGATCATCTTTTGGCAAATTTAAAGAAATTAAAGCGAATAGAGAATTTTTACTTCTTCACCAATGTCTCCAGAAAAATAAAATGTCGAATAAAAATATACTCAATTTTACGAGCTCTTGTACTTTACAATTTTGTATAAATGATACCTGCACGAAATTCCATAATTTAGTGATTAACAATTGTGATTGCAATCAATCACGAATCTATGATTATATTAATCTGAAAGAAAGGTTCGATAGCGTGTCGAAAAATACAAGCTTCGAATCAAGAGAAAAGTCACAGGATACGATTTAGTTAAAAATTGTATTTCATTCAATGCAACTAAAAACTGTTTAAGCAGCGCATGTTTCCGACTCGATGTCTGCCGAAAATGTATAGCGTGGTTGTAATATCTAATATCTCGTGGCACACTCCCAACTAAAAATTGCTAAACAAACGAACAATGTTAGCTCCTAGACACGACACTTTTTCATGGTGCACTACAAAATATCCGATGTGCGGAAAGTTGGCGCGTTTCGCGATGTATTATATTTGTCGACACACGACACATTTCACCGCGTAATTTATTTGTAGTTAGAGCGCACGCGACAATTTAAATAATTTCGCCGGGCGCAACGGACAACCGCCGCCGGTTATGTACAACACGCGTGTCGTGCTTTGCGTTTTATATTTAACTACATTTTTCCTTTCGTGCCCGTTTTACGAATCGCGCAATCTACCGTCAAGCCCGCGCGAGAAACTTGTTTGAAGCGACTTACGTATAGTGTGTGTACAAGTTGTAATTTTTATGCCGAGGCCGGCTTACGAATTTGTTTCCGCGAAATCGCATCAAGTGTCAGGAAAGTCGACGAGCTAATTTACACTTTTACGAAATTCCCATTGTTAGAGAGATCGCAACAGGCCTGAAGGCTTAAAAGCTGCGTAAACATTTTTTTTTCGCTCTTAATTGGATTTAATTGTATTCACTGCGGATCTTTCTGCAAAATAAAAAGCTTGGCTTAACTTCACCTTGGAAACCCAGAAATTTTTTACTTTTTAACATACAATCCTGTACATCTTGTTGTGAAAATGCCGAAAATCGAACTTTTAAGGTGAGGAATTCACTGGTTGAAAAGTTATGCGTCTTTAAAGCTCAGCGATTACATTTTGTTCTGGGACAAGCTGTGTCATCGAACAGTAATTCAAATATAGAGAATCATATACGGGGTCTCAAAGAGAAGGGATAATCCAAGCTGGGTGGGACTTGGTCGTTGAGGGTGGGGGAGAGGGCCTAACGACCACGTTTGCAAATGTACGTTGTCGACATCAGCGCGTGCTTGTACTGCCATCTAGCGGTTCCGTTTTACATGTCAAAAAAATGAGGATCGACACTCGGCTTTTCATTTAGGCGACGCGTCGGTTGACTCGCAGGGGTGACTTCTGTTTAGACACACACGTGCACTTACTTGCAGCGTGAACGGAAAGTTCATAAGTACAAGATCCGCGCTTAATGTGTTAAAATCGCTCAACTCTAAACACGCATAACTTTTGAACTAGTGAGTTCCTCGCCTTAAAACTTCGATTTTTGGCATTTTCTCGTCAACATGTACAGGACTGTACAGTAAACAGTTAAAAATTTCTGGGTTGCCAAGATGAAGTTTCACCAAAAGCTTAATAAGTTCGTAAGTTTCATCTTTCTACTGCTTCGTGTTTCATCTATTATTGTCGTAAATAGACCGCGGATCTTTATGCAAAATAAAAATTGTCTTGGTCAATTATCAGACATAGAAGCCACATAGAAATTACTTTTTCCTTTTAGTGATGTTTTTAAGCTGAAAATAAGATACTGATGATTAAAATTTCAACCATCCATTTTTCTGATAAGTGCACAAAATCTAGTAACGACGTTCGTGGTCGAGGCAGCGTTAAAACCTAACTAAAAAGAACAAGCAAAACGAAAGAAAATGTCCAGATTATATTTTCAGAACGACGCAAACACGCAATACCATTATTTCCTGTTAAAATATCAACGTGGAACGGAACAAGGAAGGAGAAAATAGTGCGGGGCGCGAGTCAAGCAGCAGAAAAATGTTCATTTCAGTTTTCTATATCGAATTGTCCGATAACAAACAATGCTTTTCGTTTCTTCGGCCCTCTCGACGTCGCTGTCGGTAAAAGCTCGGTCGGCTGGGGCCATTGTGCCGTTTACGTCGAACCCATTTAAAAGCGATCGCCGCGGCGGCGATTAATAATTTACAGTCACGTCCGTCAACGATATCGATCAACAGAATCGAGATTTAACGACGCGTCCGATGTTTAGGCGTGTTGCGCCCGATGGATTATCATTGCAAATACTTTATCGCCGATTGAACCGTCCCGCCGGACAGGAAAGGACCGAAATATGTGATCAATGGTGCGCACCACGTGGAACGCCCGACACGCGAGCATACACGGAAAATTAACAATTTTGTAATACGGCGGTCAGAACGTTCCGCGAAAACCGAGGGACGGGCGCAGGCTACCCGCCGTTTACTGCATAATCATTTCAATAATACTCGCGCATTACAGCCTTTCGTTTCATCGAGCGCGATACGTCGCGTCCGACGCCGTATCCGCCATTCCCCGGTCAAAATTATCGCCCGAAACCATAAACCGGTGTTTATCTGACGTTTACACCTCTAATAAAGCCCTCCCTTTCTAGCCTGCACCGTTATTTTTAATTTCGACCGTCGCTGTCTCGTACACACGGTTCTGTTACAGTTTCTTCGAAAGAAGCGCGGCCTGGTTGGCGTATTTATGGTCGTTTCTATCACTTTGTTTTAAGTAGCTGTCGACAGTACGGGGTCGGACGTTTAACATGATCTGTTGGTAATTTTGTCAGTGAACATTTTCAGCGAATTATCAACAGTTTTATAATTGAACGTTGTTTCGTCTCATTCTATTCAGTGAAGGTGCTCGCGAAGAAAGCGAAGTTTCATCTATAATCTATACTTTTGTGTATTTTCACAGTGTGAAAATGTTCTGTGTAGTCTCCAACACGTCTTTGTTTCTTTGGCACGATTTTTAAACCCACTCATAGACACACGTGTACTTAATTTCTGGTTCGGGACTCCTTCCACAATTTCTTTGACCGACTCGTTTACTCACCATGGAAACCAGCAAACAATTCTTGAGTAAATACACTGGAAAGTTCGTTTCGTTTGAGTAAAAGTTTGAAGTCGGTAGAAGGTAGGAAAGAAATGATATTTAAATGGATTTTCCCTGCAATCTACAGTGGAACAAGCTATCTAAAGATACTTTAATAAAAGTGGGTTAAATACAATTGTTTCGAAGTGGGACCATTATTTCGTGACATGAAACGAAACGAACTTCGCAGTCAGCTCGATGCATGCATGTAAGGTGATGCGAATTATCGGAGCTTGAAGAAACAGTAGCATTCGAAAAAGAAAATCGCAATTTTGATAAGAAAAATGGCTTGTTCTTTAACTCTAAAAAATTGACTTAATTGCGGTTCATACTGGTCCCGGCGCGGCGGCGTGTTAAGTTAAAATATTGCTATGAGAATTACTACCACGTGCTCCCGTTCGCCTGATTTAGCGTCTATCTATTACCACCCATTCAGAGAAATAAAAGAACGTTTTCAGTCTGCCAACGAAGCGGAAAGACTCCTCGAATCATTGGATACGCATTAGTTCACTAAAGCTCGTCGCAAATCACTTAAAATTGCATATTTCTCGCTGAAAAAAAGTATGCACCTCTTACTGCATATTGCATTTAAAAAATGTGGTATTGCTTTTATATGGGGATATTCTCTTTTAGACGATCTATTAAATCAATAAACTGTTAAATTACTATAGGATTTTCAGGTTTTAGAAGATATCGCACTGTAATTTCTGCGTAATCACATAAACTATTATGTTTTCGACAGTATATCATTTGAAAATGTGCAACAAAATTTTCTTGTACCGGTTTTCGTTTTCGAGAAAATCGAATTTGAATATTCATCAGGTACGCCCGCTATTGAATAGGAACCCACTGATGCGTCTGACTATGGTTTGCCGATTCTACTTCTTGCACATACTATTGAGAGCCCTGACTGGATTTGATGTATTTATAACAAAACCGGACAGATCAAATACAAAACTCTGTGTGTCCAAAGAAATGAATTTACTGAATAATTCACCATTCATCTTTAAAATCTCATCACAATTGGATTAACAAATTTCGAGCTTGTCAAAATGTCCCTTTCTGGCTGTACGACCTGATTGTGAACACCCTGTACATCCATAGAAATGAATGTACTGAATAATGCCCCATAAATGGATCTTTATAATCTCATCAAATTTCAATTAAAAAATTTGGAACCTGTCAAAATGTCGTAATTCTGTCGTTAAGGAGATCTGAATGAATTAGAAAGTTAGGAAAGTTAGAATTTCTCGAATCCCTTTCTGGCTGTTCCACTTGATTTGAATGAGCCTGCACGTCCAAAGGAGAAGAATTCTATAAATGCATCTTTACAATTCCAACGAACGTAAAAATGTGGAATCCGTCCGACTTGTGTAAGGGGATCCGAATGAACGGCAAAATGACAGAATTTCTAGAACTTTGCAAGCACGTTGCCGAATCGTTTCTAGTGTTAATCCTTCTCGTAGAGAGAGAAAGAGAGAGAGAGAGAGAGAGAGAGAGAGAGAAAGAAAAAAAAAGGAGCAGCTCGAAAGCGAGATTGGACAGTGTTTAAAACAGCCGGTTAACAGAATGTAAATGCAGAGAGGGACCCGCACGGGTACATCTGTCCCCTTCCCTGGGTACGTGGCATCCGTAGTTCGCCTTTGACCGGCCTATTAGGCAAGTTCTGGAGAACATGGTCGAACGTCAACGAGGAGGAACGTCAGCCTCGTCCCAGATAACGATAGCAGAAGTGGTAGGGTAGCCAGTTTTGCGATGCAGAGGCGCGCGAGTCGAAAGTTCGCTCGGTGGAAACAGCCGATAAACCGGACTCGGTGACAAGAGAAGTGGTATCCTTCTGTCCTTTCGTTGCAAACAACCTACCCAGCGGGTACTCCTCCAACCCCTACTCCTCGACGGCGACGAATCGTTCGTAGCGTCTCCCTGCCCGTCTCCGCGCGAACACCGTGAACGACGATTAACCGGCTATTGCCTTTTTTTAAATGGTGTTTCAGGCATGCTATGCGTCAGGAGACCGGAAACCGACGTTCCCGCGGAAGATGACAGGGTTAAGTAGATAAAAGGAGTAGCTGGTTCCATCGACGGACGATTCATCGCGTTTCCCATGCAGTGCACAATGCTCTGCCATCGCGCCCTTCTCTTTCTCTTTGCTGTCAACGTGCCAATTGGTGAGTAAAACGAAATTAAACCCTCAACAATATTTCTGAGTACAGTGAATTCTCGGTATATGTCAACAACACGGGTCTTGCCAGCGTCGCGTATCGCCCAGGAGACATATACGGGGTGTTCTCGCTATTACCAGCCAGCGTTGTTCTTGTAAATAGTAAATACTAGAAAAGAATGAAAGAGGAAAAAGTAGCACTGTTTTTTATACGCAAAACAATGGCTTATGTAATTCTTTTGTGTTTATACTATCTTGTTAGATATGAAGGTGACCTTCAGTTTTGTACATGGAAAGCTGTATATTTTTTATACATTTATGACCAATCGGTGGAATACGAGACTGTGGAGACATTAAAAAAATTTGATAGTACTATTAAGCTATTTTTGGCTTTTTATTGAATTTCTGTTTCTTACGATTGACAGGAAATTTGTGTTTTCCATAAAAATCCGCAGTCTAGTCATGCGGATAAGAAATATGGTCTTCGTGCTAAGGCTCAAATAATTTCATCACTCGCTGTACCTACATTTTTGGAAAGGGATACAAATGATCACTGCAAAAGTAGTGGCACATTTGGAACAGTGGCTCTGAAATGCTATGCTTCCGCTTGGGTTTAGCGAACGTTGAACAAATTATTTTGCGGTAGACCGGTTGAGCAATAATCAAATTTTTTAATTATATAATAAGCGATACAAGCATAGAGGTTAATTAACGATATTATTTATAAATTTGCTTCTTACGACATACGAATTAAAATTATCAAACAAAATTGCGCACGTGTAAGGTCTAAAACGTTCGACTTTTTATTGGTATTTTGGGCGAAGATAGTTTTCAATTTAGAAAAAGAAAAGGCAGAGGATCGATAGAAACAATTACTCCCTTTGTAGAAAGTACAATGGGAAACGCCATCACAAACAATCGAAGTAATTGTAACTCTGTAGTTTTATTCATTTCGGAATTGTAATATTCATCCATATTTACGTTTCACCAACAACCTGCAGGAATTATGCAGTCTACCCGATAAAAGTCAAAGGTCTTTTGTTCATGGAGATTATTAAAATTGTCCACGCATTCGTGCACGCGTATGAATGGTTTTTCATCGGAATCGATATTCGTGATTTTAAGCTTTTAAGCTTTGTGTTGGCGAAATAGTACCGCGCTATCCCTGAGAGGTCTTTTATGAGAAATTTCGATTCGATTGGTTCCCCTTCAAACGCTAAGTAAATTCTTTACGAGCGAGTCTTCGATTTGTAGTTGCAGCGAGACGCAGCTTTATCGTTGCAATCCATTATTTTAAAAAAGTTTCGAAAGATTATACACATTCGGTTATGCAACGTTATATTGTGTTTGCTGTCAGTAGACTGCGAATTCTTATGCAACATTGCATTAACAAAAAATTGTGTATTAAGTGTCGGATATAGAAGCTGTACAGACATTCATTTCTTTCTTTTTTAATAATTTTAATGTACATTCTATTCTAAATCAATGTTTTACTTCAAAAGTATAAATCACCATAGCTGTACTGAGTTTTCAATTTTTATCTCGATCTTCGTAATTTTTAATAGGATTCAATTGATTTACAAAAATAACTCTTGATTACCGTACATGATTCATCTTGCGAAGAATTTGACGGAATAATTCATCAATGCTCACAATATTAAGTATTTAAAGCAACTGGATTTAATTTTATTATACTATCCGCTAAAATGGATTTACTGATATTTCAAGTGACTTTTATTGTAACGTACCTACAAATGAAATCTTCTTCTCAATAAAAATTCTCATCGAAGCACTTTCGTGTTATTAGTCATTTTAAAATTAGAAATCGGAAATAGGTCATTTGGATCTCACTGGTAGTTCTTATAACTAACCTAATTCAGCCATGGCCAATTTAACCTGAGATCTCAGTAATGGACTGAAATAATTTATTCGGAATTTGGAAATACCTAAAGATTAACAATTCTTCTCTAACACTATGATATACACACAAGCTAACAGAAATAGAGATAAACAATTTTTAGCAATATACTTTTATCGCTGGGGAGTCCAAATAATAACCAACAGCGTACGCATTTGTCAGGTCTCCTCATCGGAATAATTACGTTATTCATAAAATCGAAACGACCGCTTAGAATATGTCACGGACTATAGAAAATACGTCACTAATAATTTCAAATAAATGTAAATCAAATAAAAACAAAAATGTTAAATACGCAATCGTTAGGTCCCTATTGGAATAATTGCAAAATTACTCCTAGAATCGAAACGATCGCTTAAAATATGTAAAAGACTATAGCTAAAAATTCCAAACAGGAAAAGCGGTACACGCATTCGTCAAACGCCCGTTGTTTGGCCATAAAATCGAGGCGATTGTTTGAAATATGTAGACGAAAGGGGGCCGGCATGTCGACTTGTTCGGTCGTCAAAACATGAAATTGGAAAGCATTCGACGAACGGTTCCCCTCCGCGAAAGCAGTTAGCTCCCCTAATTTCGCAGATCGCCGGGGCCCGGGGGGAATTGGATATCAGTTCGCATCGCAGTTCGCGGATTGCGATCGACACAGTTTGCTATAGGAGGATCCGTTGTACGTTGACGTCCGATGCAGATGCGGCAACGGAGAAACGGTGCCAAATACGTGTTCCAGGGGTGGATACGCCGGATATGGCGGGTGCCATGCCGGCCAGATACGCTTCAGCTTCTCGCTTTGCTCCGCTCCGATCCGCTCTGCTCCGCTTCGCTCTGCTCTGCTCTGCTCCGGTCAACTTCTGGCCCTGATGTTTATACGGTGAAAGCGAGTAGAAGCCTGGCGACTGGAGTTGTCGTTCGCGAATTAATTTACCGTTTCCGGGGACTCGAACCTTCGTCTCTTCACGGAGACGTAGAGGATCTGCTGGGAATCTCGCGGCCGTGTCCTTCGGGTCCTCTTTCCACGGGAATTCCGCTGCGAATCCGAGTGGATCGCGTGGAACTCGAATCGAGTGTTCTCTTACTATCCTTCTCCTCCTCCTTTCTCTCTCTCTCTCTCTCTCTCTCTCTCCTCTCTCTATCCCTTGACTACCGTTAGTTATTTAGTTTTGGAATCATCATATCAACGCTTTGCGCTCTCCGCGTAGCTCACTGCTAGGTAAATACCCTTATCCGTTGCCACCATCCACCGCCGACGACCTGCTACTACAGCTTACATTATTAAAAGCTGCAAACAATGGAAAGTTGACTCTCGATTATCCAGTTCACGATGTTATTAGATCCGTATACATGGCGGGCTGAGAATCATAGTGGTCACACAGTGTTTGGAGTAAAAGAATGTTTCGTAGTTTGTTGTTATGAAAAGAAACTCCATACACGCATCGCGGTTTGCATAGAACATGTATCTATACATTCAGAAACACTATAAAAATGTCTCGTGTGAGAATTAAAGCACGAAACAGAATTTGATAGAATCTATAAGTGAATCATGGTGGCATAAGTCACATACACGTTCATCAAGGAGTGCCTCTCCAACATTTTCATAGCGACAACAGGACAAAGACAAGAATTTAATGACGGTGTCGTGTTGTTCCCGTCTTGTTAACCCTTTGCACTCGGCGCTATTTTCATTCTGAAACTAAATATTTCTTCCGTCTTACAATATTATCATTTTATTCATACGAAACTGATCCGATTTCTACATACAATATTTAAATGTTTAGTGATCTATTAGATACAAATTTTGTAATGTACCAAATGTTTTGTAATTTCTTTGAAATAATGACACGACAATTTCTAGGGGTGCTTCAGAGTCACCATTCGAGTGCTAAGGGTTAAAATGATTAAAACAGGAAATTAACTCCATTTAACATTTCCATTTAACTTGCGTTCCTTACAATGTTTATCCAGCGACGGAGTATCCAAATGGGATATTTACATAGATTTTCATTTTTCATGGATGGACGTTCATAAACATTTCGGAATATTTCTACGTGTGTCGAAAAGAAATTCTTGTATCCGCCTCTATTTGTTTTCAGCCTCAATTAACCGCGCGGTTGAACTGATCGCTACGGGAATAATTAAACAAGTTCGTGTTAACTATCCCCTCACCTGTTCGCACCATGAGGGGCCTGGTTGATAGAAAAATAATTGAATAAGTTTTGTCACCAGCTACCGGCTGATTGGCTCGTGGCCAGACCCGTTCTCGAATAGAGTTAGAGCGGATTTAGTTACAACGCGTGTCGAGAACGTTTTACGGGAAAGTGTGTTGTGGGTATACGCCGGAGATACGGAAGTTTTCATGGGGATCAGAACGTGGCGAATATTCAGTATAATACTCGACGTTTAGTGCCAATTTCTACCGAAGTAACGCTTCAGACGTATTATTTTACCACGTATGATCTCTCATGCTCAGGGTAATAAACTTTGGCCAGCAGATACTACCAAAATTACAATTAGTCCCAAGAGGCTCGTCTTCTGCTTTATGGATGTGTCCCCCAAACATGAGGACCGGCTACAGATTAATTCAAAATTCTCCTATATCTATACATACAATATCTAATATCGAGCATCTTACGTAAACATCATATTGCAATCAATGTTAGGACTGTTGAATTTATGGTCGACTAAATCCACAAATTACTAGCGTGCAAGTACTTGGACTAAACGCAATGTTAGTCTGTAAACAGAGACAAGGGTATTTACGTCGTAGCAGGTTCTAGTGGAGCTATTCAACGAATTCAGCAAAGAGAGATGCTATAGAGGAGTGCTATCATGCGCTGTTATAGTGCAACCCTTACTTCAATGTCTCTATGATTCGGGCCGTAGTCATTCTAATAGATAAAGTACACTCGTAATGTTACTGTTTGTCAAATAAGTGTAATACATTCCAACTACAATTAATGGCAGGCTTTATTACGACAGGAGACGTTAGGGTTTGGAGTAACACGAATGCAGTAACTTTCTATGTAGTCTAATGTATATCATTAATTCAAGCTGTATATTAAATGGGAAAAATATGTACACATATATGAAAGTACCAGGAGATTACTAGACTCAGGAGTTTTATGCATTTATGGTAAAAATGAGTAGGTGCAATTTAAAGAAGGATTAAAAGAATGAAATAAGTCCCTTCAATTAGTCCCAGTTTATCAAAATTCTTAAAGGGAAAAAGAAATTTCTGTTTGGCTCCTCCTCATTGCAAACGATGAAAACCGTTTGTATTTTGCATAAAAATCCGCAGTCTACTAATTATTGTTCATAACGCTCAGTACTGGATCTTCCATGCACTTATTATAAAATAAAATAAATATCATAAGTTTGAATACAGACTTAACAATTTTTCTCCGACGAGGCTATCTAATAAAAATAAAAATAGTTAAAGAGAAGCAGCACTCGCAAGAAAATATTGACGGAGACAACAATATTATATTCTAATAAATACACCAAAATTTTCCACAAATCTCCTGCATTCTGTGAAACATAAATTTTCTTTAAAAATACAGCTCCCAAATAACATTACTATACTGCGGACATTTATGCAAAGTAAAAGTCGAAGTCAAATGAAAATGTGTTTCCTCATTAAGTCATCTCGAAGAACCGATAATAATTTCAGGATATTGTTATATTCTTCTAATGTCCGCTCATGTATGCGTTTGACTTACTGATTTTGCCATTGAAGCAACACCCCATCCCAGAGGCGCAATTAAAAATGAAACTGTCGACTAGAAATGGCCCGAGAGATCGGCAAGAAGTTTAATTACCCGAGCCACCAAGTAGAAGCTCGCCGATCACAGCAATAGTGCTCGTATGATCGACGATCGAGAATGCTCTCTTGAAGACCAGTCTCGTATATACTTTCTCTGTGCAAGATCGACCGGACACTTTCGCGGCGAGCTAATATTTATCGGGTATCGTCACCCGCGCGAACCGATAAAGCGTACTCGCGTGGCAAAATGGATGTATCTCTCGCCTGTACATCGGAGGCAACAAGAATCCGTTGGGGGTCGGGTAGAGATTTGAGTCTCAGCTGTATTGGGAATAGAAAGGGAATAGGAAAGAGAGAGAGAGAGAGAGAGAGAGAGAGAGAGAGAGAGAGAGAGAGAGAGAGAGAGAGAATAGAAATTGAGAGTCCTATCTCTTGGCCGGCAGATAAGATTGTTTGTCCATACTCCGGATCACCCGTCGGACTCGTCGATTGTTCCGCTGCTCCGTGGTGGCTCCTTCTCGTGCTCCATCTTTCTCCGGCTTTCTTATCTGAAAACAACGACCTTTCCGGCCAAATTGGTTGGCTCGGCTCGAAGTCTAGTAAAACGTGATTAATCGCTCGCTTCCTTTCGCGGGATGTAGGTATCCCTCGGCTTGAAGCACTGGAATACCAACACCCCCAGCAGCCCCTATCACGGGGCCACCACCACCACCATTCACCGCAACCACACGCCAAGAAGTCCCCCCTCCCTTCCCCCATTCCTCGCAGGTTAAGTATATAGTGATAATCGGATAACTGCGGTCCAGAACTGAATTGGGTTTCGGCTCCGAAGGGTCAGTACCGCGCATTGCTTTCTCTCTGCCAGCACCGGAAGAAAGGAAGAAACGAGGCTAACAAAGTAGCCGGGCGGAAAGTATACGTTCGTTAGGCCACCACCGGCTCTCTACAGCCAACACAATCCTCCTCCCTCCTCGAGTTCTCGAACGCACCCGCGAGCTTCGCTTCTTCCAGCGAAACTATCTGCTCGATCGTCCACGGAAACGATCGTCTTACGTTACGTTCACGAATCGCCTAATCTTGAGGTGCTGTATGATTGAGTCTCGATTGGGAATAGCTTCTCGATTGATTGTAGAACGCGTTGACTGCCGAGTTACCCATCCATGAACAGGTTGTTCGACTACAGGTGGGTGAAAATTTAAGGGGTGGTTCACCATGACAATGTAAGACGAAAATGAAGGGTAAAAATTCTGGTTTCGGTTTGATTTTTTAGTTATCAACAATTGAAAATCATAGTCATAGAGGTTGCGCGAGAGTCACGTTCCAAGTAACAGATACTCAGATACTACGCCGTCCGATTGGGTCATTCCACACGCATTTTTGGTCCTAACCGAATTATTAGCTAAAGTATGTGACGTCAGAGCCTAATCGTTGGATGCGAGCGAAGACCTCCTTTGATACGTGACTGTCGCGTGCCTTTATGACGTAAGTAACGTACACCTCTGTTGGTCCGGTTGCCACATTTTCGGCGGATTTTTAATTGATAACTAAAAAATTAATGCGATATCACAATTTTTTCACCCTTTATTTCATACTAATCATCGACTCATACTAACGCGAACGAAGCAAAAGACTGCAATAATTTTTGATTTTCTTTTATGAAACTTTTACCATCCCATTCGTCTCATTTTTCTAATTAACACTAAACCTACCACGCTCAAAATCACCGGTTTTTATTTCACAATTATTGAAATTATAAAAACTTTTTCATAGGAAATTACCGAATTGACTTCTTCATTTAACCTTTGAAAGTTTGAGTAAATTCAATCTTCCCCCTTCTATAACACGTTTCTCTTTTATACGTTTTGTGCTTGGTAGGTTTACTGTTAAGATGATACCACGCAATTACCATCACAATTATACTTACTTGTGTAACAAGCGAAACTAAGAATTCGTGCATCTCTACCGTAAATGTTAATCGCTTGTCCCACAATTACTTGCGATCGTAATTCTGTCGTGTATGATATCATTTTAATCAGAAACGCGACGGTAAAAGTTCGATTAACGGAGAACCAAAAATTTGCATTTTTTAAAATTCAGAAGCCTGAGCTGGCACAGGGACTTTTGATATTTGTCGAACGCCCCTCAGTCCGTATTTCCTTATCAATCGCTATCTTTCTCCAAATTCGGCACAGTACAAATGGTGTGGAGTATCTCTTCTAGAACTGTCGCTCGGCAGACAGTTACGGAGAGAATATCGTACGTTGTAAAACAACAGACAACAGTCATCGGTAGTCGGTGTCGGCGTCCCACCAAATTTTCCAGGTAGTTCGTCGAGGTTTCGCGACTAAACGACTAACGTAAGCGCGGCGGAAGACAGAGATTGGGTTAGGGTAACGCGAGTCTCCGCGGCCGTGCGGCGGTACACGTGCACATACCGCACGTACCCCGGTCGCTCTATGTACGTTGGTTCTGGTACCGTGTGTAGCGGCGGATTTCAAGCCCCGTGACAGAACACGCCGTCACACAGATGGAGGGAGAGCGAAAGAGAGAGAGAGAGAGAGAGAGAGAGAGAGAAAGAGAGCGAGAGAATAGAGGGGAGTGGAGAGGAGAGAGTTCGATTTGATCGCATTGCATTGCGAGCGTACCCGCGCGCACCCTCGCCCACGCCCACGCCAGCGTCGGGTGCCTTGTATCGGTCGTGGCGAGATTCGAAAGTAGATTGGGAAGAGCCGGGGCAAGCGTGCAGCAGACAGCCGAGGTAATACATACAATCTCCCTTGTTGTCTGGCATCGAGTCTCGCTGCGGCGAGAGAGACAGAGGCGGCCCCGGTCGGTGCCAAACGGCCGAGCAAGCGAGAGAGAAACTTCCTGACGAAGGAAAGAGAACGAGAACGAGAAAGAGTAAGAGAGAGAGAGAGAGAGAGAGAGAGAGAGAGAGAGAGCCGAACACGGTGGGGTGAGCTTTGAAAAGCGCGGCAGCTACCGGAAGTCTTATAAACAATCCCAAGAGCGATGGGAACGGGGACCGAACTACCCCCGGCCTAGCCCAAAGAGGATCAATGGTGAACGGAATGCGTGTAAACAGTGAGGCAGCGTTACACGCGCACTTGTGTGCGCTCTCCGACTTTCTCCCTTTCTCTCCGCCTTTCTTTCTCTACTTCGCCCCCGTCAATCCTGCCCCGACTATACTCTTTACCCCTTTTTCCTATGTTTCTAGACCGGTATACACGGACAGGGGGGATAGACGTCGACGTGCCCCGCGGGAACTGCGTTTAGGCGTTCGTCTCGAGATAATACGCTCGAGAGTGTCAATAAGTATTGAGTTACCTGTCCCGGCGTATTGAACTTTGCCGCCCAGGCGTGCGCGCGTTGCGACTGTTTAATCCCGGGTCCTCTGTTACGTACGCCGAAATTATTTTCTCCCGTGTGCCCAGCCGACGGAACTGTGCTCGTCGGTTTATCCATCCTCCTGTCTCTGTTATAGCGTCGCCCTCTCTTCAACAAATACGTGCACGCGTGCCAGTCGGCGCCGTATGTCACACCGGTTAATTGTATACGCGAAAAGGAGCTCGAAGTGTGAAATATTAGGTTGAATGGAATGTTTCCATTGTCCGTTTTCTTCTCCCTTTGGTCGGTCGTGTAAACAGTCGCAATTAATCTCGCTTTAATTGCTGTGACCCGGATCCGTTGTGTCGCTGCGTTCCATTGTGAACTGTAAAAAAGCTTGTGAAGATTAGTTGTCGTTTAATTTGACTGCGCGAGCGGAACGGACTTTCCGTTCAGTCCGTTTCGTTCGAAGAAGGAAACACCGGGACGGTGAAATGCAATTTTTTATTAGTGAAGGGAACTGGTTTGTATTTTCGAAACAGAAAAACCGTTTCCTCTGACACGATAAAGGCCCCAATCGCTATGTTCATTGGGAACAATGCTCGGTTATGCTCCGCTTCGCACATTTCATTGTATTGCACGGCACTCACACGCGTGCCGTGACACATCTATAGAGATAGAGTGCGAGAACTAACCGACATAGAGTGTGTGGGAACGAAACTCAAATACTTCATACAGTCAGGGAAGATCGCTAAGCTGTAGAGCTTATGTTGGAGAACTCTAATTTAATATGTTCGAAACGTATTAACCCTCCGTATGCTGTGCCGGAGTCATTCGTGACCCGTCGCGGTGGGGATAAGCTCGAGCGACCGTCACTATGTACAATTTTATTCCGATATAAAACGGCACTTTTTATTTCGAAATAAGAAAATCACTATCCCCTCTTCTTCATCCAAAATACGATGAAATCCGGTCCCGAGCCCTTATATCGAAAGAATAACTCTAGTAAAATATCGGTGTGGGTCAGAAATGACTCCGGCATGGGCCTAGAACTCTTAGGAGTCCGAGAGTTAAGTTGTCACCAAATTTTCACCTCGTTTCGCCATGACGAAATAATAATTAATTATTCTAGAGCATGATCAGCAGTATAAAATTAAATTAAAGGTGGGGTAAATTCATTGTAATGTTTTGTTGTTGATAAACAGTAAAAATCGTATTCAGATGTTTGTATTCTTTTGGAGTTCTGCAGGGTTTAATCCTCCGCGATATGATCAACTTGTGAATACGTTTTTCTCATTATGCGGCGTTCGCATCATCGTGTTTCCATTCCGTATTCGGTTGTTTAGTTCGTCCCTTGTTTACCTTCTTTATTTCACGGGTTTTCGCTTCGTTTCAATATTTTCTGAATCTACTTTTCGGAACCGTATAGTTGTTTTCCCTACATCCCCTAATTTTCTTCTTCAGCAGTACTCCTGTCGGGCGCGCCATTCCTTTTACTATTTTATCGCCACCCGTTTCTTCTTCTCTTAGGTTTCTCCTCTTCCGCTTTTTAATTTTCCTTGTAATCTTCTCTGTTGGGATATACGCAGTCTTCGTGGATTTTTTCCTCGCCGCGGGACTGAACCTAATTTTCAGTTTTATTCCTACTGCTTCAGTTCTATTCCCTGGTGCTTTCGAGATTGCCGTTCTTTATATTTATTAAAAATGTAGCATACTCATACATTATGCTCATACTGCAATAGCAAAAATTGTGATTCAATAATTCAGTCATTGTTTCAGCAGAAAACGACAGCCTGTTCTAAAATCAAATCATACTGTTTCTGAAGCTCACAATTTCGTAGGTCAATGTTGAAAATATAGAATTAATAAATATGTTATTCCTGCATTTTATGGATTTTTGGAGTTTCTCGTAATCAAGGATTAAGATTTTTATAATTTGCAAATTCTTCTTAACACTTTATTTTACAAAGTGAACATCCAGTTTCAAGTTTTACCTCTATGTTAAAATTCAGAATGAATTCATAGTTTTTAAAAGATCGAATGTACGCCATATTTCATTGTAAGTAAAAATTAGACTAAAAGATATTGATATGTCAGTATGAACTTTAACTCGTTTGCATCATTAGTGTCTATCAAACAATCTGGAAGGAATAAATATTTCATTTTTATATTTCACCAATTTTTAAACTTTCCTTTGGTCAAACAATCCTAAGAAAATTTTTGTAGTATCTCGTTACACTTCTCGAATATTCTTTGCTGAACGCGACGCAAAGTTTTAAGAGGATTAGGGCTCTGCCAACAGAGACTTAGGCCACGTGCAATTATAACGAAAACATTGCACAAAGTGTTAATTATTCCAACAAAGGGTCATCCGTGGTGGATATAGCAGCGGCCATTTGGCTAACATTTAAACCACCGCTCGGGTCACTCGTGACACGAGCCTTGACTCTGTTTTATGTCACAGTTTCGACTGTGCTGCTCGCGAGACCACGGAGTGTGTGCACACGCCGAAACACAGTTCGCGAACTTTGTGAAAACTCAACATTTTCCTTGAACAAATATTCTTCGGAGGAGTGCTTCGTGGGGAAACATTTTCTCAGTTGTCCAGCCCGTTGCTTGCCAAGGGTCTAAACTTCTAATCCAAAGATTATACACACATGTATGCATTTTGCGTTGGTATAATTACCAATCCCTCAGATGCTCAGGATCAGTTGTGCAGACAAAATGAAATTTAAAAATTGAATTTCCTCCTCGTCAAAGATTTCATAAAACGGTCCATAAAAATTCCGATTTGCATAAAGATCCAATCTGATGCGAGTGAATTTAGACAGACAACGAGTTCCTTATCGACGTCCTAGCGTGTTCATATGACGAACTGTAAGCCCCCCTATAAGCTCCCCTTATATATTAAGGGGATCCATAAGTAATCAATTATCTTGAAATCTAAAACAAACTTTGTAGTAAATTCAGGTTTTTATTTTTTAATTTGTTATATAACCTCCATCATTATCAAGGACAGTTTGCCATCTTTCCTGCAAATTTTCAATCCCCCTCTTATAGAAATCCAGGGTTCGTGAAGCAAAATATGACTCAACGTGCCTCCTTACATCTTCTACAGAAGTGAATGTTTTATTTCTTAAATAATGCTCCAGAGATCTGGAAAGATGACAGTCAGAGGGAGCATATGCCTATATGCCTTTCCCATTTCGTGTAGGTGCCTCTGTATAGTTGACCATGTGGACCCAAGGCTTCTCGATAATTCTTGTATACTTCATTTTGGATCGGCTTCCACTAGAGGTTTTAGGGTGTCATTATCAAATTCAACTGGTCGTCCACTTCGAGGCCTGTCAGAGAGATCATAATCACCAGCAGCAAACCTTCTGAACCAACGTTGACACTTGTTGACCTTCAATACGTCTCCACAAACATTGCAAATTTTCTTTGTTGTTACCGTTGCATTAAATCCCGCATGAAAATAAAAAAGTATGCAATGACGAGTATGATCCTGGGAAGGTACGGACGCCGTCATTTTATTACAGGGTTGTAAAAATAAATTACACTTTTTCGAATATTTTGAACACAGGCTGCTTTACCGAAAACTGTAAAAGAATACGTGTTTCCTCTTGAACGATCGGTACAGAACTAAAGGCAAAGCCAATTCTTTGCAAATAATTGATTACTTATGGGTACCCCTAATATAAAGGAAAGGTGGAAATTTCGAACGTTGCCAATCGTTTCGATATCGGCGGGGTTTGAAGCGTTGATGAACTGAAAGTGGTCTCCGAGAAGAAAGCAAAGCAAAGCGGCGACGGCGACGGCGACGACGACGGCGCTTTCGGTACGGTCAGTTCGTCCGTAGCTCGAATAAAGTCCCTGTTGGCAGCTAGTCTAGAAATCGGGGTCGCCTGTTATCTTATTTGCCGTGCTGAGGTATCCATCGTAATTCAAGAATCGAGATATACCGGCGGGAGAGATAGTCCAGGAAGACGGACACAGAGGAAATCCTTTTCGAAATCATATCCTTTTCCCCATTGCTATGTATGATGCGCGGACGGCATGCACACGTTGCATTATGCATCGCGTCATAATGCAAGCCTGAGGGGTAACGCCAGATTCGTGAATTCCTTTTGCCTGTTTTGCAATATCGTCGGATGCGGGTTCTCGGGTTTCCTTTACCGGGAAAACCGTTTCATCCGCGTCCCTCCACTCCCGTCTGCGTTTCTTGACGCTCTCTTCTTCTTTCTACCGTGCTATCTTATATATATATATATATATATATATATATATATATATATATATTCTGTGTACATATATAGATCCCCTTAACACGTGATCCTCGAGCGGCAACCACTTGGCAGGGTGTTCATGTGCGATCGGCGAAACCGTTTCTAGCTCACTCGTTCTCTGATTATAAAATTATATCGTGCCACCGGCCCCATGAGAATCGACGCCTCAGGATTACGCTATCACCTCGCGAATCTTTTTAGACACCTCCCCGCGCCCCGACGAACGGATGCGCTGACGCATCCTATTTCCGGTTATATCGTCAGCCTGTTTCCTCGTTCCGGGCGTTTAACAGCTCTGACACCTTAAACCAGCCAGCTGCTACCATAAAAGCTGAAGCGGCGCAGATTCTGCTTTGTTGTTCGATCATTCCACACATCTAATCCCGACGCCGAGCACTGGTACCCGGCATTAATTACTAATCGCGCGATCTACTCTTCGTTAATCTACCCCGCTTCGAACCGGACGAGAATTTTTCATCATTCTTGCAAACGTGCGCCGTAGCTGTCTTCCAAGAGTAGACACACGAAGAACAGCTCTTAGACAACCCATGCTCATCGATATTCTATTCTCACCAGCACACACTTTCGTAGACATACTTTCATAAACTGACCCAGACCATTCCTGTTGTTTGTAAGACTATCACGACATTGCCAATTGACAATTGTGTCTCATCGCCTAAGACATACGTTCACGATGCGTGATGCCAAATCGTTTGACCAGTGTACAGTCAGTCTCAGAATTGATGGCGCACACTTCAAGTCGGAATAAATTTTTTATATGCATGACTTCAATTTTTCTGCCAATCCAGACGAATTAGTTTACTAGATCATATGTCGTGAAAACTCTGAAATTGCTTTTAGAATTACGATTGCTCTGAATTACGCCTTTATCTGTCAGAAACACTGAAAATCGCACGTCTTTACACGCGCATAATTTTTGAACTACTGATCTCCCAGGATTAAAACTTGGATCTTCTGCATTTCATCGCCAAAATCTACAGGATTACATAAAAAAAAGTTAAAAATTTCTGGATTCCTGAAGCGAAGTTTAGCCTTGCTTTTTACAACTTTTTCATTTGGGCCTGTAAAAAAAATTTAAGGAATGTGCTTTGTAGATTCGTTTAAGTTATTCACATGCTGAAAGTTGCATAGTAGTCCAGATGTACCGAGTTTTTTCGTTTGAGACGAGCTCGATGAGATTCGTTTTTTTTTTTTTATTATGAGTACTGTAGATTAAAATGAAGAGACTGTCAGTAGTTGCATAAAAGAGAAGGAATCTATAGAAGTATATTGTAATTATATCCTGCTGGGCAGACAAATGCATTTAACCACACATTTGACGCAGAGAAGTGCGCCGAGCTTAAAAGTGCTACTTTTAGAAGCTTACACAAAGGACAGCTAGTACAGATTTTTTGCGGATACTTCACAGGATTATAATTTCACCTATTTTTGCGCAAGGTAAGCCATCCGTGACAATGACACGCATCTCGCTCTTAGAGTACACTATCCTCTATAAAGTTTTCCGGGTGAAAAATTTATCTCTGCCCTTAACTCAAAAATTTTTCCCTTATTATTAGATAAAGCAACTCCTTTTTAATTACCACGGTGTTGAACAGAATGCGTATATACCTTGAACTCATTTTACTTCATTCACAAAAAAAAAAGAATTAAATTTAATAATAATTACATTTTAAAGAAGATTGTTATACGAACAAAAAGGGGGTAAAGTTAAAAATTAAATGGAAAATTGTATGGTTAGAACTGTTCGAGAAACTATTTTTAAGAAAAATTCGAATATCCTTCGGGAAGCGCGCGGCTAGGAGCGAGAACTAGGTTAACGTGTCTGACCATTGACCACTGTTTCTACTTAGAGTGAATATTCTGACGCTTTCAACGTCAACTGCTTTCAAACTGGAGATGTTTCATGCAATGCTTCCAATTATCTATTTCTAAAGACACTGTTTAACCTTTGAATACATGCACTAATAATGTACAAATTAAAGATATATAAAAATAGAAATGTTTCACGTGGAAATATAACAGCAAATGATGTATATGATTTTGTACTTTCAGTTATTAACCAATATTACGTTGATTAATTTAATAATAATTTATAAAATTCGAGTGGTAAATCAATAAGTTAACTGTTATTTCTGGAAGCTGAAACACTATGAAATCACTATGAAATTAATAAACGGAAAGAAAATATTGGCAACACCTTGGACCGCAAAAGGTTAATAATCTCAACGTAACTCGACAATCGTTAATTTCTATTTCACCCACTGATAAATGCATAAGATTCGCAGACTATGTATCAGTCACGGAAAAATCATGCATTCCGTGGTTACGATGAATGACATTCCGCACTCCGGGTCCCCGCAAACAAACTCAAAATGGCTACGATGACGACGCATTCTAATTACTCGACGGGGCCGAACGAGTTTCACGAGGCGAGAATTGCGGGAGGTTTTCAAAAAAAGCTTTCGGTCCGGGTTGCACGTGTCCGTAATTGACGATAAATAAAGAAACACGCGCGGGTCCGTCGGCGGATAATCTTTCACGACCGCCATTAAAGGCGCATTTACGAGCGGCGGCGTCGTCTTCTGTGTTTTCTTTTATCTCGGCTTAAACAAGAACGCAAAGGATCTTCCGTACGCGGGGGCTTAAACGATTTTCTCACGCCGTATTTACGTGGATGAGCGATCTCGCGTTGATGAAGGGATGAGTTTGCGGGAGAGGGTGAGATACAATCGGGACGCAAACTAATAAGGGAATAATGAGAGTGGACTAGCCGGCTTCTTCCATACCCTGGCGCCGGAACTTTCTCTCTGTTACTGATAATGGTTCCCCCCGTCCTCTCACCCCCTCCCAACGCGTCTTTTCTTTTTTCCGAAACCGGCTGCAATTTATTTAAAAGCGTTTGAACTCGTATCTTTGAGAATTAACAAACCCTCTCCTCTCTCCCCCTGAATGGAAAACGATACGCGTAACGCTTGAAATCGCTTCGCCGCTTTGATGCCCTGTTTGCCGTCGGCCTGTTCTTCTTTTTCCTCTTTTTGTTTCTCTTCTTTCTCTGTTTTCTTTTATCAAGAACGTAAGAAATGACAACGCGATAACGTGCCCCCCGGTTCGTTTACACATCAAAAGCAAACGAACCGTTTATCGCAGTTCCAGCTCGCAGCTAATTGATTAATACACAGCCGCGTAAATTGCATTTTACTCGCAACGTTCGGGGAATTTTGCTCTTTGCGCACAGGTGCAAAATGAATGCCGCGGCGCGGCGGTAGTCCGACGAAATAATAAAGCAGTTATCTTGGAAGGATCCATTGTTTAAATGCTTAATTACCGTCCGCTAAGCACTCGGAAGTTTTAATACCTTCGCTAGTCCATTTCGAATACTTTCCCGCGGAACCGACTCGTTGTTTCTGTCGCGCTCGCGATTGTTTTAAACGGACTAGGCAACGAGCTCCGGCAATTTTTCGATATTTGTTAATTGTCGAGGTACTGTGGGAATTAGTAAGGTTCCCGATGCAATTAAAGAGTAATGCTTTCTATCTCCCCTCCCCTCCTCCCCTGCCCCGCCCCGGTGATTCCTACGATAAAGTTTCCCTTAATTTGTATAAATTGTACGCTCCCTCGAGGTCATTTGTCCCGATCGTAAATTCCCGAGTATGCTGCGTAACTTTTCTATCAGATGGCCGTCCAGTTCGCATAATTCTAGCGCAATATTATAAATTATGCTTATCAGTTCACGGGAGTTGCGTTTTGTTCGTCGGCGGCAATTCGGCGAGCAGTTTAGCGGTGATTTTTGGTGGTGCGATCTCGAACATCCAACTGTACTTGTTTATTCGTGCTCGACGATTTAATGTACCTTTCTGTCAATGACAACAAAGTGTTGCTAGTCGAAATAAAATTGCGTAAATTGTGTAAATTTTGCGTATTTGCGTCGAGTTTAATTTCATTTCATTTCACAGTGTACTGTCTCTTTCATCTATCATTAATTCGTAATTCTATTAATCGGGTTTCCTTTATTCTGAGAGTCATTTTCTAATGTTCTTCCAAAACGACTATATTTAAGTGATAAAAATGAGAACACCAAAGAAACACGTAAGCAGCTTTGAATTTAGGAATATGCCAAATATCTTGGAATATCTAAAATTATTAAAGATGGAAAGAAGTGTTCATTCGACTCTTGTTTGTTGAAATTAATGAAGAAAATTTTTCATAAAAATCCGCAGTCCAGTCTGTAGGGAGTCGTTCGACGCGTAGCTTTGCTGCCGAATAAAATTGCCGGAAGCTATGGAAACATAATAGACGTTGAACGATGCGTTACGGTTAAGAACTCTGTAATTTTCTTGAGAGAGAAAGATACAGACAAAGGCGCACGATAGAAGGCAGCTCAGGGGTGGCGTTACACGGAAGAATTACGAAAGGGAGGAACGAATACGTAATATAATGTTACAGGGGTATTGGGGGTAGTATGTAAAGTAAGGACATATTACCAATTTCGAGGAACATAAATAATACCCGGACGTGGGATGAGCCAGACGATCCGGGCGAGCAATTTTCCAAATTAGAAGACTCCTTCCCTCCATGATAACGTGTGAACATTCTCGACGAGCCTGCGCCGCCCCTTCGAGACACCTTGAGTATTCAGGGACGTAGGGCTCTCTCCTTCTCCTTTTCCTTCTCCATCTCTCTCCCCCCTACCCCCTCTCTTTCTTCCCCTTTCTCTCTCTTTATCGCTCGACAGGAAAACCCGATGGCATGCCATTCCGTCGTGGATGCTACAAAAATGCGGTCTCTGGACGTACAACGTCCGGAGATGCTCTCTTAGAATATCACAAACACGTTCCATGCAAAACAAACGGCTTGTATAATCATAGCTGGGGGATGAAACTTGGGCTATCCGTAATGTATTCCTGGGTAAACGCTAGCCGTCCGTAATCTTCGGAACCGGAAGTCCGTATGAACAGCTTCTTGCGAACTAGAGAGCGAACGTTGTTTTTGTTATCGGTGCCTCGATGCACTGTGCGGCTCCTAGTCGCGACTACTCGCTATTGTTGATTCTGGCTCGCTTTTGTCTGGGTGTCTCAGAAAAATATCGATTTTTCAGGCCAGTAGAAGAGATAACTGGAGGTTGGATCTTCGCGCAACATAAAAGTGGTCTTTCTCGATTCTAGAGAACAGGAGCCAAATAAAATTGTTATTCTTTCTTCGATCATTTCGATACGATGAAAATGATACATTGATTCCTGACCTGTGATACAGATCATTCTCGAGCAGTGATGCAATTAATTCTTTTACTGTTTTAAATTTCACTGAATCGTTTCTGTCGTAAATGCGTCAAATCTGTTTATACAAATCTCCATTTTTGCGTCGAACGTCGAATCAAATTGAATCTGATTTTTGGTGGTACGGTATGCGGTGCAGTTTCCGATTTACAAAAGGGGCGAGATTGTTTAAATGTACGCATTCCTTGAATTTAAACAAGTTTCTCGCGAAGTATCTTTTCAATGTGAGGAAAGTGCGCAAGCGCTGCATTCACATGACCTATTTCAAAAGTCTTACTTTAAGGACTCGCTAAAATTCACAAGCAAGAAATTCATGAAGTCAAACATATATTTACCTCTTCTCTACTGTTTGCTAATGCTGCCTTCGTTCTTGAAACAGGTTCTACATATTGCATTCGTTAGCTGCTTTGTATCCGTTCACAAATACAGACGACAATCTTCCGAGTTCCTTTTATTAGTTCCACGAATCATCGCATTAATGATAAACTGAGTTGGTAATATTGCAAGATTCTTAAAAAAAAAACCTAAAAACAATTCACGTACGTACTGAAGTCCCTATTCTTGTATATGATCGTAGGAACGTCAAATGTTTGAAGCATTAAATGGAAAGGAATAAATATCGGAAAGAAAGAAACTCAGGCGTGAAATTTTCCTCCTGATATAAACGACGGTTGCCCACGAAGGGTTAAACAATTTCTCGGTATTCCAAGTTTTCCCTTCGGGATCACGAAACCGTATAATTCCAACAAATTGCGAATATTCAAATTTTGTCCGATAGACAGCGAGGACAGGTTTTTTTGGTTGAAACGCAACGTAACGGTTGAGGAACTATTGGAACGCACTGTGCGGAATAGTTCTGACGCAGTTGGCAGCTTCCGAGGGAGCCTCTGTTGGTTCACTGTCGAGGAGACAACGCACCGGTGTATCCGAGCGTGGCGAAACGAGGATCCGTTGTCGAGGAGGGGGTGGTGGTGGTGAAGGATAGAAGGACACGAACAGAGGTTGGGACGGATGGGAAATGGGCGAACGTAAAATGCGAACAGGCCAAGGAATAACGAGAGTATGATCCCGAGGCAGAGGATATGACGTAATACAATATGTGCGGTGTCGTCTGTCCCATCCCATTTGTTCGTTCGCGCCCCGTGCAGCCCCGGAAAAACGTTCCGTAGCCCGTCCGATCCGCGTGTCGGAGCTAGCCTGGTTGAAGGAAGAGGGCCTGGACACTATAGACGGGACAGAACGGGACAGAATTGGAAAGTGAGTGGGACAGAGAGGGACAGCGAGGTGCCACGAGCTGGGCTGGCGTTGATAACGACTCGCCGGCGTTCATATTTTACGCGACGCTCATCAATAATTCATGCTGTGAATAATGCAGCACTGTTTCGCGTTACTTTATACCGGTCTCTTCCTTCCTTCCTTCCTTCCTTCCTTCCTTCCTTCCTTCCTTCCTTATTCGCCCTTCTATTCCCTCCATCGTCCACCGGCTATCTTCCTCCCCTCGTCCTTCCACGATCGTCCTTAGCAAGGACAGACGCGAACTTCCGGTCGGGATACTTTTATCTTTTAGTTTATTCTCGAAAACGGAGGCACTCGCGACATCACCTATCTCCACCCGCGCTGTTTATCCTTCATCCGCCACTGGCTCCTTCTCCGCGCGTAAATAGTCTACGCGCGATTATGCTCGCCTCGTCCCGCGTTCAGTTTCAACAGAATGGGATTTTGAGACAGTCGAGGTGTTCAACCCCCCGTTTTGTGATTTCTTCGCTGATAAAATTATTAGAACTTTTTTGTCCTGCGTCCAGTTTCAACCGAATGGGTTTTTGTGACAGTCGAGGTGTTTAACCCCCTGTTTTGTGATTTCTTCGCTGCTAAAATGATTAGAACTTTTTTGTCCTGCGTCCAGTTTCAAACGAATGGGGTTTTGAGACAGTCGAGGTGTTCAACCCCCTGTTTTGTGATTTCTTCGCTGCTAAAATTATTAGAACTTTTTTGTCCTGCGTCCAGTTTCAAACGAATGGGTTTTTGTGACAGTCGAGGTGTTCCACCCCCTGCTTTGTGATTTCTTCGCTGATAAAATTATTAGAACTTTTTTGTCCTGCGTCCAGTTTCAACCGAATGGGTTTTTGAGACAGTCGAGGGGTTTTTAACCCCTTGCCTTGTAAACAAACCCCTTGGCATTCATAGGTGAAGTGATTAGAACTTCTGCGTCCTCGATAATTTTTTAACAGTTTAGCTGCCAAACCAGAACCTCATGTTTTCCATAGAATCGAAGTAATTTACTCAGTAAAATAAAAATTAAATGGCTCAGATGTAGGACACTGGGTACTCTTTCAAACTTCTTGCCTTTTATAGAACCTAAGCAATAATTTTGTCACCCGTGTATGAGTGACAAGGGTTTATCTTAGATTAAATTTATTGTATTCAATTAAAGTAACAAAAGTCAGTGTCTCTGAAGACGTTAAACTGTTAAAGAAACAGTTTGATTTACCATTTTCATAAATCTTATTACTTTCTGTTCGAATCAAAAGCGGCACACCTAGAGAGTATATCGTCGAAGTTGCAGACAGAAATTCGAAGTAGTTATGCAGATACAGCTCACGAAACAGTAGAGCATTGTACAGCCTAATTGGTAGAGTAGCCTAATTGGCATCACTGCCTAAATTGAAGCAGCATGTATCTTGAGGAAGAAAAATACTTGCAGTGTTATTAATGGTACTAGTTGATTATGAATTATGCTTTGAGTCCGAGCTAGCTGTGTGTGTCTCGCAGAAGATAAATACAATGTCGAGTGGCACCAATTGACTATGAGTCCAAATTCAAAGATTAACACAAAATTATTTCGCCGACCAACTTGACATTTTAAGCTTTTCATTTACTGGCAAGTCGGTAAAAATGTAGGGAATATGCTAAATAATGTTTGTTCGAACACTGGCAAGAAAACTTGTGTGATTGTGTGACACGTGTATTCTGTTTTTATTAATACTTTGGAAATAAAAGTGGCCCATTCGCATGTGCAAAAATAGCGAGCAAGATTTTTTGAAGTGCGCGGAACGAATTGAATAAAATAATCAAACGAAAGTGCATATCCCCATGCATATGCAGATGTCCAATGGTTTCGCGTTTCGCTCCAGGCAACAAATTACAGAATAGAAGCCTCGTTTCTGAAAAAAAGGGTGAGCTGTCATGATGCAACATAAAGAAGGTGAATATTTCACGCTCGAGACCGAGGCTAGAGGCTTTGAACAGCCAATTGAATTTAATTCGACTCCGGTACCGCTTTCCTCCACGGAATATGAAATTTATATCGCGTTCATTCGTTTTCTTTGTTCTCTTAATGTTCGAAAAAGTATTCTATTATTCGCTCAATAGAAGAGTCGTATTAAATCCAAAACGTTGTTACGTCACTAAAAGAGTTCTGTTAATTAAAATAAAATATCTATGATAATTCGTCGACAATCGGAACACCCCTCGATTTTTCCCGTACTATGGAATGTATTAAAATTTATATTTCTTTACGAGAGCAATTATTTTCTTTTAATTGTGACCATCATTAATCTTCGTTCTCGATAACCGTATTCGATCAACACCTATCGGGCTTTCATCTTCAATTAATGTTTTATTTAGAAATTAACACGCACACCTCGATCAATCAAAGTCGATCAAGCTCGAAAAAGTTTCAATTTTCTATCGATTTGGCGACAATTTACTATGCATTCCGTTGCAAAACAGAGGGAACTCCTTCCGGCCGGCGTTCCCGGGAACGCCGGAATAACTTTATGACGGTTACCGCGATAAATTATTTACTAAAATCCCAAGTCGAATTTCTCATCAATAATTCATGGTGTAGGACGATCCCTTCCACTACTTTCCGCCACTTTGTACCAACCTTCTCCACCATTTCCACGATTCTCCTTACGTTCCTCGTTTCAGACTATGGTCTCCCAGCCGGGGCATTCATTTTTCCATTTATCTTTCGATACTGGTCCCCGCTATCGATC
Source organism: Halictus rubicundus (assembly GCF_050948215.1). Taxonomy (NCBI): domain Eukaryota; kingdom Metazoa; phylum Arthropoda; class Insecta; order Hymenoptera; family Halictidae; genus Halictus; species Halictus rubicundus. The sequence continues at coordinate 12,355,739 of NC_135151.1, forward strand.
TTATGTTTAACTCGATCGTGGTACACGCCATTTTACTCGGCTGTCATAAACACTTTTCCCGCTCGGCGAATCGGGCATCGAGCTGGAACCAATACTTATTATAAAAATGATCTTGGATACGTTAAAAGTCCAAATCCTACATTTAAACAAAGCATCGTACAATTTAAATCGCTTTACCGTGAATATTTTTATGCACTTATAACCAAAACGAGCAGGTGTAATATAAAACAGTAAAAACGTTAGAAGAATTAAAAAATACTGTTATAGTATTTTCAACCTATTAAACATATTAAGAAAGAAAATGAATTTCTATTTCACTCCAGTTTGTCGTAATTCAGGTAGGACTTTATTTTGCATAGAAATGTCTCATCGTGAAAATTTTGCACCGAAGAACCAACTAAAGAACTCTTTCTCCGTTTCACAAAAATATTGCTTGAACGTTTTCATTGTCGTTCTTCGTGTCACGATATTATGAATATTAATATATTTTTCTCTGTACACAAAATGTTTCATCATGTTTCCTCGGGACGGGAGGTAACAGAGAACGATTTAAAAAATGCGACCGACCGATTTAACATTTCGTTTAACTTTCCCGTTGATTTCGGAGCTTGAAAAAAAAAAAAACAATTGTCAACGCCTTGTCGAGAGGCGGCAGGCGTTTCAGTGAACTTTTCCTCATTCCTACGGTAATTCAGTTTTCTAGTTCCTTTCACTCGCGGCGTCCTCGTTCCGAAGATCTTAAAAGATCCCATTTCTCATTCAATCCGATTCTAATCTAGGATTTCTTGAAAAAAGAAGATTTAATTTCCTCCCGGTAGAAGGGGTAGGGTGAGGGGGAGGAGGGGTGGATGTAACCGGGCGCCCGTTCTATTTTCCGATTTCGAATTTTTGGCAGTTCCGTTATTGCCTTGGAGAGTAGCTGCTCCCGTTGCCGGGAAGCTGTTCGTTCGGCCTGACATATTTTTAAGTTCGAAAGAATGTGCCGGGAATTGCACGGCGCACTCGAAAACTGCGAGAATCGTTTATTGATTTGTTCTTACTCCCCTATTGTCGCAAGCAAGTGTGTAATCGCAGCATTTTCCCCGGAGATTCGATTTTTCCGATCGGAACACATCCGAACTCATTCGATCTGATTCAATGCACGGTGATTCATGCTCTTCCGTGCTTTTCAATTTCACACGATTGAATTGCTTCGAACTGATACGATTGGATTCAAACCAGACTACACCACCCTCCCCCTACCTGTAGCAAGATGTTTCGTCGGGAAACTGATATTCAGCGATCGTTTCCGACCGTATCATAATTAATGATCAAATGGCCACATTATATTCCACCACTGAATAACTTTGATTTGTCCCTTGCTCGGGTTTCTTCCATTACACGCTGTCCACGATTTTGGCACGTCTGAATTCGTGAAAATGGTCGAATGTTATAGCGGGTGGTCAAATTATTCGACTTGCACAAATTGAAGTGCTTTGTTTAAAACAATCGATTTTTAAGTAAAACTCTAGCTAAGTAACATATTTTTTTTTGTTCGCTTTCACAAGTTCAAAATATATATTTGGCAACACTATAGGTATTGTTGTCTGTCATATTGGGAAAAAACTATTTTTGTCTCTGTACATCTAACAAGTTGAACACACACAGTAGTAATTAGAAAATGGACCTTTATGTACTATCGCTTATGGAAACCTTTAAATAGTTTACGTAGATAATTAATTCGTGATCCTCGGAATTAATTAATTGTAGCTTTGTTTCAAATGTTCTTACTTGGTTTATTAGTTACTTGTAAGATGAATGTGCAGAAGATGATAGAAATTGTTTTTCTTGTTTGTAAATCAACAATAAGTATATGAAGGCGCAGGTAAATGCCGCGTTGGTTTATTCTTAGATTTCTGTGCAGAAATCATGCATCAAGAAGTTTCGTTCTCATGTCCAAAACGGTCCGTTTAAAAATTACCAAATTGTAATAGCAGAGAAGGCTTAACTTCACCTTGGCAACCCAGAAATTTTTAACTGTTTACGATATAATCCTGTACATTCTGACGAGAAAATGCCAAGAATCGAAGTTTTAAGACGAGGAATTCACTGGTTCAAAAGTTATGCGTGTTCAAATTTGAGCGATTACAGGATCATGCTTGCAAATGTACGTTATCGACATCAGCTGGGGCTTGTGCTGCCGTCCAGCGGCTCCGCTCATCAAACGACGCGCAATGCCGAGCACGCATCAACATGGCGGCGCCTGTACCTGTAAAAAACGCTTAAAATCGGTCAACTTTAAACACGCATAACTTTTGAACCAGTAAATTCCTCACCTTGAAACTTCGATTTTTGGAATTTACTCGTCAAGATGTACAGGATTGTATACTAAAATGTAAAAAATTTCTCGGTTGCCAAAGTGAAGTATAACTCAAACAGTTTAAAATTTCTAATACAAGGAACCGTAACATTTATTTCCATTCCACACGAACCGTGTATCAAGCAAATACCCGTAATTTACCCGAGTTTAACTTCTAATAGGATAAAAGTCCCAATCGAAAGAAACGCAGCGTTATTTTCTTTTCTCCCTGCAGAAATCATTAGCCAAGGAAATGGAAGTGAGTGTAGTTTGGATCTCCCGAGTTTTGTCTGCAAAAGTGTTAATTTACATAAATATAGTCCAGTAATAATTAGTAATAACAGTAAGAAGGAAAGAATGAGAAAGGGGGGACGAAGGTAAGGAAATGGAATTGGACAAGAAAGGAAAGAAGTGAAAAAAAAATAACAATGGCATTGCTTATTTAGATGGAAAATCAAATTATTAATATGCGGATCGCGAAGAAATTCCCATTTTTACGGAGCAATTGAGGAAGATCCTGTTCCGGCAGCAACAGTGTTTAAATCGTTCGATTTCTATCGCCGATAAAATATCTTACGTTACAGAGCAAAAAGTAGGACGTGAATTACAGGCATTGTGTTCGTGCAGACCATAAAGAGCGAAACTGTTCAAAACCTATTAATGGGCGTCATGTGACGTCACGCTCCACTAAGCAACGTGAAAATGTAAAGCACGCGTCTCTTTTCATCCGTCGATAATATTCTACATCTTATACGCTAGAATAGCTTTCTTTGCCCGCGGTTTTTATTTATGGATACTGTGCTCACGCTTTTATGCGACAAGAAAGCGCTTATTCTCGGCCAAGTAAGCCGCGTGTGTCATTTTAAGAAAAATCTCGAATGAAGGGACTTTTTAACGAGGAACTTTTTCGAAAAAGAAAATATAACTAAGAATGACTGCTCTTTCTAGCCTCGCTAAATATTTTAAATGTTGTATATTTGCACGATCTTTTTGGAATACTCTCCCAGAGTTCTCTTTCGAAATTCATAATAATAATAATTAAAATTCATAATTTCTGGATTTATAAATGTTCCAAAATCAGTAAAAAAAAATATTTCAAAGACTGCCGGACCACTAAGACTATTATCTAGTTTTCAATAAATTTCTCCTTCCTTCACGAACCAAAAAGCTAAATATTTAAACATCGAATAATTGAATTGTTGAACTTGATATTCAAATTGCTGTAACTTCTTCAAAAATTGATTTCTCTCAAATCGGTTTCGACAAGAACTTTTGTCTAGTGTACTAGAATCAAACAATCCCGTATTCAACATTGCGTATAAACAATTATTTATTAAAACATAAATGGTGTTTTACAGAATTGACTTTGGGAAAATGGCTGCCACGTCCTTCTAGTCTCAGACGTCCACTATTTTCCAGCAAGTACTATCTGAACATGTTACAACAAAACGAACATATTAATTTTTTGAAGAATCATTACCTTATATATAAAACAAAATTGTTGAATTCTCTTACCGCTCGAATCACCCCGTGTAGAGCACCTCATCAAGTCCGTCATTAAAACCTAAATGCCAGGTTCGTCCCGAAGAAGGTCGCATCTGCCGAACATAAACATGTTCAGGCTTCTCCGATAGGTCAGTGATTCCGCGCGTGCGACAGTGTTGTCATCTAGGGAGTGACCTTTGACGAGGTTGGCGCATTGTCAGACGTCGTCGCAGCCTCGCGCGAAGACCGCATAATGCTTTTTCCGGTTGTTGCCGATGCGTCGCCGGTAATGTCTGCGTGTTCGCCATAGACAGCGTACTGTATCATTTTCGCATAATGGGAAGGCCGGGTAATACAGGGAATGGAATACAAACAAACCCGCGTGATATTCCTCCCTGGTGGTATATCATATCAACGTTTTATGAATAAAACATTTGCTTTAGTAGCTTTCCGCCGTAGTTAGACCATATATTAGAACGGTGCTTTCGGAACAATGTTCAGGGGATGCGGCTACTTATCGAAATGAAAAATGGCTCGCTCTGGGAGGAATTACTGAATTCGGTGAATCAATGTTCTCCGTATACCACGCTCCGCGTAGAAATTGCGTAGGCGCTGCTGATACCGGATCGGGTATTTAGCCTTTGTGCAACTGTTATACCCATTGTTCCATCATTTTCGGAAATGTGTCCGCGTTCCTGAAATGTTTTTTCTCCGTGTTTGCGTATTTCGTCTCGCTGATTCTACGTTCTATCGTAAATAAGTTCTCGGCATATTAGTTTCTCTATGGTGTGCGCAGTGTTGAATAAATCTAATAATGTGTTGAAGATATCGTTCTACATTCCGTCGATAAGAACTGACGGAAAATGGAAGTACTCCATCTTGAAGATATCGTGGTTCTCCATTGTTACGAACACAGGAATTCGTCTTTATTCGAATTACTCTATTAGCACGATTCGTGATTTCATCGAGCTCGTTAAGTAGTCGGTTTTAATTCGCGAAAAAGTTTTCTCATAAGATCGTATCAAGGGGATTCCAAGAGTAAGCTCATCGACCCACCTGCTGTGCCGGCGTAGATTCGCTGAATTCCATCATTTACCAAGAGGAACCTAATGCTAACAAATTGCGATGTTTCGTTTGCTTTATCTCCTTATCCTCAGCCAATTAAGTACCCAACTTTGTTAGGTATTTGAACAATTTGACGTCGATAGAAAAATTTCATTGAAATCGATATCGAGTAATTTCTATAAAAATCAGTACTCCGAAGTCCATATGGAAAATTAGATGTAACGTTAACCCATTGCACATGACATCGAGTCAGACACGTGATGAAGATTCTAAACAGAGTCTAACAAATATGACTGCGGATTTTATACATTAATAATAAAGGTGAATAGGTTAAACACAAAAATTACACCCTGTAATCAATGATGACAGCGACGAAGACTAATGCAGCAGAGGGGTAAGAAATTCGAGAGAAGAAATTCCAAAAGAAGTTCTTTCATGGAAATACATCAATCTAAGAAATTAATCATATAAGTCATACGAACATGGTACTTCTACGGAAAAGGTAAGAAATAGTGGCTTTTTATTTTTTTAACTATGTGCCCCCACTTTGAACAATATAAAACAGTTATATGTTAACCAGCATAACGAGATGCCGAAACTGTAAAAATATAAACTTAGTATCTCATAACTTCTACAACAAATCGGCATTTCAAAAGCTTTTTTATTTCCTAACATTCGGTTTTGAATATAAAAATTCTGAAAAAATGCATAGACGTGCATTCTAATAGCTAAAATATGCCCGACTTTTTCAGAATTTTCAATTGAAGAGGATAAGAGACATTACGGAAAAATTTGATTTTCTTCCTCACCCCATTACTAACCCCCGTGTCGACATATAGGGTTGAAATTTGGCACAAAATAGTTTCTTTGGATAAGCTATCGAATGACCTATTACAAATTCAATTTGGTTTGGGGCCACTTTTGACCTCCTTATCCGGCTACATCCTACTCTGCATTTTCTAAGAAATTAAGAACTACAAAGAATTTCCAATCACTGCGACCGCGAAGTAAATCGTAGTACAAAGGATTAATACAAAATTTTAATTGATCCTCGAGGATCCGTTGGGACGCTGCCGGGAAGATCAAACCAACGTATGATTAGCCTAATTCGGCGACAGTGAGCTTCAGAGCCGGTGTTAACAGAGCGAACATTATTTCTCGGCCGATTATTCCCATAGCAACCACTCATCTTACTAATGTGATCGCTAATGTGACCGATTACTTAAGCGAAAGCGGGCTTGATTCCTGATTCTTCGGGCCCGAAAATGCTCTCAGCGAGGACCAAGCTCTTCAAGCTAAGTGGTGATTATCAATGCTCTTTCATATCTCTCCATTTCGACCGATTGACTAGCATCCAGGCACACACATACACACACCGGATTCCAGCCCTCGGCCAATGCTGCCTCGGTCCCTGTAATCGCTTCACGTGAATCAACTCTTCTTGTGCTCGCGTTTATTTGCGCTACGTGAACCTCTTCATGCGAAATCCTTTCCCGACGCTTATGATTTCCCCCAGCGAGCCACTCCGTTCACGATGATGCTTTACACCGCGGTTGTATCTGTTTCCTGGAGCTGCCACCTACTAAAACGAATTTAGTAGACCGCCGTTTCAGCCGAGTAATCACGGATCGATACGTGATCGGAATCCGACCGTCTAAGTGATACCCTCGAATGCCTTCCGTGCTACCCCGTTCAACTTAACGGGATCATTACCGGTAACGCATGGCATCATTGTATTTTATTAAAACAATTCATTCCTCGTCTCACCTTCTTCTATCCCCTATAACAAAATATTTATGAAAAAATTTCCGAAACGTTTTTTAAGATTTAGTTTCATCTACATACTTCTAGTAGCTAATGAATTAACTAGTTATATTAACTTTAAGTCCACCAAGAGGATTAACGTTGATTTCACAGAATAATTCATTCCTCGTGTTACGGCTCCTCTAGGTTTTCAAACAAGAATTTTGAGAGGAAAGGGCCTAGTTCGTTAAGGAGGTCAAAACCGCCCTTTAGCCGATTTTTCCTGAAAATGGCTCGTTGGATAACTTACTAAGAAAAAAGCTTTTCTGCCAGGTTTCATCCCTGTACCTCGGGATATAAGGGTAGTTACGGGGAAAAAACGAAAAACCAGTTTTCGCCCAATTTTCCCTATGTAATCGTATCTGAAAATTCTAAAATAAATCTGATGCATTCAACACATCGAACCACATATATGAGAATTTTTTCCGATTTTTTACTTGCAAACTGTGGTTGTGAAAAATGAAAAACTTGAAAGAAAATCGAATAATACGCATATCACGTTGGAGTTTAAGGGCGACCACTCTGGAAATTAATTCAATAATACATTATCGTTATCCACAGTATCTCCAATTTTTTCATATTTTTTTCTAGGGTGCGTCGTGGTTAAACAAAATGAGAACCAATTTTTTCGAAGTTGTACTTGCTTTTCCTTAATTCATTAAATACATTATGCAATGTTAATGTTAATTTTTCTTTAAAAATACTATCTTGGGATTAAGTGAATTCTTGCTTTATCAAACGTCACTCCCATTCGCAGGAACAAGATGTACCGGATAGAATTCTTGATGGAAATTGTAATCTAAATTCATTCTTCTAATAAATGAAGACAGACGCGGCAACGTTCGCCTTCTTAGTTAGTAAATCAGCAAACGGAAAAGCAGATTATTTCCACGAAGTTTCTGCCGTGACAGCATAACTAACGCCGCGATGGGCAATATTTTCTAGTTTTCCGATTTGCTTAAAGCGAGACGCTTTATCCAACTTACGAAACAATTGATTTAGGTAAGTGAATTATACTTCAACGTTCGAGAAAGTAAACTTCCCGTATTAAACTCGATTCCAGCAGTGGCGAACTATTTTTAACTACTCCGTAGACGGTGCTTGATAATTGGTAATCGTTATCGTAATTGCGATTTAATAGAACTCGCATTTTTCGGGGAAACTTTTGGCGATAGTTAGGGGAATGAGAAAGTGAAAGTCTTTTGTTAATTTTGCGATGCTACATAGAAAAGAAGAATACATTTTCCGGCTTAAATCATATTTTTGCCTGAGAAGATAATGCAAACTTGATTATTAGACTACGGATTTTATGCATTAATTATAAGAATGGCTGAGTGAAATCCCAAACTATAAAGACATTAAAAGACTTTAAAGATCCTGATACGTTCTCATGAATTCATTAAAATCATTAACAGAAGAAACACATTTTTCTATAACTTTTATTTCCTACAATTGACTTAGAAAATTTTAATCTTGTAATTTTTGGAGATGAGAAGATCATATTTGACCGGCTTTGTATAAAAGCTACCTGAGAAAAGCATCCAGTTCGCAAGTAGGGTAAGGCATATAAATGTTTGAATATTTTTGCAGCAACTTTCCCGGATCAGTTGTCTATACAAGCCGATTTAAATTCTTAAGTGGGTGTATAATAGGTTTACGATATATCCGCTTATTACCTAACACAAGAGACGCACTTCCGTATGCACATGAGCGTTCTTCCTGCCATCTTTCCATTCGCCTAACCTTTAAACCTCTTAACGAAACTTGATGGAAGACGTTCGAAGGAAATCTTTACATCCTACCCTCCTTGTATCCACTTTCAGTCGTTGGCCGCCCGATAGCGTTCCGAACGACGATAATCCTTATTTTATTGGCGAGTACTCGGTACCCAAATCGACGGCCGCTCGGATTTCCTCGGGAAGAACTTCGGAGTGTTTTTACACAGTGATCCTACAGGGTGTTCAAAAATGTACTTCCTTGAAAGCGAAGATACCTGAGGCCATTTGAAGTAACTTTTCCCTTTGCGAAAATGTTCTGCGCGGCTTTGTTAAGGAGTTATTCGCGAGAAACGCGGACCAATCAGAGCGCGGCTATAGAAGACGGATTCCGGTTCGGCCAATGACAACGCGACGCTCAGCGGGACCTATCGATCAAATATTTATTGTGACGCCTTCGCATACAAAAAGCAATTTATCGCTGCAATTTTGGCCACGTTAAATAAATAATTTTACTTTCGCGGGATTTCTCAGCGTATTGATTTGATAATCAAAGTCACTTTTTATATAATAAAATGAACCGTAAAGAAAATTTTTACGTTACGTCAGAGGCTTGTCCCGTAGTTGTACATTACGTAACATTTAACTGTTTCGCAAAAAAAAAAGTATGGAAAATTGCAAAGCAGCATGATGATCGCGAATTTCATTTCATTTCTGCGGATGAAATCATTTGACCCTTTCACGGTGGTGCACATTGAATGGAAAGTACTGGGAAGGTCGCGCTCGCATGAACGTTCGCATGAAGAACACGTTGCCCTCGGCGCATAATAACACTTGAACGTACTTCCCTACGACATACGTATAAGTTCTTCGCACCGGAGGTGCTGTGGTGGGTCATGACATGAAACTTTACGATTACGAACAGTAACTCGCGTCCAATGCTGGATTCTCGACAGCAGTAATTTCTATCCGACAGCTTGCTAGAAGTCAATGGGGCGCTACGATGCAGAAATTATGCTCGCATATTGTGTTGCTTTCAGAGAAAACAGTGTTGACTTCTAACGCGCCTATGATTGACAGTCTTGACGCCGTGTGCGCAGAAAGAGCTTTAAAATACAATTTCCATTAAAGTGCTTCAACGAACTTTAACATTGGAACTACCGAGCCCTAAACCTGACTTAGACTTATCCCTTTATAATAACAGCAAGATTGAATTTACTCAGGTTTCATATGATTTTTATGGTAACATGTACCCCAAAGAAGAGATATATTAAAAAATTTCTCGTGAAAACCTTTTCATAGTTTCACTAATCGTGAAAGAAAAAATCATCCACCAGTCATTTTGACTGGTTCGGTTCTAGTGTTAATTCAATTTCACGTACAGTGACGTTGACGAATTTGTGCCTAAACGGCGGTCCAAATATTTGCACTTTGAAACATTATTATTACTTGACAGCGGATCTTTATGCAAAATAAAAATTACCTGCAAAATAAAAATTGCAAGAGACTGCAGTGAAATAGAGATTTCTTTGTCATTTGTATCATAAATGCATACGATCCGCTGTCTAATTATTACCTGCACTTACATTCAAAAAAGGAAACAGGAAATTGTATTACTATTATTAATTTAATGCTTCAAACCAAGAGTGGTTTATGTAGCACAGGAAATTGTATTAAATGAGTACCGAAGGTGATGAACAAAATTATTCGACAAAATAAATCGATCGGGCTACCATAGAACTGTGCAACTTTTGTGGAAGCTATTTTTAATAAGTCTTAATAATATTGAAAATATATGTAACGGTAAAATTGAGCGTGTCACCCCGTGTATGTACAAATGCTGTTAATGACCTGATGTATCGGGATAATATATTTATTCACGGGCCCTAATACGTACACATTTATATTAATTTACGAATTGTTGAGATGGTCCGACCAGCTGCATACGTAATGCCTGACCGATAAATCGGACACGTCTGAATTGAAAACGCGAGTCGAATTTGTAATAATCCGTCAGCTGTAGCCGCGCTCTGATTGGTCCGTGTTTCGCGTTGATAACTCCGTAATAAAGCTGCGGAGAACATTCTCGCAAAAGAAATAGTTACTTCTAATAACCTCCGGAACCAGCTCCTTCAAGGAAGTACAATACTTTTCGGACATTTTGCTAACATTTTGTGTAATAAAGAGCAAATTAAAAATAAACCGAAAATCGTGTAGATTTTTGCAATTGAAAAAATTGTTATGTACTTTCCCTGTGAAAATCATGAACGATTGTGCTGGTAATGACCGAATCTGTTCGATGGAATGATCTTCGGGCGAGGAGCGATATGCTTATTCGTTTTCGTCGTTCACCGAGTCTGGTCGAACCTCCCTGTCCCGTTTGCCGTCCAATAGGGTCTCGAGCATTTCAAGTTGTCTCTCTCTCGGCGAACGATTCCGAAGAAATCCCCAGGACACGGTGCGCCGATATCCCTGGCCGCGTCCGAAGCCCTTACTCAGGCGATACGGTAAGACAACGTTTCGTGTCAAATTAGCGAAAAAGTAGTGGCGTTTTGTCCCGCGGGAGAAGCCGCTTCACGGTACACGCTCCAACCGTGTAAGGAACGGTGGGATTTTCCATGTCCCTCGGCCCGACGTTCCTGTAATTCAAGTTCATATCGCACGATCCCCAATCGCGGATCGATAAGCTCCCACCGGGACGCCCACATATCCGCCTCTTTCTTCGTAACCAGTCCTGTTGCTGCTACGATTGCACGTCGAAACACTGGATCATAAGATCCTCTTCGGACTCGTATAGCTATCGGTGATCGATTCGGGTCATTGCAACATCGCCATCAGATTTTATTGGTAGCCAGTTCCTCTAACAATATCGATTCTCTTACGTCAGACTTAATCTCTTTGACCGCTGGCGGAGGAGAATTTCTCCTATTCCTAGAGTGTTAAGAAAACCGTCTCGAAAACAATCTAAAGAAAAATCTACGAAAAGATAAAGAAGGAACTGAGAAAGAGGAAGAAAAATACGAAGAAGGGCAGAGAGACCTGGAGAAGGTCAGAAGAAAGTCCATCGAGTTTCAACGGGAGGTTCGCCAAACGGTCTCCAACAGAACAGCAATTTCCCTTGGTCCGTGGCAAACCACGCTAAATAAAAATTCCGGAAGTCGTCGTAACAGGTCGCGTCCGTCACAAAGCTTGCGAAAAACACCGAACACGACGAAACCGTTTCCGAGCGCAGCTCGTGAAAGAAGGATTTATCGATTCCTTCGGTAGGAGAAGTTGGGCAAAACGTCTTCCGGAAGGTAGCGGAAGCTGTCAAGCGTTCGCGCCGAGTTCCACCGATCCGCCATTGAATACATCACGTCCGGTAAGAGGCTCTCGTTTTCACTTGCCGCGCGACACGACCGAGAAGACGTTTGGTTGCTGGCTGTCTAGCATTCGAGACCTCATCGGGCGCCCCGAAGTCGACGAGCACGAGCAAAATCGTGAGCGGAAGGAACGATCGTGGAGCAGGAAAATGCATGAATAGAAGAATTGTAAAAATAGAATAGAATAGAATTGTAAAACGGGAATAACGTGCAATCTGCATGTAATTCGCCTCCCAGGCCGCTCGGTGTCGCGATCCTGTCATCTTTGATGCCGACGTTCCCCGATAATGGTTCATACTTGAGCGTCCTTCAGTAAATAATGCGAGAGCGGACTCAGAACGCGATGACGTATTTTTGTTTACTTTATTAGACTCGTCGAAACATCGAGATCGTTATTTAGAAGGCGACAGAGTACTGTTGATAATTGATCAATTAGGTTGCATTGTATTTTTTAGAGTGTGGCTCACGATGGAACCTATTCGAGTTACACAAACCCATTTTAATGAAACTTTAGTGGGAAGTAGTTCTTAGAAAACTATTGAAATCGATTAACAAATTAGCAAGGAAAATTGATAAAAATTCGAATCTTTAGGATGTTGTTTTAAACAAATAATGACATTTGAAATCTGTTTTCGCAAGTTAAATAGCAACAACTTTGCTATTTAAACCATTCCTTTAGCTCTAATAGCTTCCAAGGCATTCAATAACATTCAGAATGAGAATATTCAGTTACAGAATGTAACTTGATTATTCATAATCATGTTCCTTTGTTGGACTACAGATCTTTATCCTTAGAAATTGTATCCTTACTTTTCACTTTCTAAGCTCAATTTGCTCTTCGATATTACATTCAGGTGTTACGTCTGTGCTCTTTTTGTGTTCTGCATTCTACACTAGAATTTGCAACTAAAAAATTGGGAAAAATTCTGTAGTATGTATCTTAATGTGTGCTGTATGTCAACATTTTTTCAAAATAATTACGTGCGATCAAACACTAAAATGTATAAGAAATCAATAATCCAATTTTTCACTAAACCTAGTCTTTTGCTCAAGGTAGAAGGTTAAAACTTACCATAAAACGTTTTTTTGATAATCGTAGGAATACCACGTCGGTTCAGGAACATTTTTTACTATTTTATTGAACTGTATATCCGTTGTTGTACTCAACGCACCGGCACCAAAGTTTATTTCTGTGTTACCCAACATGTTGTATTATGACATTTAATATCATTGATTTGTATGAAATATTATGATATATTTTATTTGTTATGTTATATTTGTTATATGAACCGTTGTACTCGTAAGACGTAAGTAAAAACTGGAACACTGGATTCAACGAGAATCAGGTTCATTGTAATAGCGTTTCCAACGAGATTTCATTTGAATTTCACGATTCGTTTGTAAATATATCGTCTCTGTCGGTAGCGTTTCGTCGCGCAACGATTTCATGAGCCAGCTGCAAACAAAGTCAGGTAAAAGGGGCTGAATATCAGATCTTAGACTTTCAAGATCTCATTAGGATTTTCAACATGGCGACCGAGGAACGCCGCTCGAGGACAGGTGGCGGAGGTGGGGTCGAAGGTATCGTAGCGAAAAAGCTGCATTCTCGAGGCGAGAAACGCGTTTCGAAAGGAAACGGATAAAAGAAAAGCGAGGCGCATGAAAGATGCACCGGAGAAAATTATAAACGTTTCCGGAAGCTTCATGATATTTTTTACTATAACGAATTTTGTCCTTTTGTGTGGGTTTGTAGTTTCATTTTAAATAACCACTTTTCCGGATAAGTCACCATATACTTATACTCCTCAAACAATCTGTAATAACGAAACTGTACAAAGTAATATACAGGGTGTCCGAAAAATGTTGTAATTCCTTGAGAGGGATGACTCTCTGTAGCCGCGCTTTGATTGGTCCGTATTTTTCGTTAATAACTCCTTAACAAAGCCGCGCACAGCATTCTCGCAAAAGAGAAAGTTACGTCAAATGAACTCAAGAATCATCCCTTTCAAGGAAGTACAACATTTTTGGGACATCCTGTATTAGCTCTGTTAAAATCTCAATAACTCGACTCCGGGTTTTATATATTTATGGCAAAAATTTATAAATATTTCATCGACTGTCGAAAACATCGGAAGAATTTAAGGATATTGTTGCACTATTCATTACAGCTATTAAACGAAGAAATACATTTTTATTTCTGTTTCATGAAATCGATACAGAAAATTTTTAGGTTGCATAAAAATCCGCATCTGAAGTGCTTAAAACACAAGGAATCTTAACAGCAATATTACTTGATAAATCGAAGATAATTCTATTGTGTATTAACAGAAAATTTCAAATATTAGATGTTATAAAATGTAAAGGATTTATAAAATGTAAAATAGAGTATCAATGACAAAATTTGGTTCTTTCTATTTGTGTAAACAGTCGGACTGATTACATCGATCAGCGAATTTATACAAGGTAAATGGAATTCAGGGTTGGCAGATGGTTCACAGTAATTTTCCCCGAGGTCTAGTGGCTAGTAATGGCACACAGTCTGACTTTAATCACCTGAGAATTAAGCCGCATTACAAATATACCCCCGGTATATTGGACAGTGTTCGAATTTCTGGACGGCAACCTGCGAAAACAATTTTTGTTTTCGTTCTATAATCGGTCCGTGTATTAAATTTGAATTGATAATAATAGCTCGTGAATAATGAAAATCTCGAAACACATACTCGTATCAGACTTCGTATCGAGCTTGTACCGAATGATGCTTCGAAATGAATATTCTATAAGCCATTAACATGATTGACAGTGGTCTGCAAAGGTATTTATACACAGATGAATGTCAATTTTATTTAACAAAGTTGACAGTTCTTGCTCTACTATTAGAAACATCACAACTACTCGCTCACAACATCACTACTAGAAAATATTACATGCATGTCATTTCATTTGCAATCCAAGTAAAAATTATTTACAGTTAAAGTACACATTCCACTCGAGTAAAAATATTATTCAACATACAAGAAAGAGCAGATCAATGATAGAGATCCTTTACGTAATCTGTTTACTGGGTAATTTTTCAATTCTGAACACTTGTAAATTTTCATCGCCACCAATTTAAAAACAATTTGACAACTATTGGTTAAGCTACGAAGAAAAATCTTTGACAACTTGATCCTTCGGTCCTTCTGCAGGATTAACGATACAAAAAACAAAACTGAATAGCTCGTGAATCAGTCGTGATCCGATCAAAAACAAATCGAAGTACATTTCGTTTCGAATAATAGCAATAGATACTCAATGTCCGCGACAATAGGTTCGCTAAATATGACGAACTAAGCCATTAAGCAGCTTTTAGAAGGATATCACGGAACAGGAATTTCTATGGACAATAATTTGTCTGCTGCGCACAGTTTCCCGGAATAAATTAACAGATGTACCGTCAGGTTTCTCGCTGACATATATGGACGAAAAGAAAGCCACTGGCTGCAGGAACTAACAAGCGGCAACTTCACCTCAACTGGAGGGACTATGCGCGGCTCTAGGAAATGGAGATGGATAGATAGTATTCGATAACGACGCCGTTTCTACACTAACTTCCGTACGTGCGGTTATCACAGTTACCCATCCCATGTTTCATCCTTTGGATTGGACTTCACGGACGAACCGTGAATAGTGTACAATGGAACGAAGTTAACCAGGAAACGATATCATTGAATATCGCATCAACCGCTATCTTTTTTTTGTTTTTTACGAGGCTTGATTGACCGTGTGCACACTACAACGCCTGGTGCTGTATAAAGTCGCTGCAATTTAAGTGATCAACAAAAAGACGAACTAGTAGACTGCCAATTTGATGCACTTATACTCGGATGGAATCAAAATTCGTAGCGTTTTGAAATTAAGATATTTATTCATGGGTTTACCCAACATCATGATAAGTTATCTCAAAAGTGGCAAAACGCGATGGAATAAATCTATGAATAAATATCGCCAGATTTACAAGAAATAAATGCATGATGAATAAATGTTAAAGGGAGAGCGATATTACGCGTTTCGAATAATATTATTTTTCTTCCAGCGCGCATTGTTATGCACTCCAAGAGAATTGGATTTCTTGTTTTGCAGCAAAGATGCTTTGCAAATCGCGCGCCGGAACGTTTACCAGCGTGTTTCATTTTCCCGGGTGGTTTGATAATGCGTCTTTTTCAAAGCCTTTTCCATTTCGCGTTTAATATTCAATTTTCCCCGAAAGGTTCTTGCCGTGCGTGTCCCGTTGCCGTGAATTTAAATTGAATTTGAAACGCGCCGCGCCGACGTAGGAGTCGCGCGCGCGGCCTGACGGGAACCGCGACCCCAACAATTCCTGCGCGGCATTATAACCGAGACAAAAGCCGAACGCCGCCGAGACAGACGCGAAAAAGAGGAGCACCGAACGGTTTGATCGCGACCGGGATTCGTCATCGTTTTTCGCCATCTAGAAATACCTTTTAATACCCCGACCGTGCGATCTCCTTTCGTGCGACTCCGCGCACCGCGTTCTGTTTCGTTACGGGCGATCAAAGTAAACCGTGGACAAAACCCGGAGAGGAAATGGAGCTACGCCGAAGAACAAAAGCGGAAAACTAGGAGGGAATTTACTATGTGGAAGAGGGGGGGGGGGGGAAGGACGAACGTATCCGGATGAGAAAAGTTGGGAGGAGATATGTCTGATGGTGGAGCGGCAACGAATTGGATTCGCGTAAACGTAACGTGGATCCGTGTAATTTCGCGATTGGTCTAAAGTGTAAATCACTTTTGCGACGTCTGTCGTATTCAGAGTCGCCAGGTCAGGGGAATTGACCCGAATCAAGGAGAAAAAGTTACCCTCTCCGTACCAGTATCGGATTAGTCACGTGACATAGTGACACATGCGCGACAGAGACGAGACGCGTCACGTGACCGGGCCTTGGCTGAACGTTTGTCCACGCCAGATCAAGACTTTGTGCCACCACTATAATTTCTCCTTCCACTGCACTATTCCCCACGCTTTCGCCACGACCCGATCACGTGACACGTTTCGTCTTTGTCGTGCATACTCCGGTACTGGCAGAGAGGGGGTAACCTTTTCCCCTCGATTCGTGCTCCATCCCTTCGTGTTCGTGGTGAAATGAAAACTATTACCACTACGTTCGGTACAGACTGCAGATCTCGTTGAAAATCGTCTGCGTTAATTGCAAGACATAGGAACGAAATAGGAATTTGTTTCTCTCTCTAGTGCTTTTAAGCTGTAGGAAATGTATCAACACTCTTAGTCTTGTAATCTTTTTATTATTCGAAATAACACCTACCCGTTTTTCCCGCAAATGCACAAAATCCGCCGTCTAAGAATGGGTATGGTGACTTTGCAATAGTATCGTACACAAGCACGATAAGAAACTGCTACATTTGGTCTCTGGTTCGAGTGCCAATATCACAAAGATGAGCGAAGTATTGCCTCAAGATCTTTCGTGCACCGAAATCGTAATTACGAAGAACGAACCCCCTGTACCTGACAATCCATCCTGACGAGCATCCGCTGCCGTAAAGTTCGCGTTGCTCCGTGAAACCCTTTATTCCCGGCATCTCGAACCGGGAGCCTCTAGCGGAGCTAGAGCCCTTCGTGTAATTTGCGCGAGCCATTCAGCCTGTGGGCACGCGAGCAACTTCGTTGAGAGGCGTTATCTGGCAATCGTCATCCCATTATCACGGCCGGGCGTTATCATGTACAACGCAACTATCATCGGCTCCGGCTAACGGTAATCCATCTAACGATCTGGCGTGTGCTCATTGGCGCGGGCGTACGTGGGCCCTTCAGATAACGTCTGTCCCTTGAACAACAGACATAAGGGTAACCTTTAGCGTAGCCACTGCTACCCCTCCTGGAAGGGCTGGCGATCTAAGAATACGTCAAGTGTATGCGCACGCACACATGCACACCAATACCATCGAGGGGGCACGCATCGGGAGGGACCTCTAGCACGTATGTGTGTGCATCTGTGTGGATGCGCGCGCCTGTGTGTGTGTACGTAGCATCGGAACGAGAAGAAATGGGGAAAGGTTGGAGTTGATTGGGTGTAAGCAAACAGGAGTTCCTGGCCAGGAAATCCACTACGTCTGCCGGTGTGTCCAAGCATCATCCCACATGTCACGCGAACCTCGGTCCACCAACCTCACCCCAATCCTCCACCATGTCGTTCTTCCACTTCTGTTTCCGGTTCCAATGCCATTGGGATTCCTTCCGCTACCTAGTACGTCCTCACATTTATACTCTCTCTCTCTCTCTCTCTCTCTCTCTCCAGGATGGCAATCTCCTTTTCCTCTTTCCACCGCGGCGTCTCTCGCTCGCCTCGCCTCTTCACCTCGGTTTTGTTGTTTCTTTATTCTAGATTTTATTGGGAATATATTCGACTGGAAACGTCGCGTCGCTTTTCGGCGGCACTATACAGATAGGAGAAAATTTAACGAGTGGTTCTCCAAGACAATATAAGACGAAAATGAAGAATAAAAAAATGACGATTTCAGCTCCATTTTTTAGTTAGAATCAATTAAAAATCCGCCTAAAATGCGGCAGCCTGACCAACAGAGATGTATGTTGCTTACATCATAGAGGCTCGCAACAGTCACCTATCATAAGGGGTCCTCCCTCGCATCCAATGGTTAGGCTCTGACGTCATACACTTTAGCCAATAATTCGGCTAGAACCGAAAATGCTTGTGGACTGACACAATCGGACGGTTTACATGCAGAATTCTTACCAAGTGATTTCTTGCGAGGCACGTGGAGTATCTGTCACTTGATAGGTAACTGTCGAGCGCTTTTATGACGTACGCATCATACACCTCTGTTGGCCGGGTTGCCGCATTTTAGGCGGATTTTCAATTGCTAACAGCTAAAAAAGGAGCCGAAATTACAATTTTTTACTCTTCATTTTCGTCTTATATTGTCACGGAGAACCAACCCTTAAATTTTCTCCCACCTGTAGTCGAACACCCTGTATATGTATTGTATAGTCTTTCGAAATTCTTAACGCGATTGGCGGATGAAACGTTTCTGCTGCTTATTTGTGCCGTTAACACTCGCACCCGTATGCAAATTGCCGTTTTTTAACGTAATTTTTAGCATCCCTTAACCCTCATGCGGCTTTTTTGGTAATTTCTGACCAATTAAAAATTGCTTTTTTCTGCTGTCTGATTGGTTTTTGGTAAACATTTTATTATTTTCATTTTAAGAATAATAAGAAATTGTATTTTTTGGTCCTTTTTGGTATTCTGTCTATCTAATACAGTTTTAATTTTCCCGAGGAATGAGTAGGCACAATATGAAATAGGATAAAATATTACAAGAATATATATTACTTATATCTTTTTTAAATTTTGAAACAAAGGAAGAAATTTCTATTTGGCTCCGACTTAAAAAGAAACGAATAAAGTTGGGAAAATTCGGTAAAGATTAACGCAAAAATAGTCGCAGCAACGTTAAAGAATCTTCTTTCATTCCTACTCCTATTTCCCGAATGTTTTCCTTCTATTCGCGTTTTAATTGTTTTCGGAAGACGAAGATGAAAGGTAAACGCGAGAAAATTGGCGGCGACATGTTTCTGCGAAATTAAAATTCAACGAAATGACGTAAATTAAACAAGCCTGTTTTTCCAACCGTCTGTTTGTCCGCCGAATGAACGAAAATATCATGGTTTTTCGATCAGTCGGTATTGGAAGAATTAAAAGCAGTCTTCTTCGTCGATTATAGCGGGGCAGTTCGAATTAGCAATTACGATTTGATGTACTATTCATAAAATCAGTCGTTCCCGGGTTCGAACGTGCACACTGGTCGATACATAGTAGCGAGCAAATGATCGTACGATTCTATTGCGCCGTGTTTACTTCCTGCGAAATAGTGCAAACTCAAAATCGTGCGCGAATGTAGTGATGTGTAACTCATGGTGGTTTAATTTTCCGGTTACGGAACACCTGCTGCAAACTTTAAACGCGGAACACCTGTTTATCTGATAATTTCGTGAAATTGTTCCAATTAATTTTAACGCCCCGCGGAAGTTTAAATGTTTGTTATAAGCCGAATTTGCAAGTTATCACACGTTTATGTCCTTGTAATTACGAAGCTTAGGTCGAAATAGCTTTCACCTATAACGACGCCGTTCCTTACTTCCGGCGTTCGGCTCGCACGCCATTGTAACGTGCCTCGAAAAATTTGCAAATTGACTGCGAAACTGGTAATACTCCGTTCAAATTATTTGATAACCATTTCACCGAGCGACTCTGCGAGCATGAACATTTGGGAACATTTTGACGCGAGGCAAATAACATTGACGTAACAAAAATTTTTCAATGATCAACGTAAATATAATTTATATATATCTGCGAAAAATATTAAATACATTTCACCAAAAGAAGTACGATTTTTACAAATCAAGTACAAATCTACTCGGTTTCGATTTGTGGATTGTTACTGCGGAATAATTTTGTCTCTCACAATTTTCTGTATAATGTGAATTATAATCAATTAACACGATTTCGCATACCAACGACGAAGTTATTTGCTAATGAATTAGAACTATTTCCATATACCGTAATGCAAATTTTGAAATATCTGTTTGCCTCGCCGAGCTTGGCAATCAAACAATACGGCAATGGCGACACCGGCCGTTAATCACTTAGGGCAACACGAATGTGCTTCCCCGCTCTCCTATTAACAAACAAAATTAGTTAATAATATAGTCTCTCTGGAAATCGGATAACTTACGCGCCGACTCAAAATTTATGCGTGCCAGCAGTGACAGATATAGCTGTTGATCAGCTCTGCTATTTTTGATCGATCTCTGCAACTCATTGTTAAGTTATACAGAATTTTTCCATAGGCACAAATAATTTAATATTCAGTGAACCAGCAATTATAATAAAAATAAGTAGCTGTAATTTCAAACGGTAAGAACATTAAACGAGTTTAAGAATACTACCATATTGTTTTCAACCTATTGAAATTTTTAGTTCACTTCAGTTTGCTGTAATTCGAATGGAAAATTTTGATTTTACATAAAGATTCGCAATCTACCAATGAATCTTTGTTACGTTCACATTTTCATACTTCGAATACTGATACAATTTTTCCCATAATAACTTAATTTTAAAAATTTGAATGATTATAGGTTAATTAGGAATAAATACTATGCTTTACAAGTCGATTTAACAGTTCTCTAATTTTTCAACGGGTCATATGTGACGTTTATAAAAATGCTCCTATTTTGACTTTTTTAATAAAAATTGATGCGGTCACAAGAAAATGGTAGTCCTACACTATCTATGTCACAGCACGGACCCGAGGATTGGGCTTAGATCAAGACTTTACTGTACATGATCAACATGTAACACATGGCACGTGCAAGTGACGCGTTCTCAACCTTTCATAACTTTATCATTATGCAGGAGAACAATGGTGTCTGACTATTAAAGAGAACAACAGCAAGCTAATTAGTTTCGGCGAGAATTTTGCATGGTTCGCTTTCCCATGTCATGGAAATAAAGTCGTGGCGAATTAGGTCGGTGTTCTTTGAACAAGCAGCTCGCCTATTTTCACGCATGTTTTACGACGCGACTCGTGTTGTCTTTAATAATGCGAGAATTATCTTCTTTTTTGTTTTCCCGTCGTTTGTTTTTTCTTTCGCTCTAAACAAAGGAAGACAAAGTTCGTCCGTTTATACTTATGAACGTTTAATGTCGCGCTCGTAATAAAATAGGTGGTCACAGTATAATCCTTTTTTGTCTGCGATTATAACCGGTGCTCATAGAAGTAATTAAAACATAGTGGCACAACGTGCTGCATGCTTATGCTGTCTTGAATTTGATGATAAATTGGTTCGATAAAAATGTTGAACCCAGAAAAATGCATGTAACATAGTTTCTCTACCTTACACTGAGACATGCATAATAACGGCATTTCGTTAATATCATTATTTGTTCTTTACTAAATTCACGTATATTGTTGATAAATATCTAAAATTAGAATGCTTATTTATAACTCTCTACAAACACGGACAGTAATCGACTATTTATTTCCTATTAGGTCATTAACATCATGGTCCTACGAATAACGAAACACGTGTTTCATTTTCATTATTCCCACAGGTACCTAATTAATCGAAGCAAATACACGGTTAATGAATTATGAACAGTCCGTTTGTAAATGAACTACCCCTATAGTTTTCTAAAAACAGAACAGTCAATAGGCCATTGTATTCGTAAATATAGTATTCTGAGATTTAGGAAGCCTTTGAAGATGTATTCTCATTCATGAGCTACTTTGAAGATGTATTACGAAATTTCATTTAATTTCAAATAATCTTGGCGTTCATTTCGAAAGTTTAAATTAAAGGGATTTTTAATTAAATTTAAAAAATCTTGAGTGAAATTAAATTTAAAAAATCTTGAGTGAAATTAAATCTAGAAAATCTTGAGTGAAATTAAATTTAAAAAATCTTGAGTGAAATTAAATTTAAAAAATCTTGAGTGAAATTAAATTTTTCAATTTTTTATTTTTCGTGAATTAGAAAAAGAGCTTTCAATAAAAAATATGTTTGGGAGGCTGTTACTCTGGCATCTGTGAAGATTTCGCAGCGAAATAATTCCTGCAAATTGTAGAACGTATGCAGCTTCACCCAAGGCAATTGTTTAGAGGAAAGATTCATGGATTTGTTCGTGAAAAATTCTGGAAGATCTTTTCAAACGATTAACTGGGCACGAACCCTTAACGGGATCTTGAATTATTAGTCGCAGCTTCGTTCCGAGTGTACGCTACACGGGCAAGTGTTAATTTTCTCCATTTCACATTTGTATTCCGCTTGTCCTCCGATTATTGATGGGGCTTTCGTGCGTGAAAAAGGTGTGTTGCGCAATTTTGCCGTTAAATAGTGGCGGGAATGAGAAATTTCGGGCAACATTTCACGGGTACCATTCCGAACACGTTTTGCGTCTGGGGTGCAGTTGCTTCCGAGCGCGGGGGATCATTTCTTACGTGGCAAACAAAGAAGAACGAAGTAACTGGGTCGTTTCGGCGAGGCGCGATTGTTCAACGTCGCCCGCTGCGCTTAAGAATGCGGTTTTGTATTTATCGTAATGCACTTTTCATTCACTTTCTACCGACCTCCTTAAAATCCTCTTCGCAACCTGACAGCTCCGCGAATGCCGGATAATGTAGCTTTTTACCTTCACTTTCGGAATTGCCGCCGCGCACGAGCCTGTTACTCACACATTTTTTCAGATTTTTACTGCGAAACAACTGCTGTTACGCAGACAGTTTTTCACAAGATTTTCCACGAAAAAAAATTCTGTTGCTCAGGCATCGTTCAAGATTTTACAGTAAAAGAATTGCTGTTTCTTACGCATTTTTCAAGATATTTACTGCGTAACAACTGCTGTTGCTCATGCATTCTTTAAAATTTTGCAATGAAAAAAATTGCTGTCACTCAGGCACTCATCGAAATTTCGTAACAAATAAAAGTATTGTCACCCGAGCGTTTTCCAAAAATGTTCAGGTCAAAAGATTGTTACAAGTACTTCCAGAGCACTCGTTTAAGAAAGAAAGTTCGTTGAAGTTCTCGAAAAAGATAAGGACCATGCTCAAGAAGTTATCTAGCGTATCTTAAAAGAATTAAATCTTGCTACTCGAATGTTGCAGTTCAAACGCTATCGTTTCCTTTCCGAGTTCGAGATTATTTCTGAAGACTATTTGAATACTTTTCAAACACGTTTTTCTTCTGGTGATTTTTTTTCGGCAGATCAATTATATCGCGAGGACCACACACCGATCTCCCAGCTTACGTTAGCGAAAGCTCTGAAAGCGACTGGCAAAGTAAATTCTCGTCGAGCATACTAAAGACGGTCGTAATTCGTTCAACGACGAGCGTCCCGTGACTCGAATCGAGCGAGACATTATTTCTACGAATGTCGAGGAGTTCTTTTTTGGAAATGCTTGTCCACGCGAAGAAGAACGAAAGACTTCTAAATAACAAAACAGAACAAAAGATTTTTTAAGTGGACACCCGTACAGCCAGGTATTGGCATAGTTAAAAAAAAGTCGCGATTCCGGCGGAACAGGCAGGAAAACGTTCTGTTTAAAAACCAGTTTGGCGAAGGGGAAGAAAGGGAAAAAGTCCGCGGAACCACGGTAACGAAGTTTTGCGAATCGAGTGGAGGGGCTGGGGGCGGGGGATTCAAACATTTTCGTTGGCGTTTTCGGTCGTTCTTTTTCCCAGCGAGGGGTGTTCAATTTTTATTTTTTCGGCGGGATAACTCCCAGCGAAATCCTCGAACGTGTTGTTACATCTGGCTAACCAGAGTTATTGTGTATTCCCGCGTGAAGTAATATAACCGACGAGCCCGGTCCGTCCGACGGGAAAACGTCAGGTTGACCGGTAAAGATTGAAATTTAAGCCGCTTCCTATGTATCCCATGTTCAATTACACATGCTTATACGCGTGAAGCGCTTTTTGACGCGGTGATGTAAAAATGCGCTTGTTAAAAAAACGAGAGCGACAGAGAAAGAGAAATAGGGGACGGATAGGGCAGGCAAGAGAGTACGAGGGGGGAAGAGAAGAGTAGAATAGTCGAGAGAGAGAGAGAGAGAGAGAGAGAGAAGCGTACAACACGGTGAAAACGTTGGAATGGAGGCTGCGTACCGGATTGCGAGCTTTTGTAGCGGGCACACATAGCACGACACATTGTGAAACGGATTGGCTGGTCGGATCTGTCACGCGGTATCTCGACTGACAAGAAAGACGAAACAACCAATAAACTGTTCCTGAACCTTTTGTCGTGTACCGGCGGTCGCGTAATGTTGCTATTCGAATTGAAAATACCTCGTCAGCGCGTTCGAATTGTTACAGACGACTGTTCTTGATCATCGCGCGAAACACGTGACTGCGAAGTTCTTTGATGACCTGCGACCGGATACCTGAACTGGCTAACCGATACTCTTCGGAAACTGATCCCGTGTCGCGTAATTAAAAGTACAAGGACTGAAATTAACGCTGTATCAACTCTAAATTTCCGATTCAACCCGTCAGGGACGACGATGGATTGTCATCGTTTGTCTCTGTATGATCGACGGTGTACGATGTCACCGATGTTACAATAATATCGCGACGACGTAGACTTTTTCATATTTGAGCCGTTCATTGCACAAATCGCTTAACTCCATAAAACGAAAAGTTGAGAAATGCGATGAAATAATGTACATTGTTTTTTTAAATTTTCTTTATAATATAAATTCAAATAAATATTGTAGAATGCATAAATACTGACGTAGCTTTCATCTAATGGTATATAAAATTAATAAGGAAGAATAGCCAAAAAATAATCGTCAGTAATGTTACAATTTTTATGTGACTGGTGGAGTTAATCGATTTGTGCAATGAACGGCTCATATATCCCAAATGCCTAGCCGATAAAAATCCTAAACTAAATTAACTAAACTAACCTAAACTCCTCTACTCCTGTATGCCAAACCTTTCGTTCTTTTATCCCAATCAATGTGCTTGTTTTAATATTTTTACTATTGCAATCAAAAGAATCCGAAGAAAACCATAAACGTTTTCTTGAGCTCGACTTTCTGTTGATAAATCGTATTGAAGAACCATCAGATGATTCACTGTTTTCCACATCCACATTGTTATTAGTCTCACTCATCTTGATTACAACGGTATAATATTTATTTCTTTAAAACCACTGACAAATTGAAATAATTGTTTATAATAATTCAAACCCAAATACGATCTGGAAGTGATGTTGAAAAGGCTGAAAAAATATGTAGTCCGTGCAGTATTGGTAAGGTATATAGTAGAAGTTAAAACATACCCAATTAAAATTTATTCTTAAGAATAATTAATTTGACTTCACAAGTACTTGATCCTGCGGCAATTAGACTGTGACTGACTAATTTATCTTACTTTAATTTTGATAAAACGGCACTAAAAAATTTACCGTTATCTTTCAGCGCTTGCTAGTGCATTTGAGTTGCATTATTGCAACGATTTACATTGGAGTACGGAGTTAATGAAAATGGCCTCTGAAATGAATTATTTATTATTCAATGGGCAAAAAATTTTGTCGTTTAATGATGTTAATCATTATTATTCGGGAAAGTTATTATAAATATAAAAAGTTATGACTATACCAACTGTTTCGACACTTAAATTTAAGATTTTTCAAAAAGTGGAGTTAATCGATTTGTGCAGTGAACGGCTCATATGTCCTAGCTACGATTTTATGCATTCATGGCAGAAATGAGTAAATGTAACTTAACACTAAACCTACCAGGCACAAACCCTACAAAAGTCTTATAGAAGACTCTGATTGGTCCGTGTGTTTCGTTAATAAATCGTTAACTAAGCCACGGAGAACATTTTCGCAAAGGAAAAAGTTACTTCAAATGATCTCAGGAATCAATTCGGAACACTCTGAGTCACGTTTAGTGCTTACCGTAGTTCTACGCAGAACGTAGTTGCAACCCAATAATACGCGAAAAGAGATAATTCCCTTTTGTATTAGGTTGTTGCATGAGATAACTGATATTTTCAAAATGGTTTACTATAACCGTGCAAGTTATAGCATTTTTTGATGGAAACGCTTCATAAGATTTGCATTCTAAAATCGGGCGTTTCATATGCAACAACCTAAGAACACGGCCGTGTATGGTTTTATGCAGCATCTTATAGTATTGTCGCGGATTGCACGGCCATCCCGCCCATTCGCGGATACACCACGGCGAATACGCTTGTAGACAGGTGACCCAGGACCTAGCTCAGACTTTGCGTTATTTCCTCCCGTATAAATTCCCACGTAACCGAAAATTTACAAGGGAAATACAACGGCCGAGCCGGACAATCTATCCAACTTTACTACTCGTGATTTAATCCCTTTAAGCTCGCGGCCGGTCCACACCCCGCTGGGAAAAGACAGTGAAGTCATCACCAAATGTTTAAATATAGTGGTCAGGCGCGTGTACGAATTATAGCAGTGGGATTAAGCGGTCGCGTCGGTGGGACCCGGTGTATGAAAGAAAACGGTTTCAATTCGGTTCCGGAGTTTCAACGGGCCGGTCTCGGGCATTAACACTTTGTACCACGTTTAATCCTGTTATCTTCCGTTTCACTCATTCTCGGATATTATTTTTTCGTTTTTGCTCGTCCGTATCGTGTTACCGACGCTAAACCAACCTGTAAATTTTCTGTGCTTTCTGTGTTTACCGCTAAACGGTAATGCTTTCAACATTATTCTTGGGCATATGTGCAAAGCTTTTTCTTTATCGTTTATTTGACTGTGTTATCGCTAGATTTTTAAATCAAATTTTTCTGCGTCATCGTACGACGTTCCAAAAAGTTTCCTCATGTTAATCGCAGAATATAGTACGTGAAAACAAAGAAATTCTTATCAGCTTAGAATTTTATTATCAGACGAAGAAGCTTTAGAAATTAGCGTGGGAGAAATTCTGCACAAATAATAATTCATGCAATTGTCTTTATTATTATTATGTCTCAACAATGGATTGATCAATCGTTTCCAAATTTTACAAATTTTTGTAATTTCATTTTAAAGTACCGCAATTGGCCCATATTTTTCAAAACATGCTCTATAAAAAAATATGAAACTCGCGCAATTCTGATAATTTTACTTAAAAGTAATGACAGATACACTTTAAATACCAGTAAATATGTACGCATAATCTTTGTGTAAGGAGTTTGATAGTTTTTCTCGAAAACCAGAATACCCCTTATGTTCCTTTTTCAGTTCCCGGTGTCCTAGGATCGAGAGAAACAGTGTTTACCTCGCATAAAAATCTCCGTTCTATTTGTAGGACAGATTCGTATGATTTTGCACATCGCCTCGCAGTATTGCGGCAGAGTGTAGGCAAAAGTGGCGGTCCACAAATACGTCTAGAATATTCAATGCGAGGACCGTCGAGCTTCGCGCACAGTGTCCAAAACGTAAGAATTCCCCTGTACTCGGATCATAAATGTATATATGGAAATGGAGCTGTGTGCGCGCGCGCCGCACCGCAGCGTTAATATTCATACTACCCCGTACACAAGTAACCACCTGCGCCTGCTATAATAATTCGCGCTTAAGTCTGCAATTACCGCAGTAAATATAGAAATCTTGGATTACGAGGGTCGCGTCTAGTCGCGGAATCTTACGAAACGTTAAGGCAATCTCCCTACACCCCCCCTCCTTCTCAAATTTAATGAACGATCGGGTACCCCCCCCCCCCTTCCTCATCCGGAAATTTAATTGAGTATCCCTATCATTAACGCGAGGGATTTACCGACACATAATAGCGAACTTGTTAACAACGTCGTAAACCGCGAGTAAAGCTGCTACGCCCGCACGTTTTCGTCAGAGGAAGTTGTTTCTGCGCCGATGACAATGGCGGTCGGTGATTAGAGAACTCCCATTGACTATGGGACTTTTTGCGGCGTGGTCGTCGATGTTACGGACTTCGAGAACGATCATTCCCGGGCTGAAGTCGAATCGATGACATGATTGATGTTCATTGTTCGAATTTCTTCTATTTTTTTTCGAAAAAATTTTTATTGTATAAATGTGTTTGTAAACAGTGTACATTATTTCCGTTACTATTAAAGGCAGATGTACAGGATGTGCATCTGTTGGTAAGAATGAGGCCAGTTGCTCGACTTCTACAGTTTTCGAATTTCAATTCATTGTCTCATCTTCAAGGTCATGGTTCGATAGGCTTTCCAACTCGTCTCGACGACGACTACGACTTCGCATCATAAAAAGCAGATGTTAATTTGCGCAAAAATGCCGATGATCTTGAAAAGAGCATAAATATGACCTTGAAAGAACTTTTTCTTATCACCATCAGATAAAATAATTTAGATGTTCCAGTTAAAAGGAACACCCTGTATAGTTGGTGGTGGTGTGCGTCGTACTTCAACACTTGGGATAACGTTCCTCAAGATTTTTGTTGTGTGTAATAAACATATTTGTACTCTTAGAGATACAAAAGTATTTGTATCCCTTTATTGGATACAACTTGTTACGATGAAGTTGAACATTAGCCCTGGATTAAAAAAATAAACAGCCTTTTCATAAAAGTGTCAATTGGAACAATTGAATGTTGTAATATCATTGTAATATCTGACAACTGTTTCAATTAATAAATTCAATGCAATTCAACTATAATTTTCGTAATTTCTGTGTTCTGTTCCTTTTTAACGGAAGATATGCATTTTTTAAATGAAAAGAGTTCAATTATATTTGTGTTATTATTCTGACGACTTAGGAGCCGGCGATTATTTACGGAAACCATTTTCATTCAAATAGGGTAAGAGACTCAATTACTGTGCCTATATTAATTATACTTATTTCTAAAGTATAATGATTATCAAAAAGAAATAATACATTTTTTTTCATTAAAATCAATTAATCTATATGCTATATGTCTCTATTTTTAATATTCATTGTGCTTTAAAAATATATATACATAATATAGACACAGTAATTGGTACCCCACAGTAATGGGGTTCCTTACCCTACTCGAAGTAGTAGTTGAGAACTGTGCTTGCAAAGTTAAGCTTGCAATCCTCTTATTATTATTATAGGGGGGGGGGTTTAAAAATTCGAAGCTACTCGGAATAGTACTTTAGGCAAAGAGCATTAATTAGCAACATACCGAAACTAATGTTGAGGTACATATATCGACCATACTGAATCCTTTAAGTATTTGATATTTTGCTAAACGTTGAAACAAATCTAGCTAAATAAGATGAAACATTGGCTAAGTAAAGAAGACAATGGTATTTTTATCTTGAAATATATTTAACAGCTCGGTGTAATCGTGTCTTGAAATAATAGTCTATTTTTGAATGAAGTGCTTTACTGGAAGGAAAGATTTTCTCCAGTATTGTTCACTGGGAAAATTGGCGTGTATCTCTCGGCGTTCGGGGCGAAATCAATTAGAAGTTCGAATTCGGTAAACCGCCCACGAGGAAACGCGCCAATCGAATCGCGTCTTTAACTTTCTTGCGAGATAGTCCACGCTCGTTCGGAACACCCTTCGAGAGACCCGTCCGAAAACGTTTGCGCGACAACGATCAGAAATTCAGTCGAAAATAACGTTCGGAAACATCCGCGAAGCATTCGTTCAA
Organism: Halictus rubicundus; assembly: GCF_050948215.1. NCBI lineage: Eukaryota > Metazoa > Arthropoda > Insecta > Hymenoptera > Halictidae > Halictus > Halictus rubicundus. Next base: position 12,385,697 of record NC_135151.1, read on the forward strand.
AACCTCTCGAAGCGTTCAATCGAAAAATATTGAATTTCTCGCCCGACAAGTCGCCACCGTACGCTCTGTCGGGCCGCGTCGAATCAATCCCCTAATTTTAATTATGACGGACAATAAGTCACGAATCAAACGCTCATCAGAGGATTCCCTTTCGCTTTTATTTTCATCGTACACATCGCATTTATTTTGTAATCATTTGTAACCGCGTTTACAATCACTAGATGTTATAGTATGCGTATACTGATTGTAATTTATGAATTATAGAGATTATCTTTAGATCACAATTGCGGTCCCAATTATTTATAATTGTATTACTGTATTCTTCGTATTAATAGAATTGTACAATTTTAGTTGAATTTATATTCCTTGGCATTTTTCCGGTTTTTATTTTTTACGGTCTAAGAGGTACGCCACCGTGTCTCAAAAATGCTTGTGGAAAATTAATGTTTCTTTTACAGTATGCACCGAGTACTTCGATGATCATTTTGAAATGCAATTCTCTTGGACTTAGGATTGCTCGATTTCTCAGTTTTTTTTTTTTTTGCTAACGGGTTTCGAGTATTTTCTTCTTAATGACATGAAAGGGGGGGGGGGGATTCGAGTTTGATGCGATTATAATTAAAAATTTGCAGTAATCGAAGTGAAGATTATTAGTCCATAGCTTCCTTAATAGGATTGAGAAGACAATCCCCACGGCTTTGATTTCGCGATGGTACAATTTCCCTTTAGTCGCTCGTGCCGTGTAAGCGACTGTCGGAAGGATTTGCACAGCGAACAATGCGCAACGGGAACTGCTTTACAACCTGACTTGGTGGTATGAAAACCATTGCAAATGAATCTTAAAGAATCTTATCTCTCTGGAAAATTCATTCAGGAGGATTTGATAAAGAACTTTCTACAAATTGTAAAATTACACGTTCGAAGCACACTAGAGGACATGTTTGAGGCTGTTGTTAATACAGTTCGGTAAATTTTATTATTAATTTTTTAACCGAGGATGACGAGCTGACTCGTCATTTGTGTTTGTTGTCACCCGTTAAAATTTTGTCATTTTCTTTTTAATTCAACAAATATTAGGTTGTCCCAAAAATTTCTTTAAAAATGTACGCGTTTGTTAAAGAACACTTTTATTAACGTTGCATTATTCCCTACTACCAAATCTGTGAGCTATTACACAGTTACGCAATTTGCTTTCTCTGAAAAACTAATTTGAACTTGAAAACGGAAACAAACTTTTGGGACAATCTAATATTTCAAAACTGGAGATTCAATTGGAAAAACATCGTACAACTACAGGTACCGTCTGTAATGGAAGGTGAAGAGTGATTACTTCTGTGTCTTCGGTGACTGTTTCCGTTCCTGGGAACTTTGTGCGTTAATAATACAGTAGATTTCGGTAGTTTCTGTGTGCACCGAAAGTTACCGACACAACTTCGAAACTGACGTTTGAGCGATAAATCCAAAGATGGGAATTGTCTACTTAAGAAAAATTTCAAACTAAACATTACGTCTGAAAATTTTTGTATATGTTCCTCAAGGTACCACCTAAATATAATAAAAATTTCACACGTCTATATTTACTAGCTTGGATATTAAAAATTCTTGAGAAAATACCTATTTGCAACTGAATTAGCGGGTACCCTCTAACCCAACGGTAGCAGGAGTTGGGTCCATTCAGACCCAGGGACATAAACGTACCGCCTGAACAGCTAAATACATTGACTCGAATAAAAGGATTAACACAGACTTCAGAGAATTATATTAAAAAGAAAAAACAAAATAAATTCAAAAAAGCAACTCAAACGAATCCAGCCACCATAAAAACAGCTTCGAAGAATGATTTTATGTATGTTTAGTAAAAATGTGTAGTTGAAACACAAAATAGGAGGAACGTCAGATAAAGTCAACATTATACTCGCACATTGTTTACAAGCGAATAAAGTTATTAAAAGAAGGAATAAATCTCAGCAGACGATTTTTATTTTGCACGATGATCCGCAGTCTACTAGTAATCGCGAACGAAAGAATGATCTCGGAGTAAAGTAATGAGAGTACGGTGTAGGGGTTCGGCTAGAAAAGTTTTCCCGGGTGGAACCGAAGTTGGCGGCGGACTGGAATGACCTAGGAGCGAGGAGAAACGCTATGACAACACTTTTGGTGACGCATCCACAATTACGACGCTATTACGGTCGCTAACGTAACACGGTTCCCCCGCCGCGGCAACTTCTTTATTCCCCGAAAAGTCGTTTGGGCCCCAGGGGGCACAAGGGTGGAGGGTAAAGTCGAAAACTCGGTAAGAGCCCCGATAACCAGTAATCGCACGCGAGGTAAAAAGAACGACGCGCGTATCTTTGCCCTCTCTCCCTCCCTCTCTCTCCCTTTCTCTCTCTCTCTCTCTCTCTCTCTCTCTCTCTCTCTCGCTATCTCTATCTCTCTCTCTCTGCCAACCACCCCGTTTCAGTCTTGACGTCAAGCGTCAAGTAGCACGTGCTCAGCAAGAATCGTCAGTTATTTTAACCGCTACCCCGCTAGCAATAATTGTCGCTGGGAGCTAAGAGCGCACTCTGGCAGGGGGGCCACGCGGCAACGGGGGAGGGGGGGAACGTTTATGACCATCCGCAGATAGTCGTATAACCGGGGAAAAAGAGACAGCATGATGAAGAGAAACAGTACGAGTGGAGGAAAAACGGGTGGACGAGACGCGCCGGGGGAGAAAAAGGAGAAAGTCGCGCGGGACGAGAAGGAGAGTCGAAGCGGAAATGGAGCGGAGCAGGAAGAGCAGGACCGTGCTGGAAAAACAGAGAAAGACGGAGACCAAGACAGGCAGAGAGAGCGAGAGAGAAGAGATCTGAAAAGAAGAAAAAGAGAGGGTAGATGAACGGGAGCCGTATATCGAAGAGAGAGAAACAAGAAGCGAGATCTGGAAAAAGAGAGGAGGAAATGATGCGGAGCGAGGGGAATGGAGTGAAGTGGAGGCGAGAAAGATCGAAGAGAAAAATAGAAAAAGTACGGGGAGGAGAGAGAGAGAGAGAGAGAAAGAGAGAGAGGGAGAAGTAGACGTGACCGTGGGTCAAGGGTCGTGTCGTGTCCTCGGGTATAAGGAGTCGCAAGCGAATAACGTGCTATCCCACGTCTCCCACGGGGATCTGACCACCGAGGCCATCGTTGGCAAGAGAGTATTGCTGCCGATCAGCTCTGACCCTTCTTCAAACGTTTTCTCGGCTGCCCCGTTCTTACACGTCTACTTTTCTCCCGTGAGTGCCACTATTCCCGATGTCGTTGAAACAAACTCGAACCCACCCCCGCTCACCAACGAAAACTAACCGGCCGACCTGCGGGAGGAATCCAGATCGTGTTATTCCACGAGCCTCCACGTGCTCGACGCAGCCGCCGCTCCCGAGTTTCCCGGATATCCACCAGGAGTAAATGTTTCTTTCCCCGATGACGGGATGATTCAGACGGCTCCGATCCTTCGAGCTACTCGCGGCTAAGACCTGCGGACGGAATTGTTTCTGACGGTTCAGGTTCAGGTAATGCGGAACATCTTCTTCTTCTTTTTCTTCTTGTTCTTCATCATCTTTATCCTCAATTCCGCCTCCTCCTTCTTCTTCTTCTTCTTCTTCTTCTTCTTCTTTCTTGTTTTACGCCGTATCGATTTATTCTACCGGCCGCTAGCGACGATTTTAGGATAAGCTAAATTTTGTCGAACATGCCGATCTATTTTAGTGGGACTGGATATAGGTATTCGGCAGTATCGATTCTCGAGGTAGAGATGGATTAAACGATTCAAGAGCGATCATTAGGCACGTTTACTCGGAAAGTCGCACGGAACGGAAAACAGATGAAAAAGAAAAGCGCGCAGCCAGGACCGAGCGGAATTTCTTTAATAATGACTCATCCACAAGAGGCAGCATACGTTGCATGCCCGGGCTGATTTTCAACATGATGAAATTCAACAATTCTTTTTGTATGTATTACAGATGGGAGTGATGAGCGAATGGAAGATGTGAATGTTAAGATAAAATTGTGTTGGTTAGGTTTATGTAAACTAAGTACAATTTTTTAGCCGTGAGGCTGAAATAAAGTATATTATTATTATTATTATTATATTATTTTATTATTACTTTCCTCAAACAAATTCCTTGAGGTAGCCCGTTGTGTTTTTACGCGATCTTACAAGATGAGGGCTTTGTCTGATATTATAATTATATTTTCGTCTTTTGAGCTCTGCTATTCTGCACTCGTATAGTATGAAGTGGGTTAACCCATTTGCATCATAAGGAAATATGAAAAGAGGGCCTTTATCATCAAACTTTTTTTTAATTATATTTATGTACAAAAATGACTACATGTAAAAGAACTTCATATTACAGCATTAGAAGAAAAAATAAATTGAGCGTATATATACGCTAATGATGAAAATGAGTTAATGAAACAAAGGATATAATAGCTAATTCTGTCGAGCCAACTTTTTAAAACAATATCCGCGTTAACCACAGTATCTTTTATGCGATGAAAACATTTTTCTCTCGGAATTGATAAAAGAGAATAGCTTTTACTGTTACCGAGTTTTATCGTTAAAAATGACAGCTACTTGAACTAAAGATACGAATTTGGATTCGACGATCGTCGCTTCTTTCCCTTATAAAAATATCATTGAATCGATATCAGACACATCAGTCTATCTAATGTGTGAAGTTTGAAGCAATTTGGTCTGGGTAATTTTATAGATGTTTTGCAAACGGTTCTTTGTCACGCGAACACATTTTACTGAAAATCATTGAGCTATTCCGAGCTTTTAATCGATAGAGTAACTATCCGGCGAATATAATGCTCTTTAACGAAAAGGAGTATACATATTGAAAATTGAAAAACAATGGATTTCCTACATTATCAATTAGGTTCATCGTTTATCATTGGACTGCGAACTTATGTGCAAAATAAAAATTGTTTGAATTAATTGCAAGGTATAGAATGCATGTAAGACGTTCAGTTCTCTTTTTAATAATTTTAGGGAGTTGAAACTGATGCAACAGTGTTTCTAAATTCTTTAAATGTCTACTGTGTTGCATTTGATCCATCCATTTTTTCCCATGTCTTATGATCATATGTAATGTCTTACGTTCGCAGCTTCTTCGATTTTGCAATTTTTCTGCAGTTTCGAAACCGTGACCGATCGACATAACATTGACTGGTCAATAATTAACCCAATGCAACCATAAATATCTCATTGTCAGTCAGTGTACCCTTTATCTCTGGAAAAAAACTAGCATGGTCTTAAAATAGATATATCGATCGAGTAAGTAAGTCGAGTTCGGTAAGCATACACTGATTTTAGCAATCGCAAATCAGGATACTATACTCTAGGGAATTAAATACAGCTTGTCAAAATTGTATTATCAAAACTAAATTTAACTTTAATCAATTTAATTTAAAACGAATTTTTTTTTAGTAAGTATATGGGAACAGTTTCGACGAATTCACCGATTCGCAGGAGTTTCGGCGACAGAAATTCAGCGGAGTGTGGCGCACGCAATTTGGCAATTCAAATTTCTCGGGAATTTTAGAAAAACGACGTGCCGTTTCGTCAGCGAAATTTTCGATGCAGTTATATAACGCGCCGCCCAAGAATTGCCGTGTTGAACGCGTCGTTTATAATGTTACGATTCCATTTAGTTTTGAAATGCATACGTAGATACGCGTGACAACTGTTTCCATCCTTCCCCTTCCGTTCGACTGTTTCTCCGGTTTATTCTCTCTATACAGAGGCAATTCTTTTTATATGTTCCGCCTTGACAAGCAAAAAGGCAATCACGGCAACCGTTTCGAGATAATTGCATTTTTAAATTGAAATGCGTGACGGTTCCTACGTACCCTCCCCGCCGTCACACAGCACGCTGCACAGTTAAAATTTTTCTATTCTTTTCGCTCTGTCTAAGTCAGGAACGCGTAACAATTATTATCGAATTCGTTAACCGAACTTTCCGGATCCGAACGTTTTACCGGTCACTCCCGTTCCCCGCAAACATGTTATTATCAGTTCTAATGAGACCGAATGACAACACGACTGAATTATTTTAATTGCAATGTGTCTGAATTTCCGGCGAATGATTGTTAGCGGATAACGTTTAATTATAATTACAGAACATCGGTCCGTGCCGACAATTCCCCGACAAATGACATTATTTTCGCGAGCACTCGCGGTTTCGAACGCTCGTCCAATAAGGGTAACTACTGCCCCTGGCAAAAATGTATTCTGACCAAAACAAATCAAATGTTTAGCATTGTAATTATTCAGACTTCCAATGTGGGAAATATTTCCGTTAACGATAACAGCGAATGTAGTGGTAAAATATGTCGGTGTTCGACTACAGGTGAGAGACAATTTAAGGGGTGGTTTTCCATGGGAATATAAAACGAAAATGAAGAATAAAAAAATTGCAATTTCTGCTTCATTTTTCAGTTATTAACAGTTAAAAATTCGCCTAAAATACGGCAACCCTACCAACAGAGGTGTATGTTGCGTACGTTATAGTAGCGCGCGGCAGTCACGTAAACAAATATGTGCATTTTTGTGAATACCTGCACTTGCGAGGATTTCATTCAATATTTACGGACACAATAGATCTGTGCAAACCATTTTATAGTGATCACGAGTAAATTACTTATGCGAGCCTGATTCGAAAGTGAAAAGGCATTGATCCCCTCTACTCGGTGATTCCATAAGGCAGATATTAGAAATACCCTTGTGCATTTTAACGAGTAGGCAAGTGCAATGTCGTCTAACGATTAATTTGTGAAACCTTAAAACATTTTCACCTCGCTGGGGCCTCAAATGAGAACCAAGGTAAGCATGTATTTGTCACTTGATACGTGGCTGTCGCGCGCCTCTATGACGTACACAACGGACACCTCTGTCGGTCGGGTTGCCGCATATTAGGCGGAATTTTAATTGCTAACAACTAAAAGACGAAGCCGAAATCGTATATATTTTCTTCTTCATTTTCGTGTTATGTTGTCGTGGAGAACCACCCCCTAAATTTTCTCCCATCTGTAGTCGAACATATAGAAAATACTAATATAAAAATGTTTGTTTTTCTCAATGTACAGAATGAGCAGATCAGACACTGCTTTAAGGGAGGGTTCAATTACCCTCAATCTTTGTTGGTAGAAATATTAAAAAATGGTTCTAAAAAGCAAGATAATCCACATTTTTTAAAAACATCAATACCTCTTTATATCACGTTTGTCATATGTTCATTTTGTTCATATTTAATACACACCCAAGTAATTCGTTCAACAATTCGCTACCATCTATATATCCAATATTCTCTGCCAGGGGTAGTAGTTTTACGTATTGTTTTCTGTACTGTTAATTGTACCGTTTTGTGCAACAATTTTCGGGAAAAATATTGCTGACGGTTCAGTGAGAACTAGTAGACTGTAGATTTTTATGCATTTACAGCATTATATTATATTATATTTATAGCACTTATGCATTAAGATTAGAAAAATTTAAAAAACTAAACCCTTAAGCGAAGAAATGAATTTTGAATTAACTCCTGTTTCCCACAATCGATGAAGAATACTTTGATCTTGCGTGATACACAGTCAAATAATTAGATTTAGCATTACTCGAAAGATTTATACAGGGTGTTTCCGAAATCGTAATACAAGCGACCGGATTCGGCATGTTGAAATAAGTGGGAAAAAAAGGAACAACATTTTTTTGTTCGATACTTCGTCTTCGTGAAAGATGCAGGAAGTGGAATTGGTCGGTACGCGATCAGCCGCGTCAGACGCTGCATTTTCAAATTCGATTTTCCGGAAAACGAGATGTCAAACGAAAAAATGTTATTCCCTTTCCTCGACTTGTTTCCGTATGCAGAGTCACCAACTGGGTGCTTGTATTTCAAACTTTGTAGAAATTATTTTTCTGTTCCTTTTTCTGCAAATTTGTTCGCGAATGTGTCTATTTGCATAAAGATCCGCAGTCCACCGAAGATATACTACCGGTACAGAGATGAAACATTGAAAAGGTCGATCGCGACGCGGCAGTCGAATCACGGCGCGGATATTTCATACGATTTTTAAATAAAAGCATATTGCCATAAATGCGATACAGTTTCGCGAGCGATTTTAAACATCATCGGTGAACGTTCGCCGGGCGACTCATCGGCGGAATCGTACCGTCTTCATTAAATATTCATACGATTCGTATTTGCGCGAAACACATATAATCGAAGCCGACGAGAAATTAATTCTGAAATTAATATCGGAGGGTTTCTATTAAGTGTAACCCGTGAAAATTAATGTGTCTTTTAATCATGAATATCGATAAGGCGACGCTACAAGCAGATTCTAATTAAAATTAATGAATTTAAACTGATTTGGTGTGCGGTGGTGGCATGCCGCCGAGAGGATGCCCCAGCAACGGGCGCCATGGAGGGCACTTATCATTTTGTTTAACCGGCTGACTACGATTTTAATGAGTTTTTCACGTGACTCCCGCCGAAGATGTTCTTTTATCGATTTTAATACTCGCGCGCTAGCGAGCCAACGCACACACGCACGCGTTTATGCCGGGGGACAGTCTGAAAAGCCGCTTGTCGAAGGAAATTATGAAACGAGCGTATCGTCATTCGAGATACGTATTAGAAAGTAAATATTCTGCTCGAAAATATACAGCTCGAAAAGCAGACAGATATTTTATTAATTTTTTAGATGGAAGTGCGGGTTATGGTTAATAAAATGGACCACAGATTTTTACGGATTTATAACTCGATCAAATTTTTAACGTACGAAGCAACGTTTCATTGGAAAAAAACCTTCAAGTCGATGAAAGAAACATTTTCCCTAGTTTCACTTTTTAACACGTATGAATTTTATTCGACACAAAAAAAAATATGAAATTTTCCATCGGATAAGCTTCTGTTCCTTTAGTCTGATAATTCTGAAGATGTATGGAAACGGAAATTTTCAGTGATACTTGCAGTGTAATGATAACAAATGACATTAGGTTTTCAAGAGCCATTTATTCTTTCCTGTGCAACTGTGAAGGATTAAGAGGATTTTCAAGTATCAGGAGTACAAAGATATACTTTCCATGCGCGGTTAACGATATGCTGCGAAAAACATCAGCCGGTCGAGGGAAGCTTCATACGCGAGATAAAACACAAGTTGAAATACTCGTTCTACGGGGGTGGGCGAAGCAATTTGTTTTTCGCTGAATTTCCGCTGTCAAGATTGATTCCCCGATGGACCGTGTCGGTCCGGCGAACGTTCTCGGGAGGGTAAACAAACATTCCGGTAATGTCAATGACCATCCGTCGTATTCAAACACTAATTCGAACAGTACGAAGACTTCTGTTCTCCCCCGAGTGCGTCCCGCTGTCTGTCTTCATTTTTGAGAAGCCGAAGAAGTAGTTCGACCGTCCGCGATGTATCAATAGCTTCGCCGCCTGGAAAATTACTAACCTACTTGCGTGCGCCTCAAAAAAAATATTAAAGACATTTCAAAAATACATTGGAAGTTGAGAAAAAAAATTGAAACAATGTGTTTGTAGACCTCAGGAATATTTTACCATGGAAAAGTGGAAGATTCAAGTGATGCAGAAGGGTTAAAGGAGCAATCACTGTGACAATTTTTATATTTTCAATTTCGGTTTCATCGACCATTTTGCCTTTGTCGGATTTGTCGGGATCGTGATTCGGCAGTGTTGATAATCGCACGAACGTGTTTTATCGTCCTCCGGAATATTTTACCATGGGAACGGATGGGAATGTTTTGCGAAAAAGTTTACAAGTTTTGTTCCCCCAATGTGTACTTACGTGTTACGTCGTATCCCACGCAAATCGCCTCCATATTTCCCGCATTTTATTTTTAAACACGTACCAGGCGTGTTGCGTCTCTGCGCAAAAGCTGCCACGGTTCAGGACATGTAAATGCAAATGTTACAGGACAATGGAAAGACAGATCATAAATTTGCTGCTACCCGGGGAGAATGTTGAACTTTACACTGAATTTATATTTCGAGTTTCCTAATGATGCAATATTTCCGTTGGGCGGGGAAACGATCGATGTTTTTGCTGGAATTATTGATCGTTCGCGATTAAACTGTGGGTATCGCGCAGTTTTATATTTTGTTTTTAATGAACTGAACTTTTTGGCAGTGATAATAGAGGCATGTATAAACTGTTCTAAAAGGTTTGAATTGTAAACCGAATAACCGAATTTTATATGTCCGAAAAATTCACCTCCAGAACAATTTTTTAACCGACCAAAAAATTGCTTTATTATTAATAAACTGCGGATTTTATGTATTCATGGCAAAAATAAGTGAATCGAGCGTAAAACAATAAAACCGTTTGAAAAACTTGGAAATAATGCAACAGCAGTTTTACGTACATTATAAAATACAACAATATTTTAACTCACAAAAATTATTAACTATAAGAATGGGAATAAATGTAATTGGAAATAATGCAAGAGTGTGTTTAAGTATATTAGAAAATACAACAGTATTTTAACTCGCAAAAATGACTAACTTTAAGAAAGGAAATAAATAATATGTAGCTTCTATTTTTTACAATTAATACAGTCAATTTTTAGTTTGCAAAATTTCACGGTCTAGTAAATAAGCATCATGTTAACCACAGTGAAAAGTTTCACATTTTTGAGAGTTCAGCTGTCAAACTATCGCAGTATAGAGATAACACGTTTTTCGAGATGAAAACGAGACAATAATCTTGCACGGTGGCCGAGCTTATTTTAGACACGCAATTCGAGGAAAATGAAACTAGTTCACGGGCTCTCGATGCCTGTCGCGGTTCCGTCGAAAACAAACGATAACTCCTCGAGCGGGAACGGAACAATGAAAACCGAGCCGAAATTGGACCGTATGAAGTGTTGGTGTTAATCTATCACGATTCATTTACCTGCCGCGGAACATTACTAAATGGTCAATAGTGTCGGCGGGGAGGGGGAAAACGGCAGCAATTAACTTCCACGCATTGATGGAGAGCTGCCGGTTCCGTGGTTATTTTAGCAAATACTTCTGGCGCTCGGCATCGGCGCGATATTTCCTCGTTTCGAATCGTATTAAGAAGAGCACGCGCTGGCAAAACCGGGCGGTGGTGCCGTTTGTTTCGATCCGTGCGGGACCGTACAGCAAATTGAATAAATATTCCCGTATGCCGAGGGAGTCGTCGGGAAATATTTTCGAGCGTTCCGAGAGCAAGAAAAGCGAACGCGCTTTCGTCGATTGCAAAAATTGATCTCGTGCATTTTTCATCCGGGAAATATTGTATCCTCGATCGGTTCATCCGGCAAAATCGAGTATCGCAGATTGTAATGCGCCTGACCGTATAGTCCGAGTTTTCTTATCATCGGATTGCAGAGTGTTCTGCGAAATGAAAACGTTCTGAATAATTTAACTCGATTGAAAATAACCAATTTCACGTATTCACATCCACTTCGTCAACTGGACATCACAATGCAACGAAAAGGACGGTCAATTTGCACAAATCCAAATACCTGAAAATGGTACCTAAGTGCCTGAAATGGTACAACACACGATTGTGTCGGTGATTATGAAAGTGGAGTAAGTCAAAATTCCACCCAAAAAAAAATTTATCTTTTCAGTATTACGTCGACAGATTCCACTAATAATTATATATAGAATTGAAAAAGTATATGCTATATGTATGTTATACGATATTATGGTAAAGTATTTACAGTGACTCCCACTAATATTCGGACGCTGTTAAAAATCGACTATACTACTTGAATTTTTTGATAAGTTAGTACAATTGGTTCCCTACATAACATGAAAAAAATGTTTGATTAAAATTGCAGTTGTCGAAATTGCAGAGAAAGTACTGAAAGTTGTATTTTGTAACTTATTTTATGCGGGGTTATATTAAAAATTTAAAAAGTGCGTTTTGTACATCTGTATCAATTATACATATTCTGAATATTTGAAAGTCGCAGAATTATGTCATTGACAGGGAATTTCGTCCTTATGTGGTCATTTTGAAACATCTGTAGGTCATTGCAACGTTGATCGATTTTGATGAAATTTTCGGAATACGTATAATTACAAATCGTACTTTCTACATTTTCAATGTAAGTCCACATAAAAAAGTTGTAAAATACAACTTTTAGTGTTTTCTCTGCAATTTCAACCAATTGCAATTCTTCTAAAAAATTTTGTTCACTTTACGTAGCAAACCAATTGTGCTAACTTCTTTAAAAAAAAATCCAAGTCGTATGGTTTAATATTAACAAAGTTACACGATTTTTCAAACCGTCCGAATATTAGTGGGAGTCACTGTGTCCCGAAGAAAGAAGACGCGACTGAACAAAATTTACCTGAAAACAGACTGTTGAGGGGTTATGTGGAAATAATTATACGGGAAGACGGTGGAAGAAATATATTTAAACGGAAGAAGCCGTTGTCGGAGGTGTCTACAAGACGAGCGCACAGTTAGAACTAATGCCCAAACGCGAGGGCGGCGATGCGTACCTTCATACCTGAAGTGAGGACGACCTTCAATAAAATAACGGGGAATCAGGTATTTACCAATAACCATAGGATGTGGGGTTTTCCACAGGGTACGGTAAAAGGCCTAACGTTTTACTTTAACACAGACGAACCGCTGAAAACACGGAAACAAGAAAATCTTGAACGAGCCATTGTGACTCCGGGTGTCCGAAGTTTTCGGAATCGCGGGATCCCGGCCAGTGCGAAAGTTAGCACGTGAAGCCCATCGAAGAACATTCTGTCAGCGGCCAGCAGCCAGCTGTTCGACAAGATAGCGTTGCCGCGGCTCGAACGGCAGAGTAGGGCGGCGTGGTTCTCACGGAAGCCTGTCGGAAGTTCCGCATATTAACCCAGTTAAATCGAACAGAGCACGGGAGAGCGGGTGCGTTAAGAACAGGTAGAACCGAGAACCAGAAGCATAGCTGGAACCGAGAACCAGAAGCGGAGGCATCCGTCGAAAAACGTAATCCCACGAAATCCCGGTACGCAGCGGTGTAAATATCGCGGCGGACGGGATCCTGGTACGATAAACTCGCGCTTTAATTTCGCGCGGAGGAACCTCGGAGGCGAATGGAATTACTCTCGCAATCAATTTAGACAACTCGCCGTGGAACCGGCACGTAATTGTTAACGCGATTATCCGGAAAGAAGGTCGCCGGGGGTTGGAAGACGTCGGGCGAACGGAACGAACGGAACGAAGGAATGAACAAGAAGGTGGATCGCAAAGGTTCATTCCGTGCGAGAGGGTGGAGGAGGAACGACGAGTTCGTTCGCGACGCGACGCGACGCGACGTCCCAAAGAAAACTCGCTCGACCCGAGAAGACGAGCCAGCGCAGCGTCTCGTTCTTCGATTCTACGCCAAAACGAACGCCGGAAGAAGCGGCGCTGCAACGACGCTGCAACGATGCAACGGTGTGCTGCTACGTCGCTTCCGCCCACGCGAGTTCATCCCGACCGGTGTCAGGCTGCAAGAGGAAGACAAAGTAACCGGGGCTCAAGAATTCTCCGACAAGCGTTTATTGCCGCATACTATCCTCGGCTTCTTGCGATCGAGTCACCGATGCACCGCTCGTGCTGCAATTAACGCGGCGCATTCTGGTTTTCGAACGACATCTCCGCCATTTTGATTTGGTCAGCGCAAAAGTTTGTGCCCGATTTCGCATTAAAATACCGGAAGAAATTTACACAGAGAATTTTCATTCCGCACAAAGACCCGCAGGCTACTCATTACCAACATCACACGTTACATGACTACTTTGTACATCTTGTAATGCTATACATATAATAACAATAATATTTGTTAAGAACGTATCCCTCGGAAGCGTATGGAAAAATATTAATGCAGCCACGCTAACGCGGCCACGGTCCTGAACGTTTCGACGACAGAAACCCCGCGGAGGCTCTTCCCGTTTGCCCGGTTGCACATTATTAATTCCATAGAACGGTTAACCGGCGCAACGTGTAATTGTTTCCTTGATTAATGAATCTTTTTCCGCGGTTTAGGCAAGCTGCCTTCCGACCTGCTCGCCACCCAGATCCCAAAGCGACGCGGAAAAGCAACCGCGACCCGTTTCCCTTTCGACCTGTCCTCCTGATTTTGATAAATTCGATGGCGATGTCACCGGCCGCACAATGGATCGCTATTTCACCGAACAGCTTCGCCGACGTGTTTCGCGCGCGGTTACTTGCCCTAAGGTTTCTGGACACTTTGCCGGCTATGCGAATTGTAGAATAGTACTGGCAGAAAGCATCGTGCTCGAATTCAAACTTATGCGAATAAGATTGTTCCCGGGATATGTGCATTTCATTTAACCTTCTTGGAAGATGACGTTTTGGAAACACAAAAATTCCAACAGTCTTCCGATAACGCGATGTTCTTATGATTCCATCCACAGTGAGGCTAGCTCCTTAGGATCATGGTAATAATTGACTTCGTACTCTGTATTATTGTATATTCTCCAATTCGTATATTTCTTACATATTCTGTGCTACTAACTATAAGTTAGGAAAGTGCACGAGAAAACGCCACATTTGTCTGAGCTTCACTGCGAAGCGTATTGGTTCAGTATTCAACGTATTGGTCCGAATCCTTTGTTTAAACGATCGGGGTCATTAACGACTTCTTTCTGGTCCAAAATCGTCCAAACAAATTAACAAATATATTGAACATTTCTGAGTCGCACGGCCCCGTAATATCTGACCATGAGTGCATGCGCAAATCATTAACTGGAAAAATGAATGGTCCCGGCCACTATAAAATGGCGAGGTCAAAGTACAGTACAAGATACGTGTTTCCAGGCAATTTAATAAATACATCAAACATGCCTGCGCCCTGCGTTGTCGTTATAGTGTTCGAAACGTTAACATCCCGCGGCATTATTCAGTTTCGCAGCGATCATCCCCTAACAGAATGTCGCGTGACGCAACCGGAGACGTTCCCGGGCGCGTTTCCAATTTCAAGTGGCTCCGCTTTCGTATGGAATCGGTTCCGGTTCGAGTGCATGCATTATGAATAAAGACAAGCGGGAGGAGGAGGGGGGGCTGTTGAAAAGAGAAACCCGACCGGAAGAACACACTGTTCGGGGAGGAGGAGGGGGTGAAAGAAGGGCTTGTAGAGAGGGTTCTCGGATAAGGGTGACAGTGGGAGAGAAAACTCTGAGAGATAAGGAAGCCCGCGGAGATACCGCCTAAGATATTCCACGCGAGGTACGAAACCCGAGCGTGTTCCTTATCCGCCTCGGTGCCGGGATGAGAAAGAAATCTTTAAAGCGTACTTTGATTCATAGGTGGCCGCCTCGCGACTGAGGGACAGAACGTGACCTGGCATTAAGTGCTCTATAAAATATTGCGCCCATGTAAATATTCTCGTAAAATTCAGTCGGCACTGTTGCCGCCTCTCTCTCTCACCTCCTAGCACGCCACGCCACGTCACGGGAACACCATGCCATGCCAAGCAACGGTCAGACCACCGTCCTGGCACGCCACGCCACATCGCGCCCGAGATATTGTTGATACCGACCACTGAAGCGAACCGGGACTCACACTCTGTTGCTTCTACCGGCTGTGTACAGGCTGGTTACTTCTACTCGGGATCTCGGAATCCTAATTTTCTGACGTCAAAATAGAGCTACATTAATGGACAAAATTTCAATCGCATCAATCGTGTTCCATTTTCTAACTCCGACTGGCTGTGTCCAGACTGGTTGCCTCTACTTGTGATCCAACAATCCTAATGGCTGATCGCGCAAAGTCGCTATACCTTATTATAAAGATAGCAGTACACCTTTCATTCAAAGCTCAGTGAATCGACTACAAAAAAATCGTAGATCAAGTTTTAAGCATTCGTTGTAAAGGAGAAGCTTCAATTTTCGAACCTATTTCAGTTTCAGTCCGGCGAAAAATTTTTCACAGTTTTCACAGACGTTCGAATGTATAGCATTTTCAAAAAACAACAACAGCTAAATCGTTCCTTGTGTTGTATCGTCTGAATGATGCGACAATTCAGATTTTTGTTCGATACGTTAAAAATACCTACGTAAATTTCCGATGGCATTGTCACCGAAATCTTGAAACAATCGTTGCCGCGAAACGCGGGTGGTCGAGAATCGCCACGACCACTAATGCAGGCTCAAAACATCATAAACCGGAGTTCTTGGACAACTGTACAAACAGCCGATGTCCAGGAATCCCCGAACAATACAAAGTTTCTACTGGAGAGTTTCTACCACTCCTATCTACGCTACCATTCGTACATTTCCAACGGCATAACATACAAACACCAATAGACACATGGGAACAGTTAATATTCAGACTCGTGCATGCAAATTGACTTGAAACGACAAACAATCACCGGTAGGGATCTACTAAAACTCAATTTATACATCTAATAAAAATCGAATTCGACTGGAAACGTCATTAAACGTAA
The DNA here is from genome assembly GCF_050948215.1 of Halictus rubicundus. Classification (NCBI taxonomy): domain Eukaryota; kingdom Metazoa; phylum Arthropoda; class Insecta; order Hymenoptera; family Halictidae; genus Halictus; species Halictus rubicundus. The sequence goes on from NC_135151.1 coordinate 12,402,168, forward strand.
ATTACCTTAAATTTCGAGACGTCATACGTCATATTTTGTTATAACCAAATTATGGATTATTGGACACTTGTCTTTATGAAGATGTACGCAAATTATATATTGCTAATTATTAATGGTAATAATGTCTATTCAGTGTTAAATGGAGCGAACGCACAGAAAACGATAAAGATTATTTTCAAGACTGGAAAGTCGGTAATTCGAAATGAGCAAAAGATCACGAATTACTTTGTGCACCCAATATCAATCTATTCATTGAAGTCTCGGTAAGTGGATCTTTTTCATGAAAAAGATTAGAATTGCTAAATTACCAACGAGCATATTTCACGGAAATCGCGAATGGAGGTCGCCGGCGGTGCACCTCCGATATCCGAGCAGTATAAATGGCATGAACAGTCTCGCGAAGACAATGAAAGAGTACACAATTTGACTCCGGTGAAAGAGGGAATCTGAATATCCACGGGCAATGTCCTGATGACAGACTTTCGGGGTTTAAGGGGCACACAGTATGTCCTGGTTCGTTCCGTGAACGATGCGACGCACAGTTTGAATGCTGTGTACCGGTGCGGACCATTGAGAAACATTCAAGCAGCCTATCGGTCAAACAGATGCGACGGTCACATACGGTACACGTCTTAAACATCGAATACTCTGAATACACCAATGGACCTGGACTTGATCCTCGCTCGATCCCAACCAGTAAGTAATAGAGTGTACCCGTAATCGACGGACTATATTTCGAAACAGACCTGCTGGAACTATCGCTTTCCTATAAATTGCTTCGCTAAAACTCGAACAAGAAAACGCCCGATTAACTATAAAATTGTTTACGTTAAAACGAAAGCAGAAATGTTATTAACGCATACCCACGACCACAATGAATTATTTCACTGGCAATCAACAACGACCAAATAATTAATGTTAGGTTCTTCCGACTTTAGAGTGCAAATTTAATGAAGTCTATAAATCTAGAAGTACCATTGAAATTCATTATATTCCATTTTGTGCTCCAAAGCTGATCTTTAAGGTCATGTCTCCTGCTTTTATTCAGATATTTAATTTGAATATTAAATATAATTCGTTTTGATGTTGATGAATGTTATTGTCATGTATTCTTTTTATATGAGTGGAGAAATGTGACGGTAAATGAACGCACTACTCGCCAATGCTAGAAATAACTGAAAAATGGACTTCGAATTTGTATGCAAAATAAAAACTGTTTGCATTCATTGCAAGCCAAAAGTGCGAAATAAAGATTTCTTTGTTCTTTTAATTATTTTATTCGACTGGAAATCTTAATCGACGTAAATCTTTTTAAGGCTACACTTTACCTCAGGAAACCAAAAATTCTTGACTTCTTTTTATGTAATCCTGTAAACCAGTGCAAAAGTTATGCGTGTGTAAAGTCGGGCGTCGCTGAGCGAGCACGAACTATTGTCTGCAAAATTTGTTGCCGACGGAATCGTGTCGGTTACATCGATGAATCGAGAATGATCGACGTTACGGCAAACGTGCGTTCGAGGGTACAATGCTCGGCGTGTAACAGCAGGTATTAAAAAGCTAGCTTATGCACACCGGTCGGCCACTCCTTCTTGTCAGAAGTTTGTAATGAAAATTTCAATGAATCCGGAAACTTTTTGATTGGCCCTGAAGATCCCGTGAGGTATGCAGCATCGCGTTCAACGTTGCGAACTACAAATTCGCGTAGAGCGCGAGTAGTTGAAAGTTCAAAACTCGAGCAGTTTCGCCCGCGGCGCAGTTCAAGCATGCCGGTGAGCCCAGGTAAAAATTTATTTCGTCAGTGCCGGCTGTCGTGTTCCCCGCAGCCGAACGAAAAACGAGCGTGCTGCTTCTTGCCGCCGCAATGAAGTGTAAATATTTATATTTCCCGCGCCACGTTTACGGCTTCGCGATTATTTATTTTGTTCCCCGCTCCCCTTTCCCATTCCCCGTGCCGTCCAACCCTCCATCTAGCCGTTCGCATTTACGCGAGAAACGTCCCGCGGAATTACATTGGCACCAAAAAGTATCGCCGCGCTATTTCCCGTTTTCGAAAAACGCGATATTTAACGCTACTCCTAACGAAGGTGTCGAAAGACGCCGCTTAAAAACGTGAATAAAAATTGATTGAAACTGTAAACGGAAATTATTCGACAAATCTGTTTCTTCAAATAACACCTAATGTAGTTATTCTACAAACAAAATTTTCAAAAAACAGTTTTTGTTACTTTGCTTTTTTATGGAGATATGATGGTCTCCTCCAGGTTTTTCTTTTCAATGGTATGCCCAATATTTTTTCTCGAATTCGGATAGGGCTTAAAATTAACATTCGTGTTTGACCATAAATACGTTTCTTGTCCTTAAAAAAAAAAAAATAAAAATAAAAATTAGATCTCGTTGACGACGGACAAAATGATTTGCTTACATTTTAAGGTTCTAGCGCGAGTGTTTTAGCGTTGATCCATTAATTGCATTCATGATTATTGCACGTTTACGTTCGAAACGTTATATCGGACGGCCGAAGGCAGTAACCGAACCGCTCGCGGAAACACACTTTTTCTTTGGGTGTGTATCTATCGGAATTTTAGCCCTCGGAAAATATTGGAAACGATTTTTGTAGTTGAAAGAGTTTTTAATGGTTGCGTTCCTTCACGCGAACTGTCATGAACTGCTGACCCGCGCTCCCATAAACGACATTTGATATTTCAGAAAACGTTCCCCCGTTTATTTTCCTCTCGTCCCATCAATTGAGTTTCGTTTAAAAAAGACCGGGCCGCCGTGTTATCTTTGAATGTAACTGGAACAATCGAAGCAGACGAATTACTCCAGGAATTACTTCCTTTAAATGCGAAACAGTTTGACCGTTTTAAGCCCCCCTCCCCTCCCCTACCGTTCGCAAAAATTAAAACGGGAGAACGTTCGCGTATAACACATCTCGGAATACATGCTCGGCGCGATCATAATGGAATAAAACTGCGTCATAATTCGCATTAATCGAACAGGTAGCGTCGGGAACGCGGAATACCAAGCAGACTTCAATTATACAGGCGATCGCCGCTTCAAAACAATAGAACTTTTCTATTAGTCTCGGCGCCGATGTTGATTGAAATTCATACCAGAATGGGGTGTTCTACCGAAACAACGATGAAATTTCATCAAGCGAATTCTTTTAACGCGTTCGAAATTTTGCTGAAATTACATTCTGACGGGAAATTGTACAGCAATAGCAATATCTAATACACGAACGCTCGCGAAAATGTTTTTCGGGCAATTTTGTGCATGGCGACGCAAACGTGACGCGCGAAGATTAAAACTTTCACGAATTCAAGAAACGCAACATTTTCGAGCAATTTCGTAACGTTAATTATTAACTAATCCACGATCTCTTGGATTAAAAAAAATATATTTAGGACCATTTTTTTGTTTCTCGTTAAATAAAATTCTTTTGCTGATAAGTTACGTAAAACTTTAGAGAACACGGAGTGTGAATATCAATATAAAATGAGTCGGACACTCGGACGATTGAAATCCTCGTGGCAAAAAGTTTCGCCTAACCGACGGACATTTCCAGCAGAATTGTGTTTCTTGTTGCATGGTATCGCGACGAGCCAGTCGTTCCCCGGCAAATTTCTGCTCGCCGCGCTTAGGTTTTTCCATAAAATTGATAAAAAAATCTTCTTCTGTCCTGTTCTCTCTCTCTCTCTCTCTCTCTCTCTCTCTCTCTCTCTCTCTCTCTCTCTCTCTCTCTCTCCCTCACCCTGCGGAATCAGTTTCTGTCTGGCGCATCGAGCTTCAGCGTTTTTGCCGAGCTCACCTTTATTTCGCAGCGGATCGTGATGTATGCTCGATCGCATAACCGCTCGGAGTGCGTTACGAATACGGCGGACCTCGTCCTAATTTTTCATAGTAATACGATTTACGGGACGTCTCAATGCCGCACTTTCCACGGACGTTCTTATCGCGACCGATGAGAATGAAATTCGAGCAACGTGCCCGTAATTGAAGTAATTTATTCCACGGACTTACGATGCATATAGATCGTGGGAGAAATTGCGATTTCGAGTGACGTCGAACTGACAACGCGTTCCATAAAAAGATTACGCTAAATAAGTGGCGACACGTAAATCAAAAAGTAAGAGTAGGCGTGTGCGAAAGCTTTATAGTCTTTTTCAATCATACATAATGACTAGATTGTGAATATCATTATGTAAAATAAAAATTACAAAAAACAGGAATCAAAGAAAAATTTCTGGTTTTCTTTTAATGACTTTATATAGTTGAAAATAATATATTGACACCTCTAAATTCTTTCAATCTTTTTGGTATTAAATTGTACCCACATCATTTTATTTTAAATGAACATAGACGGTTTGCACAGGTGTACAGTCTTTTTTTATTTTATGGTTTTACGTCGCATCAGCTGCTTGGTTTGTTTCTGGCTTTTTAGTACAATTAGAAAGCCTTCAATCCAAATGAATTACCAGAAGTTGAGTAGTTGGAAGATGTCTGAAATTCTGGGTCAAAATGGACCCGAGCACAGCGGTAAATTTTATACGCAATAAAAATTGTGCTGTATTAACTGCGAGACATAGGAGTTGCCCAGACATTTGTTTCTTTTCTAATAGTTTTATCGAGTTGAATGCAATGCGACAGTATCCTAAAATCTTGTCATTTTCATTTTTGTCCATAAATATATGAAATCTAGTAATCATAATTACACTATTAAGTAACTGATGCGAAGTAAAAGTGTGCGCAGTATTTGTGAACCGAAAAGAACAATCGAGCACACCGGTAAATATGAAATGAAAACGTATACAACTTTAATTGTTCGACAGTCTACTTCCCTCCATGAAATTTATTTCAGATTTATCAGAGGTAATTATAACATGTTACGCGGTGCTCGATGGTTTAACAATCACTCGTTGAGCAAATGTATCCGCGCCGGTTGTGCGGCACGTTTTTCGTGTCGGTAACTTCAAAAGGCAGTCGGTCGACGAATAAATACGAAATAAATTATTCGGCCGGTACTCCTGGAGTAAATTACACACTCGATTAAAGTGTAGTCATTCCATTTGATCGAAAAGTAGCGGTTTGTTTAATCTTTAATTACGGTCTCCTTTACCGCAAACGATATCACGGTATCGCCGACATTATTTTATTATCAATACGCTGTACAGAATGGTCCCGTGTAAAACATTCCGAATTGTTCTCTCGAATAACAATTCCCCGGCGATTCTCCTTTTACATCCGCCATTCAAACGGCTAATTTGATCTTTAAATATGTGCTCAACACGCTAGAAATGAACAGTAAATGGCAGCTTCGTTTTAAAACCCAATGAATAAACTAAAAAATAAATTTCAATGTTACAAGCGCGCTGCAGCAGTTCGTGTAAATCCACGTTGCCATAAATAAATTTCAAGAAAATGGAACTATGCGAAATTCTACTCCCCAGAGATGGTTGTTTCGGTAGATCAAATTAAAACTCGGTTAAATTCTATTAGACTTTACGCCTTAGTGTTATTTGGAGACTTTTATACGCCATAAGCGCATAAAAATCTGAAATGTAATTAGGGAGAATTACGATACAATCTACTTAGTTTTTAATTCTACAAGATTCAACCTTTATAAACGTAATTGAAGAAACTCTGTTAGGAGTTAGAACATGGCCGATGGTAAGCCCAACATGTTCAAACCTCCATTAATCTCTCAGCAATTGGACACTCTGGGAGGAGACGGAGATTTGACTGAAATTTAGCCGGCTCCGTTCGGCGAAAGGAAAAAGAGAACGCCAACGATTATCGCAGCGGATACTTTAATCCATAACCCTGAACATTAGTTATGCACGCTCTTATCTTACTTCTCTACGACTCGGAGTAATGTTATCTCCGGTGCCTTTTTCCGCCGGGGACGTTCTTCCCCGCCAATTTACTTTTTAATCCCTTAGATTCGTTTAATTTCCACTCTCCACGACCGTCTAATACGGACGCGAGTTTATCAGCTCACGGTCAGTGCCGCACGCGTGCCCCTATTGCGAAAAGTAATAACCGGACTGTGGATCTTTACGCGAACTCCAATTTGTCAGGTTACTCTCTATTAAAATCAGCCTGTGGGAACATTTTTTGCAGCTGAAGCACGGAGGCTCATCGTATAAAGTAAAAACGACGACCTGTAATTAAACAAATGGTAACGTGAACTTTCAAACTTAAAGCGAGCACCACGAATTCTAGTGAAAAGAACCGACAAGGAAATAATCAAGTAATTTTGTCCGGTGAGATTAAAAAGCGAAATATCCAGTAAAATGTTTCTTGGTTTCCGTAAAAAGAACGTGCAACAGCTAGGATATTCGTGAAGCTGAGTACAAAGAGGTGGAACAATAACCGGGACGGTGGACAAACGGCGAGACACGAATAGAATCGATTCTTTTCTCGCTGCATGTCGTAAAACTTGTTTTCATGGCAATTCTCGCGTTCCGGATTCATATTCTGAATTGGGTCCATGTTAGTACCATGGACGCGACGATTATCTCCTCTAGAAATAAAACAGTGAAGCAGAACACGAGATCCATATTTGTCGTCTCATTATTTTAGGAAATACCATTTAAATGCAATGTGTGCTTAGAAACTAAAACACGAATTTAAAATATATTGGTGCATTTATGTCTAACACTCATCTTAACAATATACCCTTATATTAATTTATATATTATTAGTTGTGTAACGTTGCAAAAACTGCAAAGTGCAAACTGCAAGTGCAGTGTCCAGATTAGTTCGAACCGGAACGCCCTTTGGCAGAAATCGGGTTATTCTTCGAGGTTATGTCGTACGGGCATGGAAAAGTTAAAAAATAACGGTTTTTGATTATTTTAAACTTTGTGCCCCCACATTGAAAAACCGAAAAGATTATATGTTAGCAACCGTAAAGAGATGCTAAAACTGTAAACATATAAACTTAGTATCTCATAACTTGTACAAGAAATCGGTATTTCAAGATTTTGTTCTTTTTTAAAATTTGGTTTCGAATCTAACAATTCTGAAAAAATTCACAGATGTGCATTCTAATAGCTAAAGTATGGCTGATTTTTTCAGAATTTTCAATTGAAGAGGATAAGAGAAATTACGGAAAAACCTGATTTTCCTTGTCACCCCGTTCCTACCCCCCATGATTACATATACGGTTGAAAATTGGCACAAAGTATTTTCTTTGGATAACCTATCGAATGGTCTATTGCAAATTCAATTTAGTTTGGGGGCACTTTTGACCTCCTTATTTATTCTATGTTATTAATATAATTATATATTATAATTAAATTGAAAGTAATGAATGTTTGCGTAGCTCTCGCGTGTTGCAATTAACACAGACAATTTTTATTTCTCATAAAGATCCGCAGTCTACTATGATAGGTTCTCTATCGTGGAATTAACTGTAACATTTTGTATTCTTTTCGCAGTACTTGGCGCAATTCTGTCCGTGGATTTCCAGAAAATGTATATTTGTGAACGAGCTTTCATTCAAGATAACTAGCATCCCCCGGTTCTCCCATCTAGTACCCTATTAAACTCTGTTTCATTTCATTGAAAACATTTCGTTGGAGCACCACTGCATACCATTCAATTCCATTTTTCCACTCGCGCATAAACCGCGGAGTTCTGTCTGATAAACGCGATCTCATAAAGCGAAGTGCCATTCGATGTGATAAACGCGAGTTATCTCGTTCCAGACCGAACTCCTTTAATACGTAAGCCGCGTCTGAGAGGCCGGGGGGAATAGTGTTGGAAAACTGGGATATTATTGAAGGATACGAGTTAAATTGTTTAGTAATTAACTAAACGAGACTGCGAAACTTCGCCCAAGCTTTCCTACGAAAACATAAAGACACAAGCATCCATCAAAACTGCGTTTCCTTTGCCGTCCATGTTGATAAACTGCACACATTCTATCGATCGTTTAACTTCGAAATACATTCTCATTATTTCATTGTGGTGCATTTTTGTTAAATTTTGAACTAGACTTTTCGTTGAAATTATAAGTACATTCATATCATTACTTGTCTTTTTAGGTATAATCAAGCTTTTACAATTGACTTCACATTCATTTTACAATACCTTATAGAATTTTAAGGTACTAATTAATAGATACGAATTAGAGGCCTAGAACTGTTCTATCAATTTATGATACTTAAAACTGTGTATATAGTTTGGTATGTATATAGTAAAATTGTGTGTTTGGAATTTTAGAGCATTCTTTACATTGCCTGAAACAGCTGTATTTCAAAGAGGTGCAGCGAGCGTAAAAGGTAACCATGCAATAAAGAAAATTTCAGATTCACTAATTCTCGTCTTACCTTCCCAACCGTAATACCAATGGATTGTCGAGATTCTTCCGATTAAAATGAGTCCAAACACGACATCAATCGGACTAGTTTTATAGACAATGTACCACAACAAAATTAAAAACATACGTATGATTGCTATATACGAAGTCTACAAAAGTAGACCGATTCAGGTCATGTTTGGGCTCGTTTTAATCGGAAGAATCTCTACAATTCAGTGGTGTCGCATTCGAAGAGGTAGGACAAAAATGACAAGATTTAAAATTTTCTTTACGCTCGACGTCTAGCTCATTTTTCGCTTGCTGTATCTATTCTCTTACTTTGTCGAGCTTGATTCGATTCGTGTGAGAGAAACGGTAGCCTGTAAAGCAAGAATTTGGCTTCGGGATCGCAAAGTTTGCGAATTCGAGTGAGCTGTATAACGAATCCATCGGGGTAGCGGTGACAGCGGCAGAGGGTCAGTCCGCTTTGTTCGGCAATAAACGAATTTCTGAGGGGCACGCTGGGAGCACTTGATGTCTCTGACCCGTTTACAGCGCTCGACAACAGACTTTAATATAAAATTACCGCTTAACTGTTCCAGTGACGGGGCTAGAGCCAGACTTCGTTTACCCGTTGGAGAACGTAACGGTCCCGCAGGGTCGAGACGCTACCTTCACCTGCGTGGTGAACAACCTCGGTGGAAACCGGGTGAGTCCTTCCTCCTCCGCGAGCGGAGATCACTCTGGCGGCGCCAAGGCCCGGGTAACTATTTTACCATTAACCTGTGTCCGCCTGTAATGGACTACCTTATCTACTACTACTAAACCTACTACTACTACTATCATCACTACTACTACCTACTACTACTACTACTACTGCACTACTTATATGCGCGTGTGCCTGCACCTCACAGCACTGCATTTAACTGCACCAATGCCAGCTATGAAAAAGAACAACCACCGCCAGCAGCCGCCACTATCATCAAACCATGTCTGTCCCCACCTCTCTCTTTCTCTCTCTCTCTCTCTCTCTCTCTCTCTCTCTCTCTCTCTCTCTCTCTTTCTCTTTCCTTTTCCCACCTATCTACAGTGCGTACCGCAAATATACCACCATAAATATTTCAATATTTTCGAATTTAACCTTTAGCACTCGAGTGACGACTTTGAGACGCCACTAAGAATTCATATACCAATATGTAAAATATTGTTTACAATATTAAATTTGTTTGTATCTGACAAATCAGTAAACATTTAAGCGGGGCCTCTCGAGTAACGGTAGTGAAAACTAATGATTTTTAAGAATTATTTTTCGAAGTAACTGTTGGACATATGGGATTAGACCTCTTGAGGATATAAACAGGTTAATCTTGAAATATAAGAGGTTTCTTTCTCGTTCAACTCTTCTTGTTATTTTCTCATTTTAGTCTCGTCTTAGTTGAACCCGTGACTGATAAGTCACTCATATGATCACTGCTATTTGTACTGTCTTCTACTTCGTAGATCCAAACCGCACTCGTCAACGTTAAAAAATTGTGTCTGTATGACAGACGTGACATTTAACGTGTTAAGACATCAGAAATCTGTTGTAATTGTAGATTACAAAATGAGCAGCACATACTGGACTTATTTTTAACCCCTATTATATCGAGTCAGACTCTAGAGATCTCGAATAGATTCCGTTGAATATGCGCGTTATTAATTTTCTTTAGAGTGAAATAAAATTCCATTTTATCACTGTCGATACGCAGCTATTGGAGAATACTACCCCTACCAGCAAATATACGATCAAAATCGTGAATTATTGAACGAATTATTTGAGCGAATATTAAATATGAATAATAATATAGCAGAACCAGCTAGCCGGCAGCCGGCTTTTGCCGTATTTGACCAATACGGTGCCAGCGGCTATATTTTAGGAAAATTATGAATAACAAGGTGAATTGTTGGACTTTTTACCAAATATAAAATAATGAACTGTCTAGCTCTACGAGAAAATTATAACACAATTCAAATAATTTTTAACAGTGAAACGTCCATTGTCATTGCCACGAAAATGCTGTGCGAAATAAAAATCGTTTGCATCGATTGCAAGAAACACGGGTTAAATACATAATCGATTTCCTCTCAGTATATGTTTGAGAACAACACAACAGCATTCTGAAATTATTCTGATATTTTCAATGTTTCACGTTTCACTCACTCATTTTTGTTATACATACATGAAAATAACAGTATTATCAATAGACAGCGGATTCTTTTTAATTCTGACATAAATAGATCAAATACAAAACAGTGAAAGCATTTTAAAAATTTATAAAATGTTGAGTTGTTTCCAACTGAACAAAATTATTCGAGGGAGAAACACGCAGCTTCACCAATGGATTCCTCGCCTTAAAACTTCGATTTTTGGCATTTTCTCGTCAAGATGTACGGGATTATATAGTAAAAAGTTAAAAATTTCTGTGTTGCCAAGGTGAAGTGTAACCCAGACAATTTCGATTTTGCACGAAAATCCGCAGTCTATCCAACAATAAGAAACTTACTTCACAATTTTTTTGCGAGGGGCCAAATTATGAAAATTTTGAGGAGGTTTGGTATATTTATGGTACACGCTGTATCATTTTGTCCTCTGTACAACATCCATTGTCGCTCATCAACCAATAGAACGGCCGCACACGAACGTACCAGCCGCGAACTTCAACTTCGGCACAGTTTCCTCTTATCCGCCCTCTTTTTTCTTTCCTCTAGCAACCTCCTTCTCCTCATCCTCATCCCCATCCCCATCTACTTTCGACTTTCTCGGCGCGAAAGCCTCCCCGTAACGAGAGAAGGAGGAACAAACAAAACAAAGGGCGAAACGAAAAAACGAAAACAAGCGGAAAGAAAAGGCAGACAGAAAGAACAGCTTGCGGAATAGCCGACGATAGCTTGCGAGGACGTCTTGCATATTGTTCCCTCCTTGTACGGTGACGACCCTGCTACCCCTTCTGTTGACCGACTCGCAGGCGTGTCAGGCTCGTGCGGTTGCAGAGTACTTCCGGTTTTTCCGGATATGGAAGTAGTAGTGCAGTTTCGATACCTTTCGCAGTTTCCATTCTCTTCTTGGCAATTGTCGAACCGGCCCTGAACAGCTTAGACTTCCGACTACTCTGTACAATTCAATTTCATTGTTGTTTTCTATCAGCAAATTGAGATGAAAGTCGAAACTCTTAGGTTCAGTAAAATATTGAATCGCACCAACGAGAAATTCAGAAATTTTTGTGCTGCTCAGTATGCACGATAAGAAACGTCGAATTTTATTCTCCTGTCAAATCAGAATCGATCAATTGGACAATTCGAACTTTTTTAATGTATAACATTGTAATCCTATTGAGCTTACATTCTACTATGTTAGATGAGTTTTAGTTTCATGTTTCAATGCAGTAAAATTATGTTTATTGTACACTGTAATTGTTTGAATATACTCGTATATTGAAAAATAAAACAGTTAATAAATTTAAAAGTATTTTGTATAACTTCGTCTGTATAAATTTGTTCGTCTTGAGTATTTAATTACTGCAATCCCATTTGTATTTGAATTTATATTTCATCTTGAAATAATTCGTAAATAATTCCAGAATTCCAGAATGTAATAAACTTTACATTCGGGTCGTAAGAATTAATAAAATGCTGTTTGTTAATTACCTTCGTGAACGCATCAGGAATTAAAAAGTCTAAAAAAAGAATAAATAATATGTTCAATAAATACGTATCGAAAGGAAGATTGTTTGACTGTGATGAATTTGTTGTCTGATAGAATGCACTACTTCCATATTAATGAACACATGCACACAGTAGGAGTTCGGGGTGAAGGGGCCGAAACAAATGTTCTACTTCTACTTCCTACTCTTCTTCCTACTTCATCGTAGTATGCCTGAGATTCTATGACACGTATTTACGAAGCAGCCTGATCCTAGTCGTACATCTACATAATTATTTGTGACGCTAATGAATTAGTTAGCATAGAATCATACGTTTTTAGTGATCGCGAGACGCGAATACCAACAGGCCTACTAATTGCTGCTGGGTTCAATTACCGAAGTAGCATGTGCTTTCCGTTAGGTTGCTTTATAGTAGTCCCACGATTATTCGACGACAAGAAGTATCTGTTATACGTATAGAATATGCTACGTTCACTATTTGCATCTTCTTTCCTTCAATTGTATCGAGTCCAATAATAACCATTAATATTTCAAATGTTCAAAAAGTTTTTTAATCATTCTAACAACCACTGAGTGTAATCTCAATATTAACCTCTTCTCGTTTATTATCATAATCCGATTGGCTATTGAATTGCCATAAAAATGGATAAAGATTTTAGGTATGTTAAAAACTAATTTTTCTGAAAAGAAAATGATAGAAATTAATTCCATGAATATAATAAAAATTAATAATTAAATTACTTTTAAAACAACACTTAAAATAAAACGAAATAATTAATAAAGTTCTGTCGCAAAAAATACATATTTAAATAGCATCACCAATAATATTACACCCGCCAGTAATCACATGATTATTTTAATATTTCAATGTTTTTAGTATTCGAATATTTGCACGGTACCATTCCCAATTTCAAAGCGTATTTTTTGAATTTATTAAGATAGACAGTTATTCAAAATTCACTGGCGGAGGTAACTTCGACTTCTAATATTTAATGCGGCAATAGATAGCAGGCAATAGATTATATACAGAGTGTTTCACCTAACTCGAGCATCTAAAATATTTGGTTTGTTTTTTATAATTCTTCTCATTTCGTTGTTGGTTATAACAAACTCAGGGTCACGTGAAGGTCATAATATTACAGGTCGTTGGATTCGTCTTGACCTTGGCTATCATATAGCGATAATAAAAATATATCATTCCATTTAAAAAAAACTTCGATGACCTTGAAATCTCAAAAAATATAACCTTGAACAAATTGTTTGCCTATCATATTATTTGCCACTCTGAACCAACTAATGTTTTCCTCTGCAATTTTTTTCTATCATAAAAAACAAGTGAGATATTTTAGATGCTTGAGTTAGGTGAAACACCTTGCATATTCGAATGGAACTACCGCGCAAATGATTCGTTTAATTGGTGAAGCGTATTTGTTTAATTAACTGTTAGCATTCGCGGGACCACGCCGAAAGTCGTCAATACTGGCAATTTATCAGTTATCACGTGCTAGGAGTGTTCATTGAAAAAAAGAGGAATACTCCAGAGAAATCAGGACGGTGTTTCCACCACAGATGTACTTTCGTACGGAGGGCGCTTGTTAAAAATCAAATTCTATCCGGGTTTGACATAGCGCCGCATCGATCATATTTTTTCGCTAGTGACATTCACATTGAGCAGTTGCCGCGGAGTCAAATTTGTCAGAAATAAAATATTTGCCTGTATCCTTGTCTTAATCGGAATATCGCCTAATTCTTTTCGTTACAATTCGATCACGCACACTGTTTATTGGCTTCTTAGATTTAAACTAATTAGGCAATTAAAATGATTAAAACTGTAAGAATGTTTATATCACCGTTTGTATTACTCATATGTTTACCTGTTATTGATTTATACTGTTATATATAATTTTATTGATTTATGCGTGGCGTTAGCATTTTGTTAAATTGATGTTACCATGAGTTTTAGTTAAATAAACAGTTTCCTCTGAGTGAGCAAAGGACATTGACGCGTCAAGCCTCCGTACAAAACAAACACATTTTCATCTAGCTTCCATTTATTATGGTTCTCTTGGAAGATTTTTTTATTTTGCATAAAAATCCGCAGTCTAATTATAACTGCCTGAAGTAGAAAGCTGTGAGAATATCGTGAAAACTGTTCGGAACTGCAAGGAAATGCAAAAGAATTCGCGCGAAAGTGAAATGACCTCCAACAGAGTAGGATAGTTATCATAGAATGTAAAGACTTCGGCGTCTAGTTTCCCGAGGTACACTTAATTATTTCGTCTAAACAGTAAGTTTTCATAACTGGAACTCGGGGAAATATATTTGACGGTTTTACGATCCCACTTGTTGAACGGATTTCTTGCTACAGGAAAGAGTCGGCGCGGGGAATATTTCTTTCCGCACAGATTCTGTCGAAACTTGCCCTGTAGATTTTAATTAAGCCCGAGACCTTAAAGTTTCTAACGTGGGAAATAAACGATTCTTCCGGCCAATGGGCTCCGCTATCCGGATTTCCATTTTCCACTCGACCAAAACGATTCTCTCCTGCGAGTTATAATCATTTACACCCCTCGCGGGCGAGAAACGTTCTTGCACTGCGACTCCATAAAACGGAATTATTAAATTCCTTGTTTCGCACACTTTATTGCGGAACTTTTGTCAACGGGACGGATAATTAATCGTGGAACAAGAATGATGAACATTTTGTGTACACTGAGGCTCCCATGGGATGGATGTCCGACATGAAATGAGATTGAAGTATGGGAAAATTATTGAAGATGTTGTAAAGACATTGTATGTTGTTCTTGTAAAGACATTGAATCATTCCTTGTCTGTATATTATTTGTCAAACATTTTTCATTCTGTCAATGTGGATCGTAAATATGAAAGTATATACCTTTGGCTTGATCTTAATTCATCTAATAATTAGACTGTCGATCTTTCAACTAAAGAAAAATTTTCCGAGTCTATTCCAATAAACAGAAATGAAATAAAAATGTATTTCTCTTTTATTGATATCGATAAGTCGGAATTTTATCCATTCATTTTTGTCATAAATTCGCAGTCAAGTGACTATTTCAACATGTGCTTTGAAGGAAAAAAATAATAAAAATAATTTGATCTTACAATTCACTTCACTGGCACTATAACACGACTACTCGGTCTCACACTCGCTATGTCAGAGCTCCACTCAGACTCATTCATATTTATTTTGATTATCCTCTGACGAGTAGGTCGCCCGGCGCGGTGCGGCGGCCGCGCACAGATAAAATTGATCCAAAGGCGGCTCGGAGGAGAGACAATGATAAAATATGTTTCGTAAATGCATGCATAATTTCAGTTATCGCGTGTTCCTCCGGCAAAAATCACCATTCTTTCTGTTCCCACGGCGCGTCTAACTCGCGCGGTATTTGACTTGCTGATTCGTATACGACAAATTATCATTTTCATTTTCATTCTCATGATCAAGAGACCCGGTAAAGTCTTGCGCCAAATGTATGCGCATATATACGAGGCGTAAACATGCCGAGTATCTTTGCCCTTTACGAATACGCCGAATGACAAATCACTCCGACTTAATCATCTGATGTCGCTCGAGCCGTGATAAAAAAAAATATAACAAACTATTCAACAAATGCGAGACAAACGGGAAAAATATGTCACCGGAAAAACCTCGCATTCCCAAGGATACTCGATTTCGGCTGCTCGTTCGGCGACCACGCGTTCGTATTACAATTAGTAGAAATAATTAGCAGTGGTCAGACACGTTATTCGAACCTTATTCGATTGCAGGAGTTCCGATATCGGTGGTATAATTCTTTCGATAACGAGGACCTGCATAATTATCGTCCACTAATTGCGTTTTATATGTTTGACTAACAATTTGAACGAGAAGTCCGTTCTCTTCTTGTATAATAAATAGTTTTTGTAACTGGATTTTTGTGGAATCGAAATTTTAAATCCGAAATTTCTCTTAAAAATCACGCGAATTAAGTATTTAAAGTAGAGTTTAGTATACCTATGAATGCTTTTTGATTAGCATACGATTACGGCTACAATAAAGAAAGAGTTTGTTAATTATCTTAGCCAGTGATCCTTATGGATACATTTTTGAAATTTAATATTAGCATTATCAAAGAGACAAGAATTGGCTGAACAAATACCGAACAATAAACAGAAATCGCATGCAGGATTTTTTAATTGAAAAGAGAAGAAATAGAAATTTTTGATATTTGTAATTCGTTACGATTCGCGATGATTCGAAACAACAAATTACATTAACTCCATTGACTTCGTTCATTTAATGTCGAGCTCAACTCGCCCCGTTTCACAATCGTAAATACTGTTCAACACACACACAATAAATTATAATCAGAATAAATACGAGCAAAAATCATTTCTATATACACAAATTTAATATATTAGTATAATATTAATTCGTTAAATTTATGTACATAAAATACAGCCATGCGTTCACTGTAATGATAAATGACGGCAATAGAAATCAATAAATTTGTAAAAGTTCGTCAAAAAAGTGTATATTGCTACGCGTAGTGTTGAAATTTAAATGTAAGTGTTAATAGTCTCGGCATTTGATAACCTCATAACTCGCGTTGTTAAGACAGTCCGTTATTCGATGGTTGACAGACAGTATCAATCAAAAGTTCATAAAAAATTTCTTAATGTCGAATATGGAATACGTATCCGAATTCGCTCGTATAAACCAAAAGTTATTAATTAAATTCCGTTACCACAGTCCGTGGTAGCTCGTTAGCAATGGAAAAAGGATTAAAACTTTAATCAATATAACTGACAGTAAAGGTCAGATTACGATCGGTTACGTGTGCGTCAAAGAACGGTATTCAATGAAACATATTTCTACTTATTGACGTTTTTCTACCACTGACGTTCATTAACAATTGCAAATCACATAATGAAATGATTTCATCTACAATTTTCAACGATAATGAGAATGTCGTCGATAAAAAGAAAGTATTCTTTTACTGTTGATGATTCGGGAGTTATTCAAATTCAAAATATGAAACAGTCTTTCAATTTCTAATTTTTTTAATTAAAATATTGACATATTCCAAATCTAGCTCTAGATCAGTGAAATATTTCAATTAATAAATTCAATAATACATATATTACAACTTTTGATTGCATTTATTATAAGATAAGATATTTTTGTTGCTAAATAAAAAGAAATTAATATTTCTATTTTTAGTTGGTGTTATCATTTTCACATGGTAGAATTGTCTAGGATTAACAGATTATAACAACACGATGAAACCACGTAAATATCTCCCAATCAAATCGAACATTATATTCGCAAATAAAATTTGTACACAACTGAATGATTAAATGAAATGGCAATATATTAATGAATCCTCGAATGGCTGATGGTCAGTAACGGAAGCCACAGGTGAATTGGTCATTTCAGCTTATGGCAGAAATTCTATTGCAAACAACTCTTCAGAACAAAAACAACAAAGTTTTTCACATACTATAATAACTACAATTTCACATATTACGAAGTTTCCTATAGGAAGATTAATTCTTTGTTTGGCATTAATACCGTACACACGAATTTCCCAGGACCTTTGACGGTAAGGGAAACGTCCAGTTGTTTCAAATTTCCTATGCCATTCATAGATAGTTTGTCTAATTGACGGTGGTTGCCTCAAACGAAACTCGAAACTTCCGTTACACAATACACCAACAGAATCTATTTTGCTTAATTGAAGAACGCGAAACACCTTTCGCCACGCTGCCATTTTGGTCCACTGGTCAAAAGTTCGGTAGCGTCCCTTTGTTTCTATCCAAGACACGTTTCAACATCTCCGTATTTTTCGTACGACATTGAGACTGTTGCTCATTTCTTAATAACGAACTCGTTACTGTGAAAAATAAACTGCGAATTTTTCTGCAAAATAAAAATTTTCTGCATTAATTTCAACCTACAGTCGCTACACACACACAGTAATTTCTTTTATTAACAATGGTAATAAGCTGGAAATAATACAACAGTATTTTTAAATTCATTAAATAATATTACTGGTTTGCATCCACTCATTTTCGTTGAAGCATATTACACATCATGTTTTTACTAAGATTTTATCGGACGAATTAAATGATGAGATAAAAACTGTTTTCTACAAGGGAATAAATATATCATAAAATACCATGAAAAATAATACCATCAAAATTGGTTCGACGAATATCAGTGCTTTTATAAACAATTCTAAACCTCGGGTTGTATCGTATTATTAACATTTGGTTAAACGAACTACACAAGAACAACTACCTTTTCCATAAGGAAAGAGGATGCATCGCGAAACAATTTCAATAAACTAAAAATGAACAGAGACAAAAGTGTATATCATTGTTTGGTCTACAAACAAACAATGTAAGTATAATCAAAGATACCCTGACTACGCTGATACACAAAGATTAAATGCATCAATTAAATAAGCAAAAAGAAATCCAAACAAAAATCAATTCGACATTTCCTGCCGTCAAAATTATTTGAAGAAACAGACAAAACAAGAAATCCACAACAATAAGCAATCCAACATTTTTTGTCGTGAATTTTTTTGAAGGAACAGGTAAAAAAGAAATCCGCAACAATAAGCAATCCAATATTTCCTGTCATGACATTTTTTGAAGGAACAGGTAAAACAGAAATCCACAACAATAAGCAATCTAACATTTCCTCTCATGAAATTTTTTGAAGGAACAGGTAAAACAGAAATCCACAATGATAAGCATTTCCTATGATGACATTTTTTGAAGGAACAGGTAAAACAGAAATCCACAATGATAAGCATTTCCTATGGTGACATTTTTTGAAGGAACAGGTAAAAAAGAAATGCAACAGGCGCTTTTCCATTCTGTCGCAGAAGAGGGCTCGAGAAATGTGTGAGCAAATTCCATTTGAATGATCGTATTATTAAGGAGACAGGAGTCTCGCGCTAACTAATTCAAAAAGGGACTCGCGAAATAATCTCATAAATCGTCGGGAGCAACGTTTCGTTTAAGAGCGTAGGGGGCGAGGGGCGGGGGAGGGTGGGTGCTGCGAAAAGAAAATGGAAAAAAGAGCATATTGCTGAGAGATTACTCCAGGAGTTTCTTCCGCGTCAAGTTCCCAGGGCACAGTCCCGTGTTCTCGTATTTTTCACCGGTGCGACTCGGATAATCCATTACGCACCGTTTTGGAAGTCTCTTTGAATATTCTTCCCTCGTGGGCTCGGCCGCGGAGGCGCGCAAGACGAGTAACTTAAATAAGCGTACTCGAAAAGCTTAATCTTGCCATTCATGCGCCGATGAATACCCAGCAATAAACGCGTTTCTGCAGCGACATTCCACGGCAGTTAGAAATACAAGTTCCGCGACAGCAATTTCGCTTTTCCGCGGGAACTCTTGATCGTCGGTTTCCATCGCATTGTCGCCGTTTCACGGGCTAACAATGAGACGTCACGATTTATTTTTCACCCCCGTCGTCCAAGCCGGGGGAAAAATTGAAAGTGCCTCTTAGACGAAGCTTTTAATCAACGTACCGTGAATTAAAGACCCATTGAATATTCCCCGAACATTTTGTGTTGCGAGAAATGGATTCTCCGTCTCGGCGATCAATTAACCTTCTCAGCGAAATTGTTCGTTGAAGGATCGTTCCCGTGTGACATTTCCGAAATATATGCTCTTAACATTTTATAATCGTATTCGAACGAAATTATACCTCGTACTGCGCCGATCTCGAACTCAAATTTTACATACGTCTTCAGCACATGCGTCAATTATGATCAGTGACAAAATCGCATCGAAATATATTTTTTTCTGATTTTTAAAAAACGTCGGAAGAATCGAAGCTTTCGTGATTTTCAATATTGTTCTTTCTTTGTGATGTCGACTTTAGGCAGAGGTATACTAAAAGACATACTTAGAAAGAGGCTAATAAGAATTAATCGAATTGTTTAATCAGGCCACAAGTGACTAAATAATATAATAAGTCGTACCTCCCGCTACTGCATTCTCACATTCCTGAAAGTTGTTTACTGCCCCCGACCATGAAAAAGCATTAGATTGTAATATCGCCGTTGATCGATATCGCGGAATGGTAATACAGTAAAGTCTTGCTCTAAGCCGAACGGAGCTACACAATCTTAGTCGGTTCGCCTAACCCCTCCACTCTGCGTCATACCCCGCGAGGGGCCGAGAAGCTCGAGCTGTCTCGGTCGCCGAGCAGTATAAAGTGTAAACATGCCGCGAAATCCGATACCGTGTCGGGTATATCGGTGTGAACCACTACTAATCCAATTAAAAAACTTCTTTATTTTTCATTATTTTTTTTTATGGGCTTTCACCAACTTATTCCTAGCATTTTTCTAATTAATACGACACTAAACACGATATGATTTGAACTGTATTTAATGGTTTAATTGTCGGTATGTAGTGCGCCTTCGGCCGCCCGGTCCGTGTTTACAAGCGTCCTTTTCTACGTTCGGCGCGGTCGACGCGGTCACAAAATAAAAAAAAATAGTAACCCTACACGATCTGTGTCACAGCACGGACCCGAGGATTGGACTTAGATCAAGACTCTACTGTAATAGAGTTTTATTATCCACGGAGAAGGTTGAAAATCCGGTACATGGCTTGTTGGCTTCTTAGATTTAAGCTTCGACGCTTAAATGCTGCAGAAACGGAAGAGAATGACACTTTGCCGATGAAATTGCTCGATCATAAACAACATCGAGCATCAGAGTCTAGCTAATATCCAGTGGTCAACGAAAATTTGCGATTTTTACCATAGTTTAATCACGACGAAAAACTTGCAATTTTACTGGAACATTCATCAATTTTTATATGCTTTAGAAATGATATTTGTAGTAAATTAATAATTCTATAAGAGCAAATAACAAGATTGTCCTATACCCATAACTTGAAGCTGTATAATTTCGATTTCATTAAATGTCCAAACTCCTTCAATTCGTTGTTTAACCCTGTGGAAGTCGCAGTTTAATAACATTTTTGATTGCATAAATCTTGGTAAATGTTACGAATAAAAATTAACATAAAATCATCATTACAGTGATATTTTTTTTAATCACTTTATGTAAAATACATAAAATCTTTGCAGAGATTATAATCACATTATTCCATTGAATGCATAAAAACCTCTCTTTTATGCATATAATCGGTGCATTCGCATCGATATCGTTGTTAGAATAATTTATACACCATAAACAGATTTAGTGCATCGTATACAAACTATCTTTTTTGTTGTGGCATAACCTTGTTGTCAGGGAAACATTTACGAAGAGAACACCTCGTCTGCCGAACGACTCTGCAGGGTTAAAGTGCTCAAAAAATTGTGCAGATAATTTTTGTTTGAAATCAACCGGATTTTTAAATACCCGTACGGCTAGACGAAGAATCGATCGAGCAGGTTTTCGATAAAAAAAGAATAGTAACACGTAATGTTCCCATTGATCGGCGTTGATTCATCACCAATCGCACAAAACGTTTTCCCCTCACACCAATATGCACACTACACTTGAGACTATTTGTTCGTGGGATGAGATATCATGCAAGCTGCATTGGACGAGAATTGAGTGCACAATATTGAGATATGTTATGCCGTCGTAAGTAATATAGCGAGGTCGACGATCGTGTCGCGTTTTTTCTAATCGTCCTCGTTGTTTTTCCTTTTTGTTTTTTAGCGCGTCGCGGGATTCTTGCGAACGCGAGGCATGCCCTGATGCATGAGAAATGACAATGAGAAAGACCACGAGGTTGCATGAGCATGTTTTTGAATAAGCATTAATCTAGATGAATAAGGGAAATGAATTTGATCGATGCTAGAACTTAGAACAGAGGCTCAGTATGTCATAACTGATTATGATAGTCCGGTGAAAACGATAGCGAACACGATATATGTTCATATGTGATGTATTCGATGATAATTAAAATGGTCAGCTCCACGTGAAATCATTTTTAATCCCCCGTATGCTATGCCGGAGTCATTCGTGACCCATCGCGGTGGGGATAAGCTCGAGCGACCGTCAATATGTACAATTTCATTCCGATATAAGATGACGCTTCTAATTTCGAAATAAGAAAATCTCTATCCCCTCTTCTTCTTCATCCGAAATACGACGAAAGCCGGTCCTTTTAACCTTATATCGAAAGAAAACTGTAGTGAAATATCGGCGTGGGTCAGAAATAACTCCGGCATAGGCCTAGAACTCGCAGGACTCCGAGAGTTAAAGATTATAGGCTGGGCGATCTATGTATACGTGAAATACACAACGTTCGTTCTTTCACAGTTTTTTGTAGACTGCGGAACTTTATGCATTCAAAGAAGATTTTCTAAAAATTGTGAAATATTGATTTCAACTTTTACTCTGTTTCTTGTTCTTCCAAATCGAATTTTAATCGACTTGCATAATCTCCCGCTGTCTAGTTATGTGTATTGCTCCGATTCCGGTTAATTAGCGCACCGTAATCACTACTGCTGATTTAATTGACCCAGACTGAGCGTAATTAAGCTTGCAAATAGGAGAACAAAAATAAAGTACTGCGCCGAACGAGAGTTCTAGAACAATGAGAAAAGTTCATATGGAATTTCTAATTCTTGGGAACCATTTACCAATTCTGCTGCCTTGTAAACGTTTACAACTATCTTTGTTGTCACAACGCGTTCTGTAATTCTCACGACAATATAATGTATGACTACAGTCTGATAAATAGGCGATTATCTAATTTTTTTACATTAAAGATTTTTCTGTTTATGAACGTATCTTCAAAAATTACAACTACTTGCTCTTTCCGTGATTAAATAAAAGTAACAGAAGCGTAGAAAATTCGAAGTTGAGTTCTTGTAAAATTACTTTAAATTTGACTTTATGTATTTCTGAAGACGAACCTACATTCTGCCGAGTACAAAAATGGCGACAACTCGGGAAGAAAGTGAAAGAGGGACGATATTTGCATGAACTTTTCTCATTTCCCGCGTTCACTGCTGCAATAGGTTCGAAACATTACGGTACACCCGGTACATTTAAAACTAACGAGATAGTCGCAAGTAGACTGCAGATCTTCGTGCGAATTCCCAGTCTCGAAAACTATGTAATAAAAATGAAAAGAATTTTCACTTCATCCATTTTATCAAAATCGGAATAAGAACAAGATTTCTTTCCTAATAAAATATAAATGCTATTCAGTCATAAATGCATAAAAATCCGCAGTCTAGTTATAAGATTCGAGCGAGCACTTTCTGCAACATGTTTAACTGCAGCAGAGCACAATGATGCGTCTCTGGGAAAAAAGTCGAGAGAACAATGGGCGCGGAATAGGGAAATAAAAAATGGCAACGCAGAGGAAGTTCTTTCAGCTGCGGAACTTGGACAGAACCAATTTGAATGGGCGTGCAGAAAGAATCGCGAAACATTTTCGACTAGTTCGACGATTATTGAAATGAGAATAAAAATGTTTGATATACGTTTTCCGCGCGAATCAGATGTATCTAACGACGTTACGTGTGTAGTGGTGTGTTATATTTTCCGACAGCAAACGTTCGTAACGTCAGCTGCTCAATTGAATGCACAGTTGAGCACGTCTACTCAGAGATTGACGTGCTCGCTCGAAAATTGCAAACCGCTCTGCTATTTACCGGTAGCAATTTTCGATTTAGTTACTGATGCGCGGCATTCTCAATAAATATGGAAAAATGAAATTTAATCCCCGATTACCGAGAAACATGCAATGATTCCTCTCGCAATTATCGAGCAATTTTGTTCGTTTTACTTATCTCCGGGTGTCGTCGAAATTTAATTCGACATTTTCTTAAAAATTTAAATAATATGACCAAGGTGTACTGACTTTTGCCAGAATATTATACTAGAATTCATCGAAGAGACGACCCGTACAGTGTTTCGAAAGTAGATGGAATGCTGCTCAATATTCGCAAACATTTAACAAGGATTATTATTAATGAATGAAATATATAACAGATCTGCATTAATGTTTGCCATCGCTCAAGTTATGGCGATGAACATCCCCTGTACCTGTGCAAGTGACATACAAAGCAGCGACCGGGAACAATTAATTACACTCGAGCGTCGAAGCGCACAAAGCGCATTCGGCGAGTGTGAGATTGTTCAAGAAACGTCGAAAAACTACGCCGCCGCGTCTATTATTGCGAAATCTTAAAACAGAATTCTGAATTCGCTGTAATAGACTGAAAGATCTCGGCCCCATTGTTTATCGCCTATTATTAGCATACCCATTGCTCCACTTATGCGCGAGCTTTAAAGGGATCGGAGACCTTATTATTCAATTCTTCGACGATCCTCTTTATTTAGATAGAAGCAAAGTAATTACTTTCCTTGATGAAAGATTCTCTTGCTTTCCGAACAAAGGTGAGCGGTATTACGCTGAATCGGAATAACGTATTTTGCAATTTAACGTAAGGGCAGACTCGTATTTCGTTCGGGGAACGACAAATTAAATTTTATTATTAATTTATACGTCAGACATATTCGTTAAGTTGTGTAATCATATTTTATAAAAAGCACGCACGGTTCAGTTAATAAAATATCGTAACATGGTGGAAGACCGATCACCGTGAACGGTCGGATGAAAAAAGAAATTTTCACAAATTCACGATTAAATAACCGTGACTTCGATCGGAATAAAATTTTTAATCAAGAAATCCGACTAGCGGACGCGTAAAGTACGAAAAATTTGTGATATAAAGATTAAATGAAATATTTCGTTGCGTGCGCCGTGATCCGCAAATAACGGAACAGTTTCAATATAAAGCGATGATTTAAACGGCTATTTACATTAAAAGTCGGTTCATAACTGCAGCGGAAAGTCGTTAAATTACAGGCCAGAGGGAACGTTAAACAGTTAATCAAACCTGAAAAATGAGGCACGTCAGCAGCAAAGATTCGCGTTATATACGGCGAAATTTCAGCTCGTTTAGCTCGTGACACAAATTACGTCGAAAAGTCAGGAAGATTAAGTTAAGCCTTTACCCGGAGGAATATGCATGCATCAGAGTAAACAGTTCAAAATTCATATCTTCCCGCCGCACACGCCGGGATGTAATTTGTACGGGGTGGCGTGAAGCATTCGATGATACTGTAACCGGTAATCACATTCGTGAATTTCGGTCGGAACGGAGCTGCGCAGAAAATTTGCGATATCGGTGCACCGATCGCGTAACTTTGATTCGATAAAAAATTAAATAATTAATTTCCTGCGAAAATTTTTTTTGCATTCGACAAGAGTGATTTTCAGGAATTTTTTCTTAAAAACTGTATGATTTTATTGTCAAAATATTTTCCTGTTCAATATTGTATACGAAATATAATTTTTTAGGCAGTTTCAGGAAAAATTCTTTTTTTTTGCAAACAATTTCTCTTGCATTAGAAAAGAATGACTTTGGCGAATTTGTTCGTAAGAACTGTACAATTTTATCGAAAAAAACATGTTTGTACCCTAAATGCTTCGATTTAGAGAAAATGCCACACCATCTTTTATTTAAAAATATTGATCAATTACAAAGTTGTGGCCGGTGTACACTCTGAAATAAATAATGCCGAGTACGGAAACATTTTTCGCACGATCCTCTGTAGGTAATCTCAGTGCAAACCTCTAGCAGATCAGCAGTCGTAAATCAATACGAATATCGCGTCGTACAGCTGGAATTATAATTTAGAACGTTCAACCTAAATGCCATCGAAAATGCCTGACCCAAATTGTCAAGAATTGTAAATGCAAATTAAAAACAGTTCAATAATGTAAATGAGCTGGAAAGAGTGGAATGCATTAAAGCAAGAAGGAATTAAAAAATTATACAGCGTCTTGCTGCGCATAAGAGATCTCATTAAAAATATTACCATACTATTTAAGAAAATACCTCCTTTGCATAAGGTAATTAAAATTCGTTACTTTTGTATTGTTACTCCCCCATCATTCCTACCTAGTCAACTGTCTGCTTTATATCATCAAATATTTATTTAACATATTAACTCTGAAGGGAGTTCTCAATGTACATACAGGTTGTGTAAAATATTTAGCTTCCTCTCTTGATTATGCGACACGTGCAGGATGTATAAAAAGTAATGGTCATCCGTCGTAGGGGTGAATCTACACCTCTGGATTATAACAAAGAAAATTGTTATTAAAGTTTTTATTTACATCAACACCTTCTATACATCGAGAAAAGAAAAACTTTTTCAGTATAATGTTTTTCGAAAGTCTGATCTAATTGATACATGCAAAATTTTTGTACAAATATTTCTCATAAAGGAGTACCTCTTTACTTTAGTTTAGTCGTTAAACAAAATGTTAGAATGTAACAAAATGTTTAAATTGATTTAAGTGAAATTAAATTGAATATCGATAACGAATATTTATTAGAGGATAGCTGTAAGACACCCACCCATTTTTGTGGTACATACATTTAATAATTTAAAATACAATTTCGGAGGTCCACTGAAATGTTAATAAAATCCGATATTTTCTACGGTTTTCTTAGCAAAATCCTTCCGGAGACAGGAATTTCGAGCGAATTTCGAACTCCTCTGAAACACACGCGGTACGGTTGA
Source organism: Halictus rubicundus (assembly GCF_050948215.1). Taxonomy (NCBI): domain Eukaryota; kingdom Metazoa; phylum Arthropoda; class Insecta; order Hymenoptera; family Halictidae; genus Halictus; species Halictus rubicundus. The sequence continues at coordinate 12,428,795 of NC_135151.1, forward strand.
AATGATCGTAGGGAAAAAAGAAAAAAAAAATCAGCTCCCAATCATCCGCGAACCGACCGGAACACGTTTCCTTCGAACGCACGTTCCCCGGTTCAGCCGGCAACGCCGAATGAAAAAATATAATTCCACTCGTCACGAACCAGACGAGCTGTCTGTTGCGCATCACGCGTGCGGATTAGTTAAACGATCCGCGTGTATAAACGCGGGGGCCCGGCCGGCGCGGTTGAGTGCGTTTCACTGTACCGGCCTGCGAGCCGTGCGATAATAAATTCTAACGTTCAAAGTTGTCGCCGGGGTTCGCGGCCGCGAAAACCGGCAAACAAAAGGCGCGGAATAATGGCTGCCCGGCGTGCACCTGGAACCTCGGGCCGTAAAGCCACCGCTAACAGGAAAGGGAGCATCAAACGAGGCTGAAAGAAATCCTCCCCCCTTCCGAAGAAAAACCGGAGACAACGGACGTTGGATGAGCCAGAGAGATGGCTGGGTGACCGGTGCACTTTTCGTCCCTGAGGTAATTACAGCACCTCGAATATCCGAATTCGATTCATCTGTTCGACGAAAGTGTTTCAAGTTCAACCCCTTGCACTCGACTCCACCCCTCGAAGGCACCAATAAAAATTATTGGGTTGTTCGGAAAGTAATTTCGTTTTTTCTCAACAGAGCAGATAATTGTACTTTTTTCGCAGCCAACTTCACGCTTAAGCCGCATTGTCATTATATATTTTAACAACTGATATAGCAAGGCTTGTTTGTGAAAAAGTTTGTTCGATTCTGCGCAATAGTTTTTGTATGGTATCCTATCGAATATGGAAAGCCGAAAGCAGCATTTTCGGCATATTTTAATTTTTTACTATCGAAAAGGTGAGAATGCTGTTCGAGCAAGAAAAAAATTATTCTTATTAGAAGATTTATTGATAGAACGCCAGTGCCAAAGCTGGTTTGCACAATTTCGTTTCGGCAATTTTGATGTTGAAGATGCACCACGTTTTGGAAGGCCAGTTGAAGCCGATAAAGATAAAATTGGCTAATTGGGTACTTTGGTCTTGCAAAATCGTCTTCCATTTTCACCAAAAAAAAAAAAAAAAGAAAAAACGAAATTACTTTCCGAACAACCCAATACTACACAAAATTCAAACAATTTTTATACGTTATGCACCCCACTATTAGGCGATAGAGAAATAATTTTTTTTTTTTTGTGAAAATCGAAAATTTGTAAAATGGATTTTTTGCCGCCTCGGCACCACTGTGCAGCGCCGTGAAACTTATAATTAGTGGGCTTATCCATTTATCTGCATGCTCCGGAGAAAACAGCTGTGCCTTACTGTCGAAAATGCGGAAGATAAAAAGTGGAAGGGAAAGAAACATCGACGAAGACTGTACAAGTGGGCTGTCAAGCTGTGCGAAATAAGAAGAACGGGCCAGCAGCCCGGGAGGGTGGCGAAGGGGCACGCAGCCGCCGCAAGAAAGAGGGTCGAAAACGGGGAGAACGAGAAGATGGCGGGAAATAAACGAGGTGTGGTAGACTGGACCGAGGCTCCTGATCCCACAATGCACCACAATAGACCGCCGACGATGGTTTTGCATATGAAAGAGGGCCGAGAATAGAGACCGCGAGAGATAGGCGCACGTAGTATGATATTATATCTGACTAGGGTTCCGCGCTGCCACCCACACACCCCCTCCCCCCACACACTTATTTCTCTCTTCTTCATCTTTCCCGGCAAGGTCTATCGCCATCTTTCTACAGCTTCGTCGACGTTACCCCCTCACCGAGGCTATTTTTCTCCCCGGTTTTCTGTTTTCCTGACCTGTGTTTCCCTTTATCCTCCGAAGCACCTCCTCCACCTTCTCCTCTTTTTCCTCGTCCTGCTCGAGAAGCTACGAGACGGTCGGGGCCGATCGTAAGTTGAAAATGCGTAAGGGAAACTGCATTAGACGAGGGGGCGTCTTTCGCTCGAGATAAACTCGTTTCCATAGTGCCGCGACCCTTTAAGTCGTAGCTCTCATTGTGCTGCAAATTTGCGACCTCTTGCGGGGGCACGAGCCGCCACGGATTATATCGGCAGGACCCCACCGCCGAGACCCTGAAGAACAGTTTCACCGGAGAGCTGATCCACCGCCGCGACGCGCGGTGTTTTCGAACGAGGAAAGGGTTTTCCTACAGTGGATTAGGTAAAGATCGTTTCGCCAGTCAAGAATCTATGAATATTTCGGGCCACTCGAGCAGGTTGCTGGGTCGACGGCGGACGGGAGACAGGATTCGCCCCTTTTTCTTTCATCGGATCTTCGGATTCGGATTTTCTGTACGTGTACCGCGGGATTGGGGAATTTTGGTCCCGGTGAAGAGAATATAAATGGAATAAATGATTTCTTGCAATTTATTAGTAGGTTGCCCCAAATGTTTTTTTTTTCCCGCAACCTTTAGGAGTTGGGTCATTGCAAAAGTCTTGATACGTTTCTAACAGACGCTGTTAGTCCTGTCACAGCAGGATTGCGTTGGACGAATGGTATACAGGGTGTCCCGAAATGTTGTACTTCCTTGAAATGGACGATCCCTCAGGTCATTTGAAACAACTTTTTCCTTTGCGAAAATGTGCTCCGCGGCTTTGTTCAGGAGTTATTAACGAAAAACACGGACCAGTCAGAGCGTAGCGCTGGCATTGGCCGAGCTGGACTACGTCCTCTGTAGCCGCGCTCTGATTGGTCCATGTTTTTCGTCTATAATTCCTGGACAAAGCCGCGGAGAACATTTTCGCAAAGGAAAAATTTACTTCAAATGACCTTCAAATTTACTTCATCCCTCCAAAAGAAGTGCAATATTTTGGAACACCCTATCTATGTATAATATCATTGGAGAGAGTACGTCTTCAGTCGGTTTTTGGCAACAAGTTTAGGTTATTTTCATACATTTTCAATCTTATTAAAGTTGAAAATAAATTTTTGGGACAACTTGATAGCTTTATTCGATAGGTAACGCAACAGAAGTAATTTTGTTTTCCGCAGAATGCAAGTATATTCTTCTCAAAGAATGTCTTGATCTAGTTGTGCCAGATATTATGTATTGTGTATGTACTTATCTGCGGATGAATTCTATGTATAATAATTCACTGAGATTCTATTTACATTTCAGAAATACTTAGTACTATTCTCAGAGCCATTAATGTTGAGTGGCAAACATAATCACGTTCGAAACACTGTTCAGGGTGAATACAAAATTAGAGAATTTTAAAATAATCAGAGAAGAATGGAGATGAATCATTAATCTTAAACTTAGAGGATTATTGATTGAATATCAGTTGTGTGTTTAAGAAAATCAATGAAACAACTTCTAGAATGTGAAAGAGATTAGAGCAATAGACATTAACCAAGAGCCTCTGTAGATTATCGGATAACGATTTAGAAACAAGTAGATGATTCTTCTGAAGTCACAGGAAAGTTTTTTAGCTATTAAGGGTAGTAATGCAATCATACAATAATTTACTCAAAATAAAATTTATATAAATTACCTCGAATCTCAAGAATGATATTTAACAGTAACAAGTTTGTTCAATGTGAGACATTTAAAAAAAACCTAAATCTACGGATAAGGTGAAAAATAATTCAGACACCGTTTTAAGCTAGAAAGTATCATTATACTATGTCATCATGAATTCCCATGATAAATGAACTACACTTTCTATGAAAACTGTATATAGATCAGAAGTGTATCGACTACAAAATTTTCTATAGAATAGAAAACCCGAGCTACAAAATAGTAGTGATAGTAAATCGTACGTTATTCAAAATTGCGATGTAAAAAGATTCCGAAAATAATTTTAACCTAAGTGACAAGCAGAAACCAAATTTTTAAAGACCCATACCACTCGAAAGAACATAATGTACGCCGACAGGGAATTCTCAAACGTGACCCTACTTTCACGGTCCCTACTTCTAAGTAACCCCATAAGGGAGCACGATGACTCGACCAAGAATCCCCTAGCCAACAGAGGTCGACTTTCGCTCGACGTTGTCAATTCTGAAGACACGGATCATTAATCATCATTCGACGAATCGGCCGGGCAAAGGGTTTGGCCCGTCGGAGCGGAGAAGACTGGAGGGGACAGAGAGAGAGAGAGAGAGGGAGAGAAAGGGACAGAAAGAGAGGGAAAGGAGGGAAAGTGGCATAAATGTTTCAGAGTCGCGAGCATCTGTCGCGAGGAGACTTTTTCAGTTCTCGAGGAGAACTGGTTTTTTGGTGGCTCTCGAGGGGAAGGCGTTAGGGGACGAAGAGAAGGAAAAGGACGCCGCCAGAGGGGTAGCGTGAGGTGTCCGGGGGTGGGGGAAGGGGTTTACTATCCTCGTATAATGTATTATAAGTGGAGGCACTCACAGGGCCGTCAGTACCAAACACTCAAAGCCCTCCCCTGCCTCTCTCTCTCTCTCTCTCTCTCTCTCTCTCTCTCTCTCTCTCTCCCTCCCTTCCTCCCTCTTGGTTCTATCTAGCGGTCCGTGTCTCACCGCCCACCTCCGCATCCCTGTACACTCCGCTTTCGAGTTATCGATAAGAACCGCAGACCTCTTTTGTCGGTTGATAGATAGCCTTTCAAAGCGACGCGAGGTCAAATATTCGACATGCCGCCGGTTCAATTTCATGCCAATAATATCTATGCGAAATAAGGGCCGGAAGCTTCCCCCCCGGAACCGCCATTCGACGAGCTTTTTCGCGAAACTTCCACCAGCCGCCCTTTTATCGCTATGCTGCGATCATGAGTGAATCAAATCACAGCTGAATGCGATTAAATCACGCGACAATTAATGCCGATGATTAAAATGTTTCAATCTTTCAATTTTCCGAACTGGTTTCTAGAATTGACGAAACCATCGGATTAACTCTGGCGTGGTAGCTTCTTTAGACTGGAATTTGTTTCACTGGAATCATCCCAAAAGTTCCGCTACGGAATGGAAATATTTTTAGGTGTACAGTTTGAGGTTACTAAACCGAAATAGTCGAAACGATTCTTTCTGATACAGTTCTGATACAAAAATCACAGGCATAGAACCATTACAGGTTTCTTGGGATATTTCCTTTTTTCGATTATTGCTAGGCAGTGGATTTTATGCACTTTCTGATAAAAACTAAAATAGTATGAAGATTGAGAAAATTTTGGAATGTCGATATACTATTTTTAATCTATTAAAGTTATTGAAACAGGAACGAACTTTTTATTCCGTTCCTGTTTCTCACGATTGACTCAGAACATTTTTTTCAGTTTGCATAAATATCCGCAGTCTGATCATTGCAATTTTACGATCTACAATCGTTACCATATTTTTAGTAAATATTAGTGCCCAGATCATGCAACGTAGATTGTATCTGCCAAAATGAACATGCTTTGACGTCATTTAAAATTCGTGGTACAATCTGGACCAAAGTAAAGTTCATCAAAGCGTTTTAAAAGTAGGCTGAAATGAGCTACTGGCTCAATTAATTGCACAGCACACCGAGGCGCGTGTGATTACCAACGGGCGCTGCAATGGCTTGCTTTAAACCGAAAGTGACTCTATGTAGAGAGGAAATCGTTTTCTAGTCAATATTTATCCGGACTGTTTTCTCTATTATTAAAAATATAATATATGTTTTCAATCGTTTCAACAAAAACGTGAATGTTCTCCAGATACTCAATAATAGAAAACAACACAATAGAGACAATGATACTTTATCATTTATAATAAAGTACGATGATGCTTTCTGCATTGAAAAAAGGTGTTTCGTATTTTTCATTTTTACAGAAGTTAGACAATTCAGACATAGTGAGTCCTTTCAATTCTGAAATGCGTACTTGCAACTGTTATTGTTCCTAACAATTGTTAGTAATTCATTCTTGCCTATTCGTACAAAAACAGAAGTTTTTCATTTTAAAACTGTGTCTCCACAGAAGCAACAACGATTTGCTAGTTGTTGCTTCGGTGTGCCCATAGCTTGATATTAACATTTTCTTTATCGTTAGTGGAACAATGATCCACGTCAAGTACATGAACAATCACGGTAACTAGACTGCGGACTTTATGCATCTATGACAAAATTGAGGTCTAACTTGAAACAGTGCAAACATTAAAAGAATTTGAAACTTTCAATACACTATTTCCGATGTTTTAAAATTTCTAAAGATTAGAATGTCTATCTGTTTCCTGTTCCGTTGCAATTAAAGCACATTGACTGCCAACGCTGCAACTTCAAAGTAGCGTAAAAATTAATATTTACAACTGAACGACCACCATATTTCTGTTACCCATACACATGAGTGACACAGCGATCAACGTGTCAACGAAGAAAATCATTATTCTGCACGAAGATCCGCAGTCTAAAGCTATCTCCACACTGAAACAACGTAAACACGCATAACTTTTGAACCAGTGAACTCCTCGTCTTAAAACTTCGATTTTTGGCATTGTCTCGTCAAGATGTACAGGATCATATAGAAAAAACATTAAAAATTTCTGGGTTGCCAAGGTGAAGTTTAACCTTCTTCTTTTTTTACCGAATAAAAGCCGCCATGTTGCTGCAGTGTGGACGTAGCTTAACACCAGACGATCCAATACGCATTTTGCCAGGTATAGCGCGGATCATGTTCGTCCTCGGTAAGTCGTTGCGTTGCGAGCAAAAGACGGAAAATCGTGATACCATAATCGTGCGTTGCCGTTGCTAGTTCTGACCTAGAACCCGATCAACTGAGGGGCTACCGATTCTAGTTATCGATTAGGCTTTCGATTAAGATTAAGGCATCGGAGGCACGGGAGCCTGTGCACATTGTTAGCTTGACAATGAATGAATGGGAGGTGGCGGGCGATTGTAAAATTGAACTACGTTTTAAGAAATGGGTTTGTGAGGCCAGGTGGCGTGGATCAAAGCGGACACCAAGGCGATCCTGGCGATCCAGGAGCACGTGATCACGAACAACGCGCGTTTATCAGTAACACACAGCGACTACAACACGTGGACGCTGAACATCCGCGGAGTACGTACGGAAGATCGAGGCATTTATATGTGTCAGGTCAACACGAATCCTATGAAGAGCCAGGTAAGGAAAAGACTATCCTTCGGAATGGCGGGCGCACAATAAAAAAGCAAGGAAAGAAAGACAGAGAGAGAGGGAGCGAGAAAGAGAGAGAGAGAGAGAGGGAGAGAATACATACCCGGGAAAAGTGGAGAATCTTTTTACCCTAGATCCGGGTCAGATTTTTATTGTGCGCGATGCTTTTGCATGGAGGGCATTCATTTTAAAGTGAAATCCGTTTCTGTGCCTGGAAGTATTTGTTTCCTCCGGCCCGTCGCTGTTGCTGCAGAGGAAGTTATGTTCAAAAATTTCATTGAAATTTTCCATCGTCAGAAACACCGACAACCTTCCCGCCGCCGTTTTTGTTCCCGTTCGTTTAAAATACGCTTGATGATTCGATCGTTTCAACCACCGCGAGAACAATATTTGTTTTATCTGCGCAGAACGCTGAACCGTAAAATCGAATACATTGATACCGTGGCAAAATTATCTTGATTGTTTTTTTTTCGCTTGGTCCTTTCGATAGTAGAAGCGCGATTTTTTCGTTTGATGCTGATAATACGGGCCTGGAAATGATACTGTCTGGCATTCTGAATATATATGTGTGTGTGCGTATAATTGCGGATTTTATGCATTTACGGTAAAAATGAGAACGTGAAATTTGAAGCTGTAAGCCGATTAGAAGAATTCAAGAATATGCATGCATAGTTTTCCACTCGCTAAAATTATTAAAAATGAAAAAACATTTTTATTTGGTCCTTATGTGTTACAAGTGATGAAGAAAATTTTTATTTTGCGTAAAAATTTGCGTCCCAGCCTATTTTAACGATATCAAAGTTTTATATTTTATTTATTCATTTTTGCATAAATGCGTAAAATCCAATATAATGAGGTTCAAGTGGCAGTATGATCGAAAATATTAGGTGTATGCAAAAGTTTCAGTCCTTTTTTAAATTTTCTTTTATTTATACATGACTTACGAGGTTTATGATTAGATAAAGCATAAAAGAACGAGATGAAATTTTCAGAATATGTATGATTGACACAGATCTACAAAACGTATTTTTAAAATTTTCAATATAGGCTCGCATAAAAAAGTTGTAAACAACCAACTTTCCAAAATTTTTTTTCGCGTCATATAGTAGACTAATTGTTCTAACTTCTCAAAAAAATCCAAGTCCTATGGTCTAATATTAAAAAAATTATCGTCCTCTTACAAATGTCCAAATATCATTGTGATTTGCTATAGACGCGATTATTACTTTGCCTAAAAATCCGCAAATTAAGTACAAGTGATTGTGCAGGAGCAATTGAAGTACACTGAAACTTCTGCACACAGGTAACAGTTGATCAAAGAGCAATAGTAAAGCGTTTGCTGCCTCCGTGGAAATATTTCGATGAAAAATACAAGTTCGCCAAGCTAATTGATGATTTATCGATAATGTTACAGGTTGCGTTCCTGGAAGTGGTGATACCGCCGGATATAATATCCGAGGAAACCTCGAACGATCTGATGGTACCCGAGGGCGCATCCGCAAAATTGGTGTGCAAAGCTCGCGGATACCCAAAACCAGAGATCGTTTGGAAACGAGAAGACGGCACCGAAATTATTTCCCGGGACGGTCTCTCCGGTGGCAAAACGAAAAGTAAGCGCTCGAGTCTGTAATTGTGAATTATTCTGCCTGTGCGGTTCGTGAAATACGCTGAAGAATTTTAAACTGCGGCGAAGCACAACGGCAAACTCCCCAAGTGAACTGTTTGTTTGTTTTTCAAATTACTAGGCAAAAGAAATGGGATCAGATTGTTTAAAACATAAGCAAAAATAAAGCATTTCCTGAAAAATGTATCTACTAACCATTAACACTGCCACTCGACAACCGCCCCACCCGTGTTCAGAAAAAACGCACAAAATCAGAACAATTTATTTAATGTAAAAAAAAAAGACAAGATTTATTATAACATTTACTTCTGTAATTTTCTTATACCTCGTACATCATAAACAAATTTTAATTTTGCTCTATAGATTGTAATGAAAATTAAATTTCTAGTTTGATACAAAAATTCTACTACTCATACGTAGATTGCAGTTTGTTATGCAAAATAGAAATTGTTGAGACAGGAGTCAAATGGAAATATTTTTCTTTTCTTAATAATTCTAATATGCTGAAGGCAATACACTAATATTTCTAAATTGTTCTAATCTTTTCGCTCCCTCAAATTTTACTTGATCAATTTTATCATAAACACATAAAATCCGGTTTTGCTATCCGTTCATGCAATGTTTTATTTGTATAGACTTTTGAGGAGGAAGAATCAAATAGAACATTACAATCGGTGTGACTGAAAACTAAACCAACGATTCCTGAAAAGAAGAAACGAGTTCAATACTAGAAATAATTCAAACATGCTAAGGGATTGACAAATGGCAGTGTCAATGATGCGTATATAATATGGCAATACATTCCCGATATAAACGGAATGGCTCGTAAACGATCAAATCGGGATTGAAAATAGGGTAATATCGAAATCAAATCCAGCCATCAATCCTGCCCTACACGCGCAGATTCATAAGTCATGACATATTTTCGAAAAACTTTTTTGTCGTATAATCGCCGGCCAAAAAAATTTGTTCGATCGACAAGGCGAGTTCATAAATTTTGCATCATCGCTTTAAACATCGCTGAATATTGCGGTGATCATACCTCCGCGTGAGTTATATTATTTGATAATAGATTTGTCAATAACCAGCGTTGATCGATTATTTTTTTATTAGAGAATTGATTGAACGGCTTGAAGATATTAGAACGCAATTCCAATTGACTGTTATATAGCTTATAGCGCATTTAAAACAGTGCCCGATTTATGTTTGCTTTTCATTGATTTACTCGAGTTGTCAGAGAATGGAGCTGCTTTATTGCAGCGAGCCTTCAATTAGATTGTCAATGAAAAATATACAGGGTGTTTGACTACAGGAGGGAGAATATTTAAGGGGTGGTTCTCCGAGACAGTATAAGATGAAAATGAAGAATTAAAAAATTGCGGTTTTGGATTCATTTTTTGATGTACTAATGGTTACACGATAAAATTTTGTTTCAATTTCTGTCAGCAATTCCTGTCAATTATAATTTTCTGAAAAATTTTGTTACGCGTCATGTAGCAAAGTAAGATCTTTCCTTCTAAGTTATTGGAGACACTCAAGTTGTCTAGTCCTTTTCTAAACAAATTACTGCTTTTCAACCGTTACGTTTGAGCCGTTTAGCTGCAAAAATGGTGCAAGTCAAAACAGTTAATACTAATTGGATAACGAGAAGTTCAATAAATGTTCTATAAATAACAATAAGGTCTTTTGCAAGCCATGCTAAAATTATATTGCAATCACTTTATTTATAAACTGTTAAACCCTCGAGATTAACAATGTAGATATAAACCATTTTTGCAGTCATCTGCTGTTTCTATTGACGAACATATAAATCCTACTTTCTTGGATAATGATAAATTAAACGTACATCCGAAGCATAAAAATATGTGCTGAAACTGCGAACCACATTCATTGTATTATGTCGTGGAAAAAGTGCACAGACGTAAGTGTTAAAGAACGTGTAAAAATACCTTTTCGACCGACAGTGTACGTACATAGAAACGGTTTCCAATTCACGAATAAATCGGGCGGTCGAGCGTAAACAAAACAGTCGCCAACAATAGACGTAGAAATTCATTTAACACGGATAAGCTCGTAGTTCTGCAGGCATTGTCGGCGCGCATCTTCCCTTTTTTTGTTCTTTTTTTTTTTCATTGCAGCGGTTTCTTTGTTCGTAACGGTTCGCCGTCGTGGCAGCTCGAAATATTTTCGAATCAGTGCCGTTGCCAGTCGGCCGGGTAATTTTAAACTGATTACCGTTGTTCTCGCGTTTCACGTCGCGTCGCGTCTGGATAAAATGAACCGCGCATGGCAATCCCCTCTGTCCGTTGAATCCGCGGGAGTTTTCGTTTCCCGGGAGGAACGAGATTGTCGCCGCTCGTATTTCGAAGCTTACCGTTCGCCGTCCCCCTCGCCCCTCGCCCACGCCGAGCTGCCTCGTGTTACGACGAATCACGCAAATACTCGACAATGCTTCGGCAGATTCCTAGCCGGGGTGCGAAAGAGCAATTTGACACTTACCTTACACGCCGTTCGTCTCCCGGCCAACTCCGTACGCGGAAATGGAAACTGCAATTGGAAAAAAGCCTCGCAAACGCGCAACGTCTGTGCAAAATAGAACAAACATTTCGTTACGTTAACGCGCGAACAATCGGCACTTTTCCTCATCTCGCTGTTCTGTCCTCTCCTATGCAGGGTGTTCGACTTCAGATGGGAGAACATTTAAGGGGTGGTTCTCCAAGACAATATCATACGAAAATGAAGAATAACAAATTTGCGATTTCGGCTCCATTTTTTAGTTATTGTCAATTAAAAATCTCGCTGACACGTGACTCTCGCGCGCCTCTATGACGTACGCAACGTACACCTCTGCTGGTCGGGTTGCCGCATTTTAGGCGGATTTTTAATTGTTAATAACGAAAAATATGGAGCCGAAATCCCAACTTTTTTACTCTTCATTTTCGTCTTATACTGTCATGGAGAACCACCCCTGTAATCGTACACCCTGTATACATACAGTGACTCTTATTAATATTCGGACACTGTTAAAAAGACGATAATTTTTTTAATATATCGGACCATATGACTTGGATCTCTTTTTTGGGAAGTTAGAACAATTATTACGTGACGTGAAAATAATTTTGATAAAACTGCAATTTAGTATTTTCTCTGGAATTCTGACTAATTGCAATTATTTCAAAATTTGTTTCGCGTCATGTAGTCCGATATTAAAAAAATTATCGTCTCTTTGAGAGTGTCTGAAAATAAATACTGTGTATGTACTTCGAATAAATTATTTGAAAAGTAATAGTTAAAATAATATATTATCTCATTTGGCTACACGTTATTTACAGTATTATTTTATTTCAACGGACAAATAATTTGTATTTAGATGATTGCGTTATTTCGTATTCATTTGAAATATTTTTTCATGTAGCATGATATAATTAAAGTGGAGGCACTGCAAGAGTGTATGAATATGGTCGTGTTATTTTCAAACAGTTAAAAGTATTAACAGAAGAATTGCATTTCTATTGAGCTCCCTTTTCTTGCAAATGATGCATAAGTGTTTTGCGAGAAGATTTATGGCAAAAATGTGTAGGTAAAGCACAAAACAGAAGGAACGTTAGATTTTAATACTACCGGTACATTATCAACAACCTAATAAAGTTGTTAAGAGAAGATTTGAACTGTAGCTCGCTTTCCTTGTAAGGGGCCGGTCTCCGTAGATTCGCGATAAGGTAGAGTGACTACATTACCATCAAAAAATGGTTTTACGTGCTTCAAGTTTTCGTCCTTAAATAAGAATATTTTGTCGCTGGTAAAGGGCTCATTCGAAAGAGAAAGGTTCAATCTAGTGCGCGCTGATCAGGAGCTGCCGACATTATGCAGATATTTGGTAATATTATATAAGCGTTCGAAGTAGGCCAAAAATTGACGATGTGCAGGCCGTGGAATCCAAGCATTTTTAAGCCATTGGATGACTTTTCTGGATGATGTCGAGACCAGCGCGCACTAGAAAATATCTCCAGCTACAAATTCAGCTATAATTTGTCTTGATTCTGTTGCAAAATAAAGGCGAAAACTTGAAGCACGTTTCTGGCGTCAGAATTCATAATATCGATAATACAGAGCAAAACATGTGACAAGTTTAATCACAGACTTAAGACCCGTCGGATCAAGACCAAGACGGATCTTAAGTCTGTGTCTGAAGGCTGTGAATGGAAATTATTAATTAAAAAGGTCACGTGACTACCCCGGGCCCTTAATGCACACAGTTTTTATTTTGCACGAAGATCCGCAGCTTCCTTATGAGATTGTGGAAATTCTTGCGAGGCTACGCTAAATGAATAGTGATTTAGGAAAGTCATTAAACCGCGTACGGTCGAACGGGTTTTGAAATTCTTTCCATCCGCTTGTGTATTGCAGAAGCTATCGCCCAAGGGGAAACGCTGAGTCTGTCGAAAGTAACCAGGAGCGAGATGGGCGCCTACCTATGCATCGCAAGTAACGGAGTACCACCATCAGTCAGCAAACGGATGATGCTGCAAGTGCACTGTGAGTACGCCCTAATATCGTTTCCCTAGGTACTTTCACCGGGGATCTATCTCCCGCCGAAGATTATCTTCTTAGTTCCGATGGATTCTGCTGATTCGCTCATTGGACCTAACTTATTTTTCGAAATCCTCTCACGTTCGAACCAGCTTTTATTGCGATTTATTACTCTTCTAATTATTTCGCGTTACGTGCACGCCAAGCTTCCTCCGGAAAGTAATATCACGGAGAAATATCTATCATTTGTTAAACATCGCATTTTGCAAGGTAAAATCCACTTCCATGAACAGCGGAGGGCACAATAAATAATTCCAATTGTACGTTCCACATAAATTTAATTGTGTACAGTTATTTTACTATGGAGATACTAAGATACTAAGGATAGTTTTATTAGACGGTAAACACTATTTTTTAATAAACTGTTTACTGTTTCTTATGGCTCGACGATTGCTAGTGAAGAGACATTTTTAGATTAGTGAAGGTATTATTTTGTAAAAAGGTGTGGTGGATAGTATTCTTCAAAATTGAGTCAGAAACATTATTTTTCGAACGTGAATTGAAGATGATAGATACTTTTGAAAACCTTCTCAGAGCTAAGATCATTTTTCTTTTGTATTAGAAGAAAGTGGAAAAATGGGTGAATCAATTGAATATTTATTGTCTATTGGCAGTTTTACAAACACGATCGATTAGATCAGCGTGACTGACACAATTGTTATAACAAAATTCAAAGAATATCTACAGCTGTGAATATTAAAGATCTAAATGTTTTGCAAAAGTGAATAACTCATTTTGCGCAATAATACGATATTTTTTAAACCTAATATTATTTTTTAAAAATGTCCCTTGTCAGGGCGAAAAGGGAATCGTATCGTATCAGGGGATCGCCTCAATCGTATTTTGATATACTTCGTGAAGAGCTTGCAGCAGTTGTTGAAGAGTAAATTAGAAATTGAATAATATCGAAAATTTTTGCGTTTTCGTTCTTATTAATAATTATTTGTCAGTTTCACACGGCGTAGATGCGCCACGATAAAAATTCCTCCGCAGTTCGCGAATATAGAATTATTTAAATAGCTTTATTGCATTTGTCTCGCCAGCCGGTTCTACGCTGCGATGTTGCAAATTGAATTGTATCACGCGATAGACATGCATGTAAAACATTGAACAATGTTCTGAATTCTATCTGCGTGGATTCTACAACCCAGTTTCGACGTCGATGTTATTCATAACGGTCACGTTACAAAATTTATGCGCCGAGAAGTAGATGCCATCGTAAAATATCCCCTACACCATAGACGGAGAAAACGTTTCAAGTTAGCGCAACTTGTTTCATGTAGAATTAGCTGCTTCGACTTACTACGACATATTATCGCTTGTGCAGTTACAGGAAAAAATCTACACTATGAAAAACATTTCAATTGGCATGCGAGACTAATTAAATGCGATATAGAACGTCTCGAAAATTGCATTTTGCAATACTTCTCGAACAAACTGAGCGAACTAAATGTCGCAAGTTCGCGAACGCGTCGGAATCTCGATATTCATACAGTAGGTATTGCCGATACAATTCATCCGGCTTTTTAATTATCGGTGCAATTACCTCGAACGGCATTAATTTCGTTCACGATTTCGAGCCGAAAGTTTACGCGAGCCGGGAGTTTCAGTAATAAAGTTCTGTCATTCCTGGCTTTTCCGCCCTCACTAAAGGTTTCCGTATAAGTCTATTGAAATCCGTTTATTGGATTCTTCTGGCTTTATTTCCCCGTAAAAACGGATTAACGCTTAGTATTCCATGGGACATTCAATCTTTTCATCGGTCAATCGCTTTGGACGCGAAGAAACCCTACGCACTCGTACACAACAAAAACTTTGCAATTTATAACGTTTACGCCTCACTTTACTTTCTTGCAACACACGATCCTCTCGTAACTCGCGAATTGTTCTCGCATTATAACTTTTTCGGGGCACTTCTCTAAATCTGCCACGAATTTTCCAAATACAGTGAATTCTCGATATATGTCAGCAAAACACGGACCTTGCCAGCGTCATGTATCGGCCAGGAGACATACGCGAGCCGTGTTATGTTTACATTCCTCTGTGTCCGAGGCTTCTCGAGTGGTAGTGGGGATAATTAAGCGACATTTATCATGCAGATGTTGGCGACATATATAGAGAAATCACTGTACACGTTAATTCCGATTAGCTAAAATCGAAGCACGAATTACGGTTTATTGTCTTTACGTGTTAAGAACACGAATGAATGCAAACACTGAACCACCTTTCTGAGAAAGGGAGCAAGAATTTCGCGCGGCAGAGACGCCTCAGAGACGAAGGATGCGTCATTGGCGATGCGATGCGAGGTGAGGCGAGGCAAAGAAACGAAAAAGGGGAGGACGGAACGTGGGGAAGAAAGAGCCGGAATAAAAATAAAATTCCCTTTTACGGTTCCGGGCGGCGTACACCCGAAAAAAAGTGCACCATATTCCCGCCACTTAGGCACGGAAGCGTTTTCTCTCAATCGTCCGTAGCGCAAGCCTCGAGGAGCGAGAGGCGCGTACCCTTATCCGCACGACGCGCAGTCTTAAAACCGGTCCCGGACCAGTCGAACGTGCACACAGAGGCAACCGCCGCGTCGGTGGCAAAGGCGAAAAGCAACACAGCGGGCTTGGATAGCCATCGTCTCCTTCTTTGCATAATTTCAACGCGGCAAAAGGGAAGCTTCCGCGCCTCTGTATTAGAAAAGAAGAACGGCGAGAACTAGGCGGGCCAGGCGCGGCTTCATGGGGGTGCACGGGGGTGGAGAGGGGTCGGTGGTCGGTAAAAGGAAGGAAAAAAGGAGGTAAAGGTAAAACGCAGCTTAAATAACAGCGCGGAGCCGCGCGGCTAAGGGGAGCCTCGCCTGAACCGTCGGGTATGAATTTTTGGGAATTTATTGTAACGAATGGCCTCAACGAATCTTTTTGAAATTTCACCGCTATTCCATCGCATTGTTCAAGCAGCCAACAGTGAATATTTTTATTCACAAAGGAGTATACATAACGAAGTTACGATGTCTTTAATTCGGCTGGTCGTTGAGAAAGGCGTTTCGCGCTATACACTGTAGCACATGATGTATGCATCCTATTCTTAAAAATAAAATTTATCTGCACGCATCTGCATCAATTATAAGAGAAAAGAGTTACATAAAAGTTGATTCATTCTCTTAATAATTGTAACAGGTTGTAAATAATGTGCCTGTAATACTCAATTCCTGCGATGTTTCTGCTGTTTTGTGTTTCATCTGCTCATTTCTCTTATAATTTATATATGATTTGTACGATTACCAATAGGAAAATATTATTCAACTTTTCCATACCAACATAGTATGTAGGAGTTACGTAAATGAATCTTTTTGTGATAATTATCCCCACCTTGTGTACTTGTAGCAAATATAATATTGAATTATAATAGAAAACGATGGTTACAAATAATCAACAGACACAGCAACGAACGAAACCATAGAACAAATTACTTCGATACAGCATACCCTAGCTACGAAACAAAATTTCGAAAAGAGCTTGAGTCTTCTCACCGAAACGATCAAAAATCCCCAACGGTCCAGCACATCTACTCCACACCTCTGCTTTTAAACAGCGCTCCGAAAAACTTCCGCACAGGGAAACAACCGTCGTTTCTCCTTCACCCTTACGATGTTTCCCATTACTTTCCCCGTCAATTCTTTCCTCGTTATTCGTGTTTCGCCGTTGTTCGCGCCACGTTGTCGCTAAACTCGGAGCCAGCGAATAGGTGTATCGCCTCAAGTGTAATTTTATTATCTTTCTCTCCTTCCGACGCGGCTTTCAAGCCCCCAGAACCACCCCCGCCTTGAAGAGGGTGCCTGATGTAGCTCGAGGAAAGAACCGATCTTCTTTTTACATAAATCGATAGTGTAACCCCTCGAAAACATTCTCCTAATAACGCTTAACACATTCGTTGCCTGCACGATACAGTATTCTCACTGTAACTGTGAAAATGATCTCTACCGTAACTGTGAAAACAGATCTCTACCGTAACTGTTAAAATTTCATCCCTATTACCTGGGGTGATCCCCCTGGAAACCAGTGACCGCGCCAGCGAGGTGGCAAGTATCGATGAGACTCACACTAACGCAAGCGAAGCAAAAGATTGCAACTTTTATAATTTTTTATTTTTTTTTAAATTTCTACCATCGTGATTGTCTCTTTTTTCTAATTAAAATGACAATGCGTATACCTTGGTAGACACTTTCCATTAGACAAAATTATTATTGCAACTCTCATTTACAGTTAACGTAATATTTTTCGATTTTTGACACTGTAGAGAGTGCGGCCATGGCAAAATGTTTTTACAAAAATCTAAATTTAGTTACGAATGCATATGTAATGGTAATTCATCACAAAAAATGAAATTTAGCAGTAAAATTAATAAATCAAAAAAAAAATTAACAATATTTACGCATAAAAATAATTGTTAAATGATTATTAAATGATTAATAATATCAATTTCCCCGTAATATGCAGTTTTGCCAAAGGAATTTTTCGCACATCGTGATATAAACGTGTAGTGAGATGTGCCCCCACTTGTCCGTACTCTGGGCTGTGCGTCGGGGTAAAAGGGCGCCGGACGGCGGGTAAAGGGTTGAGGGAACGTTGGAACGACGACGAGTTAAGTCGCGGTTACGACTGCGTTTTCCGGTGTCTTAGATCCGGGGGAGAGGTAATTCTTCCCCGGAAATTGGATGTACCCAGGTTCATGCTACGATCTTGCACCTGCCCTCGAGCGATAAGATCGTGCGGGATAATCGAATTTCATTGAATACGCTCGCTACCCGCAGACCGTATAGACGATTGCGTCCGCGAGCTATTGCTTCGAAATTCAAGCGATCGGTGGCTATTGTCGATAGAGAGACCGGAACGAGGAGAAGGACAAACCGGATCATCTCGCAGATGGCTGTGCCACGATCGATCCCTTTCCTGGTTCGTTCGTTCGTTCGTTCTGATTGTTACATCCGTTCCACGCAAAGCGAGAAATTTACTTGGCCCCGTTAGCAAGCGGGAACCGGTCCCCGAAGAAGCTGCCATATTTTTGATAATCGTCCTCGCAACTGCGAATCCCGCACATGCTATGTCAACGACTTTTGCCAGATTCGATCGCTAGCCTCTCCAGGAACGCACGTTTTAACACCTGGCACTGACAATGGTTTCCGTGATTTCTTTATATATGTCGCCAAGGCCTGGACGATAAACGTCGCGAAATTATCCCCACTACCGCGGGGTATAGTGAAGGACCACGAAGCTCGTGAGACCTCGGACGCCGAGGAGTATAAACATAACTGGACGATACACGACGCTGGCGAGACCCGTGTTGTTGACATATATCGAGAATTCACTGTACTTTCGCACGGTGGTAGATTATGCATTTATGCATAAAATCCGCAGTCTCATCGTGATATTACTTACATTTTTATCTAACAGCGTTCTTCCTTTTTACTCGCGGATGTAATTAACCGTGCCACGTTCATCACGCCGTATCAAGGCAATAGGACTCAGGAGGAACCATTGATTTGAACTATCCGATAGCGCCGTAGCCCCTTAAACGTTTCCACGGGATTTCATTTCGATACCGGGCCGAGATATGTCGTTACGACGGATTTTTACGGGTGTCGCGCGATGCGATAATGTGCATTGCGCCGCCGGGCTGGACACGCAAGGCTCGCTTTCCGCTTCTTTTCGGCGGGAACCTATTTAAACGGGATCGCCTCTTTAATTCCGTCGCAGATAAGGAATTCCCCTTCGTTGATTGCGCGACCGAGCAGAAGTAATATGTAAAGGGTCCTCCGCGAAACACGGAAATTAAAACTATTTGACGTAATGGATTTTTTCGCTCGATACGCCGCCCCCCCCCCCCATAGTGAGTCTCCTCTTCTCATCGTTTTTTATCGTGCCATTCTCTGCGAACGCAGTTTTCGGATTAATGTCCTGCTCATGATAGTGCGATAAGCAGTTCTGCTTTCTTACAAGTATCAATCATCCTGAATATTCAAAGTTTCTCCATTATTTTTGCGTTATTTTTGTGAATTTATTTGAAAGAATGTCTCGAACCAATCTTTCTTGAAATTACAAGGAGCTGAACAAACTTTTTATTTTATCCACTGCATCAGACTATCTCGTTAACATTCAAAGTTTTTCTATTATTTTTTGACAACCCCCCTGTATGTATGTACGCACAATCGAACTTCGCTGGGAGGCGTTCGAGGCTTTGACTTTAAAGGTGCACAATCGCTGGATGATATTTGCCGTGGCAAATTTTATTACATTTTTTTACGTTGTCGAAATCGTTCGATATTTGAAAGCATATATTTTATGATGGTTTGGTTCGAGGAATGGGAACAATTTTTTCGTTGCTTCCTGTGCGAATGGTTTTGTTTTTACGTGGCCGAGAGACGGCGTGCTTTATTAGGCAACTTTTGCGTATATCACATACCTTGTCCCTAGAAACGATTCGAGCTTCAACATTGTTGTTCGAAAATACGAAGGCTGTACGAATTGCGCGTGCATTCGGAACGATTAGAAAATGTTTTATTCGCGTCGTTATTTCCATGCGTTATAGTTTATTTGTCTAGAGTTAAGCCAGGACCAATCCTTTCAGTCACTCACATCTGAAATCACCAGACTGCGGATCTTGGAAATTCCTACTTTCATGGAATAGTTTCAAAAGCCAAATTTTTTATTTTCAAAAGCCAGAGTGAGGAACAAGTTCGATTCATCATCTAGAAAACTCTTTCTAATAAGAATAGAGTCATTCACACGTTAACTGCCGAATAGTCATCTCCAAAAATCCTACAATATCAAAATAATTTAGTCATCGTCAAAACTACTCAGTGACATTGGCACATTGAGTGCCCTATTTCATTGCAATGCTCCTTGTAATATCCTCACACCACGTAGATCCTAAAATTTGATTTACTTAATAAATCGTAGTAAAAAATTAATTTTTGAGTAAAAAAAATTGTGTCGGGTCATTCAAAGTGTGAAAAGCTCATCACACGGATAGTTTCTCGAACTCTTTCAGATCGTGCAACTCCGAATGGGTTTAAACAACAGTATTATGAATCAAATCAATTTTTAAAGATTCATGAAGAATTGTGTGAACCGACCGACGTGTCCAGTCAACGCGTTAGTATTTGTTGCTATGCATGTTTTCTTCTATGTTAAGGATGCATCGATAATATAAATGCGTATGCATCAGCAGGCTAAAGCTGACATTCGTCTTCCAGCATATTCGCTTCTCGACACTATTTCCCTAGCACAAGAAACGTTTCTCGTCGCTGGAGAGGCTAACTAGGTGACCTGTTTCAAATAATCGAATTAATTTAATTCGAATGAACGCAGCCACGAAGAATGACCACCGAAGTGAACAGCATAAATGGCTCGTTCGTTATCGCTTGTATAAGAACGTTCGTGTTTGGTCGAAAACAGTTCGAGCGGATCGGTGCCGGACTGGTTCGATCCGGTCGGGGCTCTCTCGCGAATATTTGAGAATCTCCGGGATTAAAATTTGATTAAAGTACGGCGATTAACAGTTTTATCCGGAGGAGGGGAGGGGGCCGGTGAAGTACAATAGGCCGCAGAGAGATAATTTTAAACGCGTCTACGTGCGGCAGAGGTGGGAAATCAGATTAATAATCTCTGGCCTGTGAATTAAACATGCGGTGGCTCAAATTCAGCGCGTAATTCCCAATTGTGCAATAGCTGGTCATTATTGCGCAGAAAGCGTGCTTAACCGTTGCCAGCACCTTCCCATATTCCCCCACACCCACCCCTTGCACCCCCAACCCACCCACAACTCCCTGTTGTACGACACTTGAATAGCAACGCGTGAATGGAAATAACTGACGCTTCGAGTGCGTTCGCCGAGGCGCGGTTAATTGTCGGTTGATTACGCGCGATATATTAACGACGCGGAAAAACAAGTTCAACTGCAAAGTCACCCGCTCTTCTGTAGGCCTCTTATGTAGAGAAGGGTCGTGTTACCGCTGTGTAACGTTCTGGCGAGCTTGACTGCAATCGAAAATTTGCATCAGACCGTTGTAAGCTCGTCGCATATTTCCAACTAAATTTTCTACGCGGACTTTATTAGTAAGACTGCACCTACCAGAAGCCTAACAGGAAACCAGAAGCCCTTTGCAAACAAGTCGAAAACAAAACATGTCTTCCGACCTAAAACGTTCCCATGCAATGAACCAGGGTGCATCGTTGTACGACTTTCTTTTAAATATCAGCCCTTTTTAGCAAAGATTCAAGTGTCCGGAGACTTTTGGACCTTTTGGACCCTTCTGGGGGGATAACCGGACGACCCCGTAATTTCGGGAACCCGCACATCGCTACTATTAATACATAACAAATCATATAAAATCAACCAATTTTTCGCCATTGGCGAGCCAAATCTTAACCCGTAGCACTCGAATGACGACTGAAAGGCGCCACTAAAAATTGCTATATCGTCATTCAAAATATTTTTTACGTTATCATATTTGTCTGTATTTAATAAATCACTAAACACTTCTATAACATGAAAAAGAATATATAGAAGTTAAATATTCTAGGTCGGAAGAAATGTTTCGTTTTGGAGTTAAAATAGCTTCGAGTGCAAAGGGTTAACTTATTATCGATGAATGTAGAGATTGTTCTTGGGGAGTAGAAGCTGCTGAAGTGTCGGGGATACACTTGAACGGTGTACCGTGTTTAATTTTTCGGTTAAACTTTGCAAGAGACATTTTGCTTGTGTCGAACAATGCAGCGTTGCGAGTTGAACATCAACGATTTTGTTTGGTCGAGCACGATCATTTTCAGCAACATAATTACAGAGTCTCGGCTTACATTCATACAACCAGTACGTTTCGGTGTGGCCGATGAGTTACAGCCATCGCGAGTTTCCCGTAATTAGTTTTCATTCGTGCGGAAACGAATATTTCCTGTCTCCGACCAAGAACGATTCCATTTCTGTCGGCGACCGGATTCGGCAGGGCTGCGAATGCTTCTCTGTCGATGCTGCTCGAAGGAATCCATCGGCCGTGATGTTGCAGACGATAACACGATCATAAATCACGATAGCCCGCCTAAAAAGTGCGCGGCGTAAAAAGGATGTAAACCAGAAATCGTAAACTGCAGTTTAACGTGTAAGAGGTAAAAGGCGACAGAAATCCAATACTGCAGCAGAAAGTATGCGCGTAAAGTTCTTATCTGTAGAAGCAAGTGGCGGCGTTCCTGATTCGAGTGTGGATAATAAAAACGAGAAATTCGTCCGACGGTTTGTTGTAATTCCCGGCGAACTATCTGCCGCCGCGCCGTTCGGACACTGGGTATTATTCAAAACTTTGATTATTATCGTCGTTATCCGTGGTAATTAAATCGGTTACGGTTCAAAATAAAATCGTTTATTTACTTAACGCTGGCTGTACGTCGCAAAATGACGCGGTCTGATATTTTTAATTTACGATTATGGAGAGATTGTGGAAATGCATCCGTGAGAAATTATTAATATAATAATTATATATTATATATTATAAATTATTAAGTAATATTATATAGTCATTGTTATCGCTTCGCAAACCTCGTGTTAAAGACCATTGGAGCCTTCGATCCTCAAAATATTAGTTGCAAGTATCAAAGGGGTGTTCTCGTGCAATTGGTCCAAAAATCGATTTCTTTTTAATGGTAGTTTTGAAAAGTATGAAACTTTAAAAATACTTCCCCAAAGTTTCTTCGCACATTCAGCAACTCACAGATTTGTTCATCGAAAGGTGCTACATTTAGTCTAAAATTGTAAATACACGAAATATCAAAGTTTATCGTTGGAAACGTGTAAGTGACGTGAAATAATTTTTGATTTGGAAATCGAGAAAATAAATCTGCGAATAACAGTTTGAAAAAAAGAAGGAATTGTTCGTTTTCCAAATCAGCATTCTACAAGAATATTTGTAGGTTAACGAGCGATTGGAAATTGTTGAAGAGGTATGAGATATATTGGAAGCAGAACCGAAGCGAACTGCATGAGAAAGGACTTTGTTGCGCGAGAGGCTGGTACAACGCGCAGCAATGACGTAGTGCTAATTTCTGCGTTTCTTGACGGGAGGCTCCTCGTAAATTCGTTGTGTTCGTATCGTCATAAACAATTACTCCGATTCCACCGGGCGATCCTCTGCAAGCGACGCGACGGAATTGCGCGCGGAACGAAATAAAGCTTCGAACAATTTGTCCCAGAAGAGGTGAACTGGCCCCGAAATTGTTCCGCCAGTGGCAGTGATTTACGGCAGTTGTAATCAGTTTGATTAACGCAGACAGCCGCGATAAATGCAGGCCACCGCGAGGGGCTGCTTCAATTTGCAAAGAACTCGCGAACGTTCGGCGAGCCTACGCCGTAAGTCTCGTCGATCGACTCTATTGAACAATATTTCATCGGGTAGGACGCATCGCTTTTTAAAACTTTATTAGCCGTTTCCTGTTTCATTGGCTTCTGCAACCTTCGACACTTATCGGATCGCCGGAAATTGAACGTTTCTCACGAAATCCCAGCGCGAATCCGCAACATTCTCCTGCTTGAGAAATGCTTTACTTCTTCATACGTGTTACCATAAAAATTGTATGAAATAATAAATTCAGCCCTGTTGTTGCTATAAGACCGCGGATTTTTATGCATTTACGAAGAAATTGGGTGAAATATAGAACAGTCAAAGATTAGAAAAATCTAAGAATTTTGGGTAATTATACCGAATAGTGGACTCGTCACCGATTTCAATGACCATGAAATAAGTCGTTGGAGGCATAATTCTGAACAACTTTTTCCTATACATGTTACCACCGGGCGACCTTGGTCTACGAGATATTTGCAAAAAACTGTTGGATTGGTTTTTCAATGTAAAAAATCTATAAAGGAATGAAGTGAATTGTAATTTAATTTCCGCATTCGTTGCGGAAAAAATATTTTCATTTTGCATAACGATTCGCGGTCTAATTGTTATAAAAGAATATAGATCGTTCTGGCTTAGCGCTCGGTATTTCTGATAGGCTTCCGGTAGAGATAAAGCGTTTGAAGAACAGCTAATGACAAGACATTAGAAAGTGAGCCAACGTTTGCCGACATTCGATGTTTCCTTCGGTGATCGCGAGGATGAAACTCGGTCTGATGAAACAGGGTCAGAATAGAGGCGAGCCCATTCGCAAAGTTATTTGGAAATGTGGCCTGCTTCTACGGAATATTTCGGCCGGGAAAATTAAAGGGCTAAATCTACGAGTCGGCGAAGGGTTGGAAAGGGGCGGGAGGGGGAGAGAAACTATTCTACTCTAACTAAACGTGCCCAGCAGCTATCTATCTACTCTGCTTCGCTCGCGGGACTTAATTTAGATTCGTGCGGATTAACTTCTAACTTTTGACCGACTCTCCAGCCAGTGTAAAACTGCTCGCGTCCCGATCACGCCATACCTATTCCTAACGTTCGAGTTTAACGCGCGATTGATTAACACACCTGAAATATTTGCGACGAGGTAACTACTTTGCGAGCGGGGGGGGGGGTCTGCCTTTCGCCTGCATCAGGCCTGGTCGCATACAGGGTGTTCACGAACGTCGTAATTAGAAACGAATGCACGAGCCGTGGGCGAACAATTTACGGAATGAGAATTTGCTTTTTCGATGAGGTTGTTGCGTGTAAAACGTCCGATTTTTAGCAGTGACATTAAACAAACGCAACTTTTTTTTTTATTTATTGATCGAGATTGTTCGACACGCGTGAGAAATCATAATGATCATTTAAAGCAGATGGATTTCAAGAACAAATGTTAAAAAATGAACAAGTATTACATAATGTCCACATCGGATGACTCAGCATGCAAATTGGATATTACACGTAAAACCTCCTTAATAAGGGAACAACAGCTTCACGTGTACGGGTGTTATGGACATTGTGGGTGTTACACATTTTTTCCTAGTGAAAATTGTAGTAGGATTTGCCGCAAACGCGTTCGTTACACGCGGCATAAATAAAAGAAGAGCAGCGTGATTGGATTACGAGGTATTGAATAACCAAGCACACACAATACATAAATTCGCTTTCAGAATTTTTCACAATGTACACCTTAATCCCCGGGTGTATTTAATTTTCCCGAAAAGCATTGAAAGTATATCAATACTTTATGAAAACCTTTCGACAGCTAAACGGAATGAAATATCATTTACATTCTGCGAGCTGATGTTTCTAAATTCGCAGATATATTAAATAAAAAAAATCTCGTATGTCATGAACCGTAAAATATTTTTAATTAGACAATTAATTAATCGTGAGAATAGACAATTGTCAAGAAAGTAAAGTTAAATTCGCGATCGTTCTTGTAGATATGAAATAATTGTAAAAAGCAACTTTTACTATTTTTGTTTCCTAATTCAAACTAAATGCAACTTTTCTAAAATTTTCATTACCTATCATCTAGTAAACTAATCTATCTAGCTGAGAAAAAAAGCTGGGATCTTTTGCTCAATTTATAAAAAAGTTATTCTGATTCAAAGCGTGTGCCATCGATTTCTGTATAATGATCCTGAAGTAAAAAAACCGTTGGCCAACGCCGATGATTAACTGATTATCAAAGAATGCAGAGATTCTCCTTGGGGAATAGAAGCTGCTGAAGTGTTGGGGGATACACTTAAACGGAGTACCGTGTTTCTTCACATAAAATAAGCTTACAAGGCAAGACATTAGGGGTTTCTGAGTGTCCTCTTGGGTCGTCTGCCCAGGAGTTTCCTACAAGTCTGCGGTTTCCAAGAGATAAGTACGGTCCACGAAAAGTATAATTCTCTTCGTTCATAGACGCGAAGGATGTGGTGTTTCTGCTCTAATAAGATAACATCCCACAGCATTCTATACTGTACACTATATATTTCGCTTCTACATGAAAGTCTCCTCACGTTCCGGCATTTCGAAACGAAAATTAATCTCTATACTGTGTACTCGGTAAATTGCAAATGTCGCAACACGATATCATCACAATTTTTTGTTTCATTGTAAATTGTAATCTTCCGTTTGAAATATTCAAGACGATGGTATCATTGTCAACATTATGCATGTTACATAGTAATTACTAGACTGTCGAACAAAAATTGTCGAAGTCAATTGTAAGAAACACAAATCAAATGAAAATGCATTGCCTCTTTCAATCATTTTAATAAGTCGCAAATACGATGATAACGTCAATCAATTCTTCTAATGCCTATACAGTAATCCGTTCTTGTCATAAATGCATAAAATAGGCAGTTTAATAATTATCGTAGACAAATTTTGTCGTTGCATCTGTAAGAATTCATTAAACGGAGAATATAAATGCAACCGCAAATGCGAATGTTAATTGAAAGATAATTTATGATCGAAGATTTGTATCGTGTTGAGTGGACATCCAACAACTTTTCTCTTTGAAGAAAGAAATTTTATGAAGGGTAAAAGAAGACGGTTTCTGGGCCACGATGAAAATCCTTTTTCTGTCGAACATTGTTAATTAAAGACTAAGAAGATTAATTGACTACTTTATATCTCTTGTCATAATTTATTCAATAAGCGGTATTCAGAGCTGCTTTGTTATTAATCATTTCATGGCAGAGAAGGTATTACGTACATGTCGATCACAGCTGTATATTTAAACAAGGGGAATTTTGTGGAAACTGGTTGTACAGCCGAATTTCACATTAAAAAATGTATTGGGTGGGTGGAATACTATATTAACCTTGACTAACGCTATCGACTATTCCTATTAATATCGAGCTTGAAAATGCAGCGAATACGGATGTTACTCTATACTCTCTAGGAATCGTCTGAGGCGTCTGAGCATGACCAACCAATGCTACTTCCTGCATATGCTAAAGCACTCGAACACAACGGATCTTTAAACTCGATTTTCTCGAAACCAAAGCCTCAAACGAAAAAAATGTATTCTTTCTTCTGCTTATTTTCTCATGTAGAATCACCGCCTCCACGATTGTACCATCAATACTGGAACATTCTGTGTAAACACTGAAAATAGTCCCGAGAGCGATGGCGGATGCTTATCTGACTGGAGGCTTTAGTTGCACAGTTTACGACGAAATAGTCACTAATTACCCGCATCGGGCAGCAGAAAATCCGTCGGTTGCACAGGTAAAGGCCGAAGAATACCGAAAATCTCGGGTATCGTTGAACGTGTTAAAACAGCGAATCGTTTAAAGATGTCTGGCAGGAATATCGTCGGGCGAAATACGCTTGCCGCGCTGCGGCAAAACGTTAGGAAATCCTGTAATAGGTTTCTGGGTGGACTGGTCAGAGAACAGACTGTGGTTTTGTGGGGCTGGGCTACCGTAGGAACCGGAATTCCCTCTGCCTGCGAGCCAAAGGACAGATCTTCGTACTTCCACGGCAATGCTATGTGTATAACCTCGGCGTTTCACTGCGTCTCCACGATACACCGTGAATAGACGATTGGCGCGACGTTATATTCTCTAATATTGATAGTCGGTTCCGCCGGCAGCCTTCTATATCCCAGCCAAACTCGTTGCAAAAGCACTAAACTTAATATGATAAATACGAATATTCGAATCGATCGAAGCGCAACACGAAAGGGAAACTCGGAACAAGTTTTCTCTCGAAAATATAATCTACAAGTTGAAATCCAAAAACAGTGGAAAATCTTTTTCGTAACTGAAACCGCCGTAGATTTAAAGATTAGAACTTCCTTTTTGCAACGAGATGTTAAACATTGATGAACGATTTTTTTTTATTCCTTTTATTAAGCTTCGAATGAGAGGTATGCCGTTAACCTTACAGTAGTATAAGTTTCCATTTGATGTCAATTCGATGAAATCATTAAAAAATAGAAAAGGAATTAATACATATCTGCAAGTTCTTTCATTGAAATTGAAAAAGTCAAATTTTCGTACATTTCGTACGAATGATAGAACGATATATTCAGTATACTTGTTTACATTTATCGCAACGCAAACCGTGCGAGATAAATATGTCAAATTGCCGCAAGGGACGAATAAAGTTTGCAATTTTAAATGTGTAGCAGGGGTCAATAAAATTACGTCACATAAAGCTGGACCTGAAGAGACCCATTTTTCTTTAAAAATGCTATACATTGAAACCTCTGTAAAAATATGAAAACATTCTTTTCGTGATTAAAACTTCCATAGGTCCGAAGATTGAAGCCTTCTCTTTACAACGACACCTTAGAACTTAATGTACGATTTTTTTCACTGTTTTGTGGAAGAAAAACGAGGAACAACTCGTGTAAAGCCCACAATGGTGAAACTCGTGCGACCGAAAAATTGGTGGCACACCTCTCATTTAAAGCTCGACAGAACGCCGAAAAAAATCATACGTCAATTTTCAACTTAAATCTTGAAATCTATGGTGGTTTCAATCAGGAAACAAATTTTTCAGAATTTTCACAGACGTTTGCATGTATACCACTTTTGAGGAAAAACTCGTCTTCAGTTTCTCGTGTGCTACATTATAAAACAAAATCTTCCAATAAAATGAACAATGAATGATGAAACTAGAGGGTTCTAGCTTTAAAATGAGTCAAAATTTTTTGAAAGTTTTTAATGGGGTATTTAGTGTCAAATACGTTCTGGATGCACTGTATAAAGTGTGTGGTCGAAATCGTGATACGACCGGACAGAGGATGATTCTCCATGGAAAAATAAGTCGAGAAAAACGAATAACATTTTTTCGATTGAAGCCTCGTTTTCAAGAAAATCGAGTTTAAAGATTCGCCGGGTTCGCGAGCTATAGTATACGCAGGAAGTAGAATTAGTCGGTCATGATCAGACGCGTCAGACGATGCCTGTCTAATGGCACGCGTATTCGTTGCATTTTCAAACTCGTTTTTCTCGAAAACGAGGCGTCGAACGTAAAAATGTTATTCCTGTTTTTCAACTTATTTTCACATGTAGAAGCATTTCCTGTGGAAATAATTCATTCGGTGCGAACGTAACAAGATGTTGACATATGAAAATGAGGAACGATGAAAAGTTAAATGAACGACAGTCGCTGTGCAGGCCGTGTCAAAGGAGTGATTAGAACTTGGAAGTCTTCTAATCGGCGAGCATCGGTTCTCGGGGTGAATTGCAGAAACTTTTAGAGAAGTGAGTTTCGATTCCCCGTCGAAGGCACAGCGTAGCGCGGCGTCGTCGGGAGAGCGTGTTTGCGCCATAAATTCCGGGGCCATCAAGAGGAAGCAATCGTTAGATTAGCTTTAGAATAGGTGTACTTAATACAGCAGTTGCCGTAAGTTACCCCAGTGCCGGTAATACAAGTTAAGAAGGATTTATTGAAGGTTATCACGAACTTCTGATATTATAGCACTAATTCTCATCATGAAGATCGGCTGCCTTTCAGCGAAACCACATAAAGCGGCTTGACCAGCCGACCCAGAAACCTATTAGGGCGTCCCAATGTTTCGCCTTACAGGCTTACTTCATCGCCGCAATCGCATCAGGGGACACACCTTCACGGGATCCTAAGCTATTAGCCGGGATTTCTCTTTCCTCCAATTTAAATGATTTATTTCGCGACCGGCCGACCTATCTGCCCAGCCAAATACCATCCCCCGGACTTTAACATTTAAAGGGAACGCCAGCCACACGATGACCCGACCCGTTACCTATTACCAATCGCTCCACCGATGCCCTTTTTCCCCAATTGACAGACCGAATTTGATCTGTCAATGAGTTACGGACAGTCCGATGTTACTCCACGCCGATCCGCAATGTTAACCCTCCGTACGCTGTGCCGGAGTCATTTGTGACCCGTCGCGGGTGGGCATAAGCTCGAGCGACCGTCAATATGTAACCATTTCATTCCGATATAAGACGACGCTTTTTATTTCGAAATAAGAAAATCGCCATCTCCTCTTCTTCATCCGAAATAAGACGAAAGCCGGTCCCGAGCTATCGTCTTATATCGAAAGAATATACAGAGGATATACAGAATATACATGTTTGTTACGCATCGTTTGAAGATACAAAGCTAATCTTTCAAAGTCCTATCTTCGGTTCCTAACATATCCAACTTTACTTCTAAATGAAGTTTACTATAATATCAGTCGACGTGATCGTCGAGTATTCAGAAATTAATTGCATTTATATCTGAAAATCGAACACCCTGAATACACAGCCGCGTACACGTTATTGCGGATTAATAACATGATCAATAACTGCATTGTGAAACTCTACTTGCGCGGTCTATTTTACATTATCGCGCGATATGTATAGATAGCTTTGCAATTAATTAACTGTATGACTACGTCATACTTATGACAATACTGTTTGCTGACGGAAACGATAAATGGCGGTTGTAACACATTCGCTATAATTGGGTGGTGCCATTAAAATTAATACAATTTCGTTCGTTCGTCGTTTATAATTGCTGGCAGTTGTTGAGCGAACGGTGACGTATTGGAACTTTTGCGAGGCACATGTAGGTCGATCTCATCGTTTTCAAGAAACGGAAACTCGATATTGAGTCTGAAGATTGACATAAACTGAATAAAGATTGAATTAAACTTATGTGCCGTGGCAATTTATTTGGAACATTTTTATTTTCCAATTATTGGACTGTGTATGCAATTATTTAGCAGCGTAATCTAGGAACGTTGGTATTTAATTAAAGCTTTTAGATGGGAAATTTCAATCGATTTAAAGTAACGTGACACTTTTCGTTAACTTTTACTAATAGGCATCATTATATTTTATCTTAAACAAACCTTTACTTTTCTAGAATTACTCAAAATGATTCACTTCAAATTCTTTACTTCAATATTATTAAATCTATGAAGAGTCATTGAATAAATTGAGTTATTGATTAAATTGATTGACTCTACTATAGCGAAGACCGAAAAATTCTTATAATTTCATCATTTTTAGAATATACAGGGTGTTCGACTACAGGTGGGAGAATATTTAAGGGTTGCTTCACCAAGACAGTATAAGATGAAAATGAAAAATAAAACAATTGCGGTTTGGGATTCATTTTTTAGTTATCAATTAAAAATCCGCCTAAAATGCGGCAACCCGACCAATACAGGTGTACAATGCTTACATACGTCATGAAGGCGCGCGTCAATCACGTATCAAAGGAGGTCTTGGCTCGCACCCAATGAGCAGGCTTTGACGTCACATACTTTAGCTAATAATTCGGCTAGAACCGAAAATGCGTGTGGAATGACCCAATCGGATGGTTTGCATTCCTACCGAATTTCTGCCAGGTGACTTCTTGTGAGGCACACAGGGTATCAGTCGCTCGCCTCTATGACGTACAAAACGTACACCTCTGTTGGCCGGGTTGCCGCACTTTAGGCGGATTTTGAATTGTTAATAACTAAAAAATGAAGCCAAAATCCCAATTTTTTTACTCTTCATTTTCGTCTTATATTTTCATGGAGAACCACCCCTTAAATTTTCTCCGACCTGTAGTCGAACACCCAGTGTATTAAGAACCTTACTTATACTGCTCTTAAATTTTTAATTCTACCATTAAGTGAATTATCGGGGCTGGTGTAGGTCCACCAAAAATTATGCTAATAATTATGTAAAGTGTAACTATTAATAATATATTTGTGGATTTAGATCAAATTTTACTATCTCACTACGTTTTCATTTTCCTGTTCGATAAAGTTTTCTGTTTCACTACAATTTTCTTTCAATATAAGGCGATGGCTCGGGACGTAGAGTGGATAAAGATTTTCTTGTTTCGAAATAAAAAGCATTGTCTTATATCGGAATAAAATTGTACATATTGACGGTCAGTTCAAGGTTAGGGATTGCAGAAAATATTAGTGAAAACGAAAATCGTGTATTATAAATCGCGGGACGAGCATAATTAGATTATTGTCACGTTAAGGAAATCAATTCCTGAGAATTTCTGCTGAGTACTCGAAAACCCGAATCGGTCGAACGCGAATTTGTTATTGCACATACATCTTTATCGGTGTTTCCGGTGTCGTCGCAGTTTCGCCCGGCCAATTACAGGACTGGATTACGTTCGGCTCATTAATCTAAACATCGAACCGAAACGACGCAGTCACGATCGAGCCACTCTAAATGAATACACGCGCCGGTTACCAATAGGATACGAGTGTGGAGATATAAAGATTGATTTACGAGTCCCATACGTCTGTAACAACATCGAAAAAGTTTTAATTGCGCCGGTGACGTATTAAATAATTCTCTCCGCTCGCTCGGTTTCGTCCCGGAGCTTCAAAACATGCCCAGAAATTGTTTAAACTCGTTACATGCCTGTGATCAATATCAACTTTCCAACCGAGCGAAGTGAAATTTTAAAACGCTCCCCGTTTGTCCAGGGGAACAGGGTCACCGAACTTTCTTGATGAGAAATCAAAATAATTTCTACGTACAATATTCTAATATTCAATATTCCTCATTAGGATCTTTGTAAAATTATTTTTAAGAGAATCGATTAAAATTAATTGAACGATGTTGAATTTTATCGTTAAAATATTCCAGGAATATTCGATGAATTATTATTCTAGGATCGGCAATGCAATGCAATACTTCTGCGGTGAACAAGTTATAATTCATTGAATGAAATTCATATTGAAATTTACCATTAAAATAATCGAAATTTGATAGCGACTTCGCTCGTATTGAAAATCTAGTGTGCAGCGTGAATAGATGAATTGTTATTGTAAGATCTTTGATCAGTTTCAGGAGGATTAATGGATATCCATATACAATGCAATGGTTCCGTGGTAAACAAGTTAAAATTCCTTGCAGCGATGCCGAATGTTCGCGTTAGAACATCCGGAATTCGCTAGTGGTCGTATTCATATTCCCCAATCTAATGTCACAAAGCATACAGACGTCGAAATAGGTTAATTCCTGCCCGCTTTTAAAACGCAAAGTCATTAAATAAGCCGTTTGAGCGCACAGTAAGCTTTTCGTATCGATTCTCCCGCAAAATGCAGAGACAAACGCATTTCCGGTCAAAAGAACTGGCCATCGAGGGTTGCTGTTAAAACCTAAGCAGCTCACGGAAAGCTGCTTACGACCTCCGGGACGAAGAACGTGCTTACGCCGAAGGATGCCTTACTTCTCGGTGAGGGGCTCGTTTTAAATGACAGACTGTCAGGCGTGTCATCATTTCATTATCATGATTCACGGGGCCAGGTAACCGGCTAAAGGGTTCTACAAAGGCAAGGAACGCCGCGAGATACCTCGCGTAAGATGATTGTACGACGCGAATATACATCGGCGCCGAGATCTTTGTTATTTTTACTGTGCCCCGGGTAAAGCACTTCCACCCCGGTACATAGTGTGCCATTACAACCGGGAATAAATCTTGTCCCTCGACCAGTTTCTACCGGGAAAACGAAAATCTCTTAGCATGCAACGATTTAAAACCAACACGACCCGAGACGCTCGCGACGAACGCTTGCCCTTCGATTTTTTTAACCATGTGCTACAACTTTGAAAAATCCGAAAAAATTATATGTCAACAACCATAACGAGATGCTAAAACTGTAAAAATATAAACTTAGGATCTCATAACTTCTACAAGAAATCGGAATTTTAAAAGTTCTTTTGTTTATTAAAATTCGGTTTCGCAGCTAAAAATTCTAAAACAATTCATAAATGTGCATTCTTCGATTGGTTTGTTTTCTGAATTTTCAATTGAAGAGGATAAGAGGATAAGAAATAATCCTTCTTTCCATCGGATAGTTGTCTAGAGTCTAAAGAACACCGCGAGTGATCTCACTTCATCAATTTATTTTGCATAAACCCATGAATAAATATCTTAGTTTTATTCTTGAATTTTAATTTAAAAACCCTACAAACTTTCGTTCCAACTCCATTTATGTATTGTTCAAGAAGAAAAATGATCGCAAGGAACAAAATTGAAAATAAAACGTAACTGAGTGATTGATGGATCTAGTCACGGCTACCTTAGAGTCCAAAAAGTATCCACCCTATAAAGCACAAAGATAAATAAATAAGCGATACAAAATATAAAATACGATTGATTGAATGAACTCTTTAACTCTCGGACTCCTGCGAGTTCTAGGCCTATACCGGAGTCACTTCTGACCCACACCGATATTTTACTATAGTCCTCTTTCGATATAAGACGATTACTCGGGACCGGCTTTCGTCGTATTTCGAATGAAGAAGAAGAAGAAGCGAGGATAGTGATTTTCTTATTTCGAAATAGAAAGCGCCATCTTGTACCGGAATTTTGACGGTTCGCGAATGACTCCGGCATAGCACACGAAGGGTTAAACCAGAAAATTGTTGAATTTCTACTCGGGGTTTTATGGGGTTAAACCGAAATTGCAGTCTAAAATGATTGCCATAGTGATTACATTACAATCGATCGGCTAGCTTGGTAGGCGTTATTTCAACGTAAATCGCTAGAATAGACTTTAACGGACGTGTCAGTCCGCCACATGCGATTGGTCGCTATTACTGCCAATGACAAATCGCGGTCTAGCCGATAATTATTACGTACACGTATACTTTATGTTTGGCTATTGATTAATGGTATCACGATAAATTACAGTTCACCCGATGGTTCAAGTACCGAACCAGCTAGTCGGTGCACCAACTGGAACCAACGTTACGCTGGTCTGCCTCGTGGAAGCTTCCCCGAAGGCCATTAATTATTGGACACGCGAATCAGGTAAGATTTAATTAACTATTGCCCGTATCAGTTTATTTTATAACCGTCGGTGCGGCGGGGCAAAAAATCCGAGCGTTTAAAACCTCGTTCACGCTGATCAGTATAGTTTTATGACCAATAAAACCCCGCGCCGGCGACCGGTTCCGAAAACCGAAATTCGCGAATCGATATGTTTATCGAACCGCTGCTCTCGATAAACCGTTCGCCTCGTTCGCTTTTTCATTTCTTGATAAATACAATTTGATATAGCATGCACACGGCCCGTGACATACTGCGATAAGTCACGCGCAGAAAATTATATTCCACGCGCCGTCAAATGTTTCATCGATTGTCAATTTCGTTTATTGCGGAACGCTCTCTGATCCTTGCTTTTTCCCAAAACATTAAATTTTTCATATCAGGTTGGCCCAAAAAGTTCGTTTCGCTCTCGATCGATGCACGCAGTTTCACAGTCTAATTCTTCAAGGAAGCGAATCGTGCATATGGTAGCTGAGCGTAGTTAAAGGATAATTAAGAACTGAACTTTCGAATTGCTCCCCTAAGCTTTTGGCAACTATTACACTTCATTCTATTCGTTTCGACGTGCTCAATACGAATATGACTTTCGTTTTTGACGGAAATTACAAATTCCCGAGATATTCGCAGAAAACTTTCTTACTGGCGCAGCGGCGCACAGTGGCGCCAAATGGCCAAAAAGCGACAAAAAATCTGTAAAAACGAAACTATTCAACGAATTTGTTTGAAAATTTGTGGAGAGATTGCCACATGTGCAACGCTTATTTGGCAAAAAAATTATTTTTTTTAAGTTGTTGAACATTAAGTAATAAGGGCTAATCGGAAATCTCTGTTTTCTGCTCATTTTTTCTTTATGGAAGCATACAACAAATCCTTTAATAGATTTTGGTCTGACACTGATCGTTTTGGCAAGTTATAATATTGAACTATCTTTGTGTAAAAAATCTTGAGACCCTTTCACCGCAATTTAAGTTTAAATATCAACTTTCAGAATTTCCAAGAATGAATCGTGCAAAAGTTACGGTGTATTTGATATTTTCGGTGAATTTTTTTAGGAATATTTCTAAATAATAAAGAAAAATGGGAAATGCATATGATTTATTAATTCTTTCTGATTCATTCTTCGAAATTCTGAAACTTGATATTTAAACTTAAATTGCGGAGAAAGGGTCTGGAAGGGTTTCAAGATTTTTTACACAAAGTTAGATCAATATTACACCTTGCCAAAACGATTAGTTCCAAAACGATGCTTTTCAAAGGATTTTTTGTATTCCTCCATAAATAAAAAATGAGCGTAACGCAAAGAGGCTTCAGGTTAGTCCATATTACTTAATGTTAAACAACTTTCTTTTTTTAAATTTTGTTTGTAATAACCCATATGATTTTTAGACCCCTAAGTATTCAATTATAGGCGGAATAATTACATAACCGGAAGTCTCGGAAGTAATGAAACGTTAGTGAACAAATTATCACGGTGTTCGTACATGCTCGTGTGATTTAACAATACTAAATGTCCACGTTACGAAAAATATTTTCAGGACAAATATTTTAGACAAACGATTCGTTTCGCGAGAATTATACAGTGAACAATCTGAAATATTTCGGAAAATGGAAATGGGCACTTCAATCCGGCTAAACCGTGCTTTTTGCACAGACTGATGTTTTAAATTAATGCTTTGTTCGTTGAACATGCCGATTCGAACGTGTACTTTGTTATAAATTAATTTTAATATATAGGAGTATTACTAAACGTTGTTATAAATGGAATAAATTGTTTCGGACATTGGACGCAAACTAAGGAACTAATAACACAAAGCGAAGGTTGGCATGAGCGAGGCAATATACTAAAAAGCATGCGAGCTTGCGCAACGCACGCGTTTTACGTTTTTATTACAAAACATCTACAAGCGCGTCATTTCTATGTTCTATTTTTAATTGAAAAGCCTAGCTGTCGGTGTTCCCTTTAATATTTTAAATTGCAGTTTTGCCAGCCAGTTGCCAGC
Organism: Halictus rubicundus; assembly: GCF_050948215.1. NCBI lineage: Eukaryota > Metazoa > Arthropoda > Insecta > Hymenoptera > Halictidae > Halictus > Halictus rubicundus. The sequence goes on from NC_135151.1 coordinate 12,465,773, forward strand.
AATATTGACGCTCGCGCAGTGCATTCTATCGGGTTTTCAATTACCTTTATGATCGAGTTGTGCTCGAAAACTGTAAAACATCTATAAGTTTGATCATAAGGCGTTAACAGAAACATTTTTTGTTTTCATTTTCTTGTTACAAGTAGTATCGCTGACGACATGCTTTCGCAATGTTTGTTGCAGGCGAGATGATAATTAGTAACAACAAATACCAGATGTCCGAGGTGAAGACGTCGGTGTACAGCGTCCAGATGCGACTGGTGATCATGAACCTGCAGAAGCATGATCTCGGCGGTTACAAATGCAACTCGAAGAACTCGATCGGCGGTGCCGAGGGCAACATTCGACTTTACGGTGAGTTCTCCGAGGTAATGGGTTGATAAAGCTTCGAAGTGCATCGTAAAATTTCGTCAAAGCCCCAACGATTCGACGTTTCATCGGTGCATCTCGAATCATTATCGATGGACACTTCAGTTAAAAATAAAAGCATTTGGCCACACCATGATAACACATCTCATTCCAACTATTACATGTCTTTGTAGATTAATAACAATTCTTTTTTCTTGCACACACAAATCACGCACATCGAATCTGATAATTATGTGGACATTTCAATTGTTCATTGTGAAATCAAAAATTATTTAGTACGCTCTTGGTCGATTCAAATAAATTCTTTTTAATCACTACTTGGTGTTCTTTATATTATGCATAACGCTTCGTAACGCAAATTTTTTTCTATCATGTTTTAAAAACGTTTAGAAACTCTGATGGCAACACAAGGATGAAAAATAATACCTCTGAACGATAAATTGAATGTTGTATGAGGAAGGTAAAATAAAATAAAATAAAATAAAATTGAAAACTTAGTGCATGGAGCACTAATAGATACGAATATGTTTAAAGTTAACAGCATAAGTAGGAAATCTCAATTTCTCAGTCGTTGATGTTTCTTGATTTTAAAATTTTCTATGCAAGTGTCACTAATACAAAATTGTGCACATTTTTCGGGTTTTACAAGTACTAATATGTGTATAATAATCTAGTAGAAAAGACATGAACAATTTTCGACAAACGCAGAAGTTACCCTGCAGATGAATTACATGGTCCTGGAAAATGCACAGCATACTGCACGCACGCGATAAAGTAGATCGAACGACATAGTTATTCCCAACATATAATGGTCGTTCACCTAATGACAATGGCAATTAGCATTGATTATTAATTTGAGCGTAATAGCCGGTGTATCGGGCTGCAATTGCCCAAGCAGCTTATTTTTGCAATACTGATGATTATCGTCTGGTCTAGTTTAATTTTCCGTGCAAATTCAAATTTGTGTTCGTATAACTCACGAAAGCGATACAGCCGCGTTCGTTTCGCTGCCGAACAGAGATCTTTCATGTATGGGCCATTATTCTCAGATAATAAATTCTTATTAAATGCAAAAAACCGTAAATCCTCGCGAAAATAATATAATTTTCGAATTGATAAACAACTATCGCTCGATAAAAATAATAATCCATTTACTGGCATTGCAGATATAAATTACTCTCTCATATAATATGAAAAAATACAATTAAACAAGGTGGAAAACATTCGTGACACTGTAATGGCGTATTAAAATAATGATGGAGAGCAGAAATATATTCTTTCAAAATACAGTCTACATTCATAAATGCAATATGTCGAAATCCAATATAATTCAGAATTATTATAGGAAAGATACCATTTTCTCTCGAAGAGGAATTTTGAAATCACTAGGTAGTCCTAAATTGTATCGTGTAAGCAAAGCCATTACTGTGATTAAAATATCTTTGTTTGCGGACGTGTAAATACACCTTTATTATCCCAGTATAATTTAAAAAGCAAACGCGTACTCGCCCCGTTACATATCATAAACAGACCGGCGCAGCGCGCGGCGGCGAGATTAACACGCATACATTTTTAATTAACTTTAATTCATGGGAAAGAAAATACACGAGCTTTTCAAGTATTTGAACGCGTTCGTACACGTTGAAAATGATCAAATAATTGCACTCGTTTTGAATGACTGACTTGAGTTATTAAAGAATTAATAATGTAAAATACATACCTTAAATTGTGAATAGTGTTACATCAGTAATTTGTTTCTGAAATACTAAGAAAGCCCTGTATTTAACACTAGGTTTACGGACCACTAAAAATTACTATTCTACATTATTTTAGAAAAACAACGAGAATTTATCTATCAAAATTTTTAGCTATTCCTTTTTATAGTGTACAACCACTATAAAATGCATCTTTACAATCTCGCTAATTGTAAATTAAAAATATTAGAATCCGTCATTTTGACGGGTCCCGTAAACCTAGTGTTAAAAGACAGTGGATCCTTGCGTTACGACTGCACTATGCGAGATATTCATCAGAATATTAACCCTAATGAAGAAACATAATACACAGAGATGTACAGCGAGGAGCTATACGGTACAATGCAACAAAGCGCGATGCATTCCATTCAAAGAGTTTAATATCATTCAGAGCGTCGGGTCTCGCGAAAATTTTTACTGTTCCCGAATAAATAGTGATCATTCACGCTTCTATGCCCACACTCTCGCAGTAACATGTGTGTACACGAGGAAATATCGAGAGAGCTTCCGGAACGGGCAAAATTAAGTGGATTAACGTGAATAATTATTGAAAATTTTAACTTTTACGATTCGAGTAACGACGCAGGGTACCGCCGGAGATTAATTAACCGCTTACTTTTATGTCCGCGAAAGGAAAACTCAAGTGAAAACAAATACGAGCTCCGCGCTTCGGAATATCCACCGGGCCCAGCTCACAATAATGTTTATTCGTCGCGTTCATGCGGTATAAATTTTGCGAGGCAGAATTCCCCGAGAAAAAACGTAAATACACACCGCGTAGCGCGGGTACAACTTTAAAATGATCGAATTTATTGCGGCCTCGCGTTCGTCGCGCCCTTGTTTTATATTACAAACTTCCATAATGCAAATCCCCGGGGACAAAATTATGAAGCGAAATAGTGGCTTTAAGGTAATCGTACTTGCGAGTTCTCGAACTGGTTCCTCTCGCGCGAGAGAGTTTTTAACAAACGACAAGCTGTAGGTCTATCTCTCTAACCCTAAGCTACCATCATTTTCGGTTTCCTTCCTTTCGATTTTTGGTATGACGCGTGTCCGGAGAAATAAAATTAAATAGTTTCTAAAAATTAATGCATCAAATGCAAAACAGTGATACCGTTGAAATGAATTAAAAATATTGTTGTATTGTGTATACTATGCAGCACACTTGTATCTGAAAGTCCAGAAAAGTTCCAGTGTTAAAGATGCTCCTCTCGAACATCGTTTGAACATATATAAACGTTCGTAATGTCATAAAAAAATATCGTCGTACCTAACGCAGTATATAGAATAATTACAAGTAAATATCATTCACATAGCTTTCACGTTCAGTGCAGGAGAAACTCTGAAAGTTGACCTTTCTTGATTAAACTTTTCAAAATCCGAGGCTACAGGATCAGTTCCTCGAAAGTTATGTTCATCTTAGGAAAGTTTACAAAAATTCTCGCAAAAAGACCGAGTAAAAATTTGTAGGACAATGTACGTAGCCACCTCCGTCCATAATTGAGAGAGTCCAGCGGGCAGCGTGGGTTCCTTAATCAATCGATAAAAAGGAAAGTGGCGTTAAGAAGTGATTGGAGAAGGGAGGAAAAAGGGATCCTGGGGTTATTGGGATGGCACGCGGGGCATTAAGTGCCGATGGATCCCGGGGAAGACGTAACAAGTGGAGCAAATCGAGCTTAAGTATTTACGAGGAAATCACCGTAACGCGCAGTCCATTATCAGGGCGCGAACCCGGCGCGGGTCGGGCGCGGGCCGGGTCGGGCCGGGCCGTGCGCTTAATGACGGAAATTTTATCGCGTAAGCCGTGTAAACTAACAGACCCACCGCGTGTATTAGCGGGCCGGGGGGTTGTGTGCGAGGGGTAGGTTGTCCCGGCGCGCGGCGTGCTCGAACTTCTCGTCGAAGTCACGCGATCAGATAAGCCCGGGGGATTAACCCTTAAACCGATGGCATAAACGAAGCGTGAAGGGAACGCTGAGAAGAGAAAAGAGCGCCCAGGAATCCAACGGGTGTCCCAGGTCGACCTGTGACCCGAACCCACGGATTTAACCCTCTTCCTGGGCAGCCTGGGAAAGGTATAGTAGTGCGAGCAACTTTCTATCAAATTTTGTAGCAGACAGAATTTTGAGCTGTCGAATAGTACAACTATATATGTATTCTGAGTGAGATTTTTAAGGGTGGAAAGAGTGTTGCCCCCATTTTTCTAAACGTGTATGATCAAATGTTCCGATCTGTTTTCTCTAAAATTTTGAAGCAGACAGAATTTTAAGGTGTTGAATAGTATAATTATACGATATTGTAAGGGTGAGATTTTCAAGGATGGAAACAGTGCTACCTCCATTTTTCTAAATGTGTTTGATAAAGCGTTACGAGGTGTTTTCTCTGAAATTTTGAAGCAGACAGAATTTCAAGATGTTGAACAGTGCAAACGTACTACCCCCATTTATTTAAATGCGAAAGAGTGTCACCCTCATTTTTCTAAATGGGTTTCATAAAGTGTTACGAGTTGTTTTCACTGAAATTTTAAAGCAGACAGAATTTGAAGGTGTTGATTAGTAAAAATATACTACCTCCGTTTGTTTACATGAGAAAGAGTGCTACCCCCATTTGTTTAAAACTATTTGACAAACTATTTTGCAGGTGTTGCCTCGAAATTTTGAGGTATTAATGGTTGAAAATAGGGGTGTAGTGAAGTAATCTCCTCACCCCTAAGAGACTCACCCCCCGGAAAATGAGGGAATATTTATATCGATTCCAGCGCGTTAACATTCTTCTTATGAAAACGAGCATGATTCATATTAATGTGGAAAATCTAAAATTGTTGGACATTGCAAACAATAATATACTACGAACGTCACGCGTGCATTATTATTTATAAGTTATTACCTAGCAAATGAACATGTATCGTAGATATGCTGTGACAATCGAAGAAAAAGAATATGCGGTTAAATATTAATTTTAATTAAAATAGATCGAGAGCTTAATATAACACGTATCACGTTAGAATTAAAATTTAAGGCTCGCTTTTTTTTTAACAGTATTTCGTTTTTCTCAGAACTTTCGGCGAAACAATGTGATTAAACAGACATTATTATTTCTTGTATTCAAAAATTGTTTTCATTCAATTATTTTGATTCTGATAACTGTGAAGGTTTAATCAATTCAGATGAAGTTCGAAAGGCGTTACGTATTTTATCGTTATTTTTAATGCTATCTCCCTGACAGTTTTTGCTCCGGCATATAATCAATGATTTCTGCTGAGCTTGCGACACATTTTATAGAACTTCCACGGTGCAAACTGTTCGAATGTTCATCATGAATCCCATTAATGTCATCGGCATCGCTGCTTTCGCCGTTTAATGCATATTCCAAGCACTCGTGCGTTAACAATCACATAAACGTGGAGTTTTATCCGCTAAATTATCGAATTATATGTTTTAACTAGGTTATAAACGGGTTTCATTTATATTCGAATGATATGTAAATAAACCGAAAATACATCTTTCTACGGTATTTGTCGAAATTATTATTGTACCAGCAATAACACATAAAATTTTCGTGATTTCGGAGCTTTATTAAAGTATACACTAGGAACGTGAGTAAAGTTCAAGCTTTGAAACAGTTTGAGCTCTGAAATAGTTTGAACTTCGAAATAGTTCGAGCTCTAAAATAGTTTCAACTTTGGAACCGTTCGAACTAATAAAACTATATGAACTTCAAGTTTACTATAAGCGACCGTTTGCGAGCTGTCGGCTCAAGATCGGTTCAATCCACAAATAAGTACAAAAAACACGAATAACATTTTTTCGGTTTGACGCTCCGTTTTTGAGACGAACGAGTTTGAAAGTTCGACGGGTTCGTCGAATTCGCTTCATTAAAGTTGAGTTTGATCTGTGAAAGGGTGAATTTTATTTGTAGAATGGTTAATATGGATTGCAAGAAAGGTGAATATGATCCGCAATACGATTAATTTTTAGTGAAAAACCTGCAATCACATGTGCACTGGAGGTTTAAGGGAAATTTAAGGGATAAGGTAGAGTGACTACATTACCGTCAAAAAATGGTTTTACGTGCTTCAAGTTTTCGTCCTTAAATAAGAATATTTTGTCGCTGGTAAAGGGCTCATTCGAAAGAGGAAGGTTCAATCTAGTGCGCGCTGGTCAGGAGCTGCCGAGATTATGCAGATATTTGGTAATATAAGCGTTCGAAGTAGGCTAAAAATTGACGATGCGCATGCCGTGGAATCCAAGCATTTTTAAGCCATTGGATGAGTTTTCTGGATGATGTCGAGACCAGCGCGCACTAGAAAATATCTCCAGCTACAAATTGAGCTATAATTTGTCATGATTCTGTTGCGAAATAAAGCCAGAAACTTGAAGCACGTTTCTGGCGTCAGAATTCATAATATCGATAATACAGAGCAAAAAATGTGACAAGTTTAGTCACAGACTTAAGACCCGCCGGATCAAGACCAAGACGGATCTTATGTCTGTGTCTGAAGGCTGTGAATGGAAATTATTAATTAAAAAGTCACGTGACTACCCCGGGCCCTTAAAAACCGAAGCTAGCCGCTACGAAATTCTTACGCACCCAGTAGACAGGCTCGCAAATCTCGAACGCACCCCGTAGACGGTCGTGGGTGGTGGTCCCCGGTTAAATGAGAAAAGAGGGACGCCGGTGTAACACGTACGTAGGTGGAACGGCGCGGCGCGGCGGTGTGGCGAGATGCTGGCATGTCACGTCAAGGTCTAAAAGTCGGCGAAACAATATCCCAGCCATCGGGCCATCCTGCCGAGGCGGGCTACATCTTTCTTCCCTTTTCTGTAGCTGCCGGCTGGTCTTGCCGCTTCTTCTGTTCCGTATTAGTTATCGTTTATCAGGCCAGCCAGACAAAACGCGCCGTCGGGAATTGGGTGAGCCATCTGTTGCCAGACATGATCGATAAAAGTCCGCCAAGTGCTATCAGTGCTAAACTGCTATTTCGACGAGCTGCCGCACGTTTTGCCCCTTCCTCCTCCCCCCTCTTTCAACCACCCCTCCCAGTTCGTCGTACCCACCCTTAGCAGCCGACAACCACCCTCCCCCCCTTCCAGTTTCGCTCGGTCGTCGTTTGACGAGCGTTCACCACCTTCTGCGATTTCTTTTCCCTTCCGCGCGCGCAGTTCTTTCGCCCTCGTACTCTTCCGCAACATCTGCCCCGGAAACCGGCACCGATCACGGAACTGTATACGCAATAAATCGAATCCGCCCTACAAATTGCTCGTTACTGCTGATTACGTTTTTATGGATACACGCCGCGAGTGGGCTCTCCACCCGAAACGTGCGCCGATGAAATTTTTTCGCCCTTCACCCATTTTTTCGCTTCTTCTACCATCTCTTCTCCTTCTCGCTTCCTACTCGGACAATATCCAAATAAATTATTTGGAAAATAATAGCCAAGTTATTTGAAATAATCATGTGCTATTTTGTTCGAACGGACGAATAATTTTCCTTTAGATTAGGGTGGGGGACCCAATTACTGTGCCTATATTAATTAAAAAAGAGTTATATAATACAAATATTAACTGAAAAATTTAGTACTTTTATCGTACCCTTTCCCTTCTTTCATTTTCCGTTTTTTAGTACTTTTGTACTTTTTTAATCATTATGCTTTAAAAATAAGTGTACTTAATATAGGCACAGTAATTGGTGCCTCCACAGTAATTGGGTCCCTTACCCTATATCATGATTATCCGAATTCTACAGGGTTCGGAACGCGTACAATTCGAACTACCCCAAACGGTGAAGCCACATGTGAAAAGCGTATTGAAAAGCTTCAAACGGTTAAATTGCTGTTACATATGTTAGTTTATGATGGAAAGTTATGGATAGTCACGTTTGGCAATCATAATGTATGACGTCTCTAATACGTCATTTAAAGGGAAGGGGTTAACGCAATTTTTGTGCTCGTATGAATATCTACAGTCCAGTAGCGAGTATCAATGCGTTCCGCGTGATTTAATTGTTCGTGATATCGTGATTCTATTTTAAAACCTAATCGCGAGCGCGGAATGATTACATCGAATGAAAAGGAGAAGCGAACTTGTTTGCTCTTGTATTTTTGTAATTTCGGTGAATTACGCCGCGGATGTAGTAATTCGAGAGAACAATATCGACAGAGCACGCCGGAAGGAACGAAACCTCCCATTTCGCCTTTTCCAATTTCTGGAGTGTCAATTTTGCAACACATGGCCCTTGCGTTATCACGATGGAAGATTACGCTTCCTCTCGTTTTTTTTCCCTCCTTTTCTCTCTTCTTCTCTTTTTTTTTTTTACTAAGGTATCGGGCAATTTCTCCGAATGGCTTGATCAAATTGTCCAGTTATTCGATATTGATCCGAAAAAATGATTTCATTTGAAAATATGAATTAAACGCAAACGAAGACCACCACTATTGCATTGAAATTTATTCTTTCTTATAAAACTTTACATCTTATAAAACTTAATACTGTTTGCATAGCATCACTGCTCAATGTGCAGCTGTTACATAAATTCGTCGTAAATATTCATACTCGCAGACTGCAGATCTATATGCAAAATGAAAATTGAAGGAACAGGAATGGAATAAAAAATTTATTTTGAACCTTATTAATTACAATAAATTCATATTAACATTACGACATTTCTTAATATTTTATACCACACTTATTTTTGTCGTAAATGCATGAAATCTGCAGTCTATTCATAAACAATATAATGCACGTTCCACCAAAGTAATTTCACGACACACGACGGTAGGTAATTTTCAAAATTTCGCTCCACTAAATCAATGTCTCCATAATTTGCAGTTGTACAATCTTCAAACAAATTTCCTGATTAAATCGCTGTTCACTTCAATTTTCATAATTAAACATTCGAATTGTCCAAAAGCATTGACAAACGGACTTCAATAACGGAAATGCGTCAGCCCGGTCGAATTCAGGAAAATTCGATTCTCATGGAAACGAGATAACATCGCGCAGAATTTTTCCCCTGCCAATTCGTGATGGAAGTTTCTTTCGTATTTGTTAATCAAACGGAATTTCTGACCGATGCGTTAATCGCGCGATCGCGACAACAAGTTCGGGAGTACAAAGGTGGAATCATAAAGAAAAAAAGTTTTTAATATGACCAGTTCACAGGGTTTGCGAAAACTGAAGTATTTTTATGAAACCAGGGGATCAGAAACATCCCTTGTAAGCTGTTGCACGGGATGCTCTGCGGTGGTGTAGTGTGAGTAGTGTACACGCCGATGCATGTATAAATTGAATTCACTATAGGAATTCCTCGTCAAAGAGAGGAATTCTTGCTTCCTCTTTTCCGTCGATATACAGCCCGCTCCTGTACAGTGTGACTTCGAGCGTGAAACTGTTCAAGGCCTCGGGCTGCACAACCATGTGGTCACTGATACCGAAGAGTCATGCATCCGAAAAGAAATCATATCTGTTATCACCCGATCCTCACCTAACCACCTTGTCGAGTAGAAACGCATTTTTGGCAATTTTCTGGAAATTATTCCGTTTATTTAAACTTACCCAGACCTCTAACAAAGGACGTCACGGGAATGCAACACTATTATGATAAAATTTTTAGTCAATTTATGTAGGACATAGTTTTTTGGGAAATATTTCACACGTACTATTTTGTATATGCATTAATTCATATTTTGGGGGGTGAAAACAGCCATCAAAGTTTCTACCTAGATAACATTTTTAAATTACATAATTGTTATATTATTTTACAAGCTTACTTGCAAAAGACATTATTCAAAGGACATTTTGTATCTAAATGTAATTGTGACATAAATGTTTAAAAAAAAAAACAGCCCCAAAAAATGGGGTTGAAAAATTAATTAGAAAGCTTGTCAGATGCTGTATGTAAACAAAAGAAAGCTCCAAAATATTGTTAGAGTATAAAAAGAAAATTTTTGTATTGGTATTTATAACGCTGTATATTAGTCGAAAGATTAAATAAACAGCTAAGTAGATAGGACTAACTAAGAACATTTAAAGACATTATCACTAGATTTGTATGCTGTTCTCTGATTACGTGTCTTTTCCACGGCTGTTAATAAAAGCTACATTATCGAATGCCAAAAATACATTCGCCAGCAAATATTCTATAATACGAACCATCGACACCTATTTCTGTAAAGAAATACCGCAAGCAATTAGTCAGACGTCACGTGTTAATAAGCAGGAAGCTAGTTCGCGTTCAGAGGTAAATCGGCATGTATCACTCACCCGAAGTAATCTGATATCCAATAGTTAGATAACCAGTTAGCAAAAGCACTTCGGTTTCGAACAGTTAAGTCAGGAAATGGACTCTATCAATTCATTAGGTTATCAATCACTTCGCCAAATTAATATTAATATCGATCGTCTGCTATCGCTACAGTCGTTTATATTAATAACACAAATCTACGTATTGTAGAATTTTTCAATTTTCGAACAATTACCGTTTCCATCCCTACAAGATAGCAAGTAAAACATTTAAAACAATTGTCTGTTTCATTCTGAAAACATGAACACCAAAATATTGGAGGAACTTCATTATTTTCAATATAACTTTGGAGTTGGTTGACCTTGTCAAGAATATTAATTTCAATCCTGTAATACAATTTAAAAAATTTTAAATGCATAAAATCTGCAGTCTATTGGCCCACTGTATAATATACTGGCATCGTTTAACTGTCACAGTTTACCCCACATTGTGATTCAGGATAGAAAGAGATTCTTCCTACATTAATTTTGTAGTTTCGTCATAAATGAATGAAATCTGCAGTCTATTCGCCCACTGTATGGTATACTGGCATCGTTTAACTGTCATAATCTACCCCACACTGCGATTCAGGATAGAAAGAGACTTTTCTTGCGTTAATTTTGTGTTTTATCGATTTCTGTGTTCAGACATGGATCCACCGATCCACTCGAGGAAAGTCGCCGATCGACGAGGGAACGGGGATCACGGCGACTCGATCAGCGATCGAGATCATAGACTGAATCACGTGTACCAAGGCTCGCTTCGGGAAACGGGCTCGACCCTGGAGCCATTCTTCGACGGCGACTCCGCAGCCGGGTCCTCCGTCGAAATTCTACCGGCAGCTACTTGTATCCTTCTGATAACATCTTGGCACCTGTTTGCTCTCACGTAAACAACGTTTTCAAGTGTACCGGAGAAGGAGGAAGAGGAAAGAAGCAACGCGTTCAATTCAACGACGGCGGCCAATGATTTTCCTTTCTCCACCACCGTACCCCCCGGTAATCGCGAATTCCCTGCGCACATCCATCGACCAGGAGCCGATTCGTACGAAAATTTGTTTCTCCGATCACGAAACTCTTTGTATCGTTTCGCGTCATTCCAACGATGATACTCTACCGCGACTGCTACGCTTAAAACCGACTCGGTTCTGTTGCTTCGAGAAGAAGATTTTTTGGTAAGTAACGTGCAGACTGTGGATTTTCCGCATTTATATCACGGAAATCTAATGGAATTCTAATCTATTGCATTGTATTCTTAAATCTCTGGATTATATAGAAATTTGTAAATTAGTTTTTTGGAGAATATTAAATTTGTTTTTGTTTCGATTAAAAAGAATATAGTCTTATTCTTTTTAATAGACATAAGAGATGAATTAAAGTGTTCTATATTCCAGTATAATTTGTTTCAGATATTTTTTGGTTTCCGATCCCTTCTCAATTGAAGATTAATATTTATTCAGAATTATTTTGCGTTCTTCATTTAAGGGCTCAGTTAAAAAAAAACAGTTTAATCTTGCTTACTCGCGTTCATTCATTCGATTCACGATATTCATTTACTTCCCACGATTCAAGCTTCAGCATTTCGAACGTCTACGAGAAACTATAATTCTTTGAAGAGTCTGTTCGATAAACGAGCACACTGGACCAAGCTAGTACTCAGAAATTGGAAATTCGAACGAAAACTTCGAGGAACGTCTTAGAACTTGTTACTATTGTGCAAAGTGTGGTTCAGAAAGTAGATCCCCCAGGTTTTTAATGCGCACGGTGCGGTGTTTTAATAGCGACGAGTTGACATTCTTCCGGAGTAAACAGTTTGCTCGCCAATTAAGAAGACACGTCTGGTTACAGCAATGTCAGCATCCACCTGTTACTTGACAATCTACCTGACCTACGTGTAAGTCCGCACTTTAATGTAGCACCACTTACACGATCTTGCGACAGAAGAATGAGACTAGGAGAAACTTTCCGAGCACTTCCGAATGTACAGGGTATTCACGGAATCACGATACTAAGTTGCACACACCTGTGGCACTCGTTAACTCTTTATGTCCTGAATTGTGCAATTTTTTTGTTTTCGTTGCTGTTCTTATGTCGGATGTCTGCCTTAGAATTTTTTAAATAGCACAAATAGCGTGTACGAAGTAACGAAGGAAATAACAGTAACTCTGAATTTATCTAGTAAATGTTAGCACAATCATATCTACGAGTGTTCTCGCTGTGGCGATTTATAAAGTCCACTAGACTACGGATTTCATGCATTTATCACAAGAATGAAAAGACGTTAGAATGATTTAAGGATATTGTTATGTCATTTTCTACTTTTTAAGGTCATTAAAAGGGAAAATAAAATTTTATATAACCTCAGTCTCTCACAATAGACGTGGACAATTTTTATTTTGCCATAAAAATCCGCAGTCCAATGCATCATTTTGCATTTTTCTAGATTCATACAAAAATATCCACTACCTATCAGGTAAACATATAATTTAACTATTTACATAATGAAAATTAAATTAATTTTTGTCAATATTTAAAACACATAATTTAGTTCTCCAAGGCAAATATTCATAATTCTTTTAAAAATCCTCGATCAGAAAATATTAATGTGGCACATAAATATATGTGAAAGAAGACCATACTGCAATGTTTATAAAAATTGTTACTGTCATTTGATATTTTAATGTTACAGGCATGAAGGTATGAATGCATATAATATAAATATTGAATGAAATGAAATACAAAAAGTCGAAACATAGTTCGGTCAATATTTCAATGAAGCTGATATTTGTAAATATTTTAATTATCGCCCTTCAGGGTATAAAGAGTTATAGTGAACTTTCGGACTTTCTTTATTTTTGTATAGTGTCGACATTCACTCATTTAACACTGAGATTATCAGGTGGGTCAAACTTATTAAACAAATTCGTGCGCAAACTGCAATAAAAACTGCATTCTTTATACATGATAAATAAACTCTTTAACTGCCAACAATTCTAATATTAAATCACACAATTTCCAAACCATATGATACAATTTAGGTTTCTATTCATTTATGAGGAAACGTTTTTGATATGACAAGTTGTGGTAAAATAAGAGTAAACGCGAAAGCTTAGCTATACAGATTAAGTCGATTATACAAAGTGATATAATGGAATATCATAATCATGTATAGTATAATAAATATTGCCGAGAGGAAGGAGAAGAGTGAGAAAAAAAAGTCAAGCGACATAAAAAGTTAACGAATCACTTGTAGATTAACTATAACTGACTGTTTGGAGGAAAGTTATTGACAATAATAAAACATATTTTTATGACGCAGCTCATTTTAAGTTCCTCTCAAATGAACGTCGAATATTGCAAGCAAAGAATAACTTTCTTACACTTAATATATATTACAATTTAAAAAATAAGTAGTTTTCTGTTAAAGAAAATTGTCCGGTTTCTCAATCGTCTCTCTGAAGAATATTCCGGCGTATTAATTGTGACAGGAAAAGTGTTTTATCGTAACGGAAAAGTAAATATTGTAAAAGTTGCAAAGGGATAAAAACAAGGTTCATTTATTCTACCGAGTATCAATCAATTGTGTAGACAAACAGAGACGAGAAACAAATTGAGAAACACTATTAAATCGGGCGCGTGGAAACGAAGTTTCGTGTTCGTCAAGTTAATGAAAAACAATTAATTGTTAAGCGACGAGTACTTCGCATTTTCACAAACCAATTGAAGGGAATGAAAATGGCACTCGTTTTCCTCCAGTGCTGATTATCTTGATTACAGAATGGAGCGTTGTTGTTATAGCTACATACGTTATCGTAAAACTAACTGGCTACTTGATAGTGTAGATATTAACTCGTAATAATTATCATAATTATATATATATAAGATAAGGAACTGCAACATAAGTAAAGAACTCTAATACAAGAAACGGATAAAATTCCACAATTTTCTTTTCACTGCAATGATTGCACGCATGCAAGTAGTGCATGTATCATGAAGTTGTGAGCAACCTGTATGTTTCGGAACGTATCGGAAGGATATTAAGAAAATTCAAGATTGAATATTACACATTTTTGTTAAGTAGAGACAGAATTCTGTTGTTCTTTGATCAATATTTAAACCCACCGTACGCTATGCCGGAGTCATTCGTGACCCGTCGCGGTGGGGATAAATTTTGCAACAACAAAAATTACTACAAGTTGCAAAAAGGTCGATTAATTTTCCCAGAAAAAATTGCTAACGGTATTTTCGGATCGTTAACATGATTTCTTAATAGACAGAACCGATTTTTTCAATATTAATCATATGTGTCTTGCGGTAAATAAATTACTCTACTTTCTCTGGATTGAAATGAATTTAAATAATCCACGACCATTGATGACAGATAATATCATAATTTATCAGAAAATATAAGGAAAAATAGAATGCAGATCGCATACGCGTTAGGATGCAAAACCGATTTCTGACGTTAGGACACTTCAGGGACCTCGGCAGACCACGAGTTGCAATAACATTTCTGAAGAAACTTGGGTGGCGATTGCGGCGGCATAGTGATCCGAGTTCCCGATTTTGCCGATTGTAGGGATAAATCGACCGCGACTGTGAACAGATTCCCTGTTTATTCAGATTACAGCGAGCCGCCTTGGTATTTATAACACGATACCATTCCGGGCGGCGCTCTAACCGCACCGCGAACGTGGAATTAATATTCTGACGAATATCGGGACGGGCGAATATCGTAACGGTAGGGACGAAGATCGTCGTGGATCGTGGATCTCTCGTCATGTTGAACAGCTCCACCGTGCGATTGTCCGTCTAGGCTTAACGAGATATCTCGTTAGCACTGCATGTTCGTTCGCGGTCTCTCTACCTCTTTCTACTTCTCCACCTTCCTCCCCCTGTCTCTCTCTCTCTCTCTCTCTCTCTCTCTCTCTCTCTCTCTCTCTCTCTCTCTCTTCCTCCTTCCGACTCGCTTCAATACCGGCCGTCGATTGTCTGATCTGTTACGGTGATAGAATTATTAAATCCCAGCTTTTGGTTCTTCGTTTTTTTTTATTCTCGTCTAGACTCCCCAGCCGTTTTTCTCTCCCCTATTTTTCCATCGCCCGCTCCACGGACACGACGCATTGTTACGATCGCTGATAAGAGTAATCGACAGCCGAGATAAATACGTGGCTGTTAATATTACAGCTAAAATTGTTGGGCGAGATACAGGAACCCTGCCAGGCGTCGGTCTTCCCACCTATTGTACGATTATAGTCATTAAACGTTATTAACGGGTTCTTAACGGATTCTGTTACTTAGCGTAGCTGGAATCGTTCGGTGGATCGCCGTGGTGCAGATCTTTATGGATTTTCATCGTGTAATGTGTACAATCATTTGTAGACTGCGATTTTTATTCAAAACAGAAACTGTTTGTATTACAACAGCTACGTATACCTTTATTTCTTTTTTTTTTTTAATAAGCATATTGAGCTAAAAATAGTACAAAAGTATTCTGAAATTCTTGAAATGTTTTTACTGTTTGCATTTGATCTCACTTTTTGCCATGAATGCATAAAATCCGCAGTTTAGTGATAAAATACTTCGATACGATTTAGTGAAGTTTCGTTTGAGTTTTCATTTACTGGAAATATTGATAGAGGACATTTCATTCGAATCTTTTAACATCTGTCTGTAATATTGTGAATTTGCAGAAAATTTCACACGGTACGGTTACAGTTAGAAATATTATTTTGCTGCATTTTAAGTTGTTCATATTTATTATCAACGTTTTGAAGATGTATGTACACAGAAAAGGAAGATTTACTTCTATGGTGTGGTTATCATCGATGGAATGATTAATTACTAGGTGTAGAAATTACAGTAAAGTCTTGATCTACGCCGAACGGAGCTACACGATCTTAGTCAGTTCGCCTATCTCCTGCCCTGGGAGCAGTGTGAAGTGTAAACATGCCGCGTAATCCGATATCGGGTCGGGTGTATCGGTGTGAACCACTACTAATCCATTTACAAAACTGTTTTATTTTTCATTATTTTTTACGGCTATTTCGCCAACTTATTCGTGGCATTTTTCTGATTAAAATGACATTGTACAGGGTGTATAAACATTATATGTAACGACCACCATAGTGTGATTCTACAACTCTGGATCGGTGGAAATCTGTTTAAAAAATGCACCGCAAAATTCACCTTGACCTTGGAAATCAAGGTCAAAGTGTCGAAAAATTTTCTTTTATTGCATCGTATAGTACTCATCGCTCAAATTTTTCGACACTTTGTCCTTAATTTTAGAGGTCAAGGTGAATTATGCGGTGCATTTTTCTCATAGTGTGTAGAATCACACTATGGTGGTCGTGACATATAATTTTTATACACCCTGTACACGATATAATTTGAAACGTATTTACTGGTTTTATTGACGGTATGCACCTTTACACGCATTGTCCTTTTCTACGTTCGGCGCGGTCGACGAGGTCACAAGAAAATAGCTTAGCCCTACAGGATCTGTCACAGCACGGACCCGAGCATTGGGCTTAGATCAAGACTTTACTATAATTCGGTGTCCTCTTGTCAGAACAGATGACATGGTTATTTGTTCGCATTTTCTCTGGTTGCATTTTAGTTGTAGAAAAATGCAAGCAAACCCACAGAAATGGTTTGTATGTCAGCTGTTCTGTAAGTTAAGCAATTTTCAATCATATTTAGGTAATAAAAATGTTAAAACATTGGAAAACCTATAGAAATCTTTTTTGAGGAAGGATATTGAAATATATACAAATTTTCTGTAAATGAACGGCAATTTTAAGAGGATACCGAATCAATTTCTGCACTTGATACAACTGTTTTCTTAGACAACTCGAATGAAATCACAATAAATTGATTATTGTTAATAACTTACGCGAACCCATACATATCCCTGATCTCAATTACAAGTAGTGATATAATTTACCAATTCTAAAGAGCGTTTAAGAGTACACAAGTCTGAAGCGATCGTTAGATTTGTAACGAAAAGAAAACCGAGAGATCGGACTGAGTTTATAGGGATCGGTACAAGCCTTTTGGAAAAGTTTATTCTCGAATCATGTGAGTTCTTCTATACCAATTACAATGAAATTATCTGAAAAAACGAAACACTTGAAGAAAATGTTTATTCTACTTATTTTATTAACCGAGAATGAACGTATGACCGGATATAAAAAACCTTGTAAAATTTTTATTCAACTTACCTCCGGTCTAATGTTCAAACATGATTCAAGTGTGTGTCTGTGTTAAATATTAGTAAATTTGAAATATACAACGTTGACTGCCAAATTTGTTGCTATTTGAATATACAGTTAGGATTAAATGTGTTGGATGACTCCGAATGAAAGAATTTACGATTCTAAGCACAAAAATATTCGCTTGACGATTGTTAGTGACATAATACAAATAAACTTATTGTATTTAATAACTGAAAAGTCCTTTAATCATTCGAGAAACTGAATCTACAAAAATATCTTTTGGTTGCTCAACCATTATTTCATTTAGTTTACAATACCGGTCGAAAATATGGGACCAAGTTTCACAATATTAACAACTGTACAGTTTTTCTTTTATTATTGTTCCTGTTTTTGTTAGTATATTTTTCATTGGCTATAATGCCTGGTCGTCTACACATTTTATCTTCAAGATGAATAACAAGAAGGTCCATACAATAGAGTTCTGTAAACAAATGAATGGTACGGAGATTATTTAAAAAATATGTTAAAGGTTTAAACGTACCAGCAGACATATCATTATCACCAATCATATCACCAAAACTAACTGAAAAAAATCCGCATTAAGCCACACAGAAAATAATTAAAATATTCAAAACATCAAAATCCGGCATTAACCCCTCGCACTACAATATCGAGTCAGGCTCATGATGAGGATTTTGAACAGAATTATTAATTTCCTTTAAACCAAAATAGAATTTTGCTTGATTGTTATCGATATACAGGGTGTCCCAAAAATGTGGTTCTTCCTTGAAAGGGGTGATTCCTGAGGTCATTTCAAGTAACTTTTTCCTTTGCGAAAATCATCTCCGCGGCTTTGTTCAGGAGATATTAACGAAAAACGCGAACCAATCACAGCGCGACTACAGGGGACGAATTTCGACTCGGCGACAGGTGTCGTTGAACGCGGCGTTGGCATTGGCCGAGCCGGAATCCGTCCGCCATAGCCGCGCTCTGGTTGGTCCGTGTTTTTCGTCAATAACTCCCGAACAAAGCCGCGGAGAACATTTTCGCAAAGGAGAAAGTTACTTCAAGTGACCTCAGGAATCACCTCTTTCAAGTAAGTACAACATTTTTAAAACAGCCTGTATAGCCAGTGAAACATGCACACGTAAAATATAAACTTCCAGTTTCTTCGAGGGAACTATAAGCGACAAAGAAGTTCCAATCTCTCTAACCGTGAGATAAATCGTAGTGCAAGGGGTTAATGTCCATTCGAGTCTGTTTCTTACCGAAAAGAGCCAACATCCCCTTTCAGCCGACCCCACACGCGAACAGAATAACCAAAACACTCTCTGTACATTATCTGTACAGCGAAACATGTGAAACAAAGCTAGCAGTAAAAAGAGCATCGCACGGAGCAGGACAGAGAGGGTTAACCATAAAAAAAAAGATGAAATGAGTCACAGGGGCGTAAAATTGATAACCCAAACGGAGGTAAGGAGAGCTCATCCGGAATTCCAGCGGGTCCCCGCGTGTATTATGCAAATCGCAATCGAGCCGGTTGTAACGATAACGATAAACGCAGTCCCACGAAGAAGTATAATTATTCATTCGTCGGCGCGGACGCGTTTTGCCAGCGACCCCCCCCCCCTCCCCCCCACCCTGAAATGCCGACCGAAAATCGCGTCCCCGAGAATTTCGCGCGCGAATGAGTACAGAGTCGTTAATTAACCCTTAAGCGAACTATTGAGACCAATGCGGCCCATGGCTTTATGCTAATAATTAGATTGCGGATCTTTATGCAAAATAAAAATGATGTACATCGATAAGGAACAGAGGTTAAATTAAAATGTAATTTCTTCTTCCACATAATTTTAATAAATCGCGGCGAATATAACGTCTTCGTAATTTAGTGTTCCAGTTAATTAATTTAATCATAAATGCATGAAATCCGCTAATAATTATTTAATGCGTAACTATGAATAGTACAGCTTGTGAATTCAGATTAAATTTTTTTCTGCCATTTCAAAGCAGTTTTTGATGGTCCATTTAAGGGTTAAGAGAAGCTGTAGCCGTGCTTTCGATACCGTCGCGATCGGTATGCATGCGCGAAAGAATGTCGCGTTGCTTGTATGACGAGCTTCCACCTTAAGTAGCGTAACAGATAACAAAAGACGGGGAAAGAAGACCGTGAAAAGGAATATAAGAGAGCGAAGAAAAAGGGAGAACGATTCTCCCGTTCGCTATCCTAAAGAACGTGTTCCGTTGTTTTCGCGAGAAACGAGAATACGCCACGACGCGAATATTGAGTAGCGATCTAGCGACCGTCTGTGGCTGTGCGCGTGTGCAAGATAAAAATCGAATTTGCCTGTGCGTGCGAAGGATGCGAGCTGTTGTATTTTTCTGTAAATAAATTCCCCTTCGTACAGCTCTGGAAGTTGGCTGCGAATCTTTGTTTGTTAATGTAAAACATCGTTCTCTTTCGTTTAAAAAATCGTCTGTCTGCTCTTTCGCAGTAGAATCGATTTTTATAGCGAAAGAGAAAAAGAAAAATTGGGAAGATGGAAATTTGCACAAAGATCTGCAGTCTACTAATAAGTATTGCGATTTCCAATTGTTTAGTAGGCGATGATCATCTTTATTGCTGTAGAATGGTTTTAGTGTCCTTAACGGGTAGACTGCGGATCCTTATCTGTTTCATAATTTTCTAAGGACCAGAACGCAATTTCTATTAGCTGGAATCGAGAGCGTCTTTGTCTTTCATGTAGATTTTCATTGTTTTCTCTCTCTCTCTCTGCAGTATATCGATTTTTATAAAATAAATTATGAAAGTGGAAATTCGCAGTCGATTTATAAGTACCAAGATTTCGAATTGTTTAACCGTTGATGTTCGTTCTGGCTTATTGCTGTGGAGTATTTGTCATTGTCCTCGATGAGTAGACTGCGGATTATATGAGTTTATAATAAAAAATTAATATTTCTGCTTGTTGCCGTTGAGGCAGAAAATTTTGCATTTTGCATAAAGTATCCACAGTCTATTGACGAAGCAACTTCCATTGAAAATTTTATCTTAAAATGTTCTTATTACGAATTTTATTTTATTTTGTGTTCGGGCTTCGGTTAAACTGAAGCTTTCGACAAAAATATTTCTAATGTTGCTTTAGAGCAGGGGTTCCCAAAGTTTTGTCTAGGTCGGCGAAATTATTGCAAATTCCAAAATATTTGGCGAGCCACAAGAAAAAAGACAGGTAAAAGTTAAACACAAGGGAAAGATTTATACTAATTTTATAACATAATCGTTCTTTATTAATGAGAACAGTTACTTTTTATTACGAACTTTTACTAACACATTTCAAAAGTATAATTCGCGGGCCGCACTTTGGGAATCGCACTTTCGGTTCGGAGTGTCTCTATAGTGAATTAATTAACTATAACTTTGAAAACGACTGATTTGACGTGACACGATTTGTAAATGTACTATAAGGAGCACTTATCTAACTTAAAGCGTCGAATAAATGATTGCCCGGTTCGCCTAATCGAACGAACGTGCCAAATATGTGTAAATTTGAAGAGGATGTCTTGTATTGTTTAGATGTATAATTCTTTTGTTTTCGTCTTGTTTCCTCAGCTTCGAGTGTTGACTGGTTTTTGTGAACACTTCGATCGTGAATGTTTACGACAGTGTTGCATACCAAGGTCCTGTCAATACGTCTACGAGTATTCGGGTCAATAAATTTAATGTTTACGATAATGTTCGATGCTATCGAAGTCACGACGGCGTGATAACAACACTGTGGCGGTGTACTTAAATATTTTCTAAGCATAAAGGCGACTAGATCATAGAAGAGTTTTATTTAATTAAAGCCCAATGTGCGCTGAACTCCAGCTTGAACAAATTTTCATTTAACTTGTTCGGAACGGGATCCTACTTGGGACAGAAAATTATTCGATATTTTTCAACCGACGATAGGTCGGTAATAGTTAGATGTATAAGTTGATCGATTGATCAATTCTAATATTTAGTTTCGAACTATTGGCACAATACAAAATTGACAAAATGTTGAGGAAACCATTTTTTAAAATCCCTTCTATAAGCAGTCCATTCGAAAACAGTTACAAAAAAATTCAGAACTCGGAAACGACGTGAAGAAATGGATGGGAGCTATAGTGAGCATTTAGGAGATTTGGAAGTAGAGAGTCGGACACGTGAAATTAGGAACTGGGAAATTAGGGAAACGGACGTTTGGGAAGGTGAAAACAAGGAAAATGGACGTTTAGAAAATTGGAAACCGAGAAAATAGACCGCTGGGAAATTGGAAATTAGACAAATGGACGTTTAGGGAACTGGGAAATTAGGGAAATGAACGTTTGGGAAGGTGGAAACGAGGAAAATGGACGTGTAGAAAATTGGATACCGAGAAAATAGACCGCTGGGAAATTGGAAATTAGGAAAATAGACGTTTAGGGAACTGGGAGCTTGAAACATAAGGAACTTGGGAACTTGAGCATGTGTTTGACAGTGTCAGAAATCAGAATTCTGTGAAAGCAGAAATTTCAAATTCAATTTCAGAAAGTATAAAACTTGGAAAATGGAAAAAACTTTGAAAATTAGATTTTTATGAAAGTAGAGATTTCAAGAAACGAAAACATGGAAACCTACGAAACAAAGGATAATTCGTTCCGAACAAGTTAAGTACCTATACGAAACTCTAGTCCCAGCTGCGAGTGTTTCGTCTGATTGCGAGTGTTGAACGAGTGCGTCGATGCAAACTAGAGGTGATGATACTTAATAACAGTGGATACGAGGATCCTATTTATGTGTAGATTGTGTAAAATACGAAATAGATCGAAAACGATATTATTGAAATTATTGGATTGTTGACTGTAGGTGTTTACAACGGTTATATAAAATGTACACATATGTATTAGGCCGTAAGTTATAAATAATACAAAGAGGAAATCAAACGATGGCGAGACTGGCCTTCCACGTTTCGATGACACAAATGACTTTCCTTCGAGGTCGCTGCGATGATCCTTTTCGGAAAGCATAAATAAAAACAATTCGCATTTGCTGAAGTTCAGAACTGGCAAAAATAAGGAAGTCTGAGAAGAGTGGTACCGGAAGTAAAGATTTCTATGTTCCATATTTCTGCTTTCCGATCATTTTATACCACTCTTCTGCTAGAGCTAAAGGTATTAACTCAATGCCGACGCTCAATGCTACACTTATTTTTAGAACGAATTTATGTCAATTCGTTCTAAAAAGTTAAGTGTGAATTCGCCTTTACCTTTGACATCGAACGTGCACGCGGAGGACTGTGCATTTGCGCTTCGTCGAAACCATCGAGGCGAGAGAGTGCGTTGTAAAATATTCCACCGAATCATCAATCCGTCAACGAGACGGTCCCGAGAGTGTGTAAATACTTCCGTTCACAAGTCATTTAGTTCGATCATCGAGAGATTCGAGTGGCGAGTAAGTAGTCCCCTTGCCGAGAGCAAAAGTTGCGAGAGAAAGAAAGGGCCACCTGCAGGTTTCGCACTCGAAATTAATCCTTTTGCAAATCAAATTCACCCTTCTGCAAATCAAATTTGCCTTTTTGTAAATCAAATTCATCCTTTTGCAAAACAAATTCGCCCTTTTGCAAATCAAATTCACCCTTTTGCAACTGCGGTTCTTTTTTACAAATTTGTTTTCTTAAGCTACTTCAACAAAATATATCCCCCGTACAGTTATTATTCCGAAAGAAAAATTTCATTGCATGTATAACCGCATAAGCAATTATGAATAAAATTACAAAAAGACGATATTGCATTACTTCACTTTTAAGTCACCAACAAGATGAATTTGATTTACGAAAAGTTGAATTTGATTTGCAAATAGGTTAATTTGAAATGCAAAAAGGTGAATATGACCTGTAAAAGGATTAATTCGGAGTGCAAAACCTGTGTCTCGAACAAAAATGTACCGAATTTAATAGACTAAGTCGAGCGGCCGCATTAACATCGATATTCGACCTTCATGGACGAAACGACATCCCATCGGTCAAAATTGAAAAGGAGAAAGCAACGAAATTCGGTATTTCCAAAATCCTGGTACAAGCTGCAGGCCGGTGATTTCTCATGCAGGAACAAGTCGAAAAAACAGGAAAAACATTTTTTGGCCTCGTTTTTCGTGGCTTCGTTTTCGAGGTCCGAAAATCGAGTTCAAAGGTCCGTCAGTCCGTGTACATTAGACTGCGAATTTTACGCGTTTATGACTAAAACCAGATCAAATACAAAACAGTGAAAGGATTAAAAAAATTTGGAAATGCCCTTATAATATTTTCAACTCCTTCAAATTATTCGGAAAATAAATAAATGTCTATACAGCCTGCGTTTCTGACAAAAATTAATACCATTTAAAACAGTGGAAATATTAAGTGAATTTAAGGATGTTAATATATTGTCTTATCAAGATTGTTAAAGGAGAAAAGAAAGTCGTATGTCGCTGCAATTACTTCCAAATGATACCGACAAATGTTATTTTGCATAAACATCCGCAGTCTACTTATAATCGATGCAGACTATGTTCACTTCGCCTAAAAATCCGCAGTCCGCTTTCAGTGCTTGCAATAAGTAGAAACAGTAGATCATGATCAGACGCGTCTGCATTTTCAAACTCGATTTTCTCGAAAACGAGGCGTCGAACGAGAAAATGTTATTCCTGTTTTTCAACTTGTTTCTGCGCGTAGAATCGTCACCTGTGTTGTACCACGATTTCGGAAACACCTTGTACATCCAACGCGTCATATCTCGAATACATATCGACGATTCATTCCACGCTCGTTGCGTTTCCACCGACATATCGGAAGGACAATTTTTCCAAAAAAAAAAAAGAATAAATAAGTAAACAAATATGCTCCCCCATCGACACCAAGCGATTGCTCGCTCGTTAACGATCCCGCTGACTATTGCTTGATACCCGTAATGCGACGCGAGGCTAGCGACGTAGGCCCATTAATTAAAAGAGACGCGAAATTAGTAGGATTCTCGACGTACCCGCATACACGTACTGTAAGCGATTTGTAAACGAAGAAATGAAACGGAGAGAAATTAGGACAACTAACGGACGCAAGAGTGTGTACTTTAGCCTTTAAGAAGGACGATTGAAGCTGTCCTCGCGTGTGAATGGTCTGGCCTTAATATATATTTTGCAATACATATACATACGTTATGTACGTGACGAGATACCGAATAGAGGAGGCTGTTTCTCCGACACTGTGAATACGATCACCTAATCCTCGAGTCAGATGTGGGGAAAGCACGGTACACGCTTGGATAGGAAATCAAAAAATATCCTTACTCACCGTTACGACACTGTTCGCCTGTGATCAATTTTTGAAAGCGCCAAGTCCTGACGCGAATCTGATAAAAAACCAACACGAACGTTCGAACTCGAAATGGAGGACAAGTAACGGGAGACACTTCTCTTATTTCATTTGTCGGAATGCATTACATGTTCTCTATTTTGGAGAATTTTTGATGGACAACCTGATCTAGAAGTTTAACCTCTTAGCCTTGTATTTGTTGGATAAATTATTCCTTCGAATTCCTTCAAAGCGAAAAACCTTCAAAATCAACAATTCTGACAGGAAAAACTTGAAAATTGTTTATGGAATTCTTGACTTCGGTTGCTCTTTACATCTTATAATAGGCAAGGATTAAATAAGGTAACATGTTATGAGCAAACAAAGTGTGTTAACCAATTGTGACCAATAAAATATTTAGAAATATTTTTGATTCGATACAGTTGCTAACTAAGAGGTTAAAAAAGAGATTTGTCTAGAAAGAAGAAGAAGAAAATGTTTAGAAAAATCATTTTTGAAATTAGGTCACGGAACGAATTTTAATTTTATTTCTTACGATTTTCTAAATTAATCAGGACCGTGGGTAAATTCGGATGATCATGCATAAAATAGGAATTGTTCCTGAATCATGTGGATGTCGTGATGCAAAGAGTCCAAGGGTGTACCGGGCTTAAAATGATTACGCGACGCATCGCACACTGTACAATAATCATGCGCATACACATGTTATATACAAATCTATATTATACATATGATATAAATATGAGTAACGGATATGCATACCTGCGTCGATGTAATTAAAACTAATGTCCCGTGTAACGTGACTCCGGAAACGGAAAACTGTACTAAGCCTACTAATGAGTTATCGCACCGCTGGTACCAAGGGAGAAAAGTATATGAAACTGAATAAAGAGACGATTAATGTAACTTCTATTGTTTGTTATTTCCAGAACCTGTAGTTCTTAAACGGTTAGTTTCTGAATGGTAGCCCCTCTGTCGAGTAGAGAAATGAATCCTGCACATTTATTAAAAAGCCTTTTCAAACTTTAATCTCAATGGTCTGATTTCTGTCTTTAATAGGCTTTCAAGAAAAAAAAGTTAATGCTTTATGCTTTACATTCAAATTATTTTTAATTGCCGAGATTAATTCTGCTGAATTTAATATTTTGATCGGAAATGTGATGTTCAAATACTTTTACAACTAGTTGTTGCATTATTATGTCATACTAGCAGGTATTGCATTATTTTCTAGGATAAGTGGTTGATACAATATTGTTTTGCACGTTTAAATTGTACTTGACAGTAGAAATTTTCTCTGTTTTTTACTCGCAAAACATTTTCGGAAATGTTCTTAATTGCCAATGCAGAAAGGTTGCCTTCTGCAAGCAATCTCTTTTGAGTTGAACGAACAGTTCACATGTTTACATGCGTTTGGAAAGTTTATCGCAATTCGAAAAGCTCATTCATATTTTAGCTTGTGCCCTGGGACGTATTGTTGCATTGTAGCCAGCCACGCGATAGGATTGTTTCTACCGCGTTACACGCTGTTTGGAAGTCCATCAAAATTCCCATTGTATATGTGTCGGCAACCTATCCCACTCGATTAAATGCGCGACATAACCGAAACGTTGTATTGACCTGTATGGTTATTCAATTTAATGACCAGGCGCTGACGTCCTTTAAGCTGCAATCCAAACAGTCCTGTGCGAACTCATGAATGAAA
Source organism: Halictus rubicundus (assembly GCF_050948215.1). Classification (NCBI taxonomy): domain Eukaryota; kingdom Metazoa; phylum Arthropoda; class Insecta; order Hymenoptera; family Halictidae; genus Halictus; species Halictus rubicundus. The sequence continues at coordinate 12,492,443 of NC_135151.1, forward strand.
GTTATGCACTAATCGGGACACAATCATTTCCAAAAACATCTACAGTTACTCGCATTAATTGCTCACACGCACTTCCAAACAGAATAACTAGTTTACAAATGGGCCAAACGATTTCAATTTTTCGGTAAAGCTAGAATACTTGATTTAATAAATGACGTGCAACGAAAATTTTGGAAAAATTTCATTTGGTAGAAGTCACGGAAAACATAAAGGTAGAAAATTTTTTATTTGGTTTATAAGTTACAAAAGTTATATCTAAACTGTGTTTTTGTATTTTTCTAATTGCGTGTAACGCAGCGCAAAATAGTCTCGATTGAGATTAAAATTGCATAAATAAGAAAGTAAACAATCGAGTCATCGCCTTGTATCGAAAGAAAACTGTAGCGAAATATCGGTATGGGTCAGGAATGACTCCAGCATAGGCCTAGAACTCGCAGGAATCCGGAGGTTAATGAAAATAACTTCTTTTTTATTACTGTGTCTTGCAATGAAAGATTCGCAGACTATTTATAAATACAGGAGTTAGGTCATGATACCGGGAAATGTTTCCAGGTTTGCGAAAAAAGTGCACCGGTATCCGCAAAAACTGACGCCACATTCGCGCATTGGTATTTGTTGACCCTGAACGAGATCATCCGACTTTCTAGCCTTCAGTTGCAGCGCACAAAGACCGCAAAAGGGTACTCTCCATTTATATCGTTCAAAGGGACACGGGCCCCCAATCCCAGCGAACCGTTATTCGGGGATCAAATGGAATGAGTTGTATCCTGTTTAGTTGGCACGTCGTGAAATCACTGACGGTCGAAACATCGAACGTTCCATTGATTACTGACCGAAAAACCGAAATCCTTGCAAATCCTTAGCATTCGCGGCACGTGGCCGCTCGCGCGAATTAATTTCACGGTGAAGTCTGCACATTCGAGAACGTTCATTACTGAAATTGCTGCTGAAATCATGGTACACACAAAAATTAAATATCTTACAAGGGACATCGCCTAATTGTTAGACGAAAACTAAAATTGTGCAATACGTTGTTTTCCTTGGAGGAGTTCCATTTTCGTAAACAAAAATGTCTTGCTGAAATATACACTCTCAGTTAAACATTTACAAGATGATTTAATTAATAACAAATAGTGTTCCTTGACCAGATATTTTATTTCTTTTGAATCGAACTATGCACGTATTGTTACATATACGATGCTGTTAATATAAAACAAAAATCGAACAATATACAGAGATACGACCTTTGGTTGACCTTGATACAAAAACACTGAAACTCCATTGAATTTGGCACATTCTTTCGGTATAAATATTTGTAACTTTATTTAAAGAACAAGAATGGTCTTCGAACCTTCAACATGAATTATACGAGTTTGATTTAGAACGTGCTATGCGTTATTAAAAATAATGAACATTTTTGGGGTAAGTACACGAAATGCGCTGAATAAAAGGATAATAAAGTTTGCCGGTACATATCTCGAATATATTGTTCCCCGGAGCTGCTCGTAAGTTGATGGTCTAACCCTTTTTCTACGAAAATGTTGCTTCATTTTAATGAGCGAACATAATATTCATTTTGCGCCTGGATGAATGTGCGTCTTTTATATTGTTCCAGCGGCGTTCAAGATCGAAATTATATGTTAATGTGGAAAGGGCCGTGAAAGGTGATGGATACATAAAAACGGGCCAGACGAACAAGAAAGGAAAATATATGGAGCCTGAAAGTTGAGTAGCAACGATGATGAGCGAAGTTTACAGGCACGCGTGAGAAGCTGCGGGATGCTGCTGCTGCAGCTTTTTCTTGAGTGATAAAGGCATCCGCGACGAACGTCATCCTACAAATTGATTTCGTAATTTTCCAGAAAATTTTATACCTCTGGCGAAGATTATTTCGAACGTTGCGTCGCGCAATCCTTAAATCGGTAAGAAAAATAATTTTATACGTATTTTTCCACTGGCGATGAGATACGTATATGGTTTTCGATATCAAACATTTTAAATGCATATGAGTGTACGTTTTTCACATTATTCCAACTATTAGACTGCGGATCTCTATGTACTTATACATAGTATCTATACCTACATTTCTAAAATACATGAAAACATGCATAATAAAATTAGATTATAATAAAATAGTAAAAGTTGTCTGGATTAACTACAAGATACGGGAGCTAAGACAAGAAATAAATGTCTTCTTAGTAACATCATAGAGTTGAAAACAGTACAACAGTATCTTCAAATTCTTTAAATGTTTCTACTATTTTGCATTTAACCTGCTCATTTTTATTACAAGTGCGTGATATCCGTAGATGATAAAGTGAGCATGATCATCTTCCTGGTTTTTATAAAATAATTTATGAAAGTTGGAATTTGCATAACGAGCTTGCATAAATTCCACTAATTATTCATCTCTGCGGAATATTTTTTAGAAGTTTAAACATCCTGTGCCAAACACAGAGTACAACTCATCGTAGAATGGATTGATATTAGTACAAGCTGTTATATAATTAAAGTAATCTTGTGTGACTTCGTTACACAGAAATTAGTTAATTTAATTTTAAGCTAAGACAGCAATGACTTGCCACGATGTTGAATTCAATTATAAATTGTTTTAAAGTGGCTGGTGCAGACAGCACATAAAGTTCAAAGTAGCTTGATATTGTTCATGAATAAACTACAAATTTGAAAAACATTAAAAGAATTTAAGAATATTGCCACACACAAAATACATGGTCATCTAGCTTCCAACGATCGACTTAGAACATTTTTATTTTGCACAACAGCCTATTGATGAACATTTTCGTGAAATATTTTAGCAGTGTACGAAAACGTTTAGCATCGTAATTCACGGAAGACCGAACAACGTGTTCGTTGAATTGTTATGCGCAACACAGTCACCCCTTTCACACGGTGTATCAAACTGCGAAGTATAAATTCCACGTTTACGTCATTCGGGACTATTAAACGTTATTGACATAATTCATTAGCTAATGATCACGTCGCTAATACGAAAGCGTTCCGCGAAGAGCACGAAGTTAAACCCGATTCAAGCAGGCGCAAGTTATAAGAGCCAAATTGATTCTGTCCGATTTGAACAATGAAAGTGCAAAGTGTGATTAATTAAGCGATACGCGTGATAAACGGATATGCCATAAACGGTTGCCGGCCGAATACGTTGCCGAGCTCGGGACGTAAAATGTGTGTACTCATCGCACGGGCATTATGCGTGGTGACAACGAGCCCCATCGGTGAGTATTAGAACGAATTGCATTTCTATCACGATGACAGAAACATTCGAGCACCGCGCAGTGACCCGTCTCTATAAAACGACCGGAATTAATTAAAAAATTTTCATGTCATCAATTAGGTTCAAACTAGGTATTTTCGTATGCTAATACTCGATTCAGATAGACCAGAAGATCACAGACTTACAATGGATCCAAAAAGTATTTTGAACACTACATTTCTGATTCTCGAGAAATTGTCAATATTTCAACTATGATAATTTCGTTAAAAAAAAAGATAGTACAATAACAAATTTAGACTTAGCTTAAAGCCTGGAGCCTCTATTTTCGCAGACGATCGTTCACTTTTTTCTAGGATATATGTGCATGATATAGCAGGTCAAAAACTGAGGACACATTTTTCGTCGAAAATGCGACAAATTGTATCGTCTATAAAAGCATCAAAAAAATTTTTCTGAATGAATCTATTGCAGATTTGAATCTTCCCCTTTACAAAGCCTGCTTAAAACATAATAGGACAAAAATGAGTACACCTCCCGTTCAAAGCTCGATAAATCGACTAGAAAAAGTCGTAGATCAAGTTTTAAACATTCGTTGTAAAGAGGAAGCTTCAGTCTTTAAATCTGCGGTGGTTTCAGTCTGGATACAAAGTTTTCATTGTTTTTACAGGCGTTTGTACTGCACTGATTATTTCGTGGGTAGGTCAGTGAAGCTGACGGAAGTCCAACTATGTGAGGGAGAAAGGGCTGGTAGAAGTATTGGAAATTATGCTTCCATTGTATCACAGAGGTCCCAGTGACGTGAAACGAGAAGCATCTTAAAGGGTTTCCTCTTGCTAAGGATGTTAATAGTCACCTGACTAGGGAAGTCGTAATAGTAAATTAATGCGGGGGTCGAATGACGATTACATTGCAAACGATGTGGGAATACGTATTTCATGTTAAACTAATATTAAATTCATATTGAGTTCAAATTGAATTCATATTAAAATATGACTTTTAAAATTCTGGATTCCTTACCTCCGTACATTAATTTAAATCTGCTCTTTTAGAATTTCTTAACAAAAATGTGTTAAGTAAATATTTGAAAAGATTTTAGCTTTAGGAAAACCATGAAAAAGGGAAAAGGTTTAAACTATTTTTGTTAAATGTTACACTCACGAAACAGGCATTGATTGTCCGAGTCCGAGAGTTAAAGACCTATTGCTGAGAAACCTTGAATGAATTCATCTACCATAAGACGCAAATCCGTTGATCTAATTAACTCCAATCAATCGAATCTATCCACTGAATATACGTACCCATATTCCTCTGTAGTAGAAACAGACAGTTAATGCAAACAAACTGAGAATAGGAAGAGAATTTATCACATTTTTATGTTCAGTTGTAGAAAGAGTTGTGTAAAACAAATGTTTCGCGTGGTAAATAAATGTTTCATGCGCACTTTGCTTTCGTTTCACAAAAAATATTTGTTTTTAATCATTTTTAACTTAAAAAGGAAATAAATTCTTTCTCGTATGGCGAAGAATAACAGAATCCATTCCCGAGGAAAAAACATGGTGTACAAAGTCTCACAACAATACATTTTTACATAAGCAAACATAGAGGAAAACTGCATTGTTATCAGATCCAAAGAAAACATTACAAAGTGTCTCCTTTCGAAGTTATTAAAAACGCCTCTGGTGTTATTTTACAATCAAAATTGATTGCGTGAGAAATAACTACAAAGAAGTGTACGTGGTGCAACACTTAAAAATTATTCTTTCACTATGATTTTTTCAGTAGTTAACACAATAGTTCTGCCACTATCAGTATGCTTACAAAATTTTAAAACCAATCATTGTATGTATTGTTCTTCCGACATTTTTTGATTTTCAAATTTTTCTCCTCACTCCTATTTAAACATTAAGAGAAAATTGGCATATTAATATCCTGGTAGTCTCCATTCATTTGTTACGAATAACGCAGTTTGTAGTTCAAAGTTTAGTTTATTCTATACCAGTGACTCTGTAAACAAACTGCGCAATATCCCACGATTTATTGCAAAACCGATGTTATATGGCTCTGAAGCGATCACGCAAATATTTCTCTTTTATTAAAGTTTGGTATTTGGATTCCATGCGTGTTAAAATATTTATTTGTTACTGAAAATATTTTCACCGTGGAACCTGGAGTTCGATATTGATTCTATGTTCATAGAAACAAGAATTAACAAGAACTAAATTAAATAACTAAACTATCATGCGTGACAATGACGATGTCGATTAAAAGTTTAAAAAAAAAATACCGTATCTTGCAAATAAACAGGATACACGAAGTGGAACAATTATATTTGTCACTGAACTTATGAATTATAATAAACATTACAGTTTCTTTGGCCAGAGGCTTTACACAAAATCTGTTATTGCGTCTATTAGGTGTACAATTTAGCAACTGTATTTTAAATCCAAATCCTTTATTCACCGAACTGAAGATGCAGTAATTATCTATGGTACGAAGGAAACCCCGAGAAAGCGATGAACATCATTTTCGATGGTAGAATGTGTATTGATTGTTTGTAAATAATGAACAAATACAAGAAGGAAGGGCTACGAGTTAATTTGTACAGTTAATTTTTTTTCAACTAATCCGTATATTCCAAGCTCGCAATTCCACCGTGTTCCTTGCAGCAATTGCAAAATTCTCAATTCGCCACTGTGAGAAATGAAAGATAGCGCACGCGTGCAATCTTTTCGGCCAGGAGTGCATAGTCCGAGCATCGGCGCGGCGCAGCGGCAGCACGATAAATTAGAAACCGATGTGCCCTGCTGCACGTACAACAAAAATGCCTCGCCACAGGTAATGTTTCACACAGGGTTGCCACGTTTTCCATCCCCTTGGGCTTTCACCGCGAAATCGTCGCGCAAACATCCCCGTAGACGGCCAGGTTAGACCCCAATACACTCGATGCCGGTGCTTGCGTCCGCGCGGACCAACATAACTTTGCCCGGCCGATGACCAAGTAAATTGCAGATACCGCATCCTCGCCGGCTGGGATATGACCTCGATGATTATTCAATTTAATGAGCCATTGTAGACGCCTCCCCCCTCCCCCTTCCCCCAGAAACGTGACGTTTACACCGCAACCGATTTCCAGTCCTCGAACGATCGGTCGTTCATGCTTAACGAGTTCGCGACTATCCTCCTCGCTCTTTGTCACCGTGTATCGCAACGAGTCTCTCTCTCGCTCCCCCCCCCCTCTCACTCTGTCTCTGTCTGGCAAGCTGTTCAGATGTTTCGCGTGAAAGTTGCACACGTACACGGACACAGAACAGCCCGACAGGCGAAAGGTTTACGACGCTTCCTCTTGCTAGAATTTCGATCCTATGACAAGCACGCAATTCGAGCCGACCGATAATTAGTAGACACTTCGAATCGAATTAATCCGCAATACGACGACGGGATGGCCCTCTACATCCGGCCATTAATTAAGGATTACCACTCAAGGGATAGGCAGCGCGCGCGCCACCACCCGGAATCATACCCGATTACAATATTAAATAAAACCTCGATCGTCTCGCGCGGGCTCCGTTCATTAATTAAACTGCATTTATATTCGCCGGTTTGCGCGATTCTCCTCTCGATGACATTGCTTTCGCAGGACGGCCAGGCAGGACCCAGGTTATTCACTATCGTCGATAAAGCACTCGTTCGTTCGACGGTTATTAACGAGAGACATCGGCCGCGCGTTCCTCTCACCGGCCGAGGTTCCAGCAGCACCCTGATGGGAACGACGATAGCTCCGGAAAACCGAGACCTTGTCCTGTTTGATCTTTTTTCTTCCCCGTCGTCCTGATCGCCCTCGGAACCCGAACGCGGAGATTGAATTCCGGGTCGTTTATCCTGCCCGCACCCGTCACGGAGAATGGACCGTTTGAACCCGACGACCACACCGTGGGCCCTGAGCAGCACACCTTTTGTCTATGTTCTTATCATTTTTGCCGGCGGAACAGTCGTTACGCCTTTCTATTAGCGGTTCAAGGCCGATTCAAAGACGATTTATGATATCCGCACAGTACACACGTATAATAATGCTTACATAATGGAGTGAATTCTTGACATATGACAACAACTCGGGTCTTGCCAACGTCGTGTATCGTCCAGGAGACATACCCGAGCCGTGTTTTGTTTACACACCTCGGCGTCCGAAGCCTCTCGAGCTCCGTGGTAGTGGGAATAATTCCGCGACTTTTAACATCCAGGCTTTGGAATGCCCCTTAAAACGTTATAAATTTTTTGAAATCCCGTTTTGAACCCGTAATGAAAATTTAAAATATGCGTTTCGTGAATTAGCAAAAAGTTGTAGTTGGAATTACAGAGATAATATTAAACATAGTATTTTACAACCTTTTCATGTGGGTCTATATTGAAAATTTAAAAAATTCATTTTGTAGATCTATGTCAATTATACGTATTCTGAAAATTTCATCAATATGGATAACGTTTAAAATGATTCGCCATAAGATTAGAGATGACGAATGAAGAGTTGCAATTTGTCACTTTATTCTTTACGAATTTAACGCTAAATCTGTCACAGCTGGTCAAATTGACCTTTCCAAACTTCTGCGTAGAATTTCATACATACAACATGATCACATCGCTATTTATCTTTACGACTTTCCTCAAAGTATGTATACAATGTATTTTTCAGTATTTATTTCTCGTTTTATTTTTTCTTCCAAAAAATATTTGTAGCCTGGTCTACCTACCGCAGCCTCTTCTATTTTAATAGCTCTTCTAAACCTAAGCAATCAGTATAAAAGAAAGGCTATTCTCAATGTGGCATGGCCAACTCAAAATAAATTCGCTATCAAGTTATGCACGTTTCATGGCACATACATCCAAACCGCAATGGTGGACGACACAGTACAATTTTGTAAATCGAAGAGTGAGCATCGCAGTATTTTTGATACAATTGAAATTATATAAAAATAAATTTGTATCGTCATTTTATGGAAGTTGTTCATCTACTAATTTATTCAGCAACAAATTGACTATTATCTACGTTCAATTATATTAACAATAACTTTTTTAATGACCGGTCATTTTGATGCGATGTAGGAATAGGTATACAAGAATTGTCGGTAGGTTTAATATTAAAAGGTGTGCAGAAAAATGCATTTGCAGTATCGTGAAAACGGTTCTACGAACGATAACCACATAGTGATTGAATTCCAAGGAAGTTAATCGGGAATAAAACTGCTTGTTCAGAAACAGTTCTCGAGCGACTGAATGTTAAAGTTTCATGAAAATCTGACGAAGTAGGTCGATCACTGTATCGTTCGGAATGCTTGATATGCTTCGAAATTAAAGCTTCGATGTATGCATAGTCAGTTTAAAGCTGAGGTTGCATGCCTCTCAAGAATTTCATAAGAGTGAATACCGTTGCTATAACGTAGTATTATTTTAAATAAGATTTTTAATGCATCGTTGTCGTCGTGAAAAATATGCTCCTCTTGCTCCGATAAAACGAAAGCATTGAATCACGTATTTTTAAATAATTACATTTACATAATTTAAAACACGTAGTTCAATTATTTTTTAAATTATGTTTTATGGAACGTGTACTTGTTAGTTTTAATTTGAAAAGTTTGTAAGCATGAACGACTATACGCGAATTAATTAACACTTCGAAATACCATTTATTTTATAATGTAATGTGGAAAGAGAAGAATATTGATTTATTGCATATTCATTAGGGTATACTTAAAGTAGATTGCGAAGCCAGAAGCAGACTCTGGAGCTCGGTTCAATGTAAATAATGTATAACGTAACGCTTAAACAGTGTAGAAAGGTAAACGTCGAGAAAGTTGTGGCTGAATTCGATTAAACTACGGTTTTCAGGAAACTTAGTTTAATGTTAATTCAATAGAACGATATGTTGCAGTAATTATTTGTAAATTTAAGCATTCGATACAGATACTTTCCTCAACTATTATACGTACTATTATCATTTTATCTAAAATATAAATGAATATTCGGTAAACGATAAAGAAACTACATTAATAAATCTGTCCATTGAAAAAATAGTTCAGTAATAGGAATATTTTTACAATTAAAATTAAATAAAATTGATCCCACTATGAATAGTTTGCAGAAGACACAAATTTTTCCATAATCCACTAGGATGTTCATGAACGTGCGTCAAAAGCGGTTAGTATCTCTTAAAATTGCGGGGCATCTCGAAAGATATTGCGCTTCCAGTAGGATGCTCCCAAGGAGTTAATCGGACACCGAGCTTTTTGCAGAAAACTCGCAATAATGAAAAATGCAATATTTCTATATCTCGCTGACAAAAATCACTCCTGCTTTACTCTCCCCTATATTTGATTCTTGGATATGAGAAACATAAAAACAAGTAAGGGAAAAGGGGTTCTCGATTGACGCCATTAGAGACGAAATATATAAAAATCAGACTATAAAATTCGCCACAGGCTTAAAGAAACAACAGCTGATCCCTGCGATCTCGCGAACCCGGACACGCGGCTACGGATGCTCGAAGACAAATCGGCGCGCGCGAAATGATCGCGCGCATCGAATCGCGGCGTGTTTGGCGGCAAGTTTACCGGGTTCGTGACGATTTCTCAAACTTTCCGGCCGGTCGGATGAACGCTGACAGAAAGGCAGGATTACCGTGGCCCCTCTCTCGAACGCGTCGCTCCGCCCCCCTTTTCTTCCGATTTTCCGAGCCCGTTACCCTTTCTCTGTCTCTACCCGTCGTTCGCGGGTCTCTGTCGCCGCTCAGCTCGCCCACCCCCATCTCGATCCTGCGGAATCCCTTTGGGGAACTTTCCGATATTCATATCTGCTTGCTACTACATCAAAAATTCCAAGCTCGCCCCGCTCAGCCCACGAGTTCTCTCAGTTATAAAGGATTCGCAGCCACTTACGATATCAGCCTTCTATCCTATCCCAGCCATCTACCATCTCCTCGAGCCTCTTTCTCGAGACCCACCCCCGAGCGATCGTCTCTTCTCTTTTCCACCCCACCCCCCAAAAGCACGCCGTTTCTTCTCGCCGGTATCCCGCGCCCCGTCATCAACGTCCGAAAGCATCCCTAGCTGGTTCACCCTTTCCTCTATCCTTCTCTCTTCTGCTACCAGCTTCCTCCTCTCCTCGCCTTCCTTCTGTCTCCGCCGATGCTGTTTGCTCGTTCTCGCTCCAACTACAAACCCCTCCGACGGTTTCTCGCCGATCTGGATTAACGATCCGGCCTTTTTACCAACGGCCACTCCGAACAGCCCGGACTTCGGCCATCCGGCCCGTTCGTGACTCGCCTCCGAACGAGCCTCTCGATTTAGATATGTGCGTGCCGCGGGAGATCGCTACTTTGCTTCCTAACCTTCTTCTTCTTCTTCTTCTTCTCCTTCTCCTTCTTTCTCGGTTTCCTCCCCTACTTTCCTCTCGCGGAGACTGTCTCTTCCGGCGCAGTTCCTCCCCCTCACGTTTTCACCTCCCTCAATTCTTTCTTCTATTTCCGTCTTCCGCGTCTTTTCACTTATGCTACGGACGCGGTGAACGGGTCGCAAACTTTCCCTGATTTCGGCTCTGATAGACTCGATTCCCGACAACTATCGAACTGCTTAACTTGTTCCACGGGTTCTTTGCGTACGCCCGGGGATTCGCTGAATCCCCGTTTCCCTTCCCTTTTCGAGTTATTGCAACGAGATACTGATACAAACCGACCGATTCGCGGATTTTTCCGATACCATCCGCTACCGTGCCATTTTTCAAGATTGATTCGCTGCTTTGTGCGTTTGCTTCGTCAGTCGTTTTTTGGAGATTTTGCGCACCGAGATCACGCTTGCACGGACCAGGTTCACCTTTTTTACAAGTCAAATTCACCCTTTTGGAAACAGAATTAACTCGAGAGTGAAACAGCAGAATGCCATTTCGTCGTAATGTTACACGAAGTCGTTCGTACGGTTATGCGAATACTGCTGGCGTGCACTCGGAAAGACAACAAATTCACGGTTGCTTTAACTACGTTCTGCGAGTGTCAGACCAGATAAAATTTGCTAATCTTCAGTGTTCAAGTTCAAGTTAGTTATTTCACTATTGAGTCGCGATCTGATTTGCAAAAGGGTGAATTTGATTTGTGAAAAAATGGATTTGCTCTGTGTCAGGGGGTGAATCTGAATTACGAAAAGGTGAATTTTATCGGTGCAAGGGCGAGTTTGGAGTTGCGAGTTCCGATTCGGGCGCGCGGCTAGATTAAACGACCGGAAAGTATAGCGAAGGTATTGTAAAAATGGTTACAGGTGTAAACGGCGGTTGAACGTCCACGGTGGTATAACGATGATTTCGTGGAACAGAGCGAAACCAGGTACTCGTTAGTCGACGGCCGGCCTGCTCCAGACCGCAAAACTCGCGGAAATGTGATTTAATCCGTTGACCTCTCGCGCGAATATATTTGATTCTTTCGTGCGCCCGGACGTTTGTGTTGGTTTAATTATGTTGTAGCGAAACATCGCGGCCGAAAATATTGGATCGGCGGACACGGCGCGCTCTGCCGTGCCGTTCCCAATGAGAAAGGTCGAATAACAACAAACTTTTGTCGCTCGCTTTTACTGAAATCATTACCCCCGGGCTCGGCTACGTGTTTTTCGATTACTAATTAACCCGTTTGCTCGTTTATGTCCGAGTTAAGTTTGACAATGGTGCTTGATATCCGCTGCACATAATATAATATTTTTACATCTACATTGTTTATTCTACATTCTGCTTGTTCTTGTTATTTTCTGTCAGCACATTATTCGCCGTAATTGTTCAGTCACTTTTAATAATAATTCATGGCTGGTTTATATTGGTTTTCCCTACAGAAATTGTAAACTAGACAATCGCGCTCAGTAATGACTGCGGATCTTTATGCAGAATAAAAATTGTCTACATTGTACAAGTACTGGAATGTAATACAAATGAATTGGTTCCATTAACAATTTTAATAAGCTGTTGATGATATATCGACACTTTTAAATTCCTTTTATCTATCTCATGTTCTATGTTCCACCTACTCATCTTTATTACAAATAAAATCCGCAGTCCTGGTAATATTATAATTTCTTTTAGGATTATTATTTAGAAGACGATTTCGAAGAGATTGATGTGGCACAGTGATTACCGTGAATAAGTGTTCTGTGAGTGATGTGTTAATAGGCAGTAAGTAGCCAATAAAAATTTTCTTCTTGCGTAAAACCATCGATGAAGGTAAAATAGAAGCGTCAATGGAATGGTTTTAACTTGATGTGGTTATTAACATTATCTGATAACCTTCCACGATAAAATGAATTTTTCAAATTTAATTTCACTCAGAAACAGCACTGTATCATTATATAAACGTTTAACATTTCTTTTCAATTGCGTTCGGTTACATTATACGATTGCAAGCTGTGATAATAATTAATAAACGAACAGAAGAACGCGTGCGTAGTCTTCGTGATGGATAAAGATGTGTGCAGTTTTTACATTCGCTGTAAGGTTTCACGACTCACGCTGCCATTTTGAATATATTCGAGAAAGTTATGAACGCGCAAAGTGTCCATAATATTTTACCATGCGAATTCAATGTCCAGACGAATGAAACTTTCATTTGATTGAGTAAGTACCTTGTAACGTGAACGCTTTGTTCGCGAAACAGTAGGTACATACATAAAAGCGGTCTTGCCGAGAGAAGCGGTGTTGACTCGCGAAAGAAGATGCTTTCAGTTACGACACCGTGCTCGAACTTTTTTTAAGATCGTCTCATCTTCTTCTATCTTTCTTTCTTTCTTTCTTTCTTTTTTTTTTTTGTTACTCTTCCGAAATATTTTTATTGAGATGGAATTACGAGGTTCCATTTCACGGGCTGTAAAATTGAGAGAGAATTACGATTTCAGGGCTTTATATCCTTGTAAAAACTGGTATCTCGCGGAAGTGGGGAGATTATATTGAGTAGAAGAGAGTGACGATCAAAGCTAAAGGATCAGTGCCGTTTGCTAACTACTCGGTAAATAAAGTCAACGGTAGAATGCGGATTTGATGCATTCATAATAACAATAAGTAAGTGCAATTTAAAGCAGGAGCTGGATTAAAAGAATTTAAGAGCTGCGATTAGTCCCGGTTAATTTCCTCATTTATCTACAAAAATTGTTTGTACCTAATGATGTTTTTATAAAATATTTATCAATGTATTCGGGACATTTTTCTGATTAAAATGATACCAAACACGATGCTACGCATTTACGTGTTCAATGCATGATACAGTAGAACCTTGATTATCCGAATCAGCGAACAAACTAATAAGTTTGGACAGTAAAACAGTTACTTACCTACAGTGTTCAATTAAAGATTTAATATTCCGATTAAACTGTTGCCATTCGTATAATGGAGAATTCAGATAACATCGGTTCGGATAATCGAGGTTGTACAAAATCGTGAATTACATTGGCAATAATGATCCAAATTGTGTCGTGTTTGGTCTCGTTTTAATCATAAAAATGTCACGAATATATTGATGAAAGTATCATACGAAAAATAATTACAAACAAAAATGTTTTGTCACTAGAAAAAAACCTACACCTGTATCGTGTTTGTATTATCAGTGATCGAGTTTCTAAACCCTACAAAGATAGTGGGGATAAATTTTTCGGACGTATCGACGCGTTACTGTACTCGCATTACAGTTGAACTGCAAATTACGTCACGAACTTCACAATGAATACAAAAAATTATAGGATTATCGTGTTCGAGTCTGTTTACAAACGATCCCGATAATTTCTTTCAACAGAGTACTTGAATGTATGGAACGCTGTTCGGAAGAGCGTCGGTTATTTGACTAGAGAGTTCGTAAACGAGTTATCGGTCATCGGGGCAACCGTTTACAAGCGTATCATCCGAACAACTGTGGCTCAGACACGTAATTGAGAACATCAAAGTTTTCCTTTATTCTATCGGCACAGAGAGAAGGCAGAAGGCGCGAGAGAGAGAGAGGGGGGGGGGGAGAGGGAGAGAGAAAGCGAGAGAGCAGAGTCGAAACGTAAGTTTGTTACATACCCTGGAGGCGAAGTTTCCTGATATCCCACAAATGAATTTGATAAGCCGGAGAACAGTATTGGAGCGGCTTCAAATGTTTCCGCTGCGCCAAACTATCAGCGAGCTTGCCGCGAAGATACGTTATTGCATTACTTTATCACCCATGCCGACTAACCGTGACACGTTCCTAAACAATTCGCAATAACCGAACTGCCGATGTTTATGCAAATTCCTGATTTTACGGACTCGTCGACCGAAAAGGAACGTAAGCGATTTTCCAGTGCCATTTTCTGCATTGCAAGCCTAACGTGTTCGGGTAAGTGGTATTAACCTTTTAACTCGGTGACTTTTCTCAATCCTGAACATTTAAGGAGACGTGACGTAAGATCCATAAAATTGGCATTGATTATAATATTTTATCATTCTCCTGTACGCGTTACAAGAATATGGACTATGGATTATTCTTTGGACTATGTAGAGTGAAATAATATTAAATTCAGATTGTAGTATTAATTTTTTATACTGAACTTGTATAAAGTGATACATCTATACCGGTTCGAAACGAAGCTTTTGTACATTGTTTAAGACAAGATTACGTTACGATTACATTTTTAACGTTTCACCGTAAATTCAGTGGGAATATTCATGAAAATATTCAGATTTTCCTTCGGGTTAACTGTGAAAGGAAAGTGCTGCTTTAAATCACACAACTGGGTGCACGGTCGCGTAAACTGTGTCACTTTAAATTACCTTTAATTTGGAGAGAAAAGATAAGTTCCCTTTAAAGAAATCCATCGAACGAAAAGTTTGTCGCTGTTTAACTTTCTGGAAAGTTAATACTTGTCCCGTACTTGTATTAATTTCGGAAAACTAATTTGACCGTCGGAATTTATTGGAAAGATTTTTCAAACCGTCTAGACTATTCGGTCTCGATATTAACAAATTTTCGAAAAACGTTCGTACGGTTTTTTCCGAAAAATTTTTACTGAAAAATCGAATTCACTTTTTGCCAGTCACCGAGAGAAAGAGAAAGTTATTTCTCTTCTCGATTCTAATATAAAATTAATGATTTAAACAACTCGCTGTTTCTATCTCAATGTTCACCGCCAAGTAAGAATTTAAACAAGAATGTTTAATAAAGGTTGGCTTCAGCCCGAGGCGACCTAATACACCTTTTGGTATTAATACGATCGCATTCTGTTGCACTAGTATCTGTATTATTACATTGTACGAACGAGAGTAAAAATTTCTTCTTCGAAATTACTTTACTGAAATTGTTTAACTGTTCAGCAGATTATTTAACGTGGACAATAAACTTATTTCACAAATATTGATTTTATCGTACAAGAAAATCTTTACGGGATCCCTACATAAATTAATTCTCCTACTAAATTCATTTGTTACCTTTCAAGGACATAATTTTTTATCATCTCCAGTGGGCTATACATTAATACTAAATTTATTCATTAACATAAATTTATTGACACTAAATCTACCGAGCATTAAAACTAACTGGTATAAGAGAAATTACGGAAAAACTTGATTTACTTTGTCACCCCATTACTACCCCCATGTCGACATATAGGGTTGAAAATTGGCACAACGTATTTTCTTTGGATAAGCTATCGAATGGCCTATTGCAAATTCAATATGGTTTGGGGGCACTTTTGACCTCCTTATCCGGCTACACCCTTTATCTCGCACAAAGATCCATAATTTTCTTACAAGTGTCCACAGAGCACATATCTACGGAAACAGTGTGCAGTAATGTGAACAGTAGAAAATAGAATTCTCTTTAAAGCTAGACAAACCCGGCGAAACCCGGCAACCGGCTATCGTATTTTAAATAAAAACTCGTACTGGAACACCGTGTATATTAGAAAAGGAAGTCCAGGACTGGTTGCTGCGATCCATGGGCAAAAGCAAAGAGGAGCGGGAGCACGTTCCGCGCTCTATCGCGAATCTTACACTACGTGTAAACTCATAAAACGTCGACCTTTGTAACCCAGCCAGGCCGTGACGCAAGTTAAGGCCCGACGGGAGCCGCAATCTTCTGGAACCGAGTAATAACGTGTCGCCGCCGTATTTCCCGGTTTTATCGAGGTCTTACATTTTTAATGAGTCCGTTTTACGCAACAACGTTACCCCTAATAGACACGTTTCTGGGCGTCGCATGGAAATGATCAGTCGTAACGCAGTGGAAAACAGTTCCGGCTGTAGACGCGCACCGTGCCACGCAAAGAAAACCTGCCCCGTACCTTCCAGACGCGCGATACATAATCAACCCTTTCGCGTCGGAAGCGATCCATTTTGTTAGGGAACTTGCCGCAACGTAATTTAATTACATTTCCATATGCAGCTCCAATGGCAGTGATCAATTTTTATTTTACCCTTTATACATTTTTATTTTTTTTTTTATGATATATTTTTGGAAACCAAATGATGTTATTTTGTGAGATCGAGAAGGATTTGTACTTCTTTTCAAGGTACAGGCTTGGCAGCGGACGTGTTAACCCTTGATCGGTGGACCGTTTTTATAGCTATGCAGGGTGATCGGTAACTGGTGGTGCAACAACCGTAAAAGGGGTGATTCTACACAAGAAAATAAGTCGAAAATGTTGAACAAAGTTTTTCATATGAGGCTTCGTTTTCGAGTAAATCGACTTTGAAGATCCATCGAGTTCGCGTGCTTTAATATACTGGGTGTCCCAAAAATGTTGTACCACCATTGAAGTGCGGATTCCTGAGACCATTCGAAGTAATCTTTTCCTTTGCGAAAATGCTCTCCGCGGCTTCGTTGTGGAGTTATCAACGAAAAACACGGACCAATTAGAGTGCGGCTACGGGGGATAGATTCCGACTTGGCGACAAGTGGCGCTGGCATTGGCCGAGCCGGAATCCGTCTACTGTAGCCACGCTCTGATTGGTCCGCGTTTTTCGTTAATAACTTCTAAACAAAGCCGCGGAGAACATTTTCGCAAAGGAAAAAGTTATTTCATATGACCTTGGGAGTCACCCCTTTCAAGGAAACACAACATTTTTTGGACACCCTGTATGCAAGAAGTAGAATTGCTTGGAGATGATCAGACGCGTCAGACGATTACTATTCAATAGCGCGCGTGTTCGCCGAATTTTTAAACTGATCAGTCTTGTTTCGTTTAAAATTTCGTATTTGTATTGTACTTCGTAAATTGTACTTCGTTTATCCCTTGCAATGAAATGGGTCAGTTTTCTTCTCCCATAGAACAATGTAATATTTGAAAGGAAGATTTTCACAAAATGGTGAATTGTATGCATAATACGAATACGTGGTAAAATAAATATTCATGTGTCGAGAGACAAAATAAAACTGAACACAAATGTTTTCGACCGAAATGGAGCCGTGAAAATCCAAAACTCTGAAAATATTTTCAAATATTTAAAGCTTCTAACTGTATTAAAAATATGCATAGTTTTCGAGATTCTAAAGTTAGACAATTTGAATGTTAAACAATATTTTGCACGTGCAGGTGATTTTGTGAAGACCAAAGTCTGCAATGCTCCCGCATACTGTTTTTGTAAAATATCGTGTAACGATATAGGCAACATTTTATACTGGTGCTGCTACATGAAAATTGAATGGAAAATTTGCACGAAACGCGCATGAAAGTAAACTGTTCTCCGAAAGGGAGACCATTAAAAGTCCATTTCGGTAGATGTTCTACGTAAAATTCCGTTTATACGAAATTAACGAGCAATCTGTCCGGCATTGTTCTTTTTTTTTCTTTTAAACTATTGCACAACAGGGCGCAGTATCGGGCCGACATTTGCATTTTAAAAATCCCATTCCGAAACGATAAATATCCAAGCGAAACATACTTCAGCGTTGCTGAAACGATCCTCGTGCTCGAGGAATAAATTTCGGAGTCATCGTAGTTTTAAACAATCCGTCATGATCACTTCGCCTCTCGTTCGCACATCATAATGATTTAAACAATTTTATTTTTTTTTTTTTCACCTGTCGAAAATTGTGAACACATAATAACCGTGGCTGTCTAAAACAATACACGCATATATCCAATTTCTCTCTCGCGATTGAACAATACTTTGTTTTAAAATTTTACGAACAACCATTTCTACAATTTTTTATTTCCGATCGACAAAAATTACAACTTTTCCAATAATTATTTTCCGTAACTACATTTTAAGATAATTTTTGTTGATTACTTCAATGTAAAGTGTTTCTATTCCAGGGATTGAAGCACGATCATTATTGTAAAATGATTTCATACAAGATCACTTCGAAACAGGAATTTTACGGATCGTTCAAACGTCACGTTGTGTCTATTAATGCGCATTTGTTATGCAGCTAATTAAGCTAATTGCGGATCATTTCGTGACAAACGCATTAAGCGCCATATAAGTCATTAACATAATGAAAAGTGATAACAGTAGAAATAGTTAAAGTGTAATTCAGGAATAAATCATAATTAATTAATAACGAGGATTTAATTGCTATTAACAGTCGGTATTGTCCGGAGTCATTTATTATTACATTATAATTGTAACTCGTTTATTATTAAACGCGGTGTAAAATTACTACACGACCGCGGCGCGCCTATAAATATTAAAATAACAGTCTCTCGGTTCCATGCAACTAAAAAATTGTTTCTCCGTACATTTATTATTGTCAATTCGTCCACGCATGACCACCGACGGGAACTTTCAACCAAGTTACGACTCGACCGCAGTAAAAAGTCGCTGGAACAGAACGATGGCGGAAAAGTTTTCGCGGCGATATTATAACTTGTTACCTCGTAACGAAAAAGAAAGTTTTTTTTAATACCACCGTAAGCCTATGGTCCCAGTCCCGAGGACAGAGACTGTCATGTTACATTTAACGTTTAGCTCCGGGGGCCACTTCGGAAGATTTAACGCCGCCGGGAGACAAAGAGGCCCTGAAAATTTAAGAGCGAACAGTCTTTAATCAAATAACATTCGCGGAATAAAAGAATTTTCTCATGCTCGCCGAAATCCCTCGCGCTACCATAATTAACCGGAATTATTTTCTTAGATTTGTAATTTAATATTTTTAGAGCTTGAACTTTACGATTTTTATCTCGTTCGCTAAATTGCTTTGATTTCATAGAGTTTTCTGGGCTGCTGGCTGGGCATCAGGAGAATTTTCTGAATTTTAAATCATTCCCATAGTAATAATAGTTCATGTGCGCTTGTGTGCGAGTGGAAAGATAAAAATCAGCATCGAGCAAGTCTCTATCTTTCGTTAACCCCTTAACCTACAACTACGTGTGAGCCATGTGGTCTGGTATTCGGGGCAAAACTGATTATCACGGGCCTGGCCCGTAGTGCATCGGTCGGGTCAAACGTAAACATTACGGGCATGGCCCCTGGTACAACGATCGAGCCAAATGTAAATATCACGGGCATGGCCGTGGAATTCCTCGAGGGCTGCGCGATCTTGTTTACGTTTTGGGCCCAGGCTGTTGAAACGTAAATCGTAGGTTAAGGGGGCAGGCAGGCATTTGGCCTTGACTGTCACGCTATGTTACGCTGTGCCTTTTTTTCTAGACATTTTACGTCTTAAATAAGTAAGTAATCAATTTAAAATGCATACCACCGTGTTTGTTTCGATACGAGCACTAAATCTCTCGAAATTAAGAGAATCTCTCTGCGGCAGCCATCTTGTGACGTCATACTTGCTTCAGAAAGCGAGTTTTCTGCCGAATATTACAAATTACTCCACGATGAGGTAGAAATTCGCAATTTGGGCTCTGGACAGACGTAGATTGTACTTTTAGGAAACACAAGTGACCACTTTTAAACTGCTCATTGCAATATTGAAGCGTCAATTTGTCAATATTTTGACCCTTGCAAGTTCATATACGTATGTTGCAGAGAGATTCTCTTAATTTCGAGAGATTTAGTGTCCGTATCGAAAAAAAGGCTCTGGACAGACGTAGCAAAGACATGTACAAACACGGTGGTATGCATTTTTAATTGATTACTTACTTATTTAAGACGTAAAATGTCTAGAAAAAAGGCACAGCGTAACATAGCGTGAGAGTCAAGGCCAAATGCCTGCCGGCCCCCTTAAGGGGTTAAAAAAACTTTTTAATCAAATTATCGAAATACGCCTAAGAAGTCGTCCACCATTGGGTTGACGTGATCCTGTACGAGGGGGCCGAAAATCTTCCAAATGCATAGGGCATCTGAAGATCTGTCCTCAGTCTAACAATACCATAAAAAATTACTGTATTACTTCAAATGTGTTTCTGCAAAATAGGGCAGGAAGCAGCTGTAAGTATAGGGTGCAAAAAAAAAATTAGCGAAGGATCGTTCTAGCCAGCGATTAGCAATGAACCGGGGAGTTAGGCGTGATTACGGGTTCTCCGTTTCAGGTTTTACCGGCGCTTGGACAAAATATGTATATTATGCAAATATGTTTGTCGTGGCTCGTGACGAAACTCGGCCGGGCGATTCTGTCGGAGCGTGGCCAGCACCGATGGCCGAGTGCCGATAGCATTATTATATTATTCGGCTAATGTTATTGCTGTGTTACGCGGCCAGCCAATTAATAATGCGGATGCGGGCCAGCGTTCCATAGGGTCTGCCTGCCAGCCGAGGGACCTCCTATGCACTATGCGGATGGGATCGACTTCTCGATAAAATTGATTAACGCAGCGCTAGCAGCGGCGAACCGCACTTTACTGTTTTAAGCAGATCACGCAACCGGTCCGGTGCAGCACCGACAGCAGTAAATGGAGTAGAAACCGGCCGGAACGAAAGTTTCGCCGAGTCTATGAACCTCGGCTCGAAGGAATCACGATATCCGGCCGGGAACTTCGCGGATTCGACCCGTGCCGCCACGGGGAATCCGAAAGGTTTCAACTATCCGTTGTTCCCCTTTGATGGCCGGGTCTCGATCCCGAACTTCGACGTTTCCCCCATGAATTTTGACGGGACCCCCTCCTTGAAAAACACGGCAAGTTCAGCTGCGCGACCCTGCCCGCCTCTTTGCATTTTTACGACTCCCCCGACACTGCCACCTGTAAAACGGAAACTGTCAAACATGGCGGCACGGTCGAGGACACTGTGCGGCGCATCGTCGCACGGTCGCGGAATCAAGGTAAACCAATAAAAGTAAAGAAAATATTCTCGATAAGACTCTGTCCTCGTCGATCTCTTTACTTGGACAATTGACACTTTTGAGTGCCACAATCGAACCATTCGAATATCTCGGAAATTATTGATGACATCGACAAAAGCCATGATTTTGTTCTCTTATACGTGGAGATGTAGAGGCCATGCGAAGGTCACTTTCAATTTCTTTGTTGATATTTCTCCGTGAAACATTATTAACCGTCCTATGTCGAAAAACCATTAGTTTAAGTGATATTTCAATTTTATAACCTCGATTATCCGAATTAATTAGGGAGACATGGGAGCTCGGATAATAGAACAGTTGTATAGTTACGGCGCTAGATTTAAACTTTACTGATTTGTACAGTGAATCGTTCTCCACGTGGATCTCTTTGGATTCAACTGTCCCACTTCAAATAGTAGAGAGTTCGGATAATCGAGGTTCTACAAAACCGTTTGTAGAACAAGCAAATATGCTCCGACTGGTGCCTTGTTTGGGCTCGTTTTAATCGGAAAAACACCAGAAATATGTTGATACAAGTTTCATAAACGATAATCTAGTACCGTACATAGTACGTATAATGGAACGTTCAAATAACAGGTGCTCGTGTGATAGAACGTTACTTAACGAATGTGCGTGCAATTCTAAACCATTTGGAAGGCAATAGAAGTTGGCTTTCCGACAGGACGTCATCGAATTCTTCGGTCCAGATCACTACGAGGCATCCACCGTGCGTTCAGCTGGTTGTCACTTATAATCCGTCGCCGCGCCACTTATTTAGAACGCGTAGAACGCCTAGGCCGAAGCGACAGGTAGCTCGGATGAGGAGCCGCGGCTCGAGGGATCCATGCCGGGCGTGGGTACGGGTTTTAATTATTTCCACGAGATGAGATTTCGCCACGGAGGCTAGTATTGAGCGTTAGTCCGGTGTAAATTCCGGGATCCCGGGCTAATCGGCATAATTCCACGGAATCCGTAATAGACTTTGGAATGGGTTGGGGACGTTAGTGAACGCTGGCCCCAGCGACGGGGCCACCCTCTTCTTCGCTTTGAGATCCTCCACCTCACCTTGCTGCTCCTCTGTTTCCCTTTGCACTCCCGTTCCCTTTCACACTTGCCTCTTTCACCGCTGACTCGTTCTTCCCCCCCGTTCCCGTTCTACTTTTTCTTCCCCTCGGCCCCCAGCCCCTTTCTTAGTTTTTCTGTGTTCTTTCGCGCTACTTGATTTTATATTCCACTTCAAGGTTTACCTGCTCCTTCCGCTCCTGGCTCGCCCCCTTTTTTCCTGTCTCATTCTTTATTTGTAGCCCCCGCCTCCTACGATTCTTCCACCTTTCGCTTCAAAATTAGGTTTCTGCTTCCGAACTTTGCCCGTGGATTTTATGGACTATTTATTTTTAGCTTTCTGATTGATTATATGACTGCCCCCGAGCTTCGCTTGACATTTCACCTCTACGTTTCTTCTCGGTTCCAGTCTTCCTTTTTCTTCGCGGCTTACCTGCTCCTCGTTGTTCAACTTCCATCCGCACTTTGCCACTACGAACTTTCTTCGCTTTCCTTAATAACACCTGTTTATTTTCGTTCTACACCGACCTTCCAGATTTCGAATATCTTTACCCTCCCTTACGAAGTCTCCCGCTTGGAAACGTCACGATCACTTTCTGAATTTTTATTTCCATTTTCAAAGCAAATCCTACTTTTTCATTTCGCGCTTTCTTTCTTTCTTGTCTCGCTTTATTGTTTCCAGGATACGTAAAAATGACGGGTTCTGATATTTTTCATTCACAATTACTGAGAATCTGTAGGTATATCCGTCAGGAACTATTTATCGAATTTATTTCTTTGGGTAAATACTATGAAAAATGGCCGAAAATTTGAATAAATGCATTCTTGTTATTCTTATGAACACTTTTCGTGCTCCGTAAATCTGGTGTCAACAACACCTGTTTACTTTCGTTCTGCAGCGATCTTTCAGATTTCGAATCTCTTTATCGACGCTCCCGAATTCGCCTGAAATCTTCCGGAATCGTTTTGCCTTTGGAACTTCACGTTCACTTTCCGAATTTTTGTTTCCGTCCGCTTCAAAGCCACTTCCTCTTTTTTCTTCTGTCTTGTCTTGCTGTCTTCAACCTCTCCCCCCCCCCCCGTCCTGCGCATTTTTTTCCTTTCAATTCCGTGTCTTTCCTTCGGGTTCCCGATTCTCCTTTAGCGACTACTTTGCTCTGTTGAAACTTCGCCACAGTTCTCTGGATCCTTTACTTTCCCTTACCCTTAAAGCTTCGCTGTTCTTTCACTTCGAGCCCCGTCGTCCATCTTCGTACTTTGACTTTTTTCTACAGGATAATCTTTAAGCTTTGCGTATATTTCTTGACTGCTTGGAAACGAAGCAAATTGCAGAACCATTGTACTGTGGCTTTAATAGCATTACGTTAGAGTCCTGCAAGTTTAACGTATCCTTCTTCGAAAGAACAGTGTCCGAGGGGGTTGCAACAAAATTAATCCAAAATCTTCAAGCAGATGGTATCGAAGGGAATGCAACGTTGAACTAAAAACTTCTTTTTAGCGTAATTTTTCTTTGACTTTTACACGATTGTACTTCGTCATATTATTTTCTGTTGTCGTGTTGCATCCTATTTTTGTCAATGATTCCTGCAGAATCATTACAGAAAAGTAACGTACACACTCACATACAATACACGTGGAAATACACTTTATGTATCAGAAATAAAACTCCATAGTGTCTTCAAAATTGAAAAGAAAATTTGGAGGTCCACTATCTTCTAACATGAGTCAGGGGAAGAAAAAACTGAACAAGCTCGTTAACCACGTGTCCTCCGATCATCGGCGTTGACTTATTCCCGCGAGCCTCGTTGACTTGCCGGTTTCCTCAGGAATCAATGCAGCTGCCTCTTTGAATTGAATTACGGCCTCGTTAACACGCGCTTACATTGTGTAACACGCGTGTTAACGTCGTAATCCCGACACACGCAGCCTCCTTGCCGTACGATCACGGTAACGTGTCTTCCGCTGTTTTCGGATGACACTTAAACCGACGGATTATACCCGCTAAGCGGATTTACGTATTATGTTAATTGCGCGCCTACTCCCGTTACGGTCGAGTTACGCGAACGCAGTCTTCAGCCCCTGGCGATTTCTTAACCCTCTCGTTCGTAACTGAAAAATTCCCAGCCTGGTTTAAGCGATTTCGTCGTAAAGTTCAATCTTTCACCTTCAATTCGAGTACTTGGACGTCCAAAAATTCCCACGGGAACCCTTCCGAAAAATGATTTGAAGCTCCTTCGAATTTTCAGAAATCTACAAACTGGTTTTTTCGATTTTTCGACCAGATTTTGCGTTTCCACTTAGGTTTAAGAGATTTTATCGGAAAGTTCGATCTTTCTGCTTCAATTTGAGCCCCCAGAAGCCCAAAAAATTCGTTCGGGAATCCTTCCAAAAAACGATTTGAAGGTCCTTTGAATCCACTTTGAGAAACTTGCAAGTTGATTTTTTCGGCGTTTGCAGCCAGGTTTAAAAGATTTTATCGTAAAGGTGAACCTTTCAGCTTTAATTTAAGTACTCTGAAGTCCAAAAATTTTAATCTTCCACTTAAAGACAAATTAGTTATGTCGCCGTCCACATAATGGTAGGTAGTATGATATTTAATTAGGTTTCAAAAATTCAGTGGACCTATTAGTGCAATGTATCACAACGTATGCTAGGCATGATTGAAAATAGTCTAAACAATGTTGAATATGAATCAGGATTGATCGACTTCACGACCGTGCGGAGCTTAATGTGTGTTATCACGTCGAGAACTGCAACATTGTGGTCCAGATTGTTTCCAGGATTTAGAGGTAATAAATTTAGTTGTACGCTTGAAATAGACACTTACCAAGGAACAGTTCAATTTAAAGTTGCAGGAACCTTTTATAACTTTGCTTGATTGATACATCTTCTAGTAGTTTATTTTTAACCAACTATTGAAGTGACTTTTATGATCTCTGTCACTGTCAGTTTATTTAGAAAGTTATAAAGAAGTAGCATGGATCTAATTCGTTTGCGAATAATGCACTATATTACAAAATAATGTTCATATTTAACGTGTTATGTTAACATGAATATAAATACAAATAATTGGACGTGTATCTAAAAATTTCCAATCAGAGGAAATCTAATTTCAACTTAGGATAAAAGTGATTACTAAATACTGTAAATGCGATAAACACGCAGAATTCAGAATTATAAAACAAAAAGGGATGTCTAATAAAACTACACAAATTATTATTATTATTAATATTATTTAAGGAAACTATTTCGACATCGATAATGATTCGCAGCAAGCTGAGACACAAATTCTCATCAACGAAGTCTATTACGAACTTCCTAATTCCCCGGAAACACGTAACAAAAACTACTTATTAGCAAGGGCATGTTGTTGTTGTTGTTGTTACGCGGGACAATATTGAATTGGTTTAGACAAATTGCATAGTGACGGTGGGGACCGTATCGATTGATTTCAGTTACATTTGGCACTGTATTGGTTCGTTAAAATGCCGACAGTTTGTGTTTGCTGGGAATAGTCCAAGATCAACTTTGATAAGACATTCTCACATTGTACGTGCGCGGAATACGAACGAAATTAATGCAATTCCCGGACGAAACCTTAACAAAACTGTTACCCGTGTCGACGTAACGAAATGGGACCGAAAATGAAATTTAATTACGCGAACCCTCAATAGACCTCGGGTGTACAACCGGGAAATATCGTTTTTATCTGAAACCATTCTTTCATAAAATACTTTTGCTCGAATAATTTAACTGCTACTGCTATCTCCTGCGATGTTTTTACCTTTACTCCGGAAAATCTCGTTCTAAACAAAATACTAATAATTTCGCATTTCCATTTAACACGTGTTCCTTACAATTGACTTGGGCGATTTGTATTTTGCATAAAAATCTGCAGGTCTAATTGTACGTACTTTCCCGGATCAGAAATTGATTTCGGGGAAATGCTAAGAAAGGTTTCGCAGGCGAAATTTGGTTGACCTAGTTTTCCAGGAAGCGAGGAATATGAATTTCCCGGGTGGCATTATTTTTTAATCTTGTTATCAGAGATGGGGCCTAGATGCGATATCTTATCGATGGATGCTACTGGCATCTGGAGCTCGTATGAGAGCTTTCTAGGACGAAAAGACAAGTCCGCCAGGAAGAAGTCCCGGTACGAATAGCAGACTTGGACAGTTCAATGGCAGCAGTTCGATGCTAATGAAATTCCGCCGGTCGCTCTCATAGATTGTGCAGTCGGTCCAAGTGACTGCTAGTTTGGCATGAGTGCGAATCCACAGAATCCACGCCGCCGGATTATCCGGGATTCAAATAGACCCAGAACTTATTTGCACGTGTCCGGAATTAAGTGCTTTAGCGCGTAACTGACAATTAATATTTCATTCTTTAT
The DNA here is from genome assembly GCF_050948215.1 of Halictus rubicundus. Taxonomy (NCBI): domain Eukaryota; kingdom Metazoa; phylum Arthropoda; class Insecta; order Hymenoptera; family Halictidae; genus Halictus; species Halictus rubicundus. The sequence goes on from NC_135151.1 coordinate 12,519,332, forward strand.
TATTCGATTGTTAGATTCGATATGTCGGATTTTAGAATGGAAATGTTATGAAGCAACAAATTTCTTGGTTTGATCGACAAATACTATTATAGTCTGCGACTTTGCTAATTTTCCAATTCAAAGTACAAAGCTGTTCTTTAACGTCCTATCTTCGACAGACCAACAAAGAAAATATACAGGAGAGCGTATAAACATTATATTACAATTCATAGCTTTCGCACAAACGTTGGCGTTCAGTCACTATTTAATCGTCCATGGCAGAACGGAGTTTATTCAAGCCAAAGATTCATTGCAAATTCTACATGTTACAAATTATTTTATGCGAACATTTGTATTAATTATATTCAATTAATAATCCGTATACTGCACCATCATTGATATTCAGTTTACGTTCGATCGTCCGTAGAAAAATTAAATTTATTCGAACCGAAGATTTGTTACAAACTCTGTACCAGTACAAATTATTCTGTATATCTACTTTTCTATTAATTAGATTTGGTAATGACTTGCGTGGTACAGTGGTGAATGTAACAATATTCTTTAGAAAAACTATTGCAACGAAATTTAATTCTTTACACTCGAATGGCGGCTTTGAGGAGCCATTAAAAATTCCCACACTGTTATCCAAACCAATTTTTGCATTACCAAAGATTGTTGCACGAGTAAAATGGTACAAGGTGAAAATATCGTGGGAATAAATGCTTCGGTATTGAGATTAAACTAGCTTCGAGTGCAAGTGATTAATAGGAGTCAGTGTAATGACATTAATTAATGTTGGATCACTGTATTCCGCGCAATTTTCTGCGCAACAGAGCCGTGAACCGTACTCGCGTCTATAAAAGGAGTCTGCGAGCGAAAGTCCTCAGTTCTCCTCGGGCTTCCGGGCCCGAGGGAACTCCTTCCTCCTTTGTGACTGTGGTCCACCCTTGACTGAACTTGGTCATGGTCCAAGCTGAGGGGAGGGAAAGGGTTATTTTCTCGCATCAACTTCCTCTTCTAATTAATTTCATTCCATTTAATCTAGATTCAATTTTAATAATCTTTTTCATTTACTTTAACACGGCGGCATTTAACAGGCACCGTGCGGTAGGAATTACCACGTTCGATTTTATCACGAAAATAGACAATTTTCTTCCTACTTCAGTACTGAGCAATTATACTATTTTTATTCTCTGCCATATAAAAAATGTTTTTAGTATATTCACTATACCCAAATGCTTGGTTGTAACGAATTCAATTATGATGTTTGCCATACGTCTTGTATTTTACAGGTAAGCACTTATTTTATAATTGTTGTACTATCATTGAAATTTCACATTTTCATTAGTAATATATTAATTAATACTCTTTCCATGCCTTTTTGTAGGGGTCACACGGCGATACTAAACACTAATTAAATTAATAAAAGATGTTTTTCTATAATCTTCTGAATCAATATTAATTTTAAAACCATCATGTGGCTACATAAAAAGAAAATGAGATGAAATTGTAATTTTGTGAAACCTGTTTCACATTTTCATTCATTATTTCATAACTTATTTTTTCAGTTAAGAATATTTTTCAAGATTCTCTGTAGACTTTCAATATCTTGTAAGAAAGTTGACAACACTAACATACATCTAAAAACTAACATTTCATTAAAAATAATAATCTCGAATTACAATGCTGCTCCATATTAGAAAAACGTCCAGTAGATTTGAAGTGAACTTAATAATTAATAATGGCGTCGTGGAAGCGTCACTTAATTTTTAATCGGAACAGACGGGTATGACGAAGACAAATGTAAATCTTTCACTATGATAAGCGCTCGTAAACGTTCATTTAGGTAATTATCCTAACCGCAGTAATTAACTTCTCCTCCGTTGACGTATGTAAATTGAAAATGACGCGACGGCGTAATAAAATATTACTTTCACTAGTCTGTAATAGTATGTTATATTATTAACGGAATACCAAAATCTCCGAGAATTCACACATCTGTGTACTTACCAACTCCAAAGATTTCATTCCAACATTATAAAATATCATTTTATTTAAATATTATTTTTTCTTCAATCGTGTGCATTGCGCTCAATCAGCAACAAAGTAGAAGCGGATTTTATGCAACACAAAACAAGAAACATTAGAAGAATTTACCGTTTCTGGTATGCTATATAGAACATATTATACAATATTTATTACATAAAGTATATTACATAATTATATTATTACATAAAGACAATTTTTATTTTGCATAAAGTTCTGGAGTCTAGTAATCAGCCTACGAGTACTCGCGCAAGTCTGACAAAACCCAGAACGAAAGGACAGTTAGCTTTAATATAAAGAAGCTGGATATGTATATACACGCTCAATTTATTTTTTCTTGTAATGCTGAAATATGAAGTTCTTTTACTTGTATTAATTTTTGTACTTAAATATAATAAAAAAAAGTTTGGTGATAAAGGCCTTCTTTTCATATTTTCTTATGATGTGAATGGGTTAAACTTTATCGCATATAGCACGCCATGAATGTATAAAATCCCCATGATTGTTAAATACGGAGCGATCGTTGCGTATGGAGCTGGAAAAATTTCGGAGTCGCCTCCGCGATTTTTCTACGTGGCATGTCGCCGGAAGGGGTTGAAATGACTTTTAATCGAGTCGAGGAATGGGAACAATCAAGGAACGGAAAGAAACATAGTTGGATTTAATAAACATTCCCGGGTCGTAATCGGCCGTCGCCGGGTACAGGGATCAATGTCCCGATTTCCGGCAGGAAATCTAGATTCCAGGGTAGATTAAACTCGCCGGAGATATGCTCATCGTCGATAAGTGACTTTAACTTTCGGAAGCTGTTCATAGTTCAGTGCGTGCATAATGAAGATTCGCGGGGGAGTTACGAGAAAGTCATTGGAAAGTCTTCGAGGAGCGCAAACAGGAATAACGAAAGTTTTTCCTTTGATCGAATTACAGTGGGTGACGAATGTTAATTTCGTTTTTAATTTACGGATCTCCCGGCGATTTTGCAACCAAGAAGATCCTTCATCTTTATTCAAAAACCTTTCTTTATTTTCGTCAGATATTATTCGTTCGTACCGCGTTATTTATCTAACTTGTTCGACTGTGACATTGTTTAATCATTTATGTTCTGGGAGCATGTTTAAATATCATTTTTATGAAAACCCTGTTACAAACGAAATAAATCTAGGTTTAAAAAAAAGATTTAATCGAAGACACTGCTATTATACATTTATAGTCGAATGATCGTAAAAATACAATTTACTGGACAATGTAAAAATTTTAAAAATAGTAGCTCTTACACCTCAGTTCGTGTTTCGTTTGATAAATTACATTCTCGATATGTAAGAAGCTTATATACTTACTTATACATTTAATACAATTAATATACATTATTATTTCTATCTATTTCTTTAACTGCATCGTTGAGCAACGAATTGTTTTTGCATTTTCGCTGTACATTGTTTGAATAGTTTTCAAATATCCAAAACAAAAATAGCAGTTGAGGATGTTAGAATGTAGGACAGCTACCTTATAAAAATGTTTTTGCCATCAGCTATTTCTGTATAATCTCGCTCTATGTTTTGCTTGTTGTACAGTATTTAGTGTTTGCGGTTAATTATGCCTCGAACATATCCGTCATGATACTATATAAAATAGGGGAATTATGACGTTCTTATTTCGAGGATTATGCGCTTAAAAGGATTCTATTACCCGAACGCAAACCGGCGAATCGTTGGACGGCTGACAGGAGAATGAAATGTTTCGACACTCGTAATTATTCATGGTGTCAACGTTTCCGTCGGTTTCACACCGCCTCGAATAGAGATTCAATTCATTACCCAACACCTATCCCATTGGCCCGACATTTTCTTCTGTTACAGACGGTATGGAATGTTAATGCTCGTTTCTACTGCCACTTGACAAATGGACAACGCGACAATTGGGAGCACAGCAAATTTTATGAGTATTTTGTTGAATCGCGATTCAACTCTGTAAAAAATATGAGCCGTTCACTGCACCAATCGATTAACGCCACTTTTTGAAAAATCTTAAATTTAAGTGTCAAATCACTTGGTATAGTCATAACTTTTTATATTTATAACTTTCCTAAATAGTAAAGATTAACACCATTAAACGACAAAATTTTGTTGGCCATTGAATAATAAATAATTTATTTCGATTAACTCCGTACTCTAATGTAAATCGTTGCAATAATGCAACTCAAATGCACTAGCAAGCGCTGAATGATAACGGCCAATTTTTTAGTGCCGTCTTATCAGAATTAAAGTAAAATAAATTAGTCAGTCACAGAATAATTGTGAAGTCAAATTAATTATTATTAAGAATAAAGTTTAATTGGGTATGTTTTAGTGAGACTAATAAAAATGTGGATGTAGAAAACAGTGAATCATCTGATGGTTCTTATAACAGAACTGTTAATATTCATTTTTATGGAAAATCTGTAATAAAAATATGTAATAATTAACTTTTTCTGTAATAAAAAACTTAAAAATTTAAACACTGAATTTAAGTTTATTACTTTTTTCACTTGCCAAATCGATTTACTCCACCAGTCCCATGAAAATTGTAACACTACTGACGATTATTTTTTGGCTATTCTTTCTTATTAATTTTATATACCGTTAGATGAAAGCTACATCCGTACTTATGCATTCTACAATATTTATTTGAATTTATATTATAAAGGGAATTTTAAAGAACAATGTACATTACTTCATCGTATTTCTCAACTTTTTGTTTTATGGAGTTAATCGAATTGTGCAATGAACGGCTCATATATTGCTATACTATAGCACTGTTACTATTTTCTTGTGACCGCGTCGACCGCGCCGAACGTGGAAAAGAACAGCGCGCGTAAACACGGACCGCACGGCCGCGTAGACGATAATAATGTTTCTAGATGTTTATAAATATTCTTTATTACAAGAAATATGTGTTTAACACGTTCGCGGACGCAAATGCTATAGCATTCATTTTCATAGTAATGCAAAATAACGTGAATGCTATACCATTCAAATTTTTAAGCTAATTTTTATTCATTTAATTTTATACAACCTTAAGTTTTTGTAATTAATATACATTTCAAATTGAAATTTGTTTTTGTAATTAATATACATTTCATTTGTCATTACTAATGACAGTTAACTTATTATTATTGTTTACTTCTAATCAGATTTCGGATAGTACAACTAGTTTCAAGAAAAATTGCCTGTCTATTTTTGCAGCTCACTGAAATTTTTACTGTCCGTGTTTCAAATTGTTTGTATTATGTTATAAAAGTCTTGTTTCGTTTTTATAAAAATAATCGAAAAGTTTGAAAGAACAAATTACTGTTTGCTCGTCAACTTTTCATGAACTGGAATGAATTCACGCAGAGTGTAACAGAAAATAATTTAAATGTACTGTACTGTACTGTAATTTAAATATTTGGACAGTTTTGAATCTCTAGAAAATTGTTTCGTTAAATGAAATAGCCGTGTGACAATTACCGTTGGAAATTCTGTCACGTTACGCTCGCCGGCGAGATTTCAATCGGGGGATCGGATGTTTCACGGTTTGTAATGTTTAGAAGTATCTGTTTTACCAGGCGAATGGTCACAATTTACTGTAATGCACTGGCTTGCTGGTGGTGATAATATATTGTGTGTAGCTGGCGATGATAAACCGACAGAGTGCATACGATGACACTGGTTCAGATGTTTAAATTTAACACGATGCAGGATCGACGGAAAAGCGTATACATATTTCAATAGATGTAATCATTGATGGCAATCAGGATGAAATCCCTCCCCGAACATACATAGGGCAACATTCTCTATCGCTCGCGGGCGAATTATTGTAACGGAATATAAACAGAATCATTAACACTTCGTGGATGAATTAAACCAAATAAGAGGCAACCGGCCATTGTCCCCGCAAATACGCTTAATTAATCATTTCCGTACGGTGGAAAAATCACTATTATTATCCACGATGCTAATAGTATCTTCTGAATTTGAGTATGTAGGTACGAAGTGTATTTAAAAATTCTGCTGTCTATTTAAAAAGTGTAAACCTTCTAAATTCTGCTGTATTTGTTTGCATATTTTGTTTTGATATTATTAAAATTATTATCAGCTAGTTATACTATTTAGGTATAAGGTTATGTATAAGTGCTAGTACTGGTTAGCTATGAAAATTGGATTACCTAAAATTTGAAGAGTTTTCCACACGCTTATAAGTTGTGCTGAAACAAACTGCTTAATTTTGCACATATACAAGAGTGTCCCACTTTACCATTGAAATATCACCTAAACTAACAATTTCTCGATATAAGAAGGTTAATAATTTTTTGTGACAAATAATAAACTGCATCGATTGGTGTATTCAAAAATACATGGTGTCATTAAAATAATTAAAAGTGACCTCCATATGTCTTTCACTTCTCCACCTACGAAGGAACAATTAACACAGGAATATACCCTGCTCGAAACTATATAACTTTTGCTTGAAACATTTTTCGATATCATTAATAATTTCGATTGGGACACCCTGTATACAGCAACGCTCGAAAGTCGCGCCCAGCACGGACGCAGCTTAAAAATTAATACATTTGCTTGTTCTGTGACATTCGTAAGAACGGTTAGTTCATCGGAAGATGCATGTGCCGCAACTGCAGTCCTGGGTAAATGAAATCTTTTTACATGAAAGACGTACAGTTGCGATCATCGACGGAAAGTTGAGGTTCGTGGAATCGAAACGGTTCTTACATAAACGTCAAAGGTTTCGAGGTTTGCCGGATTATTCGGCGAACGAGCCGCAGAACGATAGCACCTTTGGATCGTTGATTTATTTCGCGGGGTCTGCTAACGAATGACAGCGGCCATTACCGACATGCTGCCGCGTGCAGGTTCACATTCGCGCGCACAAAGGCCGAGCACCGTTGCATTGTAACGGAGAGTACGTCAAAGACACTCGTGCCACTGTCACCGGCCCTGTGATCGTGTAAATGTCTAATACTATGTACGTATACAACCGCCATACGTTACTTCTCTCCTGAATCTGTGTGGCAATTTAACGTCATAGAATACGATCACGCACGCACAAAGCCCTTTGCCCGCGGAAGATGGACAGGCCCAAGACTGTCGAATTCACCTGTAACGCAAGTATGATTTAATATTTCCGGCCGGCTGTAACCAGACCCACTTACACCATTCCACGGGACTCCGTAACGAAATGTGTAGGGCATAATCTTGTTCGGATAACAGAAAATGAATAAGAGTGACGAATAAAATTTTATTCGTCACTGTTAAATATTCAAATAAATGATATTCAATTAATCCGTAATATTCCTCTTTTCGCGTCTAGAGCTTGTAACTAACTGATGAATAATTCGGACACTTACTATTTTGCTGCTGATGATTTATTTGTGTAATGTTGTATTACATTATGATACAGAAGAACGTTTTCTCATTCACATTTATTGTACGGAATTATTTTTATTTGAACCATGTATTTTTTAGAATTAACTGTATTATTAAATGTGAATGATAAAATGTTAATATGTATCTCGACGGCCTTTACAATTTTATCAACATTTATCCAACATACACGAGACCAGTTAGTATAATCAGAAAAGTTGACTTTCCACTTTTTTCAGGCAGACGCGCGCTGTGCGTCGTTCCTGCGCCCTCGAATTTGAAATTCAAATCGGTGTATTGTGGCACGAATTTGCGTACGCATTCCGCATCGCACAATTATAAAAATATTTTCTCATAAATCTATGATATAATGGAGCTAACAGAATTTCCGTTTTATTACGCCATCGGTGAAATATCGCTATTCAAACTTTTCGAGTGAGCAATTTGAAAGCGTGAAATTTATTTGCGAAAATCGTCAAGAATGCAGTTATTTTTTAAATACCAGCAATAGCAATCGTGTGAATAATAATCTATCTATGAATCGAGCACGTAAATAAACAATAATAATAATCGGTTAATACGAAAATCTTTGAATAGTAATCGAGAAAATGAACATTTATCTTTCTCCTATATCGAGATCAAGAACGAACGCTTCCCAGCATCCGACGATAATATCTTGATGTTAGTGTCCCAGCAGTATACACGGCAAGCGTAAATCACGCTTCTTATGCGGGCGAAAGTGCAACGATTTACGTAGTTCAGTCGTCCGATTATTCGTGTGCATTGTCTGTATATATAGATGCATCCAGCATCGCCAGTAGCGTAGACGAAAGACAAATGCGACGGATGTCACTGCCCCATATTATACTGTTTGCCGTCAATATCCTTTCGACGAGATGGACATTCATGAATCAGAACAGACAGAGCATGTAAAAAAAGTATAAATCTCCGTTCCCTTTTAATTTCTATTAAGAAAAAAACAATTTCAAACACACTCCTACATTTTCATAAACGGTGAAATTATACCACAATGATTTAACATGCAACGGAATTATCTTAAACCGACACCCAACTTTCTTCTCAAACAATTTGAGTTTCAAAATTGTCCTTTTCTATGCTCTGCAGTGTTTCGAAGAATAGTATCTTCTATCCGATATATGTCCCTGGCTCTTTTGGACATATATCGAGTATACACTCCAATGTGGACAGATTAAAAGAATTTAGAAATATTAACGTGCTACTTTGAGCTGACTAAAATTATTAAAGAATTAATGAAAATTCTATTTGGCTCCTGTTTTGTGTAATTTGTACTATAAAGATCCACGGTCTAGTCATTATATTCTCTATATCGAACGTTCCGCAGAACAGTTTAGGAGCAGACTGAATCTTGCAATCAAAGTCAATATTAATCTTTTGCGAGCGCGTACCTGTTCGCAAATCTGAGAATAGAGATGTTAAATCGATCGTTCCGTTAGGAAGATAGGACGCCAGATATCGGAGGCGGCTGCAGCGTTTCTACGCCATTGCCATTGGTTGTTTCCTTGCCCTTCTACACGTCCTATACGCCTATATAATTTACAACTGTGCAGCGAACTGGGTGTATCCATATCCCATTTGTATTCGGCATTACGGACGCATAGATCGCACGGGAAATCGCGTTTCTATTTCCGGCAATATCATATCCGTCACGGGACGGACGTTTGTTGCTGGTGGTTGCGGTCGCGACGCTTTCGATTCCGCGGTCGTTCTCCAGGCTCCGAAGAAAAACCGACTGGAAAGCGAACGAGAATCGAGAGAGATGCCAGCTATACTACGATATTACGGGCCAGGAATTAAATGTATATCCGATGCACACAGATGCGCGAACCGGCCCGCGAACCCCGGCGAGACCACCGCAATGACGAAACAATCAGTAAACTGTGTCATCTTTGTCCGAGCGCGTCGCTGAACCGCAAGTTTACCAAAGGATCTCCTTCCGTTGATCGGGAGGAACTGACCACTGTCTGAAATCTGTATACCCAATAATTACGCTGCGAATTATTTAGCAAAAATCGGTTGTTGCTATTTGAAACGCTGAAAAAACTTAAACAATTGTAGAGCATTGATATACTGCTTTCGACCTGCTGGAATTATTAAAGAAAAAAAGAAATTGCGGCTTCTGTTTCTTGCAAAATAAAAACAGTTTGAGAACGTGTTTCTCCGTAAATTTTATATTTCTATTAACCCTTTGCACTCGGCGCTATTTTCAATCTGAAATTAAATTTTTCTTCCGTTTTACGATATTTTCATTTTATTCATACGAAACTGATCCGATTTCTACATATAATATTTAAATGTTTAATAATCTATTAACTACAAATTTTGTAATGTAACAAATATTTTGCAATATTTTTTGTAATTTCTTTGAAATAATGCCACAGCAATTTCTAGTGGTGTTTCAGAGTCACCACTCGAGTGCAAAGGGTTAATACATATTGAATATTTCTATTAGTACATATTTTTCTACTACCGACAGAAAAATAATGATTTTTCGGATTGTATGCATTTACGAGAAAAATGGGGAGCTGCAATTTTGAACAGCGGAGACATTAAAATAATTGAAGGGTATCGGATAAATTTTTATATAGTTCCTTTTATATGGTTCCAGTGCCTTGTAACTGATGCAGAGAATGTTTAGTTTGCATAAACGATGTCTATCTAACGAGTTACGCGCAACATCCTGTACAGAAATTTTCGAGTCGTTCGATACTTTTCTTAAATCACCCTCCACATTTACAGAGGTATCATAGTAGCAGAAGATGCTCTCTCACGCACACAAACCGGAGCGTATTCCACGACCACGTTGAGAGGGCGATCACACGTACGAGCGTATATGAGACATACGCGAGAAGGATGCGAGGTCGGCGCGGAATTAGACCATGTAAGGAATGGTTGATGGGCGTCTCGGTAGCCGGTGAACTAGCCGGTTTTATGGGACGATGGTTTTACGAGCGTATCTAACCTATCCGCCACCCCCTAACATTCTTGGCTCTCGTAGGTTGGAGTGGAGAAGGTACATGGAAGCCGGGGAGAATCTAGCGGAACGAACTTCGCCCGAGTTACGCCCGAGACCTCTTGAGTTTCGACTTTTAAGGAATCTTAAGGGATTTCTTCCGATCCCTGATCAGCCGGGTTCTCGACGCAGCCCGGCAAAAAAAACCCCCGGGGTGCGTAAAGCGAGTCCTTTCATTTTCCGATTCCACTTTTTTTCTATTTTCTATTTCAGCACAGACGTGCACGACAAATTCAATTAGAAATTATTGACATTACACTGGCGTGCAACGCTGGAATCAACGAGCCCGACAAAATCACGGATTTCACATTTTTACGATTCGTGAAGTTATTTTCAGAATAATGGCAGTTTCACTGAAATTCCGACCATTTGCAATTTTTTACACAATTTTTTGTTTTCCCGCGTCATATAGTAAACTAGTTGTTCTATCTTCGAAAGAATGTCCGAATCATATGGTTCAATATTAAAAATGTCCTCGTCCTTTCAAAAGTGGCCCGACATTACTGTGAGTGACTTTATTGCAGCTGGGCGGGTTAACGTACGCGGAACACCACGATTTTTATTACGGAAAATAGAAGTTGAAATCGAAATTGAGGCATTCGAACTGCACGATTTTTTTGCCGTGGAAAGATCGAAATTTGCTAAATGAAAGAGTGGCGTATACGCAAATGGAACGTGCAGATGGAAAATAATATCCGTCGGTTGGATGATCCACGACTGGCCGAAGAGAGGCGCGTAGTTACATTTTGTTACGAGGGGTCGGAATTCAATAAAATAGATTGCAGAGCAAGGGGAGTAGTAATACATCGAAAATTCTACGCTGCTGTATTTACGTCGATAGGAAGGTCGAATCCGTTCCACGTATGTATGCCCGGAGTACAACTGCGTAAGGGGGTTTCATATATTCTGGCCGGTCCGCCAAACAAAGATCAACCGGATAGCGGTATCAACGTAGCAGATACATATGTGTATCTATCAGTTTTACATGTGTACACCTCGTGCATCCTCGTTCAATCTCCTTTATGTCCGGCAAGTTACAGGAACTGCTTTGCTTTGTCAATCGATACACACCCGTGCAGGGTGTCCTGGCCCCGCGATACGTTTGTCCCTCCGGGCAGAATACCTTGGTACACCCACCTTGACCCACGTAGTTCGTTTTCCAACGTCTGATCTTTCGCGTGAACGTTGCTTACTGCCCCCCGTCCCGGGTGAACTGCCCTCCGAAGACCGGAGCGTTTCTCTCAATTTTCCCGGACCGTTTCGACGCCCTTGAATCCCTTCCAATTATACCTGAACAAGGAATCGCTGTAGAACCGCCCTCGATACCCAATGAAAATGCTCGCACCCGGAACAACATCGGACGATCGTGCCACCTCTCGATTCAACCCTTTAAATCCTCCAGGAAGATTTAACACTTTAAAAATACGTCTTTGGCCGATTCTGCCTATTTCAAAAATTTCGAAAATCATCATGGAGATGTCAGATACTCAGATACATATGCTGCAATTAATTCGGATTTTTCACTTGAAAATCCTGGTTGTAGAAGATCAAAGAATCATTGAAGTTTAAGGGCGCATTTATATTTTTATAGTATTAGCGTATAATTATAAGTTCATGAATTTTGTCAGAGATTTTGGTTAAAGAAAAAATCGATTCTTTCGACGTTTTTCGAGTTATTTCGCTCTGGAGTCACCGATCACATGAATTTAATTTGCGAGACTGTATTACTCGTTCTATCATTAAAGAAACATTTCTTCGTCGCCCGATAAACCGGGACAATCGAAGTGCCATCGTTCACGCGGGATCCAGTTACCGCTATCGAACTGCTAAACCATGACCGGAAGTTGAAGAGTTATAGCGAGGCGGGACGCGACAAAGAGTTAACCTCACTATAGCGAGCTTCCCGTGAAATCGACGTAAAGTGCCGTGGAGCCCGGCCGTGACAAATAACCGTGTACGAATTACGAACGACCTTCGGATTTAAAGTTCAAGATACCGGTGGTGGCGGCCCCGTGGCAAACTGTGAAGGAACGTGTCCGGACACGGCCCGAACAGGCTTACCATCGTAGAAAAGACACATGGCCGCGTTCGAGGACGTTATGATGGTTCATTATCGGATATCGGAAATTAATGGCAATCAAACGGAGGGAGGGATCGAAGTGGGCTTCGGCCGTTCGGTGATATCGAGAAAGGGCGGCGTAACGAGGTGCTAATTAAAGTTGAACTAATGTAACGGGCACTCGACTTCTCAAGATCTGCTAGATATTACGTTGATCGAGCATCGTTCAAGAAGCGGTGCGTTCGACAGCGGATCACGCGACCTTGTCATCGATACACTCCGCGAAATGTCATTCGGAAACGCATTTCTCCCGGGGGAACCTGTTCGGCGAAGATACTGTTTTTATTTTCGCGGCTGTAAACACAAAAACGCAAATTTTCCGGTCTTTATTGCGCAAGCGAATGCCGCCTGTTTGATAACTTTTACAGTCATCGCGGTTCCCGACCGTGAAAACGATTGAAATGGCTTTTCCCATTTGCCTGGGCACGATAAACGCATGCACGTCGCACGTCTCTTATCAATAGACTGCTGATTTTTGTGCTAAATGAGAATTGTTTGTAGTACATCCGGACCGAAACTTCACTCTTGAATTTCTTTCTTTTCGATATTTATTTTTATCTCCGTTAATGCTTTAAATATTTCACGTTCCAACGATTGCATATTAAAACGAAGACTTCAATACGTATTCCAGAATATTTTTAGATTTTTTGAAGGCCTAGAACGGTAAAAATATTAATCGTGAACATAAACGATTTAAATACCAATCGAATCTTGTCGAAAGTGTTACAAGTCAACATGTTAAGGTGAGCTGAAATTATTCCTCGAACGATGTGGAATTTCGTTTAATGTTAAGAGTATAGATTTGATATGATTTCCCTAATAAATTCTGGCATCATTATACAGTAGATTTCATGCGTTCATGGCATAAGGGATAGCGGCAGTGGGGATAGTTCTGAAACTTTTATCGGCTAGATATTTGGGTCATATATCGAGTAAAGACTGTATACGCATTTATGATAAAAATGAGGACATGACATTGAAAACAGTAGTCAGATTAGAAGAGTTTAAGAATATGTGTCGTTTTTAACTCGCTAAAATGATCGAAGGTGGAAAGACATTTTTATTTGGCCCTTGTGTGCTGCAATTCATAAAGATAATATTTATTTTGCGTTAAGATCCGCAGTTTACACATTCTATACTGTAATAGTCAGTAAGATGGTGACTATTTTTCTGCAAGAGACGCAAAGATATATCGTCAGGCGTTATAAGGGTATCGTAATGGGCATCGACAGCTCTTGAAAGGGCTAGACTAAAGATTGAATTGACCCTTGGTAACGATAGCAGGATACGAAAAAGCCCGAGAAAAAAGTGTACATAGCGAACGCGAGGAAAGGGACAATAAAAGATCGAATAACTCTTGCCTTCTATCCTCCGGGGAGTACCTAGTAACGGATGAATATCGTTTTCGTCGATGACTTATACCCAAATCTTACGTTTGGGACTACTGAATCCCAACGAGGAACGAATTATACTGCTGCCCCGGGGAAGAATGTCGCCACTCGCAGCTTCACTTCGACATCCCGATATTTGTAGCTTGCTAGCACGCTTTATACTGTCGCTGTAAATTCTGTCATTTGCTTCTGGAGATTATCCCCTCTCGATAAAACGATCCCTTTTAACACCCTTCCCACCGGCGCCATTAACCCTTGAATAGACTTTAAAATTGTGTTTTAAAGGTGCAACGGTGCAATTAATATATTTAAACCTCGGACGACGGACCATTCTTACTAAATGAACAGTTGAAGATGTGTAGAACTATTCACTGCTGTATTTATTAATTTTTGGAAAAATATTTTTGCAGATACCCTTAGACATTTCAATCTTTCTGTTATTCCTAATGTTATGGCTGTTCATTGAATCGAATCGTCGGAAATGAGTGATTAAATGTCGATTTTGATATTCTGGGTCAGAACAGACCCAGGGTCCGCCGTCGGAGGGTTGGTGTTCGTTGTCTATCGAATTGGTAAATAGAAACGTAGTGAGACAGTAAAATTTCATCTAAATCGATAAATAGTGTTATTACTAGACCGTGGATTTGTAAGCAAAATAATAATTATCTGCGTTAATTGCAAGATACAGGAGTTGTTGACGTACCTTGCAACCTGATGATTGCTTCCGGAGCATTCGAATGCGATTGCTTAGGTAGTAGCAAAAGTATTCTGGGTCATCGTTTCGTAGGGAGCAAGAGGGGCAGATAGAGAAAGGGAGAAAAAGGGGGGAGGGAGAAGTTCTGGGCTTTTAGCAGAAACAGAAGGATCCGCGAATAAATCGTCGATGATAAGATTTGCATATTAGCAGCGTTACTGTCTGAGTCGTTGGTCCGTGAGCTTTCGAGTCGACCGCCCCTTTCGTGTCGTGCCCTACCCCCGCCATTCATTCGCATTCTCTTGCAACACCCGAATCTAGACTCCGATTCTGACCACGACTTTTCCCAACCCTTCCCGACGCAAGCGTCGGCTGAATCCGAGGGAAACGCCTCGAGTTTCCCGGCGATGTAGCTCGGGAAAAGTCGACGAAAAAATAGGACAACAGAGCTGCGGCGGAGTCCGGGTCACCCTTCGATCACACCGAACCCCGTCGATCCTATCAGAAAACGACGAATCCGGGACAAGGGCTGCTTTTACACGGTTACATGCACCCTTCCAGGAACAATCTGCGTATCACAGTGACCGACTGTCGAGTAATAACGATGGTACTATGAATTTATTTGCGAGTGTCGATCGATCATCAATAGACTGCGGATTCCATGCATTCGCGATAATAATGAGCAGGTGTAATTTAAAACAGTAAAAACATTAGAAGAATTTAATAATATTTATTTTCGATCTATTGACACGTTGAATGCCACGTCACCCATATGTGGGTGACGGAATTATTTGTGCAGGTTTTAAAATGAATTTTTACGTTGATATATTCATTGTACTAAACTTGATTAGGATCTGTAACATGCAAGAAGGTTGGAGGATTACTCAGTATCATACATTTAATTTTTTGCAATTTTTATTTCATTAAATAACTTACTTTGATTTTATGGAATTTTTGGGCTTTCTAGTTCGGCGATCAAAGTGTTAAACGTGTTAAGAAAGGAAATGAATTTCACAAAATTATTAATAAGCGAGAAAATTTCCTCTCAAATAATGACAGTTTGACCAATTTTAAAGTGGCATTGATACTTTCGCTGCTTTCTATGGCATTCTTTTGAAACACTATTAACAGTACTGAATGAGAATAATTATTTTAATTAAGAACAAATATTGAATGAAGATAAAATAAGAAGAACAACTATTTTAGCTCAGAATAAATATAAAATAAAATGAGAACAATTGTTTTAATTGAATGTGAATATAGAATAAAATGCGCTTGGTAAAATATACTTGAAAGAAGGAAGTTGTGGCAAGAATTGGAATGGAGTTTGAGGGTATAACGACATCGTACAAGTGATACAGACCAGCGCTTGATCAGGCATGTGCAAGTAGTATAGATCAGTATCTGCCACGGCAAGCGGTTAATAGTATAAACCAGTCTGTGGTCAGACATCTGTCGCGTGGTATAGATCAACGTTTGCTCAATCAATGGCAAGTGAAAATGGCAAATGGATACAAATGCGTAGCAAGATGGTTAATTACATTTGCATTACGACCGTGTTCCTGGTCGAGCATTACGAGCCGAACATTCACTAAAATGAGACAATTTATTGCTCCAAAAGTGATCTTCAAAACCGTTTTCTTTTCTGCACGATAATTCAAAGAAATCTACCATTTTCACCTGTTACAGAAAAAGTACATTTTAAAAATATTGTGAACTTCCTACAGTAATTTTTTAATAATTTTAAGAAAACATATACTTTACACAAGAAATCAATATTTTATATTTCGAAAAAGAAGAAGGTTGTAGGATGATTATATTAAAAGGTATTTTATTAAAATTACTGATTTGTTTCTCCAATTTAATTAAAATGTTTCGAGCGTGCCAAATGAAATCTCTTCGTACAACAATTTTTCAATCATTTTAATTGGATACAGACAAGATATACTTCACACAAAAAATCGACATTTTATATTTCGAAACAGAAGAAGGATGATTATACTAAAGGGTATTTTATTAAAATTGCTTAACGGTTTCTGCAATTTAATTTAAATGTTTTCGCGTGCACCAAACCCTGTTCGCGTCGCGTGTCATTGTTCCACCCCCTCCCCCCCCCCCCCGTCGTTAATGATCAGCAGGTTATTATGAATTGTTTGCACGTTTACAGAGCATCTAGGGAAAGCAAAGGGACTCCAACAGGATAAGCAAGTGTTCTTAAGAACGCCGATGATAAATGATTGCCGGTAACTGACGTTGATTCAATTTGTATAGGCGTCCATTTAACGAGGACGGATACGATCCATGAACTCTCCCCGGTCTTTTACTACTTATAAGGTTACTTTCGTGAGAATAACGACGGCGTAGCTTGTTCGCTCATTAATCAACGTATGCCACTTTATACCGTGATCCTTACGGTATCTGGCATAGCGGTGTTGTATTATGATCGTACAGTGACAAAATACACTGTAACATCGATATTGTGACAATGAACAGCTTCACGCTTAATTAATTACGCTTTCCAATTTTCAGACGAGTCAAGCTTCAGAGAGCTACTTTAACCATAATTAGTTAATAAAGGTCTCCCGACGCGTTCCCGTACGCAAGAAGATAAGAACGTGACGTGATTTGTGCTATGAGAAACGCATAATTAAAGACACAATTTCATTTTTTCACTGTAAGTACAAAAGATTTTCCTATATAAATAATTTTATTAAATAAAGACTAAAGATTAAGGAGTTTCTGAAGCACAACTTAAAATAAAAATTGAAGTCCTACCGTAAAAATTCTGCTCAAAGTTAATCAAACGAAAAGATTGCTTCATTGCGGTGCACAATTAAAAAAGAAATTAAATAACTTCCTACAAAAATAAACGATAAAATTTGTCACCTAAAAATACAGAAAAATTTTTAAAATCTTTCGTCGATGCGGACTGGAATGTTTCATTGTCTCCAGATCGTCTAATAAACTAAAAAGAATTATAGTAGACGTCGACGTTATCGAAATGTCGGAAACGGTTAAACCGTCGGATCGAGCGTTTCCTTTTTTAATTCACTGATCGTGGCGCGGGGAATACGCCGACGTCAAAAACGTGCAATGTATGATTCAAAGTTCCGCAGCATCGATATTCCAAGGCCTGCCTCCGTTGAAAGAATTTTCGAAGAATGTAACAGCATTCGTGCGAGGAAAAACGACTCTTACTTCTGCGGCATTATATCTTCCGCGGAACGTGCTCCGAAATCAAGTTTTCCACTTAAAATCACGGAACAGAAATTACTTGTACATAAGTTACTGGCAAATCACGCGAAAGTATCCCCGACATGAAATGAAAAGTTCACGAATCGCGTTCGGCATTTTAGAAAAGGCGAGGATAAAGAATCGGGGATAATGATCGAATCTTTCTGTCCGAGAAATTTTTATCAGTCGCCGTTCTTTTTGGAAAATTGCACGAAAACAATTTATTAACATATACCTGATGGGCACACTGTGGATTTTATGCATTTATAAGGAATAGCATAAAATTGATAACATGCATTTGTAAGAAATTTGATTATATCATTATTATTATATTATTATATTATATTACAGTCCCGGACAAAATGATAGCACATGCGTGCTATCTTTAACTTCTTGAAGATTACTTAGTATTTCTGAATTTAGTACATAATATCATAATTGTTACGATGTGGAGAGACGAAACATGTTAGTAAATAAAGCTGACCTCGCTAGCTTTCTGAGCAAGCAGAAGAAATATCAAGTAGGTCAATCTTATTTACAAAGCGGTTTCGTCTCTGTGCGTCATAACAACTATGATATTATGTGTTACATACAAAAATTCTAAATGATCTTCGAGAAATTAAAGATAGCACGCATGTGCTATCATTTTGTCCGGGACTGTACATCAAATTGTATAAGACCAAAGAGGGGAGTCTCGCCAAACCCAAGCGGCAAGGACAAATAGTAAATAATAAACAATAATAAAAATCGTGTTGCTGCTATTACCACTAGTTTTAATTGCAAATGTTACTGTTTCTGTTACTGTTTCCAGCTTCTAAAAAATGTGGAAAAATTCTAGGGTACTTATTCGAGTCTCTGATTCAATACTGTCATGTTGAGGGGATATAGTCAAGAGAATGAGGCACAGAGTGACTCAGGAGCAAAAGGACAGAGATGTAGGCAGGTGACTGGAAAATGGACGCGGGAAAGGTGCTGGTAGATCAAAATACGTGCGTAACGGAGGATTAAATATATTAACAAAACGGTGGTTGAGTACAAAGGAACGGTGTGCCGAGACGTCGTCGCGAATACACTTAAGATACGCGAAGCCCGCGAATACAGATATAATAAGACGGCGAGATCAGTCGATCGTAAGAACGGACGAGTGAAATACAGTGATCGGTCGATCATAGACTTTGCCGGTGTGCGGGGCCACCGACAGCGGAAGGAATAAGGAGGGGTTTTTTTGAAAATGACAAAGGACTTGGCAGTGTCGAACGTTAGTTAGCGCACGAGGGCAATGCCGTAACGGCCGCTGCTGCACAGGAGACAAGGACGGTGGGTAACGGATTTGGTATTTTGGAATATGGGAACGATGGCCCACGCGACAAGTAATCCGTCAGACGTAAACATAAGGTTTACGTCTGCGTGCGTTGACCCGGTCTCGGCGCCGAGCTCGATCGGCTGGCTATTGTCACTCGAGCACCGAGGCCGCTCGTCTGCGGATTAGCGCAAAAACTTTATGGCCTCTGTATTGCCGAAATGGTTTCTGCGTTACCGGAGTTACCGGTAACGCCTGCAACGATTTTGAACAGTCATGAATAAGAATTAAAAATATAACGGATCAAATTCGGGAAAAATGGAAGGATACAAAAGTAAAATGTCCACCTAGACATAAACGACCCAGTATACCGGCGAAGGGTATAACGGTAAGATGCAAATATCCGAATGGTGGAAAAGCCGCAGAAGCAATCAACAGTACCAGCGTTCCCCATCTCTCTGCCGTTCGCCAGACGTCTTGAAGGCCACTCGACATCCTGTCCCACCGTTTATAATACACAGTCTCCTCCCCCCGCAAATATTCAGCTCATTCGAACCTTTGGCCCCTTTTTTATCCTTTTAACTTCCTCCACTTCATCCCCTCGGTTCTCCGGTCACTTCTGGCAGAGCCCCCTCTGTCCATCGGTGGAACCAAAACACCGTCGGCTCGCCTCTGCCCTCTTTGTCCCTCTTACCCGAAACAGTTGCGGATATCTAGCACTCGCTAATGGATATTGCTGCTGGCCTTGCTCTTGCTCCCGCCTCAGAGCCACCTGACTTTGCAGGGCTGTCTACCCGCGTTTCGGATAAATTAGAAAACTCCCCGGCTTAGCCGGCTAGGTGGGGACGGCGGCGGGAGGAGGAGGGGCACCCCTCTTTTTTCTTCTTTTTCGGTGATCACCCAGGCCGCTTTTGCACGTCGGGAGGAAGCATATTTGCATGACAAACGCGACCCGGCATCGGGGCTTCCCATTACCCGAACATTCAATTCGGACCTGATCCCTTCAGCTGGCAGGGAACATCTTTCCGGAGCGATTGGCCCGTCGCCGATAGCATTTGTTACAAGCCACCGGTGTGACGGCGTCTCGTCACCATTCCGGAGAAACTAGTTGTTAAAAATCGTGCGTCCACCTTCCTCTTCGACCCTTCCGTGGCTGGAGACTTGCAGGAACCCTCTTTATACTCAGCGTACAAGGTGAGACGAGATAATCGACCTTCTTTCTCTGTTTATCCTTTTGTGAAAATTATTTTAAACGATTTTTCTATACGCTGTTTTCTGTTCACTGATCTTGATAACACACACTGTAGTTTCTACGGTCTCCGAACGGTATACAAAATATATGATTGGAGTGGCCTATTTGTTACATGAAAAAGATTCGGGAAATCCTGGAAATAGGGGTCGAAAATTCGATTTTATCGATTCGTTCGGTTTTAATGAAAAAATTACGAAATGCAATTTGTGCGTCTTTCAATAACAAATTTTTCTGCGTAACCTGACTTTCGGAGAAGTAGTTTGTTTGAAAAATATATTTTTGTACATACGACCGACGTATTCAAACAAAAGATACGAAAAAATTGATATCTCCAGTTGCATACACTACATTTCATTAAAGCATATTGCATCATATTTCCTTTTCATTTAAAATATTTATTTTTATGAAGATGTTAACACTGAGCCTACCGAGCATTAATCGATAAGATCGTATTTATTTAGATCGTCTACAATTTTTATCATAATACGAGCTTGAAGAGGAGAATGCACGCGATTCTATTATAAAATAATTTATTTTTTTGTGTTTGTAATAATGATATGCAATAACTGCCCTGTCTAGTGAAATCGACAATATTAATTCTCCAGGGCAACAGTTCAACAGTTCAACGAGCAAAACATGTACCATCAGAATCGAAACTGGTCTTTACAAGCACAGGTAGATTGAAAAGATAATCCGCGTAGTTTTTATTCGCGATAGTACAATTCCCTTTGTTCTTTCGCGTTGTATAAACGACCTACAAAAGGATTTGCGCGTGTTTCACCATGCATTGCTCTTTTTCCATAGAGTTGTACGGTTCGACTTTCGGGGACGTTCTATTTTACCGTTCAGTGAAAAACGGTGCGGCCTAATAAAATTGGATTGATCAATATGGAACTTTTGATTGCGAACGGCATAAACGTTCTTTCGCACAAAATGGATTAATTCATAAATACGCTGCTTCTCCATTGGTCTATAAAAATGTATGACTAAACCGAAAACTAAACCAATATACAAAAATCTAATCCAATTTATTATCACAATAACAATACTAACCTGTTAACCGTATAAAAAGTTTCATCATTTTATGATCATGATTTATTTACTTTTTTCTGGAAAATAAATGTCCGAAATCCTTTTTTAAATTTAATTTTACAATTTTATGCATTCATATAAATATTATAAGAATTTATGTACATATGGCTCCTGTTTTTTGCAATTAATAAAGAGCATTCTTATTCTGCATAAAAATCCGCAGTCTATTTATAATTTTAACCCTCGTACGTGCCTCAGGATGAAAATTCCGCCGTTTACATTTTTTACATATCGTAAAATGATCGATTTCTTTTTGTCTATTATAGTGAGATGTACGTTAAAATATGACGCTATAAATAAAGCATAATTTGTAGATTTAAAGTATGAAACAGAAAAGGGTGAAATATTGTCCTAAGATCTTTTATGCAACCATTTCTGAGGAGCGTACGAGGGTGAAAAATGTAACAAAAGCACATGCACATTTTTGTAATTAACCGTGGCTCGAGGGCAAACAATGTTTTCATCAGAACTCGCTCGAGCGAACTAATTGTATGATCTTCCTACGCACCAATTAATTCGATCCGATTCGGTTGCTCGGGAAGCAGTCGATACGGGCCCTGTCTGTTGATTTATATCTCGATCGTTGCTGTGGATACAGCGGTAAAGTTTTAATTATATTCTTGGCCGCGGAATAGGCAACCGGCCGTAACCAATGCAGCTAAGAAAGTCCGCAGTCCGGCGGAGAACGTCCGGTATACAGCATCCCCAGAGCATCCCTCCCCTCCCCCCTTTCGCCCCCCAATCCAACAAACCCTCTGACTCACCCTCCCACCTCGTTCCTCGACCCGACGCAAAAATTAAATTTGCTCTATCGTGCATATCGGTGCGCCATCGAAGCCGTCAATATTAATCTCACGGCATGCGCTCACGGAATTCCGAGAAGGGCAAGAGGTAGACGCAAGTTTCCGGGAGCTAGATTTCGACGAAGAATATTAATCGATCGTGTCGGGGGGCGCCTGCTTCCTCACGCGCGCAATCTCGGTCAGATACTTTCACTTGGATCCGAAAATTTTCGTGTACAGGATGATTCAAACTCGAGGGACCGAACTTACGAAGTATATTGCATCGGCCAGATGAAATTGTGTTAAATGAATTTCGTTCCATATTCCATTCATTCTTCAATTACTTTCACTAGCCTCCGGAAAATTTTATGTACAAGGATATTCCATACTTGGGGGACCAAAGTTTCAACGTGTTGGATAAAATCGAGGCTCTATAGCCTCTATTGTCAAAGTACTGTTGCTAGGGTCTGGCAAAATCGATGTACAGGATGATTCAAACTTGAGGGACCAAACTTTCGAAATATATTGTTGTACTAGGAAGATAAAATAGTGTTAAATAAACTTACAATAAGATCCGGAGAATTTTCTGTAGAGGATGTTTCAAATTTGAGGTATCCAACTTTTCAAATGTACTCTACTAGATAGATAAAATGGCGTTGGTAAACTTGAGTCGGCATAGCCTTCATTCTCAAACTACTACGACTAAGATCCGGAAAATTTCGTGTACAGGGTGTTTCAAAGTTTAAGAGCTCAACATCCGAAGTATATTCTACTGAACAGATAAAATGGTGTCAGATGAACTGAAGGCCCTATAACTTTCATAATTGTTAACACTGTTAATTACGACACAGACCGATAGAATAGAATGAAATACAACAATGTACACACAAAACTATACAATAACACGAAGATGAATCGATCCATCATGTACCCAAAATTCGCAGCTTTCCTACCGTCGTTTCAGTGTAAAACCGATTTATAACTGAAAATCGTTTCAAGAGAGAAGGAATGGCATGAAGTGGAAAAAAGTTCGTTCCCAACGAAGACGCTTGACCTCCCGTATCTGCGGACGGAATACCTCTAGATAATAATAGCTAGAAACTTCCAGAAAGTTGAATCAAGAATTAATGCAAATAACAGTCGCTTATTGGCGTCTTCGAGTGTGTGTGTCCGGCAAGAGAGTTCTGTTGACCGATACTTCCGGCAGTTGAAGAAGTTTTCCGAGTCTTATATACCAATTGAAAACTGGGGATAGCATTAGGAAGTTCAATCGAGCAACTCGATTTTCTTACGTCTTCGTTCTTTGCTCGCTACTCGACACTCGATATTGCGACTCGACTCGTTATATCGATCTGAACATGAAATTACCCGCGGGCAACTTTTTGTTATAGCAACAATCACGACGATAACCATCATCTCTCAGTTATAATCTTTTCGTAACGTTTATAAGCAGACAGCGGATGTTTACTTTCATTAAATTTGTTTGCAGACATTTTGTGCTAAATGAGAATGTTCTAAGTCAATCACAGGATACAGAAGCCAAGTAGGATAAGGGACCCAATTACAGTGCTTATATTGAGATATATAACATACATATTAACTGAGTTTAATGAAGAAAATTTAATATCTCTTTCTTAATATTCATTATGCTTTAAAAATAAGTATAATTAATATAGGCACGGTACCTGGTGCCCCCACAGTAATTGCGTCCCTTACCTTATACCTTGACCTTTCGTTTTGACCTTTCTACTGTTTTACGTTTGACCTACTCATTTTTGGCATGAATGCAAAAATTCCGCGGTCCGATTATAACTCTTTCACTGTGACTTTTTTACGTAAATTTCTCATTAGTTTATCAATTTATTACAAAAGTTGCATATGAATTTTGTGTTTTTCAGGCGAGTGTTTTTCATTTCATACTTCGTTGAGGTAAACAGTAATAACCAGACTGCAGATTTTAAGCATTTACGGTAAACATGGATTGGTCGATTATATAACTATACAGAAATTAGAACTATTGATTAAAAGAGGAGACACATTTCACTTCTGTTTCTTAGAATCGACTTGGACAATTTTTATTTTGCATAGAATCCGCAATACAGTGGTAACAGAAATTTTTAACTATTTAATGGGGCCGTTTCTACAGTAGTATTTGCCTTCACTCCAATAGTTAAAACTGAAGTTTCGACCCAAAACGTCGTCCCAGAGTGAAATTCCAACATTTTCGCTGTTTCGGTTGATGGTTTCGCCACAAACGGCCAAAATCCGCAGTTTAAGGGCGACGGGCGGGTACTTTGAGCATTGTGGAGGGGGTTTAAATAATTATGAGGGGCACTGTGTATGCGTGCGGGCGAGCTATGAGCTCCGACGAGACGTTCGTCGGGAAAAAGAAGAGATAGCGTGCTTAGTTGCGGTTCTCGGCGCGTGTAGAAGTCCAATTGCCCGAAACCGGAGAGGAAGGAGGAAATTTCCGGAGCTCACCTCTTTTCTTGGCCCTCGACGGGAAATGGTAGCGAGCCACTCGGAGCTCCTTTTTCCGAAAGGAGGGAGACCTTTTTGGTCAGTGAACTCAGGCACACACAGGTCCCTGGACTGTGGCTGAAAGTTTTGCTTCGGTCCATGGCCAGTATTTATGTCAGGGTAGCAGAGCGTGCACTTTCTGCTCTCTCCCGTGCTGGCGAACGGAAGATTGAAACTCTCAGCCCGGTTACACTAGCCGCGATCGAAGCCTATCGTCCCGCTTTAGTTTCCATGGAGATTCGTTAATTATCGTCGAATTGTCCTCCCTTCACGTGCGCCGCCGTGTTTTGCCTTCGACAGTGACAATTAATCTCCGAAGGGGGTATTCTGGTCTCTCATTTTCCAAAAAATATCGATTTTATCTTTCTTGCATTTTCTTTAAGTACAAGCGTTGGAGAATGTGTGCGAAACTATTTGTTTGAACTCGTAAACTTAAGATAGAATCATGGCAACAGACGGCACATGTTTTTCAAAACATACACACTAAGAAAAAATATGTAACTCGTGTAATTTTGATTATTTTTACTTTGAAAAAATCACAGATATACTTCGAATACCGATGAAAACGTGTGTAAAATCTCAAAGCAAAAGGTTCAACAGTTTTTCTTGAAGAAAATTCCTAAAAATTCGTATAAAACCAGCCTCGAAAATTAGCACACCCCCTTGACTAATTGTAAGCAAAAAGATAATGCATATTTAAACTGGCAATTTGGAAATGCATTTCTTGATTAACATTCACGAAATATTTGAAATTTTTGAACAACAGAAAAAACATATTTTTAATATTTCTCCACTGGTGAACTTGACAAAATCCCTTCGCAGTTCTTTCAAGAGTAATTATTGTAAGTTTCGTGAAACGTAACAGCGATTAATGTAATCGCATAATCGAGAACATAATTGTTGAGTGTTTTCCGATGATTAAATTGGGTTTGGTTATTATATGTGATAATTTCGTAATGATAGAATAAATACGATATAGATTGAAGCCATCGACGATCAACAACAATATGTTAACGAGTAACATTAGCAAGTGGAACAATGAAAATAATTACAAATCATTATTATAATTCGATTGAAATTGCACGTTACCCGTGGCGCATGATTCCATCGCTTAATCGGCTAATGAGAAACGTTTGACGTTTCTTTTAATGGTTAAGCCTGCAATACTGTTCGTAGTTTTATAGTAATGTTGTTTCGTGTAGAAGACATTTTTCAAACGGATGAATAAAATTAATTGTTTCATATGACTTCACTTTATACTGAATTTATCAACCCTAAAAGAATCATTTCTTTTCTTCACAAGTTGTTGTACACGAACCAATAGATTTAATTAAGTGTAAATCCCCATCAGCGTTTATTTCAACAACAGTTCTCATAGTTATAACGGAACAAAAATGAGTAGGTACAATTAAAAACAGTCAAAACATTAAAAGAATTTAGAAATACCATTATATTATTTTCAAAATATTAAACACGTCAAGAAAGAAAAAAATTTCACTTCAGTTCGTAGCAATTAGGGTAGAAAATTTGTGTTTTACTAAAAGCAACGTATCCTCTTGTGAAACATAAACAAAAATATTATCACAGGAAAAATTAGAAATTCTCCGAGGATAATGCTATGCGTTGTAATTCTAAATAACCCAGATTGTAAATACAGAAAATTAACCTGACTTTGGCGGTCGTTGCGAAACGAGTATGATACCTGAAAGAAACGCGCGTTGAGCAATTAAACAATGTCCGGAGAAGCGGAAGGCATCGAAGAGTGACGATCGTCGGTAAAAACAACGAAACTTCCGGCGGTGGGCGTCATTATACGAACGCTGTTTGTTCTCATTAAGGATAAAGTAACAAAGGAACTAACGTGCTTACTTGGGGATCTCTCGGCGTGGCCGAAACCGGGGGAATAAAGTAGGAAAGTTTCCGGATCCATTCCCTTTTTGGGCTTCAACAAGAAGTGATGACAAGGTTCCCTTCTCCGCGACGCGGCTGGAAATTTTGCCCGCTGAATCCACCAGTTTTCTGGAAGCTCAAGTTCAAAGCCTCTTCCGCCCGCGCGACCCATCCCCCAAGCTCCTCCAGCTATCTAGGCATTCGCGTCGTGCTTTTCTTGCGCTGCTTGCAATTAGCTAAGATTATGGGTCTTTGTGCTTACCCGAGTTTGGTTAAGGTACGCCTCTGTTCCTCGTCGGCCATGCTCCCAGGGATACCTTCGTCAATCCGAGTTCCCTGGGACCCGGAATGCGAGCGCAGGACACATTTTGCGTGCCGCAGGACCTGCAATTTGTTACTGCCGAGAGAAAGCCGGCGAGGAATAGTCCCAGAAGTATCCGGACCAGTCAAACGAAATTCTAAATTATCCCAGAAACTATTCCGACCAGCCGCAGACCGGCCAGAATCTTAATTAACCTTTACTTTCCTGTCTATTGTCTTCCGCGTCCGCGTTTATCAACCCTCCGCACCTCGTGGCGATTCGACGCATTTTTCACGCGGAACCTATACTACGATAACCTATCACAGTTTTGTAGACCTTTTTACCGTCAACAAATAGTAAGCTAGCTTAATCTCCAATTTTGACCAAATATCACATAATGCAAGACAATTGATTCACGCTGAAATCAAATTTATTTAAAAGCAAAATTAGACATCTGAATGAAATTGAAAATATTAAGGATTACCTCTGTACCTCAAATATTATATAATAAACCTGTTGACTGTAATAGCACTTCTTGAACGAAACGTTTTATAAGATTTCCATTCTAAAATCGAACATATGCAACAACATAATAGTTGTAGCAGGTCTAATAAGGTCAATTTTGCTCTGACAGAAATGGATTTAAAAATAGTTCTTTTACGCGGCGGAAAACGTGTTAAGGTCAATTCACACTATACTGCACGGACCTGCACGGACCTGCACGGACCTGCACGGACCGGCACGTACCGTCAACGGAACGAATCAGCACCGACCAACATTATCCCGAAGAACTAAGATACTGCGCTGTTTTGGCAGAGTGGGAAGGGAAGAGCCAGTTCCTCGTCGCTGTCCGATCCGCTCATTTTGACTATTTTTCGTCAACCGACGGTTGGTCGCCGGAGCAGTGTAGACATAACGCATAAACTGTTGTACCGGTTCGTTCCGTTGTCCGTGCGTGACGGTCCGCACGCCGTATAGTGTGAATCCTTTAGAGGTCGTATAAAGGTCAATGCATACCTCACAGGTCAGGCCGGCGGATAAAATCTTACAACCCTGGTTTTATATCTAGCGAACAATCCGTCCGCCCCTAAATGCTAGATACGAAACCAGGATTGTAATATTTTGTTCGTCGGCCTGATCTGTGATGTATGCATCGAGGTTAAAAGTGAACGGAACGTGTTCGAAAAATTCGTACAAGAATAAACGAAACGTGTAAAACAGTACGGAAATTCTGCATTCCGTAACGAACCGTCGCGCATCGTTGCGTGTTCGTTGTAATGAAATCAATAAGTCACGGTAATTCGACAACTTGATGCAGCCGTCAATAAATAGCCGGGCTGCAATGAACATTTTCGGCTGATGCAACAAATTAACAGTTTATCTTATAAATTGACCAGAAAATGTTGGGATTGGAGTTTCACGGGATTACCGGGGCGGGAAATGTAATTGATTCAATATCCTGCGACCGTCGCGTCGGCCATCTTGACCACCTCGCGCTTTCATTTATCTCCGCAATTTTATTGCACCGGTACCAATTTCGTGTTCGTTTACCGTTGACTCGTCTCGTTGGCTCGTTCGTTTATTCGCTGTTTTAATCACTGTTCCATCTTCGAGAGGCTCTCGTACATGCGTACCGTGAAAAAATTCAGAGGCATCTTTCGTGCGATAGTTAATTTTTCGCGACGCGAAAAGCGTTGCGTGCCGGACGAAAGCTTGATTTTGAGCTATCGCAGAAATTTCGTTGCGCTTCGCATCGCATGCTAAAATAGGTAATCGTAAGTCTGGAAAATGAAGGAGGCTGGGGGACCCCGACCACTACCTGTTGCTATCGTGGACAGTAAGTAACACGAGCCACTGGATAGATTTCGTTTCGTCGGCTGCTTCGGATTTTAATGAAATTTTTCTCGGCGAGGATAAAAGCTGCTCGGGATTATTTCGCGGTGACTCAGAATTTTATTTCCGTTCCGGGAGAAACGGTTCTAAACGAGACGATCGTGGTTTCGAACGTTGAAACAAATCGATGCGTACCCTTCTAATTTCTCCATTGTAAAAGTTCAAGGATTCGACTTCTCTCGTGAATCCTGCGAGAACGAATAAACATACCATCACGTTGCTTTGCTTCGAATTAGTGCCCCGCTAATGGTCCAGATTTTCAATTCAAAGCACCTCGTAGTGGAATACGCTATTGTGATTCTGATAGGATAAAGTGTTTACAGAACATAGAGAATTCCGTATGGAAGCAAATACCGCGAACCTAAACGTTCCGATCAGGCAGCGCATTGTCTGGCCAAGTATTGAATGCAATTCATAATAAATAGGGTATCGACGTGGATTTACTTAGCTGCAGAAAATCGTTGCGAATAAACAATTTTATAAAAGTGGTAAGACTCTGATAAATCATTTTATCACGCTGTTAAAACTTAAACCAACAACAATTACCACTGATATTGCTAAAAGACCGGTGAAAACTGAGATTATGCTTACATTGCGAACCTTTATGCGAAATACAAAATTTTCAAGAAATAGAATTAACGTAAAAATATATTTTTCATTTAAAACTGTAGTTTCTAATTCCTCTGATGTCTTTACTCTGTTGCATTTCACGTGCTCGTTTTCTTCCCTCGAAATGACAAAGTTTCGTCGTTTAGAACAAAGATAAAAATTCTTAAAATAACGAGGAGCGTGAAGAAATGTTTGGACGATGAATTCGACGATCTTTAGAGAAATGAGTATGGCGAAATCCGTACGAAACGCGGTCTACTATATTAGAACGTCGGATCCGTGGCAATTACATTCGAACGTGAAAGTGCCAACCAGACAAAATAAGAGAAAGAATCTCTTCTGACAATTAATTTGCAGAATAAAATACTGAGTTACGAGGACATTACGTACATAAAACTGCAGAATTTCAAGCGGCAGTAAATCTTTCTACGGGTTTCCAGTCTAGGCGGTTTTTCCAACTCCCAACGAACGTAAACCGATTAAGTCGGACCTGCGAGCATAAATGAAACATTTAATCCTCGTAGCTGCCTCAGTATAACATCGTCTCCGTAGGAGCTTTGTAATTATCGTTCTCTATAATAATTCTCATTTACAGTCGGCAGCCGTAACGAGAGCATAAATAAACTCCACCATTCTGTTGCCGTTTGCGAGCGACATGCTGCGAAAGAATATTGTCACCGTTGCTTCAATGTCGGTGGACGTCCGCGGAGGAAACCTCGAATTTAATTGTTCCCGAACAAGTTTCTCCGCTACGCTTCCGCGTTTCTTCTTTCTTTAATCGTCGTACTTAGAGCCTTCGAGAGACAGCAATCGCGAGAAGAAAAAAAAAACATCGCAAAGATAAATGCGGAAACATAATTTTTTAACCCGAGGCGGATGCTCTTAGGGAATTCACGGCAGTCATGGTTAAATTTTGTAAATATATTTTTCAACCTACGCGAAATTGTCCGGTTGAAAAATGACTTTATCTCCGCTGATTCTTGATGTATACATTGAAAATATCTTTTACTAGTTACCACTGAAAAATTTTATCTCTGTTTTTCCATGAAAGCCAACACCAATATCATGACTCCGCCACTTTTTGTTCCCTTTCGTAAGTCATAATAACAATTCCGTCTGTCCGTCCATATGAAATTTCTTTTCATCGCCAAACAATACTTTTGCCTCGAACTGTATGCACTCCGGGCCTGGTACCGTGAAGTATCGAAGTTAGAGGGCAACAGTTTCGCCGGACACCACTCCGGCACCAAAAAAAAAAAAAAAAATCGACGGCAAGCGATTCACAGAACCGGAGCAGTGCGTCGGTAACGCGGAATTAAAGCCGGGGATCCTTTTATTCAATTCGCCAGCGTTCCCGCATTAACCTTGTCCTTAGCGGGTTGGCGATTAACGCGTTAAAAGCACCATTTTGGGCCACGCCGTAGGAGGACACCGCGTCGCCGCGCCGGCTCTCATTCTACGGACTTTACTAATATCCCTAAGTGCATCGTCAGCCGCTTGATGCAGCGTTGCACAAGCTCTGATACTCTGCACTCTGGGGTTCACTTACTTTTTCCCGTCCTTCTCCCTCGTCCGGGAGGGAGGCCCGTGTTCACTCTCCGTTCTTTTTCATCGGTTCATACTTGTGCCGCTCTCCGTCATTCCCTTTCAACTCGCCTCATTCTGTCTCGCGTCTCGCCCCCTCGATTCCTAACAGCGTGGCTCTGCACGCGGGTTGTACCCGCTGGTGTACCCGCCTCGCACCCGCCTCGCCTCGACTCGACTCGCTCCGACCCGCTCCGACTCGCCTCGACTCGGCCCGACCCGTTCGCGCTAGCGAGCTCTCGAGATCCCCACTTCTCATGATTACTTCCGATTTTATCCTAGACACAGAAATTGTGGTGGTATGCCCACGGTTTCCCAAAGAATGGTAATATAAAGTAGTGCACCTGTGTTTTCTCCGACGCAGAAAGGAAAGAAAAGGGCGGAAAGCGTGGTGGCGGACGAACACCGCCACGCGAAAGAATAAAGATACGCGAATGGCGATGCCGAACGAGCGAGCAGGAAAAAGAAGGAGATCGACAGAGTACACCGAGTACACGGAAGAAACCGAGAGAGGAAGGCAGTCTGAGAACCTCGCGAATGCTACGCCTTGAACGTGTTGTACCGCGACCTTCCTTTCTCGTGAACTTCCCCTCTCGGTCTCGTTCTCATTCGCGTTCTCTTGTCGCAAAAATACCGTTCGCAACACTTCCTACCTGTTAATGGCGGCTCTCCTATGCATTGTCCGCGGGGAACCTCGAAAAACTATCGCCTCTGCCGAACACGACACGGCTAGGGCATCTTTGCCCGGTGTTAACATTTTTCTGTAACAAGGATACATCCTCTGGTATTAAGACTGCGAATTTTATGCATTTATTACAAACAAGAACCGGTTCAATGTAAATCGGTAATAATTATCGAAATAAAAAGAAATTTTTAATATACCACGTTTTTAAGACGGACGAAAAAGTAAAAAATAATTCCCCTCTAAGATCAGATTATAATAGGCAGGTCGGACGCTAAGGGTCTATAAACGCTAGATACAAAAACAGGGTAAAGGAATTTTGTCGGCAGAATTTGGTTACCCTGTTTTTGAATCTAGCGTTTATAGACCCTCAGCGTCTGACCTGCCTAGTATAATCTGACCCTAACTGTTCGAAAACAACCTCCATCCTTCTTTCAGAAAGTTTCTTAAGGGAATTATAGGACAATAGCCACGCGGATCTGACATTTCTACCTCTTGCTGGGTAAACGGATAGACGATGATTTAGGACAATTACCCATGCGTACCAATCTGCAAGAAAACCGAATCACATTTTAACAAAACTTTTTCCAACGTATCTGTGGCGTTCTTCTACTGAATATGAGACCAAAGACGGTACCATTCGGATAGTATTTACTTGTTTAATTGAACCTCGATTATCTGAATCACTGGTATCTGAATTCTCACGTACACATGAGATTACAACACAATTTATTGTAGAAATCAGTAAAGCTTCTATCAAACACTGCAGCTAAGTAACTGTTTTATTATCCAATCATATATGTCCCAGTTCGGATAATGAAGGTTCCACTGTATCGTGAATTAAACAAGTAAATATAATCGAAATTGTATCGTGTTTGGTGTCATATCATTCAGAAAATTACCACGAATATGTTGGTTGAAAAGTTTAATTCTAGAAATCATCAGAAACAAAATGGTTATATCATTGAATTAGTATTTTTTCACCGATATAAGATATTGCTATACTATCCAATATACTGAATGAATATTCTGTATTTCATATGTAATACTATTTGTTTGTAACATTCACGTAAATGATTCGGTGCTTTAACATGTTTCCATGTGTCCGATAGAATAATTTTTAATAAACGTTCCAAGCTGCCTTATTCTCGTGAAACTTTTACTATGGAGCTTCAAAAGCGTCTGTTCCACAAGGACACTTTTTAAAGAAGTTCTTCAAAGTACACCTTTCTACAAAAGTTCGAAGTTCAAAGGGAAATAACTCTTTACTCTGATCCCTGATTATTTCCCTTTTTCTCGAACCGTCCCTTGTTGCTCTCGAAGCGGCGTCTGTGTCTTTTCGTTTAATTTCTTGACAATGCGATATCATCGCGATAACGCGGCCGAAATTCAGCCCATCTCGGCGCGGAGTCGCGGAATATTTCCGCGCAAGCACCCGCGAAAATTTTCATAGCAACGTTATATCTGTATTATTTTCGGACACGGAGATGCGAAAGTGAATTCGCGTTTTCACGGCGCGGCGGTATTACACGGTCGAGGAAACGAGTTTCGGCGTCGTTTACCGTAACGCCGACGCCCGTCTGGCTTCGCAACGCCTCGTTTCGAACTGTTAACACTGTTTAAATTGCTGGAACTGCTTAATTATTAATTGACGTGTGCTAAACAGAGGATCCCAGTGCCATTCATTCCTGCGAACCTCGAGAATTAAAGATATTAAAGATATTAATACAAGCACCGCAAATTAAAAAGTTGAACATACTGTCGCATTATCTTCAATTCACAAAAATTATTTTAAAAACAAATAAATGCGTATGTGGCTCCCATATCTTGCAATTATTGCAGACAACTTTTATCTTGCATGAAAATCTACAGTCCAGTAATAATGTGTCTCGTCTTCCAGAATTCTGAAAGTAAACCTCCGTAGATTTGACCTAACATTTTCACAGTAATCGAACAATTTAACAGTGACGAGATCAGCGATTAAAGCAGACGCTCGCATGCAATAACAGCGGGAGGATCTTAATACGCAGGAGATCCTCGGATCACGATAACCACTGTGAACAGATCATTCTTTCGAAATACTTCCGTTCAGGGAATAGAGCCGGATAAAAGGGCTGCCGTGGCTCGTCCAAAAAATCCTGTTACCCGCGGAAGCGGGAAAGAGATCGAATGGGTCGAGTAGGTCCTCGAAAATGGGGAATGATCCCCGTCCGACGTGAAATCCCGTTGAATCCCGTGGGTCGGGTCGGGCCGGGCTGGCTCGGGCCTCTCGATCTCCTCATCGCTCTCCCCTTTTCACGTCGATCCGTCTTAGATCGTTGAACGTGGAACGGCCTTGGTACACTCTCAATTAGCATCCGAAGAGAGTCGGACAAGCTGAATCGGGAACAAACCGGGTCTTCGGAAAAGATGAGAGAGAGAGAGAGAGAGAGAGAGAGAGAGAGAGAGAGAGAGAGAGAGAGAGAGAGAGAGAGAGAGAGAGAGAGAGAGAGGATCGGCGCGGCCGCTAGGCAGAGATCCGACCGCGCGCGTTATTCAAGATACCGAAACTGTATCTGCGGCCTTGGTGGCCTGGCATTTAAGGATTACCGGAGTTCAGCATAATATTAGGAAGACGGGACAAGGACAACAGACAGACGACGCGACGCGACGCGACGTTACGCGACGAGAAGACGAGAGGAGTAACGCGAGGTTGTAGTCTATGGAGTGAGAACAGTGGAAGTGTGCAGGTATTATTCATGGATTACCTCACTTGTCCCGGCTACAATCCTCCCAAAGCCTCCATTAGAATAATTGCTTCTTCATCTTCGCGCTTGTGTGGTTGTTTCGCCCAGCAGAGCGCCGCGCGTCATTCTCTTTCACTACCCCGATCCGCTTCACCCTACCAACCGGTTTCCTTCTACGCCCCCTTGCCACTTAGCCGCGTACGTACCACACCGTGCATCTCGCGTGTGCATCCCCGACTTTCTTCCGTCAGCCCACCTTTTCGTC
This sequence comes from Halictus rubicundus, assembly GCF_050948215.1. Classification (NCBI taxonomy): domain Eukaryota; kingdom Metazoa; phylum Arthropoda; class Insecta; order Hymenoptera; family Halictidae; genus Halictus; species Halictus rubicundus. The sequence goes on from NC_135151.1 coordinate 12,554,139, forward strand.
ACCCGATACACCAACCCCCTGCTTCAAGTATCGCCGGCCTCCGCGAACGCGAGCTTGCCAGAGCTTCCCAAACCTGTCTGTCCCATTGGCCACCTATTCAGACAAACATTACTCGTTCCCCTGGAGATCTATTAGCCACCGGGAAAAGTTCGCGCAGATTCTTAGGTCAAAAGAATCCAATTTTTGTAACACTGAGTAATAACTGAATTTATTGTTAGAAATCAAACCAAACGCAGAAAGTCGAACTAAATATGTCGAGTCAGTGACATTGTACTGTGAATACTGAAGGATAGATATTGAAGGATAGATACAAAACATATTCGTTCATAGCATCGCGTAGCAGAACTTGCGACGCGACATATCTCGTCCATAGCGTCGTACACGCGACATAGTGGTACCGAGATATCTTGTAACGAAAGGGTTAAAATATTTTTGAAATAATACTCTAAAAGAAAGTTACCGGAAGAAGTGTACCGTGAAATTGAAAGTATCGATGACGAATTTTATTTTCACTCTTTGAACACCGACTTTGACATAGGAAGTGATAACGGTTGCTTTGAAAATATTTATACTAGCGATTCTGATAGGAAAACATAAAATATAATTTTTACATAAAATTCAAACATATTATTGCGTTACATATATTATGTATTACTGTTGGTTCAACGAAAATTAATTCCAACCAGCGTAACACCTGTGTATAAAGGTGTTACGGACCTGCACGGACAGGAACGGACAGGCACGGACCGGCACGGACCGACACGGACCAACATTATCCCGAAGAATGTTTTGCCGGCGCATGTCGCTACTGCGCTGTTTTAGCAGAGTGAGAGCTAGTTTTTAGACTGTTTCACGTCAACTGACGGTTTGTCGCCGGAGCAGTGTACACATAAAGCACAAACTGTCGTGCCGGTACCGGTTCGTTCCGTTGAAGGTACGTGCCGGTCCATGCCGTATAGTGTAAATTGACCTTCAGTGAGTTAATAATGATCAACAGAGACCTGAATTTTGTCCAGCTTTTCACGGTTCTGGCCCACTGCGCTGGTGGTGGTGGAAAACACCGGGAAGCATTCAGCCTTTCTAACACAATGGTCAAGAGAAGAGAGTGGCGAGGGGGTAGGGGAAACGGGCAATTAATTTCCAACGCACTGTTTCAGGCGTAAGATTGAAAATGCTCGAAGCCCGATGGGGCTTTGATCCGGCACACGAATCGCCCGGCAGTTTCTCGGGTAACCAACGGGGGGTTAATCGCGTTGCGGCCTCGGTACCATGGGGTTTGCCCGACAAATTGTTCACGAAAGCGCGGCGAATCGATACGCTCGGAGCAGAAGCAACAGGGTTGGCAGCGACGCCGGTGGATATAGTGGAGGAATTAAATAGCGTATCGGGCTCGATGCCGACGCCGATACGGTCTTCGGATGTTGTATCAAGGATCCATCGGATATCGTGAGGGCAGAAGCTTGTTCGAAAAAAAATGTCTACCTACACCCCGAGATGGCAACGGTGCCCGTAAATGTCGCGTGAAATGCAATTTCGTGAGCCGCCGCGACGTTCGCGCGTTTCATTCGATGATCCTCGTTATCCTCGTTACGCGTGCCCCTGGCAAATTGCGCGCGAAACCGTGAGAATAAATTGTCTCCGCGAGAACGACGACGACGACGCATACACCACCCCCGCAGCGTTGCGACGCCCCCCGCATCGACACGACGAAACTCCTTTTTCCATCGTTGGCACCCCCCCCTCCCCCCCTCCCTCCCTTCAGGATGCGATCCTACGAATATTTAGTTACCGTTGAACTACACTCGTTACCGTTTCATCTTCTCCTGGCAGATACGTGCGACGATTCCTTGAGTCCCTCCTACCCTACGACGACGCCTCTTCGACACGTCGATCCTTGGCGGGCACGTCTCCTCTGTAAAATGCTAAACGTCCACCACCCGATTTCCACCCTGAACAGGGTGTCCCATAACTCCTGGAATACCGGTATACCGAATAATGAAAAAGTTCGCGCACCATCCCTACCCATACCTCACCGCAGAAAGTACGACGAACGCCCTAAATATCTCGCTTAGCTTTTATGGGAAGAGAAATGTCTGACGGTGGAAGTACGCGATGTGTTCGAACTGTTCAGAGAGATTGGTTATAACTCGATATGCAGAATAAAAATTGTCTGCGTCCGTTGGCAGAAACAGAAATCACTTCGACCAAAGGTTGCCTAATGTGAAGGGTGTTTTAATAATTTGCGTAAATCGATAGTAACGTATTGAGACTTTTCAAATTATTTTAGTCTTTCTGTCGTTTCAAATTACTACTCATTTTTGACACAAATTCATAAAATCCACTATTTTATTATTTACCCTCGCACTACCAAGAGGAGGATAGAGAAAATTAATTACTGTTCGACATGACGTAACCCTTTGAGGACCGAGGTGTTTTCTCTCTTTTATGCTTGTTTCAACCCTTTCCAATTTAAGTTTCTTGCACGCCTGATTTCTCTCCGTTCCAATTTTATAGGCTATTTAGGGGTATTCATCACATTGGAGTGGAACAGGAAAAATGAATAAATTAAAAATGATACCCATGAATTCTTCTGATGTTTTTGCCGTTTTGCAATTCAACCTCTCGCTTTTGTCATAAAAGTATAAAATTTGGAGTTTGAAGAAAATTGTCTGAATTAATTGGAAAATACAGGAGCAGCATACACATTAATTCTTTTCCTCAACCAGTATTTTTAAATGGTTTTAATATTTTCAGTTTTCTATTTGATCTACTCATTTTTATCGTAAATGCATAGAATCCGCACTTAGATTCTTATACCTTATGGAATAGGTAATGGAAGAGATGTTATTCCTTTTTATCTTTATTTTTCTCAGCTTTGTTTAATAAATGGTAATAAGCAATAAGTAACTATCGTAGTAACTACGATTTCTGGAGCTAGGCGTTTCTTGGAATGGCGCGTCTCAAAACGTCGAGAAACGTTTCCCTTGAATACCGAACAGAACGAAAGACTTATTGACAACGAACAGGTTCGCTCCTGTTAATACGCGCGCGACCTTCCCACGCTGGAAATTAAATTTCTAAAATAAACGTTTACACTGAGAAGGTGGAAAAAAAGCTCCATCATCGCGCGGGTCTCTGCGTTTACGCAGTGCAAAATCCCCGTAGTCGTTTCGCCCCGCGAATTTTTTTGTTCACTGTTTCATCAGCCGCGATCAATAGCGACTATTTTCCATTACCTATGTATGTCGCAGAGTATCGCGCGGCCGCAAATAATGAATCGGTGGGAAATTAATTTTTCCTAGTGAAAAATTCCGGGAATCTGGTGAACGGCGTGAAACTGTGGAAGAAAATTGCCCCGTCGAGTCTTTTCAATTCAAATGTTTGAAACTCCTCTTTAGTAATTAACTCTCAATAATCATTTCTTAATGAAAAAAAATACTTACTCCCCCAGCTAAAAATAAAGTGCAACAGCCCGAAAGAAACACAAACGAATTTACCACGAAAAAAAAATATAAAAAATGTATTTACAAAAAACATGGTAGCGGACTAGTTTTTCTCGGTACAGTTATAAGCAACGGACGTGCGCTTTTATCGACAGTAAAGCTCGCAGATATAAAAAAGCTTTCTGTATTTATGATAGCATAGAAGCCCACTCATAACAATGTTTATGCTGGTTCTACGGTTTTAATAGTTTAGAGACTGTTGATGTTGTGTCGGGGCATTGTATTCATTTACGTGGTGAGTCGTCTGTCGTCTAATTTATTTACGAGAGAAGTCTGTTAATATTAAGGGAAGTCGATGGCGATGAAGGAAATAAATAGGACGTGGCTAGACTGTGTATTTTATTTCGGCAACTTAAAGTAGGACACTGATTAAAAGAATTTAAGAAAATCAATATATTAATTTTAGCTTCTTCAAATCAATAAACGAAGAAAGAAATTTCTATTTGGCTTCTGTATCTTGTAACGTATGCAAATAATTTTTATTTTGCATAAAAATCCGCAGTCTAGACATGACACAAAACGGGATGAAAGGTTGAAACATAATGCATAACATTAAAATTCGCTGAAGGAGGTGTAAGCAGCAGTGCCTGGTATGTACAATTGTACCGACTCTAATTGAACATATGAATTCACGTACAGGATAATGAATTTTGAATGCATGCGGCTTTATTCCAGTTATAATTGGGTGCTCGAGATCAATTCCCTTCAAAATCAGAGATACCATTCGTCATACTGAAGCTTCTTCAAATCTAACGTGGATATGGTGTTCACATAATAACTGTCTAGCATATAATGCAATTGTTGCAGGTAATGTGCTTGGGTAGAGTACACCATAGTCATTGAATTGGCCGTGGTAAACCAAGAGCTTGCTCTGCTCGTTTCCCTATACTCGCGCTGTTTACCGAGATATTACAGCACTCTGGAAAATATAGGACGACGAGTTATTAATATAAACCTACCCGGAACTCTGAAATTCAACACCTCGAAAATATAAAGAACGCAAAAACATTTTTTTTTTTATTAAATCGAGGCGAACGTATGTATATAAAAATAAGCTCGGAAAGAATTAAACGGTTCTTTAACACGGCATACGCCATTTTCGAGAGAACTGAAATCGGAAATATTAGGCGTATAAATTAGTTCGTGGCTTTTAAAATTAACCAGTTGTAACTTTTAAATTCCGTTTTAAAACATGAACCCAGTTACCTGCAGTATGTCGTAAATGTATAGAAAATTATGTGGATTATTTGTAAGACTTTTTGGTTGTAAATGGACAAAATCTATGAAGACAAGGCCACGAATTAATTTACACACCCAATATAGTACAGCTTAATAATCTAATTTTCTTTTTAATTTTTGATTCCCTTTTTTTTTTATTCTAAACACATTGTGATATATAGACATAATTTGTTCACTTCAAACAATCTTGTATATTAATTTATCATTCACTGAGATTCTAAACGAACCATAGTACCCTAATCTTAGAAACTAGAAGTTAGAGATTTTGAGTAATAATTTTGACTTTTGAAAGGTGTCGAAATTAATTAAACGTTTTGTAAACGATCGAGAAACAGTCTCATTGTCCCTGTTTCGAATGTAATGATACAGTGGTCGCGCGATAAATACAGCCGAGTTATGGTAATTTATCGAATTTACATAGATAATAAATATGGTGTGTCTTCTATGATAAATTACGTTGAAACGGTCAACAACCAATTCAACGTGAAATTTTAATAATGCATTGCCTTTTAATAATGAGCTGACCAGTAATCTTCCAACCACCACGTTCGTATTTAAACATGATGATTTCCAGTGCCGATGAATTATTTATAGGCATCCCCCATTTACATTTATTTTAACGCCGATGGGAATGCATAACGTGACGATACACCTCGACAGTTACAAATTCACAAGTATGTTATTTCAATTGACAATGCTAACTTAATACTAAACAATGTTTGACATCAACTGCCCGACGAGTTCCGACATGTGAAACAAGAGATTATTTCTATATTTATAAAAAAAATATTACTACCTTCCTACCATTATTCTATATTATTATTCTATATATTGAAATATGCTAATATGTAGATTCTTTGTGCATTTATAGTACTTATACATTTCTAAAATGCCAGCAAACATTAATGCTTACTATAAGGAATTTCTTAGTTCATAATATGAACTTGCTCCTGAGCCCGGTATTTATAAAATAATCCATGAAAGTTGAAATTTGATTGAATAAAAAGATAAATCAAATATAAAGGTAAATAAAAGGTAAATCCCTGTTTTATTTGAGTCTGAATCTATTATAAAATCTTCCATTCAGAACTCATGGTCTACAAGTTAAACCCACATGGTTCAGAGTGTAACTGCTATTCGCCTGGTTCGCGAATACAAAATTAATTAACTGAACAAAGAGCCGCCGGATAAATTTTTACTTGTCCAACAAAATCCGATGAAACTTCATCTCACCATTAAACAGACCGTGGTGCAAATACTAGAGACGGAATAAAATTCTGTTGGGTCCGAGGCAGCGTTAGACGGTTCTCGATCTACGGAGGTTATTAATATGGTAGAAAATACTTTAATTAATTCCGGTTCCGCTAGATTTATCTGGGAAAATGTAAATTTCCATGCACGTTCGCCATCCGATTATCATACATTCATTATTCATTAAAGCCCTGTTAACTGTTCTAACGATTTTCGGTAGACACTCGGGGAAAAGGAAGCAAAAGAAACGGAAGTTGTCTTCCACAAGGAAATTGGTTCTCCGCTATCCTGCGAAGGCGAGGCAAGGCGAGGTGAGGCGAGGCGAGGCAAGTCTCGGAGCTCCAGGTAAAAAAAGGAAACAACCGCGTGTACAGGAAGAAGCTCGTGTGTATAAATACATAAGAAAAGGCAGGAAAAAGAGGTGGCGACGAGAAGCTGGCTGGTACATAATCGCGTCGCGACAAAGAATCCATAAAAGGTTGGGCTGCTGCGTTTTTCGTGTAGTGCCAAAGAAGAGAGCAGCGAGACTTTAAGCTGCGGCGCACTCGTGTCCCCGTGAACACAATAATGCTCCGCTATTAACCGAGAGCTTGTATTAAGCCCTCGAAAAAAGCTTTCATGCACTTAACGACAAATAATATGAGAAGTGGTGCTACAGGCGGCCGCCAGGACGGCCGTGTCTCGCCGACGACGTTCTACGGCCGAGGCTGTGCATGCATGTACACGCCGCGTGCACCTGCAAACGGATTTCACGATTGTGCGTGTTCTTTTCGGCGAAACTTACAGCCGACGCCCCTCGTCGGCCGACTGGCGCACGTTTCACCCTTTGATTACACGCGAGAATCGCGCGATACGTATCAGCGGCTCCTCTAAAGAGCTGCGGAAGTGGAAGACATTATGCCACCAAAGAATTTTTCACCGATCCCCGGTGGACTTTATACACCGCGAGGAAATGTGATCTTTCATTTTTAAGTCTACACAAATTTATAAACAATTCTTAAGCCTCCGCATTCTACTCTTGCGTTCATCCTTCGTGTCCCACATTTGCTACTGATTCTGAATAAATTAGAATCGAAATTAGACGTCTACGAAGTATACGAAGAAATGTGATCTTCCACTTTTAACCCAGTCGAAATGTATAAATATTGAAGCTTCAAAATTCTACCGTCACTCCTTCCTCGTGTCCCACATTTGCTACTGATTCTGAATAAATTAGAAGAGACGGAAGCAGAAGATATTATGCGATTAAAGAACAATAAACTCGATATGCTGTAAAGAAACGTAATCGTTCATTTATAATCTAACAAAAATGTATACTTGTTTATGAAGTTTCAGCATTCAACCATCATGTGTCGCATATTTCCCAAAAATATAATCGAACAGCTACAGTTAAGCGTAGAGGTTTTCCGACAATTTGATGTTTTACAAAATGGTGACGTATGTAAAATTGTATAAACTGACGTTGATAAAATTGTAAGAAATTGCTTGTTTTATCAGTACTATAGAAAAAGGAAGAATTGTGTCAAAGAACCCCTATACTAAATTAACTTTTTAAAATATCTACTATGATGAATCTTAATCGCTTCTCGTGCTATTTACTCGTGATGTTTACGTTTGGCAGATTTTCAGACCACAAGTCCTACTCGTGATGCTTACGTTTCTGCCAAAATCTTCATCACGAGCCAGTCTCGTTAAAATACGGGAAAGGGTCTCGTGACGACGAATACATTTCTTTTTTCTCTTCTTAGTCCATGTTTTGGCCATTGACGTTGTTACGATAGTTGAAAGAAGCTTAAAAGAAGCTTTGGATTAATTGTGGTAGTTTTTCCCTGAATGATTATTTCGTTACCTTCTGACTCGACGTGGCATCTGTGATACCTGAACAGAAGTAGAGGAAGTATGTATTTCAATGATAAATAGAAACTCGAAACATTAAACTTCGAAAAAATTATTTATTTAGTATGATCGTAAGATATGCTTTAAAAGTTACTCTATATCTCGAGTACTATTAGTCATTTTTACTAAAAAATTAAGGGTATGCTCGACAACATCGTTAGAAAACGGAATTGTTATTAATCAGTCAGAAGTAATTTTATCAATAGTGAACTATCGTGGCGATCGAGATCTACCGAAATTAGTAAGGGTGGGGAGAGCTGCGCTGCGCACCTGCGCTCGGCGAACACGCTCAATCAGGTAAATAGTCGGGCCGGAAACTACGGCAGGAGCGGATGGGAGTCAATGGATGTGGACGAGCTTCGGGACCAGATCTACCCTGGCCTACCTTGGGGTTGACAAGGGGTTCTCCAGACCTACCCTTGCCCACCTAACCCAAACCTTGAAATCAACCACTGGTCCTCCAGAACTACCTTGGTCTACCTTCAGCTGGCTTAGGGTAGACCAAGGGTTATTTAAAATTCCTACGGGAATACATTTAAAAATCGACTGGAAAATTCCTTCTAAAATCGTGCGAATTTTGTCAAAATTGGAGGTTGCGCTTTTTCGATTGTTCAACCCGATCTAATATTTCTTTCTAAGTTTCTTTCTTTTTATGACAAGATGCCACAATTGTATGTGTCTTATACATTTATTATTTCTAAATCATATTAAACATTCGTAGTAAAAATGGAGTATACAACATACTAACATGTCCAGATTCGTGAGTTATTGTGCTAACGTCGAGCGCGACACGAAATTTGTAATGAGGCTTTGGACCCTCACGAGCGTGTAACAGAAATATACATTGGGTCATTGTCATTGATCTATTAACATATCTTATCTGTGGTATGATGAAACAAGAAAATTGGAATTAGAAAATAAAGTAATATATGGATTTGAATGAATAAACTGATAGCCAAATAACTTTCTTTTGTTACACAATGCTAATACATATGTTTATGTAACTTTTTATTTTCTCATATTTTTCTTGTTTCTCCATACTTATCAGTTGAAACAAAATCCAATAGAGTAAAAATATAATTTTTCGTGTACTTTGATATAGCAAAAATAATATCTTAATATCGTTACACACTTTACAGATACAACACATCGATACATTTTTTATAACAATTAATTTATTTATTATGAAATCAATTTATTTAGTATAATGCACAACAGAAACATTTCGAATTAAAAAATTACAAATACTTTAGTAAGTAATCGTATTTACTGTAACCGAATGTCCCATGGTTTATGGTCAAGTATGTATATTTACAAAATATACGATGAGTGAAATTAGAATAGTACGTTCATTAATTTATAAAATCCTATCTAAAGTGGATGTAACTAATTATGAAAGATTCTCGTTCCGATGAGTATACAATTAGAAGCCCGTATGCATGTGTATCCGTAAAAATATCAAAAAGTATTAGATCGACGCAGTTAGAACAAAAGAGATCTCTTTCTAGACCTATGGAGAAACAAATTTAGAATCACACAACTCAAATTATAAATCGTAATTACAATTTGTATTTAACATTGTACTTGCTACACATTTAGGTTACCTATCAATCGAGCAACATCGTGTTTTTTTCCGTCTAGCGAAGAATCCTACATAGGTAATTGTATATCAGTATATAACCTAAATATTACATCTTAACCAAAGGAATTTGATGTGTAGTATAAATTTTATATCGATTAGTACGTTAATTGTTATTCCATTTATTTAACTAAACCCATTTTCTTAGCTTCCACTTCGTATATTAATAACCTCCACATTTTGACTACAAACACTTCTGCTTCTTCGTCTAATACCTGAAACGTATATTATCCGATTATAATAATCAATTCGAATTAATAATATACATTAATAAAAATTCATTACCATCTGTACATCGTCAAGTATGCCCTGAGGAGAGCTACCGGCCATTACTTTACTACATATAAAATCTACTAATGTAGGTTCAGGTTCTCCAATATATTCAATAATCTTCTTGTTGATCCATGGCCTTATCCTCTTTTCCATTAATGTCTATTAAAATAAAAAATTATTAGAGATATATCTAATTTTACGTAGAAACGCATTAGAGACAACATTTACATTATCTATTACGGCCCAATCTAACTGGTATCCGAATAAAGCGTTTTTGTCAGTAGGAATCTTATCGATGAGAGACTTTATATGCTTCCGTTTCTCCTCTTGACTCTTTGTACTTTCTTCTTTACCAGGTTTTGAAGCATCCTCTGTAGCCTTCTTCTTTTTGTCTTCACCATAATCTACAACGAAGCTCACATACAAATTATACTTTGTCTAAAGAATACATTGGTATGTGCAGTCAATGCTGAACGAAAATGTACCTAAAGGAACTAGTTTGCGCTTCTTAGCGTTATTAGCACCGTCGTCATCATCGTCATTATTAAACACATCCTTGACGTCGATTCGACCTTTCTTTCTCGTTTGATTCGTCTGCTGCGAATTAGCATTGACGACTGCGCTCGGACTAGCTGGAGTTTTGTTACCAACGCCGTGATCACCGCCACGATTGCCTCCACTTCCCATAGCGAACGGTACAAAGTTACCTATAATTTAACAAACGTAATCAAATACAGCCGTAATTATTCGTTATTCGCTCATTCATCATTCGACCATAGTTTCTCAATCGTTATTCGTCCATATTATTCGCTATTCCTTCATTCGTTACTCTGTAGTCGGCCGATTAAGGTAGACGTCACATTACTATCACGTCACGTGACAACAAGTAACTTTATGTGACATTCTTAGAAGTGTAAGAAAAAGAAAAGGGTAATTCCCGAGGTGGTTCGAAGCACCTTTTTCCTTTGCCAATTCTCAATGAAAAACACGGACCAATCAGAGCGCGGCCACAGCGGACGGATTTCAGCATTTCGAATTAATCAAAATAAAAATGGGTTTATTCGTTATTCGAAATAACTTTTGTCCAACTTTGGTCGTAAGCTTCATTTCGTCTCCGCGAAAAGGACAATATAGAATGTACTCACTACTACTCGTTTTTTCTGGTTCACTAACAAGAGACATACGAGAATCTTCATCTAATGTAGGTGGAATGGACTGAGTTGACGGTGTGACTGGTTGATGAGGAGGCGACGATCTCGTGCACTTCACGCTTTCTCTATCCGTCTCTACGATTTCCTCATTCTCGTCGCCGTCGTGATGATGGTTTTGATGATGACGATGATGTCTCCGGTGATGGTGATGGTGTCGGGGTGGTGTTCTGGAGGGTGCTTCCGGCTGGGAAGCATCATCGAATTGCACACACTCGTCACTATCACTTTCTATAGGTTCAGTTTCTATAGGTGGCATAACTTCTTTTTCCTTTTTCACTATTTTCTCATCTTCTTCGTCGATTATTGTAATTACAGGCTTAGGCTTGTACTGCTCCTCTCTTTCAGCTTTTAACTGAAAGGAAATAAATTCGTTATTACACTTAATCGGGAGTAACATTAAGACACGAACTTGGAAAACGTGGAAGAACGTGAAATACCCTATGTAGCATAGCGTAAAAGTATTTTACCCTTTCGAATTCAGCCGCTGGGTCCGGATGAGAAGCATCAGCGTAAAGTTTATCGCGAAGACACTTGAGCTCCTGACGCTCAGCGTAACGGTCCCGCGAATCGGCTTCCGCTTCAACAGCTCTTTCCTCCAAACGGCGCGACAGTTCTTTGCCTTTATAGTATTTAGCGTCGTCTCTGTCATCGTCGTAATCTTCAAGGAATTCTTTCAAACGTTTCGCCTCTCTTTCGCGTGCCTCCCGTTTCCCCCGACGCTTTTCTGCTTCCTTCTCATATTCCTTTTGTTTACGACGTTCTCGTGTCTCCCAGTCTCTCAGACGCTCTTGATAAGCCGCCTCTTTTTCTCTTGCTCTTCTTTCGTTTTTCTTTCTTTCTTTGGCTTCCTCCTCTTCCTCTCTCTCACGCATAATTTCTCTTTCAGTCTTCCTCGCCTCTTCCCTTTCCCGCTCTCTTTCTCGTTCCCTGTCCCTTTCCCTTTCCCTTTCTCTTTCTCGTTCTCTGTCTCTCTCGCGTTCCCGTTCGCGCTCCCTTTCGCGATCACGGTCTCGTTCTCTTTCCCTTTCCCGGTCTCTGTCTCGGTCTCTATCTCTATCACGGTCCCTGTCATTCCTTTGACGGTCCCTATCTCTTTCTTTGGATCTGGAAACATAAGGTACTGAATTATTCTGTTTTCGATAGCTTCAGTAATGCTAATTGCATTACGGTTGATCGGAAAATAATTTCGTTCTTCGTGCAAAGATGCCTTATAGTGCTTTATAATCTTCCAAGCATTTTTTTGTCATCGTATCGAAGTGAACATTTCTATCATATTCTGCTTTTGTATTACCGCCGGCTAAAAGTGCAAGCGAGGAGAAAATTGTGTGCTGTTTACGGAAAGGATGTCCCATCAGATTACCAATTGTCTCTTTCTCTTTGACACTCTTTAAGCGGTGTAAATCTCATTTCAAACCACAAATCACATATACACTGCAGATGTTTATGCAAAATAAAAATCAATTGCAAGTAATTGAAACCAATTAGGAGTTTCTTTTCTTCTTTCATAACTTCAAAAAGCTGAAAATAGTACATCGATATTCTTAAATTCTTTCAAATTGCACCTACCTATTTTTAGTATAAATGAATAAAATCTGCAGCCTAGTCATATAACTCAATATTTTATTAATAGAAAACAGGAATTCAAAACAATTTCCAGAAAGATGGTAAATATCATAGGATAAAATGGTAACTACATCACTGAATAAAATTTATTCTAAACAGTGAAAAATCGTCTTTCACTTTCCCACGAAGAAACGAAATTACTTACCGAACAACCGGATATAATTGTAATACCTCGATTTAGACCTCCTTTTGTCCCTTCTACTGCTTCCTGTACTACTGCTACGGCCCTTATGAGACGTAGGACTACCAGGATCTCCGTCTTGCTCATCTTTAGCATTGCTACCGTCGCGCCTATCCCGTCGCTCCTTTTCACGTTTCTCCCGTTCTTCTTTCTCTACTGCTTCTTTCTTCCGTTTGACTTGGGCCTTCTCCTCCTCCTGCTTCTATAAAACACAAAAAGGAAAGAACAGGTGAGACCGGTTAGTCGAAAGCAAGCTTATCAGGCTGTGATAATAAAACGCAAAAACTAGCAATCGTATTCTCCTGAGTTATAAAAATAAAAGGGTAGAGTAAAAGGTTACTGTAAGTGTAAAGTTAGTTAATGTGTATAATAATGTAACGACAATACCATTACACTGAAACAGTGTAATATTATCAAATTTTCTCTCGTAAAATCAAAATAAATGTCCTCATGAATAAATTATGTACATCTAAAATATGTATATGTATGTATGTCTTAAGAAGAGATATATAATATTCCGTATTAAATATCTGTCGGAGTAGTACATGTTAGAGAAATACTATATAGATTTTTATTGATTAATACTGAAACATAAAACATATACATATATTATTTTATACTGTACCATCATAGAATGACGAACTCTTTATTTGTTCAGAAACAAATGGTTTGCAACGAAAGTTTATTTTTAATATTTAACTTCATCGTGAACGACTTGCTGTGTATAAAATTTACCGTTTGAATTTTGTATGAACAGTTGTTTTTTTTTTTAGTATTCAATTGTTACCAATACCAATTGTGGTACTTCACGATTACTAGTTGCACAAAAATTAATCACATGTCAAATATCATAATTCTGTTCATCTCAATGTGGTTATACTCACTCCACTGGAGCATGCTCGGTCAGCAGCATCTTACACGAAATCTTGTTTACATATCAATTACCTAAGTGCAGGTATAAATTTTGGAAACAAGCATAAGAAATTTCTTAAGCTCTACTTAAACTAAAAATACCTTAATACTAACAGATGCATCGTAGAGGCCACCCAATGTACTTACAACATTGCAAATGTGCCTGTAAATCAATAGTGTCTAAAACTATGTAAGTCTAAGAGTCGAAAGGGGTGAATATTTAGATTTCTTGTCAATACTCAAAAATTATTAGAAAGTATTATACCAATCAGAAGCGGAGTCATCACGAAGAAGGGATTCCACCAAAACATCTTTCACTTTTGCCAAGAAACAGTCACACGTCTGTCAACTTTGTTTTCTTCTGGCTATGCAGCTGATGCAGCAAACTGTTGGATATCAAATGCACAATAGTTTGCCCACCCTTATCGTCCCGTATTATCAACGTAACGTCATAGAAATAAATTAATATGGTTCATCCTTATTCGATACAATAATAACAATAATGGGTTACTGCTTGGAACACCCTACAATACAGATTCAAATAAATAACAATTTAATAAAAAACGCGTTTACTAAATAATTCGCTCATGAAGGTTTCTTCAAAAACGAAACATAGTGTATAAAAATAATAATACAGCTTTTTTAGAAAGAAGATGATGAAAATATATCTGTGATAAATCAGAAAGAGCATGTATATCTCAGGTATGTGATGCGACTTACATTTTCTTTAACCTTAATAATTAAATGTCCATACAGTAACCCATACTCTTTTTAAACTAATAAGGATAGAGTAACTGAGTGCATAAAAATAGATGCACGTATGAGGAGAAAACAGACTGTTGAAACATGAAACATCAGTGGTCATAGGTATTCAGATGGGCAGTTCACTAACAAAACTACAAGAACCGAATGATTGTGTTGGCTCATGGTTGTGGAGTTTACTCACGGTGTGAAGTTGACTTGGTCAGTCAGTGTGGTGGTACCGGAGAATGGAGGAGCGCGCACCTAGGTACTACATGTCTGATCGAGACGCTGACAGAAGCTGTTTACACAAAATAAAGACAACAACTGAACAGTCGCCATTGTGATGACAAAATCATTTTCATTTGTGTGTAGGATTCAGAAAGTCTCGATCCTATCAATAATCTATCTAAAAGTACATTACAAAGTATGTCAGCGTCAAATTTCTTTGATCCAAATAATATATTTTTATCAATCCTAGGCAGTGCATAAAAACAATTGGAATGGCAAATCCACTGACCTTCTATATTATACAAGTACTAGACTGCTAGTAGCAAAGTAAGCAGCAAAATAAAGAAGTACTGTAAAACTCTTTTATAACATATTTCGGTCTATGCGTACACAGGTTTAGTATTCAGTTTTTCTTTTTAATGTTAGGTCTACGGAACAGTAAAACTTACTCTTTTACATGATTTTATAAAAATAATGAGAATGTGTCTAACCAAATTTTTAGCCAGTTCTTTTATAATATATACCGAAAATAATAAATTTGTTGAATAATTCCTTATAGATGCATCTTTACAAACTCAGTAATCATAAATTAAAAATATCAGAATGCGTCGTTTTGACGCGCCCCGTAAACCTAATGTTAAATAAGAAAAAATCATGTAAAACCTATCAAGACTTTTTTTTTTATATTCTTTCATTACTGCATTTTAAATATCACCAGCCGTTTTCAATCTAAATCTAATACCAGGAGAAAAACAATATTTTGTAATTGTTTTTCTGAAAGAATCATCCAGAGCATAGATTTTTATGAAAACGCCTAGTACTAACAGTCTAGCACAATAAGTATAGAAGCAGATAAAGAAATTTGATTGTATAGAATAAATTATACCGAATATACAATAGTACAGTGCCATTAGTAACGAGGAATTATTTGCGACGAGACAAGAAAATGGAGTTCCAAGAGTCAAAATTATTGGCTACACGATGTCAGCATGTTGTAGAGTTATGAGATTCTCCCGTCTTAAGATTGCACATTTCTTGTTTTTCATGTTTTGTTGGTTGGATATACTCTGACTTACCGACGAGGCTGCAGCTGCCTGCGAAAATACGAGGGTTGTGCTGTGATTGACTCCCTTCAGAGCCAATGAGTGAGTGAAAGAGTGGTCCCCACACACAGCATTCCTAGGCGTGTGCGTTTGCTGTGTGCGACGCACGCTGCCTGTTATTATAATTATAGCAACGAGTCACGGCTCCAATTGTTTAGAGCTAACATAGCACACACGCACTTTATCACAAAATACTTAAAAACTATACTTTATAACTATACACATGTAACTCTCTCTTTTGCCTGCCCAAATGTATTATTTAATTTTCTACATATATATAATATATGTATGTATATATATTATATATATGCTGTGAATTTAATCAACAATCGTTTAACACGTACTGTAGATGTAATCGCAGTACATTTCATCGTATTGTACAAATTATGAAAACACGAGTTTTACCAATTTTTAGGTCAGTATCAAAATCCATCATACATCAACGATTCAGACGTGACTTCTGAATTTGGTCAAAATAAATTTTGAATAAGGACAAAAGGTGATATATAAATTTTTCGAGATTGCACGATTGATGTACAAGTATTTTTTAAAATCGAAAAATAAAATTTCAAAATAATCATTTTGTAATACATTGGTGTTTTCTCCTACTATGTAGAAAGAATAATTTTGCTTTCCCTTTAGTCAAATAAATAAAAGAATCAATTCGTTCGTACTATGAAGATAATAGAATAGAAACTACAAAGTATTACAAACATATTCTTAAACATACTTTGACAAGATTTGTATAATTTATTTACTAGCACTTAAGTACACAGCAAATACAAACGTAAGATAAGAAAAAAATGTGAAACAATATAATTTTAAATAAAATATCACCTTTTTAAAGAAAAATTTGAAGAAAACCTATGAAGTGCATTAAGTCATACATACAAAGATCATATTATGTAGCTTGAAACATAACAAAATTTGATCAGAAAGGTACATTTCTTTGTTTTTAGATATGTTGTAGAATAATGTTTATAATGCTTCAGAAAATATTGACATGATTGGTGACAACAGCTATAATAATTCCTAACATCTGAAAACCTAAATCTTTTCAAATCCAATACCCAATCCTATCAGACCACGATTCAGAATACCTTCTAAGATTTTGGTATATCACATCCGACAATATGACCAAAAAGAAGGGCAGAGAAGTAGGTGTGATAAAAGAAGAATGATAAAATAAATGTAAAAATAATTACCTTCATAACCTCCCTGAATTTTCCAATTTCTCGTGTAATTAAGTCTCTTTTACTTTCTTCTATTTCTGCATCATCCAAGTTCAAGGATTTTGCAACCATTTTTGTTTGATGTTCCTCTGTTACATGTAAGTACAAAGATACTTTATTAGTTTCTTAATTAGAGTTTTGGATGGAGGTGTGCGAGAATCCGAAAATGGCGGGTCGGGATGGGTCGAGAATTTTATTCGGGATCGGAACGGATTCTCAACCAATCAAGTACCCAACATTTTCGGGTTTTCGTATACCTCTAGTTTTGGGAGATACTGTAAAAGTCAAAATATATTACCAGGGGCAACTTGAGCCATTTCCAAATCAGCAGCATGTTCAGCTATGATTTGGTTTATGCGGGCTAGTGCGTCTGCATCCACTACTCTCATACCCTCATCCATATAATCTTCTCCTTCTTCTCCTTCGGTACCTTCGGTAGAAGTTTCATCCTGCAAGGGAGACTGACCCCCTCTTAATTTTTTTCTTCTTTCGGCTACAATAAACCAAAATATTGTGCAATAATATATACGCATTTAGTGATCATCTATCGGATTACCACAACATTTTACAATCTTAAATTTACCTTTAAACTGATCCAAAACAACTTTTGCTTTTGCATCGACTTTTACAACAAGCTTTTTAGTGCCTATCTCCATGTCATGAAGTAGTCTAACTGCTCTGAGACCTGCATCAGGACCTGCATATTCACAAAATCCGAATGCCTGGACTCTCTTCCACGAAAGTACATGGCCACATGCACCCAGGATATGTCGAATCATCACATCTGGTGCTCTGTCCATAATGTTACCAATAAACACAGTAACTGGTGGACCAGATTCTCTCTCGCGCCGACGATTATTGTCATGACGATTCTGGTTACGTGCATACCGTACAGCTGGAGCTGAGGTCTGCATCGCAGATACGGGTGTTGGAATCATCTATGTTTTATAAATGGTAGGTTTCTTAATAATGCACATCTCTACTCATGCAGAATCCAGAATCTCCCCTCCCCCTAATTGCACATTATGTCAATTCTTTTCAATTTAGTATTTCTTATTGCGATATGGCTTCATGCAAGCGTTAATATATGAAAGTATTGTAAAGAATATCGGTGTCAGCCTTAGAAAACTATCGCTTCACTCATAGATAGTAATTCTACAATTTGAATACTTCGAATTAACTCCACTTCACAATGATAATGTATATACAAGTTATTATTTCATAACACAAGACAAATGCATAAGCATACAGAAAATTTTGTAATTGTGATATTATCAGCAGCATTTATTAAAATAAGCTGTGTCATAGGTTCACATTATTTGCTACATAACACATCAATTAGCTTACTTTAAACTGTTTGTACCAGAGAATACATGCTCTCCCTCTTTTCTCTTTTTAATATAATAAAAACGTTAAAACGTTATAAAACGTTACTGGTCAACGAAAATTAGTTTATAAAAGATATGACAGATGAAGCTTTCAAATTGGTGCACATTTGATGATAGCGTGCAAAGATTTAGAATTATAATAATGATTATTATTAATTGAATTAACTCTTTCGCAGCTGGTTGTTTTAATCAAGAGCTTTAACTAAATTCAAAAGTAAATCAAAAATATATAAATATGAAAACATTAATATTAAAAAATTTGTCTAAATTCATTAAATACATTTTTTACATGTGGTTACTTTATTGTGGTTAATTTATTTTTATATTGTATAATATGAATAACTGCGAAAAAAGTTAAACATAAATAAATAAAAATAAAAGAAATATATTTCAAATTATTAGAAGGATGCTAATAGTAACATGTAATACACAATTTTATTTGATACCATACTATGTAATAAGCATGAAAATATTAATGATGATGATGATAATAGAATACAGAGTAGGGCAGCAATCGTAATACCGCTAGAATGGAAGTGATTCTAAATGAAAAAACAAGTGAAAAATTTGGCACAAGATTTTTTGAATCAAGTCTTCATTTTCTACAAAATTGTCTTGCAGTACAGTAGAATGCGTATAAAGCAATGGAACAATATTTTCAACAATATTTCTAATACAGAAGCTCAGGTGAAAAAATGTTATGCCGAATCATTTATTTATTTTTTTTACATTGAATCACCTCCATCCTAGTTGTTTTACAACTTCTACTCTCTACCCTGTAAATTGAAGTTTTAGTAGAGTGGTCAAATGATGTACTAGATATCTAGCAACATGTAGCAAGTGTGAAGAATGTCCAAAAGACAAGATTGTCCAAGAACATAAAAAAATAAACATGCTAAAAATACTGAAACAATAAATTTCTTTTCACTTACATGTGCCATAGGCATTACACCACCTATAATTGGCGGAGGTGCACCAACAATGTAAGGCATAGGTGGCATGCCTGGTATTCCCATTGGAGGTTGGCCAGGATAAGACATTTCTTATTTTAATTAGTACTATGGCAGTGCTCTCACTGAAAAATATAAAATAACAAATTAATATTTATTGTTAACACTAAATATATTGCTTTAATTTTATATTTGAGAATGTTACGTTTAATATAACATCTTATTCGTATACGCCATTTACATATCCAACGTATGCATTTCCATTACTTCGTTTCTATTATCAACAATACAAAATTTATGTAGCAAAAAACTTTAATCCACTACATCATATATATATATATATAATAAAAATTTAGAATATATATATATATATTCTTAAATTTTGTCAATATTATAAAACTATAATGTTCATAAAAATACTAACAGTACCAAAATAGAATTTTATTAATGATTTTATGATTTCTGTTGCAAATGAACCCTAAGATAAAGGGACATCATGTGATTAATACACCAATTGTAACTTGTGCATGGTATATAAATATAGAAACATAAACGAAACGCTGAAAATATTTTATAAAATATTTCACAAACGTTTAACAAGTAACAATCATTTATATGTTACAGTCTTTTTGGCATGTAATCAAATACAGGCGTCCATTTGGCATTAGACGAATTTTTACATTTAAATATACGTATTTAGTTTCTCGTTTTGCGAAATTACCAACTCATAAACTGTACTGAAGAAAGAATTAGTTCTTCTTAATAACAGCTACAGATGCCAGACAAGACATTAATGGATGCTTGATATTCTAACCGTTAAATGATCGTAACAAAGAACTAATTCTATACTTACATAATATATTTGAAAATAAACACAATACATTAAGCATCGCTTTAAAAAACTTTATGTCATTCTATCAAGACTGCAGATCTGGAGAGATGTTTTACTAAATACACGGACTAAAACTTCACTTTCACAATCGTTCAGCTGGTAATCACTTCTTTTCGTCCATTACGGCTTCACGCGTTGTTCGCTTCTAGAAGGCTATGGTTGATGGTATATTTCCCGTGTGTTCGTCAACACATTGTAAAAGCACCACGTTTTAATTATTTATGCGTTTTATCGTGTAAAGTATAAAATTCAAATGAATTCGTAATCGTAAATTCTAATTTAAGGAATATTAAATTGCGAGGATATCTGTATAAAAGCTATAACTAATTCATTAGTTACCAAGAATTTTTTGTACACCTTTCTATATGTATTCTATGTAGTTCGTGGATCCACTCAATTATATGCAACAACATTTTTATTATAACAGTATATTTACCAGTACGTTATACTATCAAAAAAAGCAAATAAATTAATATTGGCTACTTAAAAGTACATACTTACTAATTATTACTGTTTCATACCAGTTTATCGTAATTTAAAAATATCCTTCCACTTGGTAAGAAATGTTAATAATAAACCATGTTTATGTAAATACATAGATGTGTTCAGTACCTTCGGAACTTCATATATTTTATTTTTATTAAATTCGATCAGGTTTTCAGTATAATCTCTTATGGAAGATCATACAAATTTTTAAATTACATGAAAATAAGGTATTTTCAAATTATGCATTATGTAATTGTAGTACGGAATATTATATTAGAATACTAAAAATCGTTGAATAACGTTACCGTATTAATGACTTATGCAAAACTCCAATAATTTTATAAAGAGAATATATTCAGATAAATATAAATTATCTCTTTACGAGATCAGCAATTCAATCCAAATGCAATATGGCTCCAGTGGAAAGTTATATCCATGTATAAAATATATAAAATTCTATCACTTATCACATTGATTGTAGCACAATGAAATGAAATTAAGTATGATAAATTAATTATTCAGGCGAACATATTGCAAAGAAAAGATCCAGACATCCATTTATACTTTTCGAAGCATACTGGAAGTTAGTATATTTGAAACTGTAGAACGCCCTCTGCACTTGCTCGGTATTCCGTTGAACCCATCAGTTCGTGAAATGGCAGTGTGATGCATTCTTAAAGTCGAATGAAGTGAATTTCATGGGGGATTGATAGAATTTCAAAATACAACAAAGTAATATTATAAACTATCGAGTACAGTGATGTGCAAAACAATCAGTTATACTATGTACAGTGTCATCTAAACCGTTTTTTAAGATATAAGACCTAGAATAAGACAATATTTTACGCTTTTTGTTACTAGTTAACTATTTTGGTTGACAGTGGGATATGGAATCCAGAAAATTAGATTTTTTAGTATAGTTTAATCGGAAGAAAAACAAAACTGTATTAAAAAACATTATTGTGAACTGTACGTGAATTACTGTGAAAATATAAAAATGATGTGAACAGTTTCTGCAATAATGTCCGCATAATTTATATCTATTAGATAACCCCATTTTTAAAAAATTTAAATAATACATTTACTATTGTATTATACCGGTCATTGATATGAAAGCAGTTAATGTTTATAATGTGTTAAATAATCAAGCGTGAAATGAATTCGAATACCCATTTTAGTAAGGAAATAAATGTTTATTGAAATTACATCATGTAAGTATATTGTATTATACTCTATATGTTTTCACATTTTGTTATTGTAGTTAACATGTTTAACATATAATTTCATAATATAATATATAATATCAATATTAGTAAACTAAGAATTTACACATATAAAAAAAAATATATATATATTTTTAAAAATAATTATTTAAGCATTATTTTATTCTGAATAAATAATAATAAACTTTGTTATATATGAAATAATAAAATATTACGTTTCGTGTACACAATAGTGACAATGGCACCAAGACGTGTTGAAGAAATTCCTGCGAAAAGAGTAGCAGCCTCTGGTTGTAAATTACCTGAACAATTACCAGAAGGGGAAATATTAACAGATATCACACAAAACAAATGGAGATTAGGACAAACAATAGGATATGGAGGATTTGGTGATATATATTTAGGTAGTGTCTTTTTGCAAGTACATATTTTTTATTAAAAGTTACAAGTAGTCACAATAAAATTTTTTTATACATTTGTTACTTTACATACATTTCTCTTGAATATTATTTCTGAAATGTTGATGCATGATGTATATCAATATCTTCTTTTAGAAGGTTTCTGTAACATTGTTTCTTATTAAATTATTAAATATACTTGAGATATTTGTTTCATATGTATCTATATTGCAGTATTTGATGGCATCACCAAATCTTTCGACATTTTTTGTTCCAGCATCAAAAAATATAGCTGCTCCAGTAACGCAAAATGCAAAGTATGTGATAAAAATTGAACCACATAATAATGGTCCATTGTTTGTTGAAATGAATTTTTATATAAGAGCAGCTCGTAAAGAAATGAGTAAGTCATTGTCTTACATGCAATATTTATGTGCAATATGTAAACTGTGTTTTGTTTATACCTCTTTATGCTGAATTACAGTTGAAAATTGGTGTAAATCACAGGGGAAAAGACAAATAGGTGTTCCAACATACGAAGGATCAGGCTCTCACACATACGGAGGTCAAAAATACAGATTTCTAGTAATTCCAAGATACGGTGTAGATATTGGGAAATTGTTTTTATCAAATGGACGAAAATTACCAATTAAACTTGTTAATAGGCTAACTCTTCAAATGGTATTCAATTATTAACAGAATGAATTATTAACACTAGGTTTATGGAGCACTAAAAGTGACTATTTTACATTAATTTATAAAAAATAACGAGAATGTGTCTATCTAAATTTTTAGCCATTTTAAAAATAATATATACCCAAAGAAATAAATTTGTTGAATAATTCCTCATGAATGCATCTTTATAATCTCAATAATCGTAAATTAAAGATATTAGAACGTGTCATTTTGACGCGTCCCGTAAACCTAGTGTTAATGAAGTGAAATGTAAGAATTTAATTGAGCTCATATCTCTATTTAATTTTTGTAGTTAGATGCACTGGAGTATATTCATAGTCGAGGATATGCTCATGCAGATATTAAAGGATCAAATATTTTATTATCTTTGTGTAAAGAAGCTGAAAATCCAAAACTGTCACGGGCATACTTAGTTGATTATGGATTAGCTTATCGTTTTCGTACTGGATCAGGTATCCATAAGCCATTTGTTCATGATGAAAGAAGGGCACACGAAGGAACATTAGAATTTACATCGCGAGATGCACATCATGGAAGTAGGTCTTATAAGGACTATGTCAACTTTCTAATGGTGTACTATATTACTTCATATAAAATGTACATTATTTCAGCACATTCAAGAAGAGGAGATCTAGAAACATTAGGATACAATATATTGCAATGGTTATGCGGTAGATTACCATGGGAAAAAGAAAATGACACTATACCATCAATGTTGGATCCAGACGATGTTCATGCACAGAAAGAAGTCTTACTTTCGAATTTACCATTATTTATGGACAAATGTTTCCCTTCCAAGAAGAAGCCTCCACCTTGTAAGTTCAACATTTTTCCATTAAAAAATGAAAAATATCTTTCTCTCTTTTAAAAAATGTAACCACGAATACTAATATCTTTTTTCAGCCGCCATTGTGGAATACATGAAGTATATTACTGAATTAGGATTTGAAACGAAACCTAATTATTTCTATTTGCGTAGTCTGTTTCAAACTGGTCCTAACCAGAAAAACGATGTTCCTACATGCTTATATCGTGTAAAAGAATCGAACGAAAATATTCCTTTCCCTATGTCTTTCAAACGACCGTATTTGAGAGAAAGAAAACCCTGTAGACCAGTTAATGGCGAGGTAAATACTAAATTTAATGGTTGATAACTTCTAACTTTTTATATTAGCTCAATTAATAATAATAATCATTATTATTGTTTGTAGATTCGCGTTACACGAAATACGCAACCTAAATTAAAGCCTGTAGAGAGGAAAGAATTTAGTTGGGAAGCAGTATTAGCATTACATCCAGATAAACTAGCGAAACTTACTATACAGCCGCCACCATCACCACTTACACCGCCACCATCACCACCGCCTCCATCATTGCCCACATACGCCATGTTAAATGTGATACAGAGGATGAAAGAGAAACAGTCAGGCTCTTTTCGACAGAAATCATTATTCAAATCTGCGGAGTAAGTATGATATTAATTTCATGAAATATTTTAATAAGCTAATCGGTCTTCCTAAAATAAATAATATGTTTTTTTGCATCCAGCGATCTTAAAGCAAAATGGATGACCCCGGCTATGGAGCAAATAATTCAACTCAGAAAGAAATCTTCAACGCCATCCTCGCTTTTGTCTAAATCATCACCTCGTTTGACACGTTCGCGGGTAGCGAAACTAAAACGTACGTGAATTTTTATATTTTTTATGAGGAATATATTTATTAAACATGATTTATTACCATGATTATGAATTTTGATTGAACTATATTTTTCCGCAGGACTTGGAGATAAGACATCTTTCAAACAAATAAACAGAAACAAAAGGAAAAGAGGTTCATCATCATAAGTAGAATTGAGTTTTTATTGCGATTGTAGTTTTCATTCCTTGAACAACGGAATCATCAGCGAGTTATCTAATTAAAAAGGTGTATAATTAAGTATTATTCTCAATTTGTTTATTTAGATTTTATAATAATATACTCTTGATGTTCCTGTAAGAAGGACAAATTTCTAGCAATGTCTCAGGTGTGTAATACACCAATTTTTGTAAGACTGCTTTATAATTATAATTTGTTAAATAACAAATTATATTACTAATATAAGATTTTTTAAAACTAATTGTACGGCGAACAAATAATTATGAACAGTTGACGTATTAGTTACAGAAATTACACTGCTTCCTCTTAGAAATATAATTTCAATAGAATTGGGAGATATCGTTCATAGAAATTAGCGAAAAGGATCACTACTTCCGCGAAGTAATAAGTTCTGTGAAGATGTAAGTATTTCATAATTACTTCTCACGGTGATCACATGATCTGAATATTAAATTAGATATACATTTCACCAGACTTTGAATCATTTCCTAAGTTTGCAAAATGACGAGGAAAAATCATACTTTATAAGTGTTACAGTAGAATTGACTTTCTAACATTATAATAATGTACATAAGATTCTCAACAATTTTTTAATCATTCTTTTTGTTTCATTATCATGATAGTGGCTTACATGTTTATGACTTAAATACTATATTATACTTGTACATTACTGATATCGTAATTTCATAATAATTATACGAGTGACAATTCTTAGTTTTCTTGCAGAGAAAATTTTAAATTCGGTATATTAGCGAAAATTATGTAAATGATTCTATTAATATGAAATTATAATACGATTATAAAACATACGAAGATTGCCGGAAGTATAAAAAAAAATATAGTATATTTCGGCATAATATAATGAATTATAGTGAAATATGTGTAAAAATGATTTGCATTCGTAAGCTGTTGTTCCACACTCTCAACAGACCAGTATTGAACTACTAACTGCTTATATATATATAAATAATAGTAATTATAATAATAATAATATTATTATTATATAAATTATTATTATATAAGCAATTATTGTATAAGCATATGTATATCCAATGGCTTACGTTTTTTTTTATTATATTTACAAATTAGTATCAAACAGAATGAGTGTATAATATAACTGAAAGGAATGATATTTCAATCCATTCTTAAGTTTTGTACGCAAAACAATTAAAAAGCACACGTTTAAAAATCAGTCTCCTAAGCTTATGTTTTATATCTGATCATGTTTCTGTGTAATTTAATAAGGTTTTTTTCAATTCGGGCCCATACACGTACAGATATAAATAAATCAAACTCAACCAGTTAATGTATATACTTACTTAACAAAGTACATTGTATAGACGAAAGTGATTTTTTTTTTTTGTCGTAAGTTTGTAATAATGTATTTGTATCTTCTTAAGTTACATGTACCTGTGCCACAAAAGCAGTGTTGTTAAAGACTTAAAAATGTATTGTAATTCAATAAATACACATGCATTTGTATTTTCTTCCATAATGTTATGTTGTTTATCAAATTTCGTTAATATAATTATACTTACGATCTTCCTTCGTACGAGTATGCTTTTATATAATAGTTATTACAAACATTAATATTATATTGACATTTCAATCTTTCATTTCATTAAGCAAATAAAAATACATTAAAACTAGTTAACAGCACTGCATAAAAAGAATTGTAATCATTAGAGTATCTGTATGAAAATTTCCATTAAAAAATCATAATAATTTATTAATCATTCTTTATGAAATCAAAATTAGACGAATGACACAAGTGCAGGTGAATACTGTCCAGTCTGGACAGAAAATGTTAAAAACTATGTATATTTACTCAACTCACAGTATAAATGTGTCAATCTATTATAGTAAATTTGTATATTATTGTATATTTGTGAGAATATGATTACTAAAAATGATTATTTTATTGACTATTTAATTTTTTAAAACCTGTATGTAACTATATATAATTCACCTTTTCTTTTATATAAAAGTCTAACAATAATCTTTAAAATTATTTAAAATTTACAATATATCTTCAGTTCATATTATTATAATTATATTATAGTTTATATATTATAGTTTTTTTGAAGATTTACTTCGCGAACATTAAAGACAATATAAGATGAATTTTTTTTAATTTGGTTTTCTTTGTTCATAAATACATACGAACGTATGATACACATTTAGAAATAATTACATTATTTTTCTATATATTTATAATGATATATGATAGTAGCGGCTGTAAAATAACATGCTTTAGTTTCCTAAAAATTGTTTGTATATTTTATAATTCATTTTTCATTGTGCCATCGTCTTACGGCAATATTTCAAATTTTATTATAAAGCGCCATTCGACAGGAACAAATGGGTGATCTATATAATTGTAATGATCGATCCTACCATTGTCACCGAGTTACTACGTCACACACACCACAGACTCTGCCAAGAGACGAACATCACTGTTGCAAATAACAACTTCGTTGCACCTAGCGGTATATTCATCAAGCATCCGTCGAATCGGCTTGTTTCCTTCAGAGTGCCCCAGAGTGCCCTACCCACATCCTGAATAATGCAACCACGCCCGTGAAGTTTCTTTTTGTGAATTTCAATATTTTTCTAACTCGTTGCAAATATTTAGTAAATATTTCAAGTAGACATGGCAAAAAGTATTAAAAGACGCTATTGCCACATCTTGAAGAACAATGAAATAGAATATACAATGAATCTCGTTTGTTCGTCCACAGTGTAGTGAGAGACCATTCGTTCATTGATTCAGATATGCATAACGCATTCGTAAAGAATGTTTAGTTTTGTACCTGGTGCTTAGTGTCATCGACGGAGAACATATTATAAAAATAGTATTACATTCTTACACAATTTACAATGATACTGTTGTGGTTGCTTATTTATTTTTGTACACGTGTACTTAGTCAAAAATACGAAGGTTGTTTTATAAGTTACATGTCAGATCCCGATCTACCAACCCTTATATTAAGTCACGCTAGCGTGCCAGCGGAATGTATTAAAGAATGTCGATTACGTTATTATATGTAAGTATTATAAGTAATATGATTTCTTCTGTTAATTATAAATAAAATAATAACACAGATACATTTTATACATGCTTTCCCAGGTTTGCTGGATTAATGAATGATCAACAATGTTATTGTGGTAGTAACTATGGAAGGAAAGGTATGTCTACTTCTTGCGTCCTTCCTTGTACTGCAGATCCAAATAATTATTGCGGTAGCCACGAAGCGATGAGTATATATTCTACAGGGCAGAAAGGTATCTTTATTAAGTATTACTATAAGAGATCGATCAACATTTTGTATCTGTGATTTTAATATAATTGTAACTTGAACATTTGAGGTCCTAGTCCACCAAGAGGTGCACAGATAGTTCGCAGTAAACCTACTAGCTTGGAAATTACATGGGAACCGCCTAATATATTTAATGGAAATATTATATTTTATACTTTGAGAGCAACAGTTATTCAGACACATGCTTCTGATTTGTTACCGACTGTAGAAAGTCAAGTACAAGGAGAAGCTTCAAACAATACTATTTTACAAGGTTTACAACCTGGGACAAAATACAATGTGTCCATCATTGCTACAAATACTCAAGGGAATAGCAAGCCTGCTTATGTTTCAGGGTGGACACTAATAGCTCCACCTAATAAACCAGCTATTCCAAAAGTAATAGAGCAAACGAGCACTACTATCATTGTTTTACTCACAGAAGGGAGTAGTGATTACGGGCCTGTCAGTGCGTACCAAGTATTTGTTGTTCAACCTGGTATAATACCTCCGTCAGGACCGAATGTTACATACTATAATTATGAAAAATCAATGGAGCAAGGGCTAGGATATTATATTACAGCAGAATTTATATCCTCCGACTTTTACAAATATAAAACGTTTACAGTCGGAGATGGTAAAATGATTGGCGGATATTATAATGCACCATTAAATGCTCAAATTGTTCCGCGTCTAGGTTTGGCAGTGATTTCTAGATTTCAAAGGGAAGAACAATTTGCTTATTCAGACCTAGTCATCAATATGAAAAATTATAGCGAGAACGAGAAGAATGAAATGGATGCCATAACAATTGTTCTTTGCGTTGCAATTGGTGTTCTAGGAGCGTTGTTAATAGGGTCAGTAGTATTATACTTCGCTTTACGACGACGCCATGAGAAATTTCGTATGACAAAACTTCCGGAACAGCAAGAACTTACATTGCAAGGACCGCTGTACGAAGTTGAAAATATAGCGTACATTCCAGATGATGTACCTGAAAGAGTTAA
The DNA here is from genome assembly GCF_050948215.1 of Halictus rubicundus. Lineage (NCBI taxonomy): Eukaryota > Metazoa > Arthropoda > Insecta > Hymenoptera > Halictidae > Halictus > Halictus rubicundus. The sequence continues at coordinate 12,583,390 of NC_135151.1, forward strand.
TCATTATCAAGAACTAAAGAATAAAGTGTGGACTATACCGCAAAATGTATTAACAATTAATGACACTGTAATACGTAGAGGAAGATTCGGTACTGTCCACACAGGTTTAGTTGAGAAGGATGGAGCATCTTCTTCTGTAGCTATTCATAATATAGCAGACAAATTGTTAAAAACATCCGATAAAAAAAAGATGTTAAGAGAGTTAGATGTTTGTATCAGAGCATCTCCAATGAAATACCTTGCAGATCTTGTAGGAACTTGCGAAACACAAGATACTTTGTATGTTGTACTTGAACTACCAGTTCAGACATTGAAAAGCCGATTGATAGCTGCTAGATCTGGAAATATGTTTCCATTTAATCAAATACTGCCTATTGGATCGATGATAGCGTCAGCTTTGCAGCATCTTGAGCATTATAAAATTGTACACGACCATCTATGCGCGCGAAGCATAGGTATTTGCAATGATTGGACACCTAAAGTAATGGGTCATGGAATCTCGAAATACGCATTAGAAGAAATTAAATACACTCGATGGACAGCTATTGAGAGTCTTGGTAATAAAAAGAAACATATACCAGGCGTTGTTTGGGCGTTTGGTGTGCTTTTATGGGAAATGCTCAGCATGGGTGGCACACCATATTCTAATTTCACGCTTGACAGTGAAGTAGAAGAAGCAATTCAGCAAGGAACTAGATTATCTCAATTAATAGATACTCCTGATCCACTTTACGAAGTTATGTCATCTTGCTGGCATACGGATAGCAGAGAAAGACCATCATTTTCAGAACTTACAAGATTGGTAAATATTATCTCCGATTGTTTTATATCAAACGTCAACTATCTTTTTATTAATACATGCTTCATTATGTTTTGTATTTTAGGACACCTTAAGCATTTGTCCCATCACTTCGATTACAGAACCATACATTCCAGAGTTAGAATTATATTAACTTTATCACTGAGCAAATGCTCATATTTTTATAAGATTTACGTAATATTTATTAAGCGTTGTACATAGTTCTATGTTTACAATACTTTTAAACATTATCTTCGTTTACTTTATGCAGTTACCATATTTTTTTTACATTTTATATTTTTATATTTATTTTAAAAATTAACTTTAATACAAGTATTACTAGTATAATACTATCCGTCCACGAAATTTAGAATAAGGCTAAAAAGATTACATTTTTTTGTGAAATATAATTTTCTACTTAGAAAAAAGATGAAGCAGTGATAATACAGCTGGAATTAAATATTTTCAAGCTCATAACATGATTATAATGCAGCAAAGTACTTATCAATGTTTTGTGTCAAAGAAAAGTTTTATTACGGAATAAGTATATCTACTTAAAGGCAGTTATTATACAATGATCTATCGTGTTATTATTTTACGTATTTTTATTAAATTTTAAGTGCATTTTTTTGCCTAGTCTGACTTTTTAAAATATTGTATATCAAAAATTATACATATATACATACATAATCATTCCTTCAATTCATAAAATGTTTACAAGATGGTAATGAATTTATATATTTATTACACATTTTCTTAAGAAATTATGTGTAAGAGAATAAAATGATCTCAAGCTTTATATATGTACATAATACATTGACTATCAGTATTCATTGTAAATTTGATTTATTGTTTTAAACTTAAGTTTAGCTATATGTGTTCTATATGTGTTTACAAAAAGTTTTGATATTGTGTAATGTATGTGCATTTAACTTTGTACGCAGTGTTAAAGAGAAATACTTTAATACAAGATTTAATTATAATATTTTTGCACGAATTATGAGATCTGTTTATTTTATTTCGCCTGTAAATTGTCCATTTCGTGAATAATAAAACTAAACCTATACAACTCTTGTTTATACAAAACTACAAGTGTATTACAACATCGCGAATATGTAAGTACATATATGTTTATATAAACAAAATAATATAATAGCGTCATTATCAAGTGTCAGGAATTTTGAAATAATATGATAACATATGTCAAGTTTCAAATTTGTTTAAAAAATGTAGACCTTTGAGTTCTACAGTTTTTGTACACCCTTATGCGAAGTAGATATGAAAGTCGTTTTAAATGTGTAGAAGATACTTCAAGAAATAGATATTACAAGAAATTCTACATATCTATTAAACATTGTTTTCTACCGTATTATGTTTCAAATATTGCCGCCTTTTCCAACGTTTCCAATTTTCCATATGCAGTTTTGTCGTTCTCTTTGTGGAGACCTCTACATATGTATGTATTTACTTTATTGGCACTTTGAATGTGCATAAATTTATTATCGAACATAAATCAATAATTTTAAAAGCATGAAATAAAAGGAAAGATCATCGAATACATTTGTATCCAGTTCATGTTCATGTGTCCCAAAGAGTATAATTAATTATAACCACACGTGAATATGGCTGTGACAATGTTTACACGTTTTACAAATATACGAAATGTAATGAATGTCAATAATATTAGTGCAGTTGGAGGTGCATTAAGTGTAAAACGACATTCGGTAAGTTTAAATTATTATATATTATTTAATGTATTACTTAATTCATTTCCGATATGTTGCTTTTATAACCTACAAATTTATCATAATACTATTCCAATGATTATAGGATGTTAGATCTAAACGTTATACCACCACATTCGCGACTGAAATGGAAAAACTTGTAGTTAGTGAAGGTCAAAAGCCAGTTAAAAGACTCAGTAAAGCTATGAAAATATATTTGGAGAAATCTAAAGAATATTGTAAGTTTCAATCTGTAAGAATATCGCATATATATCTTACAAAATTTCATGTTGTTATTCACTTGAACATATGTAAAAAGCAACTATTAATTATTATTAGGTGCACTTATCGAAAGGGAAACGATAAAATATGAAATTGGGAAGCGACATTTAGCTAACATGATGGGCGAAGATCCATATGAATTTAAGGACTCAGATATTCAGGTATGCTATATTTATTGGATATGACAAATAATTTTTTTACCTATATGCTTATAATATTTTTGAATAAAACATTTACTGTAATATTAATGAAACAAAAGTATAAGAAGGAATTAATGTGTTATTAATGAAAACTAATCATCTTTTATAGAGAGCAATAAGGTATCTGTTTCCTTCTGGTATTTATGATTGGAGGGCACGTCCCATGATGTCTCATCCAACAAAAATATATGGAAATCGGAAAGAAGCACAATTCGATGAGACTGGAAGACCATACCACTGGTTATTTTATACTTGCAAACCACAATATAATCAAATATTATACGTAAGTAACACTGTAATTTATATACATTTGTCTAATACATATGCAATATTTTCTGTAGTCACAGAATATTCTTATGTGTAGAACGTCGCAGAGTTCTTGAAAAATTTAAATAAAAAGCAAGATCAAATGATTGAACAAACAAAACTACCTTCTGCTGAGGACAAATTGTAAGATCAAACTATTTCACTACATTTATTTTGTTTTATAAAAGTATTTAACATTATCAATCATTGCAGTAATACATTGGGATCCACCTGGATAACACAAGATGAACTAGAAAGCAAGTTATTGGAAGAACTTACCACACAAGATGCAAGTACAATATAATTTCAATTTTGTCTCCTATTTTCATAACATATTTCCTCCGAAAATTACTATGTTTCCATTTATTTTAGTATGAATACTTTACTAAATCCATGGACAGATTAACAGAACATCCTTTGTCTGCGCATCATTCTGAATTCATCATGAAATATAGAAAAGTACTGCAAAGTATTACTCAAAATTTGAAGCTTCCACGGGTACGCATTTGGAGAATAATATATATCACAATTAATTTGTTTCGTTTAAAAAAAATAGCACGTATTTTTATTACAGCTCCAATATGATAGCAATGACAGACCTTTTGTCGTAATCAAGTGTAAGTATGTAAAATATTCACATTATATAGGGTGTTTTTGAGTAAGATCAATACAATTTCTTTTTATATTTTATATCAATTCTATTTTTATTATGTATAACTTAATTACCATTAATTAGGTTTTTTTACTTAATATTATTTGTTTAGGTAAAATAATTCTATTTATTACGTAATATGAAGTGAATGCAGATTGGAATTAATTTCAAATTTCAGTATATACCACATTTTGTTATCTATTGTCTACTATTATCTACTATAGCTTATGAGATTTTTATATTTTTAGCATCTAAGAGAAAAACTGCAATAGCAGATGTTAAAGTGACAGGCCAAGGATCTGGAATTATTACTATAAATGGGCAGGATATATCTTACTTTCCGCTTGTGCAGGACCGCGAACAGGTAAGTTTTTATAAATAATTCGAATAACAGATCATTTGAATAATAGTAAGAATTTTGTATTTTCATATTGTTTATTTTTACTGAAAAAACATTTCCTCTTATCATTCAATCCTATGTAGAGAGTTCATTTTTAGTATTGGTATGTACACATTTAGCTTGTTTACCAAGGTAATTAACAAAAAGTCATAAAAGTTTATTATGGAGATTGCGTAATATGTTATTGATATCGACATTCTATACAAAAATAATAATAATTTGATACAAAATTTAATAATTCGGTTCATTTGTATGGAAATGTTGAATATTTACCTTTCACAATTTTATCATAATGTGTTATGTTATATCTTAATTTTGTTAATTTTACATAAACATATCTAACTAACAGTTTCATAATGATAACATTAATAGACAATCGACTGTAATAATTTCGGATTACGAGACAATTGATTAAAAAATAATATTTATTCGCGTATGAATAATTGCAAGTGTAAGCGTTACAAATGCTAAGTTACATATTTCAATAATGATTTTCACATTGCATTCAATTTCGAGAAATAATCTCGTATGAAGTTTCTCACGATGTGATCAATACGGATCTGATTAAAACGGTTATTCCAAGGATAAATAGTTAAGCAATGATAAACAGAACAGGCACGCAATCACTGTTCGTTTTTAATATCCTGTTGGTATCCAAGTATATCCAATGAAATTCCAAGATTCGTGTGTTACGTTCGTCTCGGAGAAATTGTATTCAATAATTAGCATTTATCGCTTCAGGGATTTCTACTTTTTTTATTTCGTTGCTTTGACCGATCAAGCAACCATAATATATTCGATCGTGAAAGTCTGATATTATGATTGAAAAAATATTTTCTGTGTTCACAGTGTTACACAAATTTGTCCAAAACATTTACTTAAGCAATTTTTAAATCTTGTTTAGTGTGTAATGTTCAAAACTGTTTTTTTTTTTGTTGTACATAAGTCGGTAGATAATTTTTTTACCTAAACCCTGAAAGTATCTAACAGGTAAGAATTAATTACAATCGTCTACATTGCACATGTTTATTTCAAGGTTACTATGAACATACGATTATTATACTTTGTACTACCTTTTCGTTTTTATTACTATATCTTCTACAGTAACGTCAATTGAGGAAACAGGTCTTATTTAGAATGAAAGCTAGGAAACATCGTGAAACCTGTTTTTCTAAAGATGGCAATTATAAATTCCTTCAATGAATTTTCTCTCTGAAACAGTCAAAAGTTTAATTATTCCTGATTTTCGTAACTTCTTACTAATGCTTGTAGATTTCAAAAATATGTTACTGTGGTTGTGCTATTCATTAACGTTATTGGTGAATGAACTTGATGGTTCTCCCGCCATCTTGAAACTGTGATTATGAAGATGAAAAATTGTGCAACGAAAAAGAAGATGCCCTACGAATTCCATTACAGAATGTTTTGACAACATCACTAATTCGGAGAAATCCAGAATTAGATAAAAAATAAAAAGTTCGTGTCGTACGGATTATTCATATCTTTAGTGTCAATTTTCAAAATGGAAGTGTTAGACGAAGACCGAAAATCTACGAAGGATCTGCAAAAATCTGCAATAATGTGCGAAGTCGATGCGGATCGTTGGCGTTTCAGATGTACGCGATTTATCGCGATCTCTACGATCGCAGGACAGACGGTGCATGCAGGAAGCTCGATCCGAGCTCAGTATTAATCGAGCCGTCCGATAGCACGACAGGCTTACGATGTTGTTATGAGACCGGCGCTTTGAGTTCGATCAGATTGATAAAAAGTTCATCGCACGCGAGAAACATCGTGATTGGTTTTTTCATCGACGTTCTCTTCTGGTAATGGGCCGCTGCAAAAAATTCGTCACACCGCATTGATCATTGAATCGCTCATCCAACGATCCAAGACAAAATTAATACTGCCTTCCGCGATTTCTAAGTTAAGAAACTCAATAACACCGAAGTCGGTTCGTTCTTCGAATTTTGTTTCGACCACCAATACTCCACCATTACAGTTTGTTTAAAAAATTTTGTGGTGCACGAATCGTGTTCGCGATTGCAGGAAAAACAGTAGTAGACTGTAGATTGTTGTTATTGTGACGAAAGAGTATTTGTTCTCGTGACCATGTCGTGAATGACTTATTATTTCAGTTTCTGATATTACGTTGTAATAATTGTTAGAATGCCTTATATTCTTTACTCGAACGATTACAGTGTGAAAATACATATGGTAATAAATTATACAGGTCGGAAAAATAAATTTTTAAAAACATTTGCTCAGTCCAAAGATTGTTTCGTTAACTTTATATTTAATAATAAATATTTGATTTTGATAGATTATTATTTTCAAGAAACATTAGTATTTCAATTCACTTTTTTACAGTGACCTATATTTTACGTGTCCACTTTCGAAATCTACGAATTCTTTGCATAATTATGAAACCGCGTCGTCGATCAAAAATTTCTTTTCTGATACTTTACAAACTGTTGAAATATATTTTTCGAGGTTTATTTAAATATTAAAATTTCTGTAGGCTACATTTCACGCACCTTTCTCGTGTGTTTAAACTAGCGTCGGCATGTCGAGAATGTTCTTGTCTTCGCTCTTGAAGGACTCGAACTGTATATAAATAATATCAATTTAAAGGTAACGGCGCGACACTTCGCAGTTATCAGTGTATGTGTCCGATTTTCCAATTGACATTCGCGCCTCGCGCAATGCACCTCTGACCAGTCTCAGACGTCATCAAAGATCATTGTCTGTACTCCTTAGGATTAAACAAAAATCTTCATTAGAAGGAAAATGTTTTAACAAATTGTTCAGCATCAATCTTCCGAATTATTTAACAGATCAGTCATTATCGTACATTAACACTAAACCTACCACGGCCGGTCAAATTGACCTTTTCAAACTTCTGCGTACAATTTCGTACGACTTTTTTAAAAGTATGTATACAATGTATAATATTTTTCAGTATTTATTTCTCGTTATATTTTGACCGCGCACGGTAGGAATAGGTATACAAGAAGTGTCGGTAGGTTTAGTGTTAATATCGGATTTTTATAGTCATTTTTGTATATTTATACATATTTAATATTCCCGCTTAATATTTTTCACTTGTATAATTTTTTAGGGAGCATTTTTTAATGCTCCCTAATAATTTTGTTTTATTATTTTTCCACGTAGAATGATCGGTACATTTCAATAATTATTTTTGGATACATAATTAATTATTTATGTACGTTTCTCGTGTTTAAAAGTTAATTCAATCTTTGATGATCGCTATGCACACGATTTCCAAGGAAACAGACAATGATGAGAGAGTTGCATTATCGCATTTCATAATTTATTAACACATATATTATTTTCGACTTACAAAAATTATTAAAGAAAGTTGTTGCTTTGCAACTGATAAAGAAAATTTGTATTTTGCATAAAGATCCGCAGACTATTACATAAAAACATAATTATCGCAATAATGAGGCAACATAATTCAAGACTTGGTCACCACACATTTTATCAAAGAATTTGTAACAACGAAGGAATTTCGATCACACAAGAAGAAATGCGCGGAAGAATTACAGTGACTCGCAGCACGTAATATTCGAACACTTTGAAGGAGACAATAATGTTTTTAAGATTGGACCAAACGACGTAAATTTTTTTATGGCAGGGCCAGATAAGAAATTGATAAAAAACAACCTTTAAAATTTTCTTCCCAATTTTTTCAAAATTTCTTTTTTACATCGAGCAGTACACGAACTATTCTAATTTCTAAAAAACAATTCCAAGTCGTTCGGTACACTTTGAAAACAGTAATTCTGTTTGAAATAGCGTCCAAGTATTACCGTGAGTCGCTGTAACTGACCATTTATCAGATTCCAAGTTTCCGTTCGGGGATCATGCAGCGCTATGCCACGTGAACGAAAGCAACGCGCAATTAGTACTCATAACGATATCTTTGTAGATCAATGATGTAACCGCGTAAAATACAAAGCGCGGAGGATGGCGAGTGGTTCGGCGTCACCGTCGCCGAAAAGAAAGGTCGAACTGGAGCGGATCATCGACATGGAGGACGTGACGGTGTCGGTGGCACCGAAACGGATGACCTCGACGCTGTTGTCACTGACGCGATGGCTGACGATGAGGAACACGCCTCGCGCCGAGCCGGAAACGGCCTGGCCGTCGGACGCGTGTACTCTAGAGTATGGGACCCCGCCGCCTATCGAGGAGCCACATTGTTATTCGATGTGCGCCAGCGAGAGTTCCTGCACCGAGGAGATGAATTGCATGTTGCAGGTCAACAAAGGTACAATCAGGAACCTTTTGACGGAGCAGATGAGAGGCGTGGGCGGCCGGCTGCATCTCCTCGACGATCTCCAGGCGGACAAGTTGGACTTAACTAGTCCCCAGCGAGTCGCCAAGACGTACAAGCGCCAGGAAATTAACACTCTCCTGTTGCACGCCAGCTTCGTCGGTCGTCTAGATCTTATCACCAATCTCCACGCCTCTGGAGCCGACTTGAATTATTCCGAGCAGGAGCAAGGTCTCACGCCGCTCCACCTGTGTGCGTTCAGCAACTCGTTGGAAGGCGTGCAATACCTCCTAGCCAACGGTGCGATCATGAACCTGGAACGAAGTCGAACACCGTTCCACTATGCCGCGTTCGGAGACGCCTTCGAGGTAGCTCAGTATTTCCTTCAGTTGGGAGTCCGTCAGGAATCCCCGTGTTCCGAAGAGACTGTATTGCACGCGGCGGCCAGGTCGAACGCTCTGAACGTTTTGAGACTATTAGCACCGCAAAACCCGACTCTGAACAGCCTAGACTGCAACGGATACGGCCCTATACACTATGTGGCGGACAGGGGAGATCCGGATTGCCTAACGGTGCTCCTGGATGCCGGGTGTCAGCTCGACCTGACGACCAGGAAGCGCGACACTGCTCTGCACCTTGCCGCGGAATCCAGTTGCGTGGAGAGCGTCGAGATCCTGATCGAAAGAGGCGCGAACGTTCACTTCAAGAACCACAGGGGTCAGACGGCCTTGCACATAGCCGCCCGCTCTCAGTCGTTGGAGTGCGTGGAGGTGTTGTTGAAGAAAGGCGGCTGCGACCCCGATATCGAAGACAACGACGAGAGAACGCCCCTGCATCTCGCGTTAGGGAGATCGCTGTTGGCCTACGATGTCACCGAGTTTCTTATCAAGTGGAAGGCGAATGTCAACAAAACCGACAAGTACGGCTACACGCCGCTTCACATTGCCGCTTTGAATGAACTGTCCCAATGCGTCGACATACTGATCCAACGAGGAGCCGATCTGAGCGCAACGACGAAAGGCGGGACCAGTGCTCTGTCCATCATTTTGCGTAAAACACCGACGTCGTTGAACGTGTTCAAGCAGAGGCTGGACACGTCCATCACTCTCCATCAGCATGGATCCGCCACGGGCGAGGTGGAGCTCAGACTGGACTTCCATCCTCTGCTGATGCACCAACATCAGGGCGAGATCAGGTACCTGGGCACATTCGTAAAGGAGGGGTACAAAGAGATTCTGGAACATCCCCTGTGCCAGGCGTTCCTCCATTTGAAATGGCAGAAGATCCGCAAATACTACGTGGGCAGGCTAATCTTCTACTTGTTCTATGTCCTCATACTCACCGGCTGGGTAATGACTGCTCTGGCGCACAATTGCTACAACGAGTCGCACGGGCAATTAGACGCCACGCAGCCGCCGCTGTGCGCAAACACCACCGGCATCAATGGCTTCCTCTACAGGCATCCGGCCCTGCTCGAGGTCGAATGGTACGCGCTGATGGTGCTGACCATACTCGAAGCGTTTCGCAAGCTGACCAGCATCCCGACCTACCTCTCCGTTCGCCAGTTCTTCACCCAGGCTGAAAACATGGTCGAGTGGTGCGTGATCTTAAGCGTGTTCGCCACCTCGTTCATCTACACAGGCAGGACCTACCCCTGGCAGAACCACGTGGGAGCGTTCGCGGTCCTCTGCGGTTGGAGCAACCTGATGTTGATGATAGGCCAGCTGCCTATCTTCGGGGCCTACGTGGCCATGTTCACCAGCGTCCAAGCACAAGTCTTTAAGCTCCTGCTGGCGTACGCTTGCCTCTTGGTAGGCTTCACGGCTAGCTTCTGCGTCATCTTCCCGCGCTCCAAGTCTTTCAGCAGCCCGCACATCGGTCTCATCAAAGTGCTCGTGATGATGACCGGCGAGCTGAACTTCGAGGACCTCTTCTTCCCCAGGGAGGAGGACGGCAAGTCCACGGACGTGGGCGGCACATCCTGGATACTGCTCCAAGTCTCCGCCCAATTGTCCTTCGTGTTGTTCCTTCTATTCGTTACTATAGTTCTGATGAATTTGTTAGTAGGAATTGCGGTGCACGATATCAAAGGACTACAAAAGACCGCGGGCCTGGCCAAACTCGTCCGTCAGACGAAGCTAATTTGCGACGTGGAGACTGCGCTCTTTCTAGGCCTGATGCCTAAAAGGCTGACCAAGTTTTTAAAATGGACCGCTCTGCTGCTGCCATCCCCTCTCAGAGCCGTGCTCACTGTCAGACCACTCAATCCTAGAGAGACCAGATTGCCGCGTGATTTGTTATCAGCTGCCCACAAAGTCGCTAAGGAACGGAAGAACGTGTCCGCAACCCTGTGCAGCAGGAAGAGCACTAGTACCGCCTACACCTACCTGAAGAGCGAGCCCTACTCGACGATCAGAAGGACACAGGCCGAGGAGAGTATCTTCGCCGACGAGTCCATGGTACAAGGAGAGCTGTCCGAGCTGAAAAAAATTTGCGAGAGGAATCAGGAGCTCCTGCAGGATCTATTGTTGGTGCTGATGACGGACAAGCGTTACGGAACGGAAAAGGAAAAGGATGCGGCTAATTAAATTCACTCCTACGTTCATGGAATCTCGGCGAACGCCCGTGTATCGTGTGAATGATCTTAGACGCTCCCGGGTTTGGAAAATCCGCGCCGCGAGCAACGGAAGAAATTGTAATACTGCGTCACGGTTTTAAATTAGAGGCGTCGATGATCGTAATTTGTTTGCTGCATATCGCCGTCGGTTTTGTATTTTTAAGACCTGACGAAATTTTGGAAAAGGAGGAACAATCAATGATGGACAGAATGCGTTATGTGCAATATCGGCGCGCGAGACCGTCACGGAAGAAAGATTGCTGATTAAGCGTTTCGCATATTTTGCATTGCACATTTCGAAGCGAAATTCGGGGAAGCGTGAATGTATATTTGATGCGTACATATGGATCGAGAAGGACTCTTTTACGGTTATGAACATGTTTTAAATTCGCATTAGTCGCACGGTTTCCATTGAGAGCTTTTTTCTTGAGCGTTTAATCTGTCGATTCTTGGGATGGCTTTCACGCATAGCACACGCGACTACAAATTCAGATCGATGGAGATAATTTATATTTACATTGTTGTACAAATATTCTTTAGTACGCCTGAGAAATATTTTAATACTGTGTATTAAAAATTTTAATTCCGTCCACGAGATGAATAACGTAAGAATGCTGAGAGTGGGACCATGTAAAAATCGAATGTTAATAGAGCGACGTCAAACGTGACGTACAAATATTATTTAATTGCTATATCGTTTGTTATCGTGTAAATAAATGGAAAGTGTAAATACGACGCGATCGAATAGTGAACCTGATAAATTTTATTTTTTTAACTGAGTGTACAGAAAGATACAAATAAATTATATTTTCCATACTACATAGTTAGGAAATTTTGATGTGGACACGATTTTACATATTTTAGATTTAAATTAATAGTAATTTATCAGTGATAATGGTGAAGTAACGAATGCCTAATGTACATGAAAGAGGTACATGGTGAGTTAAAGAAATGGTGATTAAACAGGTGAAATATTTATGTATCGTTGAGTATTGTTTTCTACAAGTATTTTATACATTTTAAATCGCAATTCATGATAAACTATAAAGCTAAACTTTGTCTAGCTTATATTATAACTGTTGAAAATTATAATAAATTATAAAATATAATGCTTGCTTTTCAGGGGGATATCTATTACGGGGAATTGCTAGTTCATTAAGTGTAAAATTAGTACAAGAGTGGTTGAACGTGGTGAGTCAGTTAATTCTGACACTTTAAATTACTCGTAAGCCATTTGTTATACGAAAAAAACGTTTCAAGTAATTTAAAATTTTAAAGTGAGGTGACTCACCTTGTGTAAACTAAAGTTAAATTTAAATACGTACAATACAAATTGTTTCATTATATTCAGAGAACATTCTGAATTGGCAAGAAACAAATAATTCTCCGAGCTTTGAAATATTTCGTTAAATAAATCTAATCGTGTGCAAAAGAAGCTCTTTGGAATAAAACAAATAGCTATGATGTTGAAATTAATTTTTCGCGATAACATTACACCGTTTCGAATAAGCTACACAATAAAATTCCTTTCTTTTTCCGACATCCGCAAGCTATCAAACGCGACACGTGCAAAATAACAACAATTCCTCGATTATCGTCCGCGGCGTTTTCTGTCAAAATAAATCACGTTCCTTTGAAAATGTATGTATTTTGTTCTTGTTTGGTCTACGTGCCAGTTCGAAACACGGCTGTTGTACAATCGCGTTGCTTGTGCCCGGAGGGACAAAATTTCAGCGATTCTAAACATGTTTCGCAAGATACATATCTACCGAAAAGAAAAACGAGATGTCGAACGGAGGCGGAATGCAAATCAACAAACGCTAATCGGTAGTATAGAATTTAACGGTTCTCACGGTTTATTTCCGACTTCCATTGTGGAACGACCAACCAACCGCGAACGCAAACACACTTTCTGCAATTAATTTGTCAGCTGCTAATTTTCTGCAAACACTGTACGATTACATTTTTGAACCATTTGGACAAAAATTTTATTGAAACAGTACTTAATTTTCCACATTCTCATACAGAAAATTAATCAAGTGTATGATGAATTTAACAAATTGTGTTGAATAATAAATTGACTGGACAAATTAAGATTTCACAACTTCACAAATTTTATTTTATTTTATTTAAATTTAAAATCGTGTCTCGTACACAAAATTACTCAAACGTATAATAAATTCAATAAACTGTGTTGGATTAACAAATTAACTTGACAAGTTAATATTTCATAACGTCACGTAGGGTATAGTCTATCACACCATTCGATAGGGCTCCCAAAAAAAACCCTCTGTGATACGTTTCAAATTGGTACCTCTATCACAAGGATAGTTATAGGGTGAACACGGTTCAACGAATTATGCTCTACTTTTTTGTTGGACTCAAGAAAAAATAAACAAAAAGAGTCACTGTTGTTCCCGTAGAAATTTTTCTGGATGCTGACCGAAAATAATATCCTTCGGTTAGACTTTCAACTTTCACTTAATCGCGCTTACATTAAAAGGTGTTTTAGAATGTTACGAATACGAATTAGAGAAAAACAATGCGACGATCAGCGGTTCGCGGGAAACATTTTCTTTGAATGATTCTTAACAAGTTTTAATTACGAAAACGCTCGATAATTGCTTCTCAGAATCCGATACCTCGGTCGATCTTTCGGTAATTAAGCATTCAAACACGTGCTTCTTTCGCTATCCTTGTCGATGTAGCCTCGAGGCTAGTTAACAGGCTTTGTCTCGGAAATTTAGGTATTTTTCCGAATATGATTACTTGGAATTTTAGATCAAATACATTTGCGTATAAGATTCTCATTTCAACATTTATAAATCAGTGGGTATCACAATGAATAGTTTCTTATAAAATATTAACACTGATTTAATAATTTTACTTAATTTTCATTCTACTTTCTCAATAAATTAGGTTTCACTATACATTTCATACCATTCATCGGCTATCATCAAAATATGAATTCTTCAATATCGGCTTATTTTTAAACACTATAATGAACTTGTAATTATAAGATTAGAAGCTTTAAAAACTTTGCTCGACTACGTTCGAACTGCTTTCAAACACTATTTTCTTGACACAGAAAATTCTAGTTTGAGAGACAGCACACGTCGTTGATCTGACGTGGCGTCTAGTTACACTACATTTGCATATGAAAATCTACCGTGCATAGGAAAGGTTGTCAATCGTTACAAATTGTCGCAATGATTTCAATTATTCGATCATACTTAACAGTTAATAAATCGGTAATGAAGAACGATTATATTTCACTAGATCTGCAGATCCGTGTTACACAAGGGTAATATAAATTTGAATATCGAAAAATACTTCTATCCAAGTACAAGTCACGAGACTTGAAATATTTTCTAGCCACAGACAATCGACGTATAAAATTTCTCACGACCACACAGATTGCTAATCCTAGAAAACTTGGAAAACAGTCTCGGTTTACAAGAAAAAAATATTAATTTTAATTTTGAGTATTATAATTGTAATTTTTAATATTAAGTTCGTGTTATTGACTATTTCCATTTTTCGCGATTGTACCTTCGTTTCTATAAATGTTAACATTGTTCCTTCAAAAACAAGATGAAATTTCTAAGATGTGATTCACAATGCGAAACACGAATTTGGTGTAATCGGATTCGGGAATTATTCTAGACCTCATAAAATGTTCCTTCAAAATACGTGAATGTTTTAAAAATGCTTTATTACCAAACGCGTGCATAGGGGATTGAATTCGAAACAAAAAATACAATTGAACAAATTAGTAAAATGGTAGTAGAAATAGTTTATTTTTAGCCTCCATCGGCCATAAAAAGGAACTCGGTTTACAAATATTCTTATCTACACCTTAACCCACACATCCTTACCTACATCCACGCACGCGCTCATGCTACTTAGTAAAATGGTAATATTCGAATCTCCTATGAAGATCCGCAATTTTAAAAGGAATTTCGCTGGTAGAAATTTATTTTCTCAGTCTGGAAATAAGATGAACACCCTATCAATTTATTTGCTCTTTATCTCGACAGTTTATCTTTTATCGTTCCTATCACACTTCGACGTTCTGCAATGCATAAACATTCACAAATCGAAAATAGTTCACACGATTTTTTGACCTTCGTGTTTAGATTAATGTTTTTCGAGTTCTTAACTCGTTCAGATCCAACGTTGCGTAAACGCAGTATTCCACTTGCAATTCAATTCGATGGACTTACATTATTGAATTCTGTTTGTTCAAGTTGCATTTGTGAAAGAAAATTTTTGAAAGTTTCTCCTCCCGCCTGGGCAGTAAAATATTTCGAAACTATCAGAATATTCATAGCTATGATAAACCAATTTCGTTGTGAAGCATAAAATTCTTATATAGTGTAATATATAAATTAACGTTACTTAGTAATATATAAGTTACGTTATCATCGTTTACGTTTGCATATTTCATTTCACAAAAAGCTCCGGCCCAAAGGTTCTCTTGCAACAGTCGTACTCGTTCTTGTACACTGTCGTAAGTGATAAACAATTACACATATGAAAATCGTCTTATTCGATCGTTTAGAGCTGAATGAATGAAACTGAACGGCCGGTATATCATATGTATGGCGATGATTTGCATGTTGTGCAAACTATTACAATGCTCGTCCAAGATGGCGGCGAACCTAGTTTAGGTTTCGGCATATTTGGACGTACCCGTTGAAATTCGGCTATCAGCTACCAGAGAGAGAAATAACCGGTTCCAATCCGTAAGAAATCATGATGGTCTTACGGTCGGTACGATGATAGCGCACAATTACTGGCCGCGATGGAATTGAACAAGGACGCTGTGTTTCAGGCTCCGGGAGGTGTATCTAGATTTTACGGAACATCTTTAAGTCCGGTGGATCCGTCAAAAGGCTCACATCATCGCGGACTCTTGTCCGGGCGTAACGTGTCTCTTTCAGCTCCGACCATTTTTCTTTTCGGTCGATCACGACCGATCAACGATTTCGAAATATCGTCGTGCCCACCGTGCTGGATCCGGGATACCGCCAGTGAACGCTGCTTCGTACGTTTAAAACATCGAAAACCGAACAGCCAGTGACATTAACTCAGTTAATTGAGCATAACTTCGTCGCAGTGCAATAGTGAATTGTTTCAGTGAGATCATGACACTATACTCTTCCACAAAAGCTGAAATAGACGCTGAAATGACGATTGATGGCGGCTGCTCAATGTAAGATTTGAAAATCGTCATTTGGTATTTCGTAGCACTGTCGAGAACTGAGGTCTACGGGGTTGAATAATTTTCGAGAGAACTCTGTCCGAACTCAGACATTTAGAGAGACGTCTGGTTTTTCGTTAAACTTTATTCAATGTGATATTTTACGAGAACGTATTCGCGTTCGTTTGTTCGTACATAGAAAAACAATTACGTTTTGTTCGTTCGTGAATTTTGTATTACCTTTCCGTGACTGATTTGTAATTCAAACTGCTGAAATTGCCCCAGACTCCGGTAGCGCTGAGTCAACGCTGTACTCGTGCGAGAAAGAACAATGATAACGGATCCATTATTTTCATGTCGGTATTTCAATGACAAACTAACTCCTGTCTTAACGCTTTCAAATGCTTCGAATGAAACATCTTCGACGGAAGCGATGAAGTATTTCCATCTTTTTTTTTTTTTTAGTGTAGCGCAAAAAAACCCGTTTGCATATAAGAACTTTTCGAGAGCCGTGGCGTTTGAACCTATCGAGCGGCAGTTTGTTCGCAGGCTTCCGCACCGGCCGTCCGCTTCGGAATAATTAGCATAATTGCGACAACCTATCTGATACAAAGTTAAAAAGTTCTCTACGTGCAAATTTGCTAGTTCCACGCGCGAACCGCAATGGTTATGCGGCAGAATTCTCGTTTTCTTCCGTGTCCTCTCCCGTCTCGTAGATATTCCGCGAGTGTTTCGGTGATCTCGAGCGCGAGACGAATCAATCAACTACGCTCGATCATAGTTCACCGAGAATTAAAAAACACATCGGTGATTTTTGTTCGGCATCTGACGGAAGCAATCCATAATAATGATCGACGTTCTTGCATAACTTCTTGCTACAAAATTAATTCAGAGAGATGTTTATTCGTGACGGAACTTGACGCTTCGCGCTAATCATTAAAAAGCTTTGAAGTTCATCCCGATGTTCGGATAAATCGGACAGACAAGGGTTTTGAAAAAGTGGCTATCGCTTCAGCCTCGACAGTGCTTTGTCCGAATTCGTTTCGAGCCTTTGAGTAGAGGAAGAGAGCGGAGACCATACGTCCGAACTTTTTGCGCAGATGGGTAGCCTGAGCCACGAGGACGCGCAGCACTCGAAGGTACCACTGGAGAAAAGACCCGGTCGCGTCGGTTTGTTTAGCTACCGTTCTTCGAAGGAAAGAAAAGAAACCTGACAGAATTCCGTCGCCGCCCACGGAGGGGCAAAGGGCAGAGAAGATCCCGTCGAATTCGAGCCAGAGAAAGTCTCTCGCTCGTCGAAACGAACCGACTGGTCGTCGTGACCTCTGTTCCGTTAGTTTTTAAGTTCAAGGTCTCTGTTCGATGAAGGACAACACCGTCGAATAGAAGCGTGTCTTTTCCTATCAGCTTATATATAGAATGAATTCCATACGGAGGCGACCAATATAAGTCACTCGGGCGAGTGACACCAGCAGTCGCGTGTACTGTAATGACCGGGAGCATTCTCTTAAAGTGATCCAAATGACTTTGGGACGTGACGTGATAAACGAAGAAAAGAGTGAGGCCGAGGTATGACGATTGGAATGAACGTTCCACCGTGGCGATACGCGATAGCAGAGAGCGCGTTACGTTACGTCGCAGTTTCTTCATCGTCCACGGCGAAAAGGGGATTCTGAACGGAAGGAATGGAGGACAAGGTAGCGGAAGACCTGCCGAAAATCAGCCTGCAAGCACCGTCGATCGACGGGGAGGAGGTACCGCGGTGCTGCTCGTTGACCAACTTGAGAGATCGTCGTCTGTCGTTCGACGAGAACGATTATCGGCGAGCAACAACGAAAGGGTACGACAATGAGGCGTACGAAGACACTGAAGGAATGGTCCAGACGAGGATGACGAAATCGTTGACAAGCCACGAGAAACGAACGAGACACTATTCGCTGACCAGACCGAAAAATCGACGTTCCTGTCTCTACTTCGACGAGGAGAGAGATCCAACGGCAGACGAGGAGGAGGAGTTCGGTAGCAAGACGATCGACGCGCAACTGTCGGCCACGCACACCTTGAAGCTACCGCAGCCACTCGATGGAAAGGCCAGGCACAGTTCCATGTCGAACTTGAATGACCGTTCGAACGATCTTCTTTCCACGAGGCTAGTGCCCACGTTCAGATCCGTCAGATATAGACAGAACAGCAACTCGGAGAAGATCGTGTTCAACGACGCCCCGCGGATAGACGCGGCGAACGATCGCATCGAGATCGACGCCGGCACACCGCCGCCCGTCGACGAGTCCCTGTTCTACGACAACCTGGACGTGTTCCGGCAGGCTCACATCAACGGAAATGACCTGACGTCGGTCATGTGGTCGATGCTCACCACCGCGGAGATGAAGCTGCTGCTCGAGTTAGAGAAGTGCAACGTGCTGATGAAACTGCCGCCGACCGACCGGATAAAGAACATCGCGTATGTGTGGTGCTGTTACAGAGGCCTGGTGCATTTGTTGCCGCAGCTGGAGCAGATCGGCGCGAGCCACGACTACGCGGTGCCTTGCACCGGCATGACCGCGATCCTCGCCGCGTCCCTCAGCGGCAATGTCGCCTGTCTCGAGCACCTGATCAAGACGGGCGCCGACGTTAACTCCAGGAACCCGATCAACTTCTACACGCCCCTTCACTTCGCCATTCACAGGAACTGCGTGGACGCGGCGCGCGTTTTGCTCGACAACGGCGCGAAGCCGACCACCTGTCTCTACCAGGAGATCGTCGAGCCGGTGTTGCACTCCGCCATTAGGGCCGGTGCCGTGGAGATAGTGAAGTTGTTGCTGGACCGCGGGGCCAGCGTCGTCGAGAAGAACCACATGGGCGAGACACCGCTTCACGTGGCCTGCTTCGTACAGTCCATCGAGTGCGTCGAGGTGCTGCTCGATGCCCCCGGCACCAACATCAACGCCGTGGACAGAGCTCTCAGGACGCCGTTGCATTTCGCTGTGATGACCACTCATTCCTCCGCGAAGCTGGTGGACGTGCTGTTGAAGCACAACGCCCTGGTCAATGCGGCGGACAGGACCGGCTTCACTCCTCTTCACGTAGCCGCGCTGAACGAACAGTCCCATTGCGTAGATGTCCTGATCTGGGCTGGCGCGGACGTCAGCGCGACCACCAGCGCTGGCTTGTCCGCTCTGAACATCATACTCAGAAAGATCCCCGAGTCCCTGCAGGTCTTCAGGCAGAGACTCGACGCGTCGATAACGCTCAGGAGGCCGGTCCCTCATCACAGAGAGTTCGAGATGAGGCTGCACTTCGATCTGCTGTTCCCAAGCGGCAACCAATGCGAGACCAGCTTCATCAACACGTTCGTGCAAGAACGCCGGAAAGACCTGCTGTCGCATCCGCTGGTGATGGCTTTCTTGCATTTGAAATGGGAGAAGATCAGAAAGTTCTATCTGCTCAGGATCCTCCTGTACGCCATGACCGTGATCTGCATGACCACCTACGTGCTCACCGCGTTGGCCTACAAGTGTTACAACTACGACGACGCCAGCAGCTCGAAGATCTGTAACAGCAAACGGCTGTCCGGATTCCTGTTCAGGAGACCCGCCATCGAGATCCAGTGGTACCTACTGCTCATCTTCACCTGCATCTCTATCCCCAGGAAGATATTCGGCTTCATGGTGTACACGTCGGCGAAACAGTACTTCTCGAACATCGACAACGTCCTCGACGGGGTCGTCATAATCAGCGTGTTCGTCACCTCGTTCGTGTACACCGGCCGCACGTACGACTGGCAGAACTACGTGGGAGCGTTCGCGATACTGTGCGCCTGGACAAACCTGATGCTGATGGTCGGCCAGCTGCCGGCCTTCGGTACCTACGTCGCTATGTTCACCCATATACAGTTCGAGTTCGCGAAACTGTTGCTGGCGTACTCCGGGCTGCTGATCGGTTTCACCGTTAGCTTCTGCGTGATCTTCGTCGGGGAACCGTCGTTCGGCAACCCGTTCACCGGACTGATCAAAGTGCTAGCGATGATGGCCGGCGAGTTGGACTTCGACGGACTTATCGCCCAGATCGATCAGGAGGCCGAGGGACCGTTCATGATCTATCATCCTCTCTCGGTTTGCTCGCAGATCCTCTTCACCTTGTTCATCGTGTTCGTCACCGTGATCTTGATGAACCTGCTGGTCGGCATCGCCGTTCACGACATCCAAGGACTGAGAAACCACGCAGGCCTGACGAAACTGGTCCGCCAGACTAAGCTGATCCTATTCACGGAGATGGTCCTCCACAACAGCTCCATACCGTACGCTTTCCGGAAGTGGATGTCCGACCACAAGATCAACGTGGAAAACAGAAAGAGGGTTCTGGTGGTGAAGCCGTTGAACCCTCTGGAGAAAAGGCTGCCGAAGGACATCCTGAAGGCGGCGTACGAGATCGCACAGAAGAACATACCGTTCATGAACGACGACAGTATTAGTCTCAGCGACCACGTGATGTGGATGAGACAACAAAGCGAGGAATACCCGGACTCGAGCATGCAGCTGGTCATCGAGAACCTGGCGAACAAACTGCAGTCCTACGAGGAGACCATCAAGTCGTTGAAGGAGCAACTCTTAAACACCAACAAAACCCTGGAGAATGTTGTGAACAATCTGACCAAGGAAAAAAGAAACTGACACACCCCCTAGGTACCAATATTGAACGTACGCAAAATGCCTCGACCCCAAAATATTCCGGATTCCCGAACCCGATATTAATAATAACCGGTGATCCAAGTGGACGCGAAGTATTACTAGCGAAATCGTCTCACTCGCGGTGTGACGAAAACAAAAAGGCTGAATGAATGAACTTTTCTGTGCGAAAATGAAGTGTATCTATTTTTTAGAAAGAACGATAAGGAGAACGAACAGCGGAGGTGAAAGTGAAAATAAAACGGACCTGTCATGCAAATTTAACAATGCGTTTTGTAATTGTTATGTAACGAAGTAATGATGTTAGCAGTTATACATGCTAGATAATATTTATGACGTTTCAGATAGATATTTATAACGAACCACTTAATTGAATAATTAGTATCAGAACATCCCCAGACCGTTGTTCTCTTATTAATAGAATCCTTTTCGATGGTTGTATAGTGGCTAAATTGACGCAATACAACGATTAGTCGAGTACTTTTATCAAAATTATCGACGGGCCCGATTCACTGTAAGAAATTCTAAATTATTTAGGTAATTAAATCAATATTTTCCTTTTTTTTTCTTTAAAACGTATCTTAAAGAAAAAATCTTTGTCTAGTATCTTATATTGATTGTGCCGTGCCTAATCAATTTTGTTCATTTACGAGTAAGAGTCGAGAGTATTCACTTGTCGCGTGATTAACGTGATGTATTTTTAATTGCAGATTTTATTCCCATTAATATTTACGAATTTGAATGGCAAAGTTGATATCGAAGCAACCGTTTCTGGCGGCGGTCCTACTGGACAATCCGGTGCTATTCGTGTGGGTATTGCATATGGGCTTCGAAACTTTGTTGATGTTGAAATGGTAGAAAAAATGAGAGTTGGTAAGGAAAATAATCATTTGTTCATTACCGATCGATCGTTAATGTTTCCAGCAGCTTTCTTAATAGTTTAATCTACATTTTAATGATCCCCTCCCCCCCCTCACCCCCAAAGTGACTACGAAGAAATATTATTCTAGAGATTATACTAATAATACTATCGTTTCGAAAGAATCAAAATATTAATTTAAGACGAGAGATCAATGACGCAAAACACAGCAGTGATTTGAAAATCATATTTTCCAACTTTATTCATTTATTAATTTGACAATCAATTTTGAAAGTTAATATATATGACAGCAACTAGAACGAAGGTATTACCGGGCGCTCTTTATTGACGCCACTAATTTCTAGATGTAATTCGCAGAGTGGCAATAAGGTCGGCCATTAAATTCATTTTCTCATAGTTACGTTATACTCCATTCCTTAAATTCTATAATCTCTTTCTGTATATGTATACCCCACTTTAATTAATGGAATAGGAATCAATTAAATTATAAATTTTTAACAAACATATCGCGTAAATACTTTCGAACCAAAATTTCAGTTTTTTACTCAAATGTAGTTACTCAAAAGTTAGTAGTTTTTATTCAAATGAAAGTACTCTAACGATTATTAGAGACTGTGTTCTAAATGTATTTTATATGTCTATTCAGCTGGCCTTCTGACAAAGGATCCTCGAACACGTGAAAGGAAGAAGTTTGGACAGGAAGGAGCTCGAAGAAAATTCACATGGAAGAAACGTTAACATTGTTTTTCCATTTTTCTGTACCTTAAACATTATAAATACCTTTTATTTGTTCCGAGAGCCACATTGTGTTAATTTCGCTTATTGAACAATGAAAGATAGCTAATCAATAAATCAATAAATTAAAATTTTGTTGGATATTTGCTACCTATATGCTGTTATAAACATTATATCAAAATGAAATAGAGGTATAAAAATATATCAATTTATATGATTCGTAAAATTTAATATACTTTTTCGGTACAACAAATAGTCTAAATTGTATAAAATATTTGCTTCACATTCTCTCTAATGGTGTTAAACCAAGTAATTTCATACCTTCGGCAAGAATCAGTTTTGACACATGAAACAACAACAGTCTTTGATTCCCTAGATCTGATGGTTCTCCTTTTATCTTTAACTTTTTAAATGCTTTACTGATTGTATTGCTATTTAAAGAAATATTATGATGTAACAAAAGTGTCTTGAATCAACTTATATAAAATTATTATTATTTTTTATTTACTATAATAGTACTGACCTTAATTGCATAAGATATACTGCCAGT
Source organism: Halictus rubicundus (assembly GCF_050948215.1). Lineage (NCBI taxonomy): Eukaryota > Metazoa > Arthropoda > Insecta > Hymenoptera > Halictidae > Halictus > Halictus rubicundus. The sequence goes on from NC_135151.1 coordinate 12,606,729, forward strand.
ACGCATGGCTCAAACTCTTCATATGATCGAAGTATAACTTCATCGAATCTACTAATTAATATAATTAAGTCATCAACTTCTGGTTCCTTTAAAAGACTCGCATCGCATTCTGTTATTAAAGTGGCACCACAGTTGCGTTCCAAACTAGTCAAGCGACAATGCGTGTATTGCAATTTTATTCCAGAATCACCTTTCATCTAATAATAAATTATATTATGCATGTATAATAAGTATAACTAATGAAAATTATAAGTTATGAAAACGATTTACATCAAATATTAAATTCCAATTGAATTCATAGTCTTTCATTCGTCTTTGTATCAAATTGTAAGTAATAATACCAGAGATGCCCAAAATATCAGAAGTCTCATCCATTTCATCTAAAGAAACTTTAGTTGCTGAAAAAAGTTGTTGCATTTAATTCAATTTTCGTTCATTAATCAGAATTATCTAACTGTCAGAATACCTGACTTTAATATATGTTAATAACTTTAAAAACTTTTATCTTAATTACATTAGAAATGTATTGTTATATTGTAGATATATAACTGTAAATGAAATTCGCTTACTAGCTTTCTTCGTTTGCCTTTCTCTCATTATTTCCTGTGCTTCGTTCAATATATCTTCCAAAAATACAGCAGTACCTTTTCTTGTATTCATTCCACGAACTCTTCCAAACTTAATATGTTTCAATCTATCCACCCAAGGTACTTGCATTTTGTTTAAAATTTTCATTAAATTTGAGAAGTGATCAGTCTGAGCATTATCTACTACGTAATACATAGCATCAAATTTATTTTTCTCATACCTATCAATTGCAGCAGCAATATCTCGAGTTATATACAAAGTAGAACCATCACTTTTGATAAGTGGTATGCTTCTTTCTTCAGTTACAGGTATCACTTTTCTATTTTGTTGATCTAACATTAACAATTTCATTTCTTCCATTAAATTAATAATCTTCTTTGTACTCGATGCGGTATACATAGATTCCCAATGATACTCATCAAATGTTATGCTTAATCTCTCATAAGTTCTTTGTAACTCCTGTATAGTAAAATCTTTAAACGTTTGCCATTCTTTGTGAATACTACTATCTCCAAATTCCAATTCCCTGAATATTTCTCTGGCACGGTCATTCATTGTCGAATCTGTCTCAGCTAATTTATTTGCCATAACATATGCCTTGTACAAAGCCTTAATAGGATTTGCTTGGATTTCATTGTTATCAATATTTCCTAGTTCAATTCCTAATCGAATGAAACCAAACTGTGTTCCCCAATCTCCCAAATAATTTAATCTCTTCACTTTATTCTGTAAGAAGCTGTTTACATTAGCAATATAATTCCCTGTAATTGTGGAACGTAAATGTCCTAAATGAAAAGGTTTCGCAATATTTGGTGAACTGAATTCTACTATAATATTTTTATTATTCTCTGGAATCATCGGTGGTGTTGGCCCAGAAAGATTACTTTCTAAAATCGTTTTTATGTACAAATCTCTTGGTACAGCAAAATATGCAGTATCATTTTCTACTGTGATGTTACTAAATGTATTTTCTAAATCAACTTTTGTAATGTTTTGTATTTCACCAAGTACATTATAGCAGTTTGATTTTAATGGAAATACAAAGTAATACGAATTGTTCGTTGTATTAAGTTTTACTTGTAGCTTAGACATAATCTTATGTTGATGTTCATTATTTACATCGTGTAATGGTTTTATAACCTGGAAAGAAATAAACAAACTTTAATTGTGTGCAATCGTACTTATTTCGCAAATTTTTCATATTTTACATAAAGTCATAAAATAACATTTAAGAAAAATGTACTGCAATATAACAACTTATAATTAATATCCTTTTTCTTAGTCTACGAAATAGCCGGTATATTACGAACAAATTCTCTCATAACCTACATAAAATTAATGGAAATTTATTTAGCGTTTAATGAATTGAAATCTTTAGAATTACAATTTTCAAATAAAAATAAAATCATAATCTTATACCTTTTTAAATATTGCAGATCTCAGACTATTGCTCATACTGGAATTGATAGAATTATTTATTGATAAACGTTTATTATAGTCCTATTAATTGTGCCAGTGATTCCTATTAATCGGCATCTTTTTAAAAATTCATTTATCATAATTTTATTTTTTAAATATTACAGTTTTATCGCTCCTGTTGCCAATTTCTTAATAATGTATTATAAAAAATGTTTTTATTCGCAATAAAAATATATCATTTAAGTTTAATGAATATCTTTAGTTATTGTCGTATGTAATGCAATCAAATTTAACTTTATATCACACTTTTAATTCAAAATATTGAGGAAGCGTGAATCAACTTCATTCATAGTTGTCCATAGTGTTATGAACAGATCAGAGAAAATGTCAATGTGTATGTATGTACATACAATACAGGGAGTACATCAATCTCAACAATAAAAATGTAATCGTTACGTAGAAAGTTCAGTAACGCTTATATGATCGAAAAATTTGTACAATCGTTCTTAAACTCGATCACATGGAAGGAATTAAACAAAACAAAATATATTGTAGTTTTTAGGTTAAAGTAGTAAAAATACTTGATGGGTAAGCATGTTTTTTTTTAACATATATGCGGATCTATATTTTTTACACCGGTTAGCATTTAAACAAATTATTACATATATACAAAGTACTCAAATAATTGTAGGTGGCTTTAAAACAAGAGTGAAACATGTATAAAAAATTGTTCTTTATCATATAGAATTTATGATATTTTATCTGTTGTATTTATATACTTTTGTAATAGTCGTTGTCTGTTAATAAATTAGTGAAGATATGGAGAATCAAATTCATTCAGAATTAATCATGAAAGAAGAAAAATTAGAAGAGGCAGAACAAGAATTGGACAATAGTAATATTACAACAGTAACAATAGCAGTTAGTACAAATACTTCTACCACTACTGCTATCGCTATTGAAAGTCAAAGTAGTGCACACGATGGAGCAGAGTCAGCAATTGGTATCAGACCAATGCCATTAATTTATAAACCGGAAAATGTAAATATTGAATGTAAATCGGAACCCATAGAAACTAAATGGCAGTGGGCACCAGGTGCTTGGCAAGATGCCACAAGAACAAGTGCTTTTCAACCTTATAAGGTAAGTTGTTGTATTGTACCTGCATTTAAATGGGTATATTTATTCAAAAATAATTTTTTAGCCTCCTACTTTACTTACAAATTTACAAAGGGGTAATACACAGACTGAAATACCTCAACTATACAGTAATAGTGATATTACATTTCACACATTAGCTGGACAGGGAGAACTAACTCCTGAACAAATACATCCAAGTACGGTAACTTTAAAAAAACCAATAACGTTTGCATTGTTATGATACATTAATCCATGGACAAATTATGTGAAGATACTGTGGATTCACCTGACGAAAAAGGTTTGACCGGTCTTATGTGGGCTGCTGGATATGGACAGTTAGGCAGTGCAAGACATTTGCTTAAAGCTGGTGCTAATAAAAACTATCGTGGTCTCAATGGAGAAACACCTTTGCATTTGGCAGCTGCTTATGGACACCATGATCTTGTAAAATTATTGTTAAATCATGGGGCAGACTCGAATGCAAGCGACGAGGTATAAATTATTATACCTTTAACCAACTGAAAATTCCAAAGTAATAGTTAGTTTTGTTTAGGAAGGAAATACACCACTGATGTATGGAGCACATGGTAATCATTCACATGTATGTTATGAATTATTGTCACGGGGAGCTGATGTTACAAAACGTAATATACATAACATAAGTGCTTATCATGCAGCAGTATTAAACAATTCATTGACTGGTAAATAACATACGTGCAGAAACTATTTGTAATGAAATATTATAGTAGTTGTTACCTTAAAAACATTGCTGTTCATTGTTTCAGCTAAAGCAGTTATTGAGAATTATTTATTACAACAAGTGGTAAATGACATCTTATAGCAAAGTACAATCGTAAACTTTTATAGGTATAAAAAGTTGCAAATAGAAAATTAATATTTATATCTGAACATTCTAATAAACGTACTTTATTTTCAATTCTGTATAAATTATTTATAGTACATATCGCTTAAAGACTGAATAATCAGCAAACGAAGTAATAAGTTTTATACTTTTCATCTTTATGAAGCAACGTTTCATAAACAATTTGTTAATTATTAATAGACATTTGATAAGTGGTAAGACGTAGATAACTTTTACAGTCACCTTACTTATGAAAATAAAGGTTTCTTAAACCTTTTCGAAAACTGTTAATATTTTGTATACATGTATACAAACATTTATATCTTACATTAACATTGGATTCAAGAAGAAGCAGACGGCCGTGTAAAGTAAATGTATTCGGAGATGCATCTCTTTATTTCTATTTTTTTATAGCGTATATAATTACATTCCTTATCGATGTTTACACAAAACGAATATAGCAATAAATATGTGAATAAGTTCTAAAAGTGAAGAATACGAAAACATTAAATGCTATTAATAATACTATTGTGGAGAAACTAAAACAGTTGAATGCAATTATATGCTTTAATAAATTTTTATTTGTTAAAACATGATTATTTATTATTTTCTGCTGTTATTATGGCTTTATGGTTATATATATGTATATTTATTTATTTATATGTATATGTACGTACCTTACAAAAAAATATTGCTATACTTTTTCGTACATTAATATTTCATTTTCTATTTTATGATAAAGTATCATAATGGTTCTTAAATACATAAGGAAACAATTTCTTGAATTTAAAATTTAAACTGCTACAATTTAAATTTTATTTATAGGCAATATGTTTAACTTGTAAAATATGAAAAAAACTTTCAATATTTCTTCATTACCAATTATAAAATACTTTTGTACAGTTTTCTTTGACAATTCGACGTTAGCCAAGTATTAAATGGAACTTCCCATTTGTAGGGTTTTTGTAAATGTACATATCGTGTACTTCTAGTATACCCAATCATTGATAAAAAGAAAAAAAAATGCTTGAAATCGATGGAACGAAATTGTAATTGGGATGATAATTAAGCTGAAAATATTCATTATTGATATTTCGATGGCCAGCGCCTAGTTTAGTAACCTTGTACACATTTAACACAAATAGCTAATTTATCCTCGGTATACTTATACCACTACATAGTTGTCAGTAAAGAAAACTGTTTCTACTGAGTGTTTTACAGGACTTTCATCATCAACGAGCAAAACTTCTGTCACCTGGAAAAGATATAAATTTAATGAATCCTCTAAGATATTCCAAAAACAGTAAAAAATATTCTAAATTTGTTATACCTTAATATTGACATACGATGTCTTCGACGAGAATGAAACGTTAAGGGGAAAGAAATCAGATGGAGTAGAAGAAGGTGCTGAGAACTCCATTGATCCAGATTTTGCAGAAGCATCTACTATCGGGAGAGACCATACAAGTGTGTTTCGTCGGGCTTCGTGTGTATACTGTCCATCGCATTCGCTTACTATGGGATTGCACCCAATGGGCAGAGGAATGTTTATTTGTACATTATTTAGTTCAAGATTAGCTTGTTCTAATTCATACTCTATATTGACATCGCATCCGCCTTCTCCATTTTCAGAAGGCCAACAGTTTACTGTAACATAATGTTTAATATAACATTAAATAAACACGCATAATTCAATTTATTGTCACCGTTACAGTTTAATCGAACTATTCTTACTTGAAATAGGTAAAGCTGTTTCGTCCTGAGCCTGTAAACGCCATTTCAATACTCCAACATCAGTATTCAATGGGAATGGTTTTGCAGGGATCTTTAGACCTATTTGGCTACGAGATCTGAATAATTCCTTATCTACATTGGGATGTGTTTGTAATTGAATTCCTCTCGAATCTCTATTTTCTAATTGTACACGAATTCGTCCCCATTTTTCATCTGAGATGTGTAACGTAACCAATCCATGCAGCTCAAAGTGTTGCAAGCCACCGTCTCTGCCAATTCGTACATTAAGTCGTTCTTCTTGACGTAGATGAACTCTTGAAATAAAAAAGAAAAAACATTTACATAACGTGTCTAAACATCCTGTAATATTAAAGATACATCAAGCCTTTTCTTACGGTTCCGTATGGATTGTCTGTGGAGCAATTGATGGTTTTGCATCTGATGTTGATAAAGGTGTAGTCACAACATTTTCTCCTTCTTCTTTCAACTGATCAACGAAAGAATCAACATCACGAGATTTCCCTCCTAATTTCATAGCACCTGGTCCAGCATTAACTGGTTTTCTATGAAAAAAATGAAAATGTTTTTACAACAGAATTATTTAGTATTACATTCGAAAATCCTCATATGCTCCAGAATCCCGTATTATCTCGAAAATTATTTACAAAATTGTCGAGAATCCCGAAATTTTTGAAAACATGTCCCAATCTAATATAAAATTCTCTATCTGGCTCGACCCCACATTTTCGGATTCTCGGATACCTTTAATTATTATATATGTACTACAGTATTTCTTACTGTGTTGGTGTGTACGCAGGTCTAACTGGTTCTGGTACAAAGTTAGCAGTATCTCCTACACTAGGAGTTGGTGTGAAATTGCTACCACTTCCGAACGAGTTACCAAAACCAGGACTCTTAACGTTGCTCTTTTTATTCGCTTCCATTCTCTGTCTCTGTAACTCCTTTGCTTTCTCACGCATTTTATTTCTAGCTTCTCTTTCCTGAGTCATTCTTACTGCTTGATATATCTTTTCTTCGTGCGAATCCATTTCTACATATGTTCTGATTTGTGCTAAGTTAACATTTTCTCTATAACCAAGTGCAACAATCTCATCAAACGCGAATATCAGATCAAACGCATTCTCAGCTATTTCCAGTTCATCTATCGAACTACAGCATTCTGGAATCTATAAAATCAATTAAATGCCTAACATGTGCAAATAATGGACAAATAATTATTTAATTTGATACTTAGAAATATACGTACAACTCTTGCAAAAAGTCTCAGTGTTTCTAAATCTTCTAATATATTGCTAGCTTTTGTTGTAATTAATAACATATATACTTTTTCCAGTGGTTGATAAACATATCTTACAGATTCTGTTTCTACAAATGTATGCTGTTTACCAGAACTCATTAATTTTGGAAATGCAGCAAGTAAGCCTTCTATCCTGGCTTTTGTCATTTCAACAAACTGACGAGAAATAATGGCTGAAATTTTTTCAAGTTTTAATTAGTAGTTCAAATAGTAATATACATAGAAATATAAATTCTGCCCTAGATCGATACTCTTATCTACTTCATTATATTAACAAATAACAAACTAAACTTCTCTTTTGGCATTTTGTGCAACACAAGCAAGAGTTACAAAAACAAGTGTTATAAAAGCAACTACTTTCAAATGTGTTCAGTGATATAAAAGATCATGATTATTTGACAATTAGAAATATGATCGTGTACATGTGAAGAAATATGAAACATAATGCACACACACATAGACTGGTGTGATCACAGAAGAAAGGTGTTACTTACTTTTGCCTGCTTTAGTGCAGACCGCTGCGGCGATAAGTACCTAAAACAATAACGAAGTATTTCATCACATTAAGGGCTTTAATTTCTTATTCGTATCCGCAAGAATCACGAGCGGGTGATTGACATCTGTAGCAAAATGCATAGGCACGATCTCGCCGAAGAGAGATTTCAACGTCCGCGTAAAATGACAATGACTTCAATTCAACGATAAATAAATGCTTACCATTTTGATGAATTATTTCGATACGTTACAAGTTGTACGATTAACCTAATATAATTTTTATATAAGTCAATCCTCTATCCACATCATATATACAAATACGGGTGCACGAGCAGAGGGCGCACTGTGCTGACGTGTGGCATGACGAAAGACATAAAGCCACAAAGTAGATAGTTTAGAAGTACGGATATCACTTCTAAACTTTTAGATGGTTTGTGATAGAGTTATGCGTACCCGCCTTCATATTCTATAAATGCAAGGTTCAATTTTTCAATATATATAGCATATTGTTATCATAAGAATAGAATGAAGTATATTATATCGTTGAAAAAAATTAATAACGTGTTTGATAAATCTAATATTAAATTAACGCTTTTTTTAGCGTCTCGTTTTTATTTTCATCATTCCATTAGTGGTCACGAGAAGTCACTGATTTATTACTTAATCAATGTACAGGGTGTTCCAAAAATGTTGTACTGCATCTTTTTGGAGTTATTCACGAAAAACATGGACCAAGTAGAGTGCAGCTACAGCGGACAGATTCCGGCTCGGCGAACGCCAACGTCACGCTACGTTGAAACTGCGCTCTGATTGGTCAATGTTTTTTATGAATACCTCCTACCCGCGGGCCCGGGCTCGGGCTTGGGCTCTGGCTAATCATGCGCAAAACACCGGCAAAACATGCTCAACACATGCTCAAAACATACGCAAAACATTTCCAAAACATGCGCAAAACACCTGCAAAACATGCCCAATACATGCTTATAACATGTGCAAAAAGGGCGCAGAATACCCGCAAAACATGCCCAAAACATTTCCAAAAATGCCCAAAACATGACAAAACACGCGCAAAATATGTTCGGAACACCCGCAAAACATGCCTAAAACATGCCCTTAGCCACCGACGAGATATATATAAAGACTGCCAGCCCCCGTGTTAAACTGCGAGTCTCAAAGTGGGTCCCAGGTGGGTACTGGGAGCGGTCGGTAACGGCCCCAATGTCGAGATACCGTCGTCGGTTGTGGAACTAAGAACGTGGAACTATCACTGATCTCAAATACCAACATCGCTAAAGATGCCGCGCTCGCTACCTAAATAGAACATTTGCTCGTGAATTACGGAAAAAACGTCAGTGACAGAGGCAATAAATAAACTGTTGGTAACGGAGAGAGCACTGCGGCTGTAGGTAAGAGCTCGGCGACGGTAAATAAGACCGCGTCGGCTGTAGTTAAGGGAGAGAGCGCGGCGACGGTAGGTAAGAGCGCGTCAGCGGTAGGTAAGAGCCAGTCGGCTGTAGGTAAGCGTAGCGACTGTGGGTAAGCAGGGGAGCGCAGCGGCTGTAAGTAAGAGCGAGATCGTGTTGGCTATAGATATGAGATGTTTCGTCTCCTATACCTCGTCTGTGGTGGTATCTCCTATAGGCCTATTTCACTGCATCGCATGATAATTTTTATTATTCATAATTTCAAGTCCTCTTTCTCGCCAAGCAAGTCCAAACGTGAGCGAAAATCTAATTTTCTAAATGTCAGTAAAATTGTGACATCATTAAAAACTATTTTCCAAATTTATTTTCTCCAAATTATTATGCGACGTAGTGGAACGGGCCTACAAAAAAGGACTAACAAAATATCAGAATTAAAAATTAATTTGAAAATTATTGCGATATAAGATAATGACTATTAAACAACAAATATTCTGTAATAATTATAGAATAAAGAAAAAGGATATATACAATCTATAAGTAATGACAAAATTCAATCGTTCTTATTAAGAGACTTAATAGGAAATAGAAAATGCTCGACAGCATTGACTGCATTGATTAAAGTAGAGGTAGTAACGTTATAAAAGTATTAGCTAATTAAACTAATTTTCTCTTCCACATATACATATAGTGTTGGATGCTCCTTGGACGCTCGGTCGCGCTACGATGTAACACGATCCGAGACGGGATATCGGTGGAGCAATACTAATGGAATGATGAAACTTTATTACTTTTAGTTATTTCGTTACGAAATATTTACCAATGTGTTCGTGAAATTTTTCTGATTAAAACGAGATCAAACACGATAGAATTACGTTTATACTTACCTATATTATGACGAGTTATGATCACTCATTGAATAAGTAAATATAATAAGTTTAGACTCAGTTTAATCAGAAAAATCTCGCTAATATGTTAACCAAAAATAAAAAACATTCCTATTTGCATTGACTCTATGTTCTTCTCTACGTTCGGCAAACTTAACTCTAATGCGTTCGTCAGAGAATGCAGTCTATTCATAAGCAAAGGATTACAGAAGGGTAAGGAATGAATAATCGTGAATTTCACTATCTTTATATTTGTTGTTCCATTATACGTATAAAAAGAAGAGTCTTGTTTTTACAAAGCAACATCGCGCTCGACAAGTGACGTATCGTAATACTTGCATCACCATTACATATATCACAATAAAATGGACGTGCGAACAACTTTCGCATGTGAGTATGTATACGTGTAAAATGACAATCATGGAAATCATATGGCAAGCAACAAATGGTTTTTCTCTAACAAGCCGCACGATTGTCTAATTGTAAGCGATGAGACTCGGGACGCGTCGAGTCCCAAGCATTAGGACACGTCCACACACACATCCACACACACACAAACACACACACACACACACCTTCTCTCTCCATCTCATTTTTATACTTCGAAGGATCTCGAATCGCTCGATATTGTCACTGACATACTCTCCCGAAGTTCGTAACAAACACATTTAGACCGTGAACAGACTGGTTCGATGATTAACGCGTCTCATTGTCTGTCTGTGTGACTCGAATTTGCTACTTTAGACTCGCTCTAAATTAGCCAGACGAAGACACAAGAGTTCCAACAGCGTTTTCAGACTTCTTCCCTCATGGTAACGAGTCCTCGCTGAGAGGTTCGATTAGGCTCTTTTTAACTCGACCAGACGAAAGGCACTGTTAGTCGTGACACCATCCATCGGGCTTGGATCGTCTTTCGTTGTTGCTAGGGTCCGACGACTCGTTGATCCGTAATGTGACTAACATTCGTGTACTCTATCTTGGACGCTATTCTTCCTGTTGCTCTATTTATTCCGTGATAGAAAGCAGTGTCCCGTCTCGGCGGAAAACTGTAGGTATTTCATCCCCTGAACACAAAGAGTTTAGTCTACGTAGACGAGGTCCAGTGGCCGCCGCTAACTCCCATTGCTGGCCACGCTATCGACGACGATAACGGGTGACGGAGTCCTCACACTCTCGTCACGCGGTTGCACATCGGTGTATTGTAGCTGTGTTGCAAAACGCTGGGCCTCCAGCAGATCGCAGACCTCTTTCGTTGCGAACATGGACTGTTGGTGCTGGCAATCTCACCTGAAAAGGAAAGGGAACGTTCAATTGACCAGGAAACGACATTGAAGTACTTCAAATATCAACACATATTCCTATTCGTTACTTAACCCTTTGCAATCGGAGCTATTTCAATTTCAAACGATATCTTCCTACCTAGAATATTTTCATTCTATGTGATTTCTTTCATTTTATAAATATGAAACTGATATAACACCTAAATGTTTAGTAATTTAGTAAATATAATGTTTTGAATAATGGTATAACAATTTTTAGTGGCATCTCAGAGTCGCCGCTCGAGTGCTAAGGGTTAATAACCTAAATAACCTTAACCTTAATAACCTAATACCTAATAAAAAGGGTGAATACCTATCAGAATTTGTTTTCAAGTTGACAATTCAGTTTCTAATTGCAACAAGCATGCGTGAACTGGTCCTATGTGAGAAGTAGAAATGGTGAGTCATAGTCAGACAAGAAAGTTTCATTTCTATGCGTTTAACTATTTGTAAATATTCTCAATCAATATTAGAATTACTCGAAAATGCGCGTAGCCTGGTCTGCGCGAGAAGTAGAAACGGCCAGCCATGGCCAGACATACTACTCCTACCAATTTAACCCCTTACACTACGATCTATTATACGATTACAGTGATTAGAGAGCTTGTTTGTCCTCATCATTTCCTTTAAGAAAACGAAAGTTTATATTTATCATATACCTGTATACTCTCAACAACAACAACATAGAATTCTATTCTTCCTTTATTGATTTTAATAAGCTAAAACTATTGACATCCTTAAATTCTTTTAATCTGTCTTCTACTTTAAATTGCAACTACTCATCTGTGTCATAACTGCATATAATATTTAGTAGATTCTGTTCGAAAACCTCATCACGAGTCTGACTCGATGTTATAATCCAGGGGTGAATGGCACACATGCCTTAGCTTTTTAAAAATCGTTTTATTCTAAACGGAGTATCATATGTACAAATTTTATTTTATATTGCTGACTTATTTTTAGACCTGTATGGCACGGTGTATGGATGGTAGGAAGAATGTCTTTTATTATCAGTGACTGATTACTAGCACGAATACCAGATACATATTTAATAGGCTTCTATTTCCGAACTAGAATTCAGCAACACGTACAACTATGTAAAGCACTCGTTATTAAAAGCATACCACAATCGAATCGACTATCAGCTATTCTATTTTACGAGAAAATGATAGCGGATCTATAGGCCGACATGACGTCAACGAATCTTGTAGCAGAATCTGTAACGTCACATCAGCGAGAACGCGTCATGCTCGTTCCTAAAGACGGATTTTCCTGCCCTCCTTTCAGTTCCTTCTTTACTTTAGCATTATTATGTAGATATCAATCGCATCTCACGAGTCAGACAACAACGAGAGCGGAAATCCTGTATAGGAATTTATTCGAGTCAACTAGTTAACATTGTTCAATAATTTTGGATGTGATATAACTTCTGTTCGAAGCGAAGCGTACGAAATCTGTCTGGTAAAACTATCTGATTATTCTACTGTAGCTGTGCTTCCTACTTGTAGATCAATGAAACCGCTCTGGCAGCACTTTATTTTTTAATTCAACATTGTCTGGCTCTATTGAATCAGCCACTAAGTTTCGCTTTTAGCCTTTAAGTGTTTGGACTATATACTATTGCAAAAAATGCCACAAAATGAAAGTAATTGTAGCCGAAAAATCGAAACAACAATAATCTGCGTGAATTGCAGAAGAAATGGAACTAAATACAAATTTCCTTCTTTAATAATTTTAATAGATTAAAAATAGTACATCGGTGTTTCTAAATCTTTTGATCTCTCTACTCTGTCGAATAGTATTTTCATATTTTCGTTTTAAACAAATGAAATCCGCGGTCTGGGGGTGAAAATCGAATTTTACCTTGCATACGGCGGCGGTGGCGACGGCGTGGGTTCCCTGGAAACAATTTCCACGGTTCTCGGAACCATATTGTGGACTGCCGGCAACGACAACGCACTACTATTGCTCAGCCTAACCAGTTGACTAGGATTCAGCTTGATGGCATCGTCGTAGCTAGGTGGCGCATCCGTGACTGCCTCGTAGTCTGGCGGTTTCTGTCTGTATCCACTAGATGGTTCCTCGATGGAGATCACATGGATCGGATCGTCTATCTGTGGATGAAAAAGTTACCGTATGAATCACCCCTCTCGCTCGAACACACCATGAATAAACCCGTAGCCACCTCGTTCCCTCGTTCTATGAAAAGAAAACGATTCTGCAGTCTCGTCGACTCGTTTTTGCTTAAATTGATCAGCGTATATGAAAATAACAAAAATTCCGATCGTGTAATATAAAATGTACGATCTAAAATTGCTTGTAATTTGATCGTTTAAATATATTTTTAATTGAACGTTAAGAAATTGTGCGTCTTTAATAAACTTTTAAGTGACACGCTACTTCTTGACATTCGATAAAAACATTCACTTGCACGATCAAATTACAAATGGTTTGAAACCCAAGACTATGTATATATTACATGTTCTAATACACAGTGAATGATCAAATCATTAAAGCCACAGAATGAAAGTCGTATTTCTCGTTTACCCGACGAATGTGCCACGTGCACATTTCGGTAAGTGATAATTCTGTTTAGCAATATTTTCGATTAGTAATAATCGATATTGTTTCAATGCAAACTCCCTAATAATCTATGTAAGTGGCTCTAAAAATTCCATCGCCTACTGTATTCAGACTTTGCCGTATTTTTATTATAATACACCCTTCGTTAAAAAAGATAGATCTTTATAATTTCATAGATGCGAGCGTTTCGTTCATTCAAGCATCATTCAATTTTTATTGTTGAGAATTTCTCGTGAAACCTGTTTTTTTTTACATTACCACTTTGCCACCGTTTCGCAAGTACTGCGCCTAGTTTCACACTGATACGGTATAATACTGATAACGAAGCACTATCTTTGTGTCTTCCTAGCGAAGCCAGTGCTCGCGAAACGTCGTGAAAATAATTCCAAAGTCTCAGCCATGGGAACCGACAATTTCAATAATTGCGAAATTAAATATGTAGAACCTCGGTGGTGGTTCGGCGTAAAACTAAGTCAACTTTTACCGATCGACTTTATGACGGCATTATACCTCGGCCGCAAGGATATTAACCCCGAAATGGTACTCCTCTATATATATCCCGGGTCGTCTATAGATATCTATATACGTACTTGCTCGCCTCGACACCTTTATGAAGTTTATAGCCACGGACCTAAGACACGAAAGGGCGCGTTACGTACAGACAGACAGACAGAGAAATCCAGAGGATGAAAATAGCCTCGGTTATTCGAGAACATAAAAAAAAGCTTCCGAGAAAATTGCATAATCGTATCAGACCTATGCACCCCCCCCCCCCCAGGTGAATGACTGACGACGATACTCTCTGTTCGCGAAATATTCGCCATTTTCCAGTACACGGATCGAATTTGCGGAAACCACGTGTTCAATTTACGCTGTTTTCATTCGCATTAGATTATCTTAGCATTCCTCGATGAATTTGTATTTTACTGGGAACAGTTTCATGCAAATAGCAACAATGGCTTTGTTTACGAAAAGTGATGAGGTTCTTAGAAGAAATGTTAGCGAGAAATATGTGTGGTTTCGAGCCATGCACTGGAGAGTTAACGCGTCACGTCTCGGTGCTACCGATTGCGACGACCGGATTGCGACATTGACGGATTTTTCAACCGTTTCCATGGCTCGTGATCATTTCACAGAATTTCATTTATTTAATGGATAGCCCCGGACGCGCAATTTTCTGTCAAACGACGCGCATCGATCCGCCACAGATAGAAAAATTAATTGCTATGGATCGTGATGCCCCACGGTAATATTAGAAAGCGAACTCGCTGATTTTACTGGGTTTGGGAATTTTGTTTAGACTTTAGACTGCTGGAAAAACTAATAATTTTCGTCGACAATGCTAAATGTTCGCGAGTCGTTACGAAACCGCAATAACGGGAATACTCTGTCGAGTATGTTCACATGAACACTTGGATTGTGGCGATGAAAGTTTGTGGGGTTGCAGCAGGCTTTCGAGTGTTTGGTTGTATAGTGATCTATAAAAATAGCGTCGGGAAGTACTGGAACATCTTCGAGAATTGTTCGATTTGAAAGAATTTGCGTGTTCAACACGTCAACAATCGCATCTTCCTTTTATCTGTACGTTTGCTGTGTTACAAAGTCATCAGTTGATTTTGTACTAACAATTTTATACTAAACTATATGCACCTTTATGAAGACGCGTGACTACATTTACAGTTACATCTTTAAACTTTTTTTTAATTAGAAAGAATTTATATGTTCAACATCCAAAATTGTTATCATCTTTCTGTCCGTACGTTTGCTGTGTTATAAAATGACTATTTCAATTGATTTTTTTTTTCTGTAGAAACAAAAACGGAGATCCATACTGAAACGATACAATATTTCTGTATTCGTGGAATTAATCCAAACAACTGTATCAAAGACAGGATAAAATCTCGGAATTTTTTAACTATTTTAAATCGTTCCAACTCATTCTTCTCGCGAATGCATAAAAAACCTGCGTTTAATTATGGTAAAAATCGATGAAATGTTTTCATTCACGATTAATTAAATCGTGTAAAACATACCTATGAGGTGTTTCTTTGGAAAAATTGATAAAATTCTGAATAAATACATTCTCCTCATTTTTGTAAAAAAGAAAAAGTAAAATAGCCATTTCGCAGATCGGGCTTCAAAGAATCAGCGGATGATCTAATAGTCATGAATGGGGGTATACGTCGAAGGATGACCACCGATAAATATAGCCGCGGAGCTTCCGGGTGAACATCCTTAGAGCGATAGTTAAACGCGCCGCAACAACCACCGACCTCCTTTATCCATCGAACCGCGGTCAGCCTTCGCATTTCTATTGTTTCCTTATTCTGAAAAGAGGAACGCCGGCTATTTTAAGTCGAGTGCCCGCGCTGTCGGTGCATACTACTTTCGAAAAAAAAAGAAAAAAGAAAAATGGGAAGAAAAGAAGAGAAAAAGAAAGAAACGAGAACGCGGGTAAGAGACGGGTTTCGAGAGCAAACTTTTCGAGAACGACGCGTAATCAGGATCCCGGGACAATAAGCACGAGCGCAGAATAGCGCGAAAGGGACAAAAGAGGAAACGTTCTAGACACAGATGAGATAGAATCGCGGGAAGATAAGCGGACTCGCGACAAAACCCTCATCAAATGACACCGAGAACCTCGGCTTGGCCGGGATGACGTGTTTTCTTCGGAACGAGCTGCGATCGCGGCATTTACATCTCTCGGGAAATTTCAATGGGAATTTCACGGTGAATGGTTGCGCTATTTTGCAAACGTCGAGTGAAATTAACCCTCGATTCTATGTTATACCGATCCTGAATAGAGTGCTTTTCACCACCGTTCTATGAATACCGTGAACGTCTTGAACAATTTTATTTTAAATTTATCTCACGATCTCGCACTGTTCCATTTTCGAAGAAGAAGTTTATGAAATTAATTGTGCACCACTCTGATTTTGTTCCATATTGATTGTTGCATCAATTTTACGTAAAGGAACAAATTAAACAGGATGAAGTTTAATACTTCAATAGGCTTCTGGTCTTTCTGTGCGTATTTTTAAGAATTTAATTTCGAAATATTTTGACTCGCTGATTCAAAAATTTCTGTGTGCAGACTTCGAGACGTTGTTCAGCTTTTTACAGTCTGAGAGAGACGACTGTCTCGTTGAGCCTATCTACATATGTAAATTGGTTAATTAGGGAAAAGAGCGCCGAAGACAATGTATTGTGAAGCTGATTAAGATTCCAGGAGAAGTGTATTCGATATAAATGCGAATCGATTTGAAAGGTTCGCGTATTCGTGCGTCACCGACAATTTGCTGATCGTCGAACTCGTCTGTCACAAGTCCTCATCAATTATTCCGAGCTCATGGAACAGCACACGGCTCGCGCAAACCGTTTATAAAACATCCACCACGTTTCGAGGCTCCCGGGGCGAATTGCGTGCGGAAGAAAGATGGCTGCGACGATTCTGATCGAAGTATATTATTTTTATCCCGTAGCCCGTTTACAATCGACGATAATTCCGGCCCAGGTGGTGCACTACTATAGGCACCGAGTACTATAAGAGGGGGTTGACCCGGATCGATCTAAAAACGCTATAATCTTCGGAGGCTTTGATCTAGAGAAGCTCTTAAATCGCTGGTCTGCGTTAGGATTACTGCGAGAGGGGCCGTTCACACGAAACGTAACAAATCATACTCTTCATATCAATCGTAATCTTAATATACACTATCTTAATTCGTACGGGATCATTTCGAGCGGGTAAAGTTGTACCAAGTCATTTATAAAATTTGAAATTCATAGAATAAAATAAGAGAAGGTATACTAAGATGATTATTGTAATTAATCAAAATGTTATTCATTATTCTCTTAGGTGTGTGGTTTAATTTTTGTAATGTGTATTCACTTATGTTATGTTGCAAAAATTTCTAAGCATGTATTTTATCTGTGTATATTTTGTTCAAGTGAATGTATCAATTTGTCTTGAACGTTCTTAACACTCGTATGGCCGTCGACGGGTCAGTTTTGATCCAGGAATTAAATTTCATTCAAGCATCTTATATATACATCATGAATATAACTTAATTGCAAAGTCGATTTCTAGAAAACTTTCTTTCTCTTTAGCATCCATTTTTTCTCTTTAAAAATGATGCATTTTAGTTTGTAATGTTTCTCCAAGTACATTTTAGTCAATTATGCAGAAATTTCAAAGAAGAGAAATTTTATGTAAATAACGGTATAAAAATGTCCAGCAGCCATGCGAGCGATTTTGTACGATTTCCAGCATAATTTTTTCCAGACAGTAATATAAATTTTCTCAGTTTATTGTCAGCGATGAAAAGGTAGTGGTTGTGTTGTTCGGTTTAGTATCGCTTTCACAGAGGATTGTTGTTGCGTTTCCGTCGATAATGGATGCGGTATCCGATAAACGCGAGTAAGAAACCCGAGAAAATAAATTTATCGTCTACGCGGCGATTTAGAAAAATGAAGTCTTACCTGAGCGGTGATTGGATGATTTGTGTGTTGTGTATGCATGGTTGCCCTACTTGGCGGTGCGTGCAGCCAACAACACATTGCGGCACATATGAGAAGAGCCCCCGCGATTATGCAAGCTACACCGACATATCGTACCGGTTCGACGTAGTTCTCTGCGAGGCCTAACCAGTTTATCAGAGCTCCGACGCAAAGCAGAACCATCCCGTACCTGTACGGACGCTGCGATCGTCGTGACTCCTCCAAGGACATTGCTGAAATGTGGAAACATTGTGTTAGTTCGGTTGATTACGTCGTTATCCATCGATTCATAAAATACTACATTAAAATACGAATGTTTCGAACGATTGCACAAAATCGTATCGAATTTTTGTTGCATTGAAACAGTAGTTTTGGAGACAACGCGTTGAATCAGTGGATCAAGTCAGGCAATTAAAATCATTAGGTCAGGAATCTTATTAACAGCGCAGAAGCATTTCCTCAGTTAGCCGAGTACATTTTCAGATTGTGCTATAACTTAAATCTTCGCTGTTCTTCATTCATGTTTTTTTTTTTGAGTTTGTAATTTATCTCGTTGATCGAAAGGGCTAGTATTTGTCCGTTGATAAAGGACTGCACTAATGTAAAAGTTCCCAACAATTGTGTGAGATACATATACATACATATATATATATATATAAACATAAGTTGTGACTAGCCTGCCGACCCGGATGCAAACTAAAAATGTTCTATATAAATTACAAGAATCAACGGTCAAATAATCTTTCTCGAGTAATTTCAAAAGGCCAAAAATATCATATAAATCATATTTTAAAATTCTTTTAACGTCTCTGCCGTTTTAAATGTCATCTGCACATTTTTGTCATAAATTCCGTAAAATCCACAGTCTAGCTACCAGAATTAAATTAAGGTTGGATCCAAATTCAGTTCAGTTTAGCTTGAATTGAAATCGAATGACATGTGTACGAATTGAATTGCCAGTAGGATTGAAATAGATCGGCAATCAATCTTGCATGCAATTATTTCCGTAATTGTACGAAGCATAGCACGATTACGTCAGAGATAATGCCATGGATTTGTCTAGGGTATAACTGACGACGTCTATTTTTGGGCAATATTCCACTTTCGCGCCTCAATTACGTGATATACGCACACAAAGAGCGACGGCTATTTATGACGTTGGTCAATTTTAGAAAATGGGGCTATATATATCCACGACAAAGATATCGCCACGTACATTACTTCTAGCTAGAACATTATTGATTTGCGAGATAGGCGACGACATGCACTGGGAACGCTGAACTTCATTATGGTTCACGTAGAATGTGCTGAACGCACTTTGAATGGCCTTAAAAACTTTACACAGGTTTCACAAAAGCGTAAATTTTCGAGTCACATGATTTCCTGCGCGTACAAATATTCGTCAATTCAAGTACCATATGGAATTTCGTTTAATAGTTCTAAAAAGTGAAACGCAAAGAAACAATCACAATCGTTACCTTTCCATGCATACATGGAAGTAAGGTAATGCTATGGATTGTTGAAAATCAAAGAAAATATACATAGAACATGCTTGTGATTGTGTCTTTGCAAGCAAGAAGCGATTCAAAAATTTCTTAGCATATTCTTCTAAAAATGGTTGTCGAAATGCTTCCTAAAATGGTCGCCAAGAATACTTTAAAAATTTTATTTCTGTCCGAACGACTCGCTCGATCAGCACAAATCATTGGCGACCCGCGAGAAGCGAACGCCTCGTGGAAATTAGCCCGGCAAGAAAGGTGATGCGATAATGAACCATTAAACGACGGGAATGGACTCAAGGAATATTAACGGCATTGAAACCGACGTCGCGGGGCGATTCGCGTTAGGGAAAAGAGACAGCACTCGTTCCTTGATGTGGGTCAGTCGAACAAAGCAGTTGGGCGCTATCAACAGCGACGGTGGAACTAATAGCGAAAATTAGGTGGCAGGTTTGTGAACAATTCTTTTCCAAGGAAAAAGCTAACTCGCCGAATACGGCGGCACGCACAGCCAGCCACGTGGCGATTTCGCATTCACTCTCATCGGAACGTCGCGGTCGACGCTGCCAACGTATTCTTTATTCGTCGGACACTTTCGGTGATTACTTATAACTTTCTACCTGTGTGCAACGTTCGCACACACGCGCTTGCGTGCGGAATATCGATAATCGACGGCGTGCCACCTGCGCTCGAAAGGAATCGAATTGCTCGATCTATAGCCGTGCGGCGTTCGCATAATTATAATATTTCTGGAGTGTGCTGTTGTTTCTGATTTTTGCGTGAGATACGAGCCGATAAAAAAATCCTGCGAAAATTGTGCGAGGCAGATCGAGGCACATATTTGCATACATGTAAATCCCGTTCGTTAAGAATATCAAGGCTGCCGGAGAATTCTCCTATGAACTTGAAATGGTATTGGATAATAGTGAAACAAAATTAATCGTAAATATATCTGTTAAAATAACATCTGCAGTAGATCAACCCTTTCTACTGTACAATCTTCTCGTTCAATCTACAATAAAACAGTGAAAAAACGTCAACTTTCACATATCAATTTTCGAGACGTCGCACAGTGGTTCCAAATCGCCAAAACGTGTTCAAAACCTCAAAACGTATTAAAAAATTATTGGTTCTGCTTGGAAATTGTTATTAGGCCGTTTTTGGGGTCGCTGACCACGAATCGGAACTTCAAATTAGAAAAAACAAGAAACTAGTGCGCGGATAAAAAAAGTATCATACGAAAATTGCTGGTCTTGTTACGTACAATAAGATCCCATAATAAAAAATATAGGTTTCCATTTGAAAAAACAAAGTTGACCTTCAAATGACCTTGCAAACACCACCCAAATAAAAAACTGATACTGCCTTGGACACGTGTTTTACACTTTTTTAATATCTTTCATACTTTTCGAGATGGAAAGTTTTCAAATCAACACCCGGTATAAAAGCAGCGTTCGTGTTTGAAAAATATACAAAAATTTCGGATATATGATTCTTTATAAAAAATTGACATTCTATTCAAAATCTGTTTAAATTTTACAGAAAGAGTGCATATCTCTCACAGTTGACAAGAAATGAAAGGAGAGCACATAAAATACTTACTCTGCGTTACAAAAAACAGTGCTACGACCACATAGGCAGCTAAAAGTAGCTAATTCTTTTTAGAATTGCAAGATAATGCTATGTAGTAGAAGCTCCAACAAATTTTAACGATTGATTGTGCGAGATTTGCAACTTTTACTCTACATCTTAAAAATTGATGCCTTCACTTTTACTCTCTCTTTTTTGCATACATAGTTATCAGTTAACAATAAACATTTGGCACTAAAAACTATGCAACTTACCTCCACAAACAGCATCCATAATGCACAATTAAAATCGATACGTTTCAAGACAATTTATACACTGTGCACTTAAAATTCGCAATGAACTCGAAGTTCGGACTGTGACTGTTGGTCAGGTATAAAAAAACGACCTTTCTGCTGTTTACCCCCACTTAGAAACACTCTTAGAGTAACCAACCCCATACTTAAAACTTACCTAGCTGAAAGTTCATATTTTAGGTTTTGGCCACGTTTTCCGGCTTTGGGACACTGTGCGTCGTTACAAAAAGAAGACTTTCCTTTATGAACTCACATTGGAATAATTGTAGAAAAAATTCTGTTTCATTCTGTACAGATGTGCTAAAATGTCGAAAGAGAAAAAGCAACTTTAGCTTCTTGCTCTATTTTATAAAAGGGTTTTGGTCTTTGATAAAAGACATTTCGATGGTGTGAAAGTAGAAACTTC
Organism: Halictus rubicundus; assembly: GCF_050948215.1. Lineage (NCBI taxonomy): Eukaryota > Metazoa > Arthropoda > Insecta > Hymenoptera > Halictidae > Halictus > Halictus rubicundus. The sequence goes on from NC_135151.1 coordinate 12,628,780, forward strand.
ACGTTTCATAACGAGCACAGGTAAAGCTTTTTTAAGATTATTTTATACGATGATATAGGAGTTGAAATATTCGAATTATTTAATGTACAGATTTAAAAGAGAAATATACTTCATATTGTACGAAATTCCAGAAGGCATTCAATCGAATTTAATTTTACTCATGACAATGTTTAATTTAATATTACGATCTAAAACAGGAGTTGATCGATCAATTATGTTAAAAATATCCTTTACACTTTACATTTTGTTCGACTTGATTTTCTGTTTAAAATGGAAATGTGGCGAAGGGGTTGTAAGGTGAATGTTTTAAAAAATGTCGGAGAAGTATTTAAAGCCGAGTGAATATTTGTAAAGGATTGTCGGCACGCGAGCAACGTAAATTAACGCTGGAACGTGTGGTAGCTGGTGGAAAATTCATGGGCTAATTACGGGTGGAAGGTTTAAACAAACGTTCAACGGACTTGTTAAAGTTCAGTGACGTCGGATACAGGCGGTCCTCGCGTTCGCGGCAATATAAATCGATCAGCCGCGTTTGTTTTGAGTGCGAAAGAAATATGCTCGCGGCAAGTAAAAGTCTATAAATATTCTTCGGCTGCGTGAAAAGTAGGGTAACGCGAGAATGAATACGCCGCGAAGGTAGGCCATCCCAACATTAGCAATCTGCACGATCGATATTTGTCATTTCTCTGTCATGCCGCATGCTACTTCCGAATAAAGAAACCATGAAACATTAACGGGAAACGTTATCGCCGCTCTTCTTAACGGAAACATACACAGCACGCACCTGTGTTCTTCGATAAAAAACCAAATATACCTTATCTGCTCTATGCTTAATTATTTTTGCGTAATTTCGAAGTGTAGAAACTGACAGAAATGTACAGAAATAGAGTTAATATTAAGTAGAAAAAGGTGGATCGATATTATGGACTACGAAAGTCGATAGACAGTGTGAAATCGCAAGTGAAATTTTAATAACGAGGTAACCATGCATGGAATTCCGAATAAGTTATTTTTATGTATACCAAATGTTATAGGTCTTAGGTATAAGGGTTTCGCATTAAGGGGCGGTTTTCCGGTAAAAGCAGTTACCCTGAGCGCATCGCAGCATTGTACATTCACAGTCAGTCATCTTATTCACTATCCTTATTTTCACATCGAACACAATTCACGGGGAAACACTGCGAATGAATCGACATCATCGCACGACATCAAAAGCATGTGTTGAATGAACCAAAACGAATGAATACTGAGCAGGACAAGATGACAAGCTATTAAGAGCTACAAAAGTTGACAACAAAAACCGTGCCAAGACCCACGCACCAGAGAAAACATGTTGCAGAAATAATCTGTGAATATGCCAAAACGAAATGACATTCAGTGAGAAAAGATTGGAAATGTAACAATCCACGAAGTTTTCCAACGCTCCGAGAAATCCCACCAGGAACCAGCCCGCGGATAAAATATGAATTTTCATGAAAATAATTGGTAATCAAAGATCGGATTAAAGAGAAATAGGCAGCGAATGTCAAACGAGATTCGAATGTTTTAGAAAGTGCAAAGTGGATCTGCATCCTCGATCACCGGGGGACAGTGACGGATTTCATTTCCGTTTGCTCGGTAAATGATGATTTATGGCCGCAAAGTTACTGATTCCCAAAGGACGCGAGGTTGCACCGTGATTTATCGATGAGTCGGCAGATTATTGAGCAGATAAGTTCAGCTGGTTGTTGAATGATTTACCGTTGATCTCGTCCATATCCGATCTAGCCGAAGCCGAAGCCGAAGCCGAAGCCGAAGCCGAATTTGAGACTTGGTTTTCGCGTCACGATTCCCGAACGACTAAAACGGAGCGAGTCTATCCGCAGAGTTACGTCTTTATACTGAAAATTACATCTGATAACGGGAACGGAGATCGTAAAGATAAGGTTGTGGTATTTCTGACACTTTATCGTGGCCTGGTCGTCACAAATAAGGTTGCTCGAACGCGTTCACGCGTGCGCATTGTCGGCGAAATCGTGCCCCTCCCGCGATCGCATTTTTCGAATTTGCACTTGGAAACGTTAGGGTACGACAAGCGTTATGGGTGAGCAATCACGTTTTTCATTGGCTAGAGCGATTGATCACCTATGAAACTCTTTTTACATTTTACCGTTAAAGCATTCCGTTGATCTTCAAGTTTTCTATATTTAAAATGAACTACCTGTTCTTTTTTAAATTAGGGAAGATTACACCGAATGACGAAGATTTAAAGAACTTTTAAAACAAGAGTTGGAACATTTTTATTTTGCGTAAAATGTATAATATTGTAGGAATATTTCTCTACTTTTTTTATAGCTTGCGGAGTTAATCGACTTTAGCAAATGAGCGGCTCAATTAATTAGAATTCGTGCAGATATCGACCGTGTTAATAGAAAGCGAAAAGATATCTCGTGTAGCTCGTGGTTCACGTTTCGAAAACGAGGAGGTTAAATGATTAATAAAAGCGTTGAAGATTCGCTACAACTTCTTATTTTAAATACATAAACAAAACGCGTATATTGTAGACTTTTATGCAAAATAAAAGTTCTCTGCATCGATTGAACGAAACAGGAGCTGGATAAAAATGTGCGTCTTCTTTTATTTGCTTAGGTAGCATGAAAATGATTTAACACTGTCTTTACATTCTTCTGAAGTTTTTACTGAACTATATTTCGCTTACTATTTTTTTTTGTCATACGTGCAGGAAATGCCGCGGTCTAAAGATGACTACTATTGCAAGTTTAACTTTGTTGTTCGTCTTGGATATTTGTGGTCTAAAATAGATCCCTGAATGTTTTATTTAACGAATAAATGACTTCTTTCTTTGCAACTTGTTTACACATACATACAACGAACGATATTAACACGTGGCTCACTGTAAACGTTGTAACAGTTCCGAATTAAGGCGCCAACATCAAAAAGCATTATAAAATATTGCTCATTTATCTTGCAGTCTGTAAGATGACTGAAAAGGCCAGCATGATTCCCATTAAGCTGTCTTTCCTTCACCCGGAAACCGCAATGATTGCATACCACGAAACATATCAGCGCCATTCGCAAAATGCCGGAAGATTACAAAATGGCGCATATTTGATTCAATTGTGTTATCGTCAAGGGATTAACACAGAGCTGTTGATTAAAACTCAAGGAAGGTTTAAAACTTTTCAAACAACCCGACACAATAAATGTTTCTATTTCCGTGCACTTCGTCACCACGCATTTCCTGGTAATTATAAATGATTCTCCTTCCTTGTGTTCGTTAAATCCTAATTTGATGTCCATCAAAATTCTTGCTATCATTTTTGACAAAATTCTGTTTCAACGTAGACAACCCTCGTCGAGCAAACATAAACGATACAATAATAATGGAACTTAAGACTTGCAAGTGAAATTATCGAAGCGCACGATTACTTCGACTAAAGAAGCTATTATGTAAAATTACTGATAAACTTAATGCTAGATACATATGCACAAGTACACCCTGATAAACGGATGACGTCGGTCTACTTTATTTAACTTAGAAATAATCATATGTACAGAGCGTGCACAATGGCACCTACAAAAAAGAAAAACCGATGTGCTATCCATCTAAAGTGGGTGGTGCACCGTACGTATGGATATGATTTGCAGTATCACACCCACCGTTACATAATTATGAAAATTGATCCAATAACACCATTTACGGCGAAGGTCGCAAGGAATCGGCATTGAAAATAATTATTCCTTTCCTATTACCGACTGTTACGGATTGCTTCCTGATTCCGATCAACGTCAGGTTGCATTTGCTATCTGCGATCGGGTTGCCAATTACCCGTTAATGTACCCCCGCAAAAACTTCATAGAATATTGCGAGATAAATTGCTCGTGTTTTCGAGTCATGCGTAAACGGTATTGCAGGTTCCGTTTCAGTTCAACCACGATTTACAATCACAGAATCCGCGGAACAAGAATGGTGATATCGTCAGAACGCGATTACTGGACTGCGGATGTTTATGCAATTTGCAATTTTTGTAGACGAATTTTAAGAAAGTGGAATAAAATGAAATTTTATTTCCAGTGGTATTAGTCTTTGCAGTTATGAAATAAATAAAAATCGTATTAGATTCTGTCAATTAATTTGTATATTCTATAATAGTATTTTTCAAACATTTTCAAACCCCATAAATGCATAAAGATCCGCAGTCTAGTGATTACAGATTTGATGCATTTATGGCAAAAATGGACGAGTGAGAAACGCAACTGTAGAGACAGAAGACTGTAAGAATGCTATCGTAGTTTCGACTTATTTGAAAATTATTAGAAAAAGGAATACAATTACATATAATTTCCAAGTTAGAATATTTCTATTTTGCATCTAATGATTACGAATTTTAGAATTGATCAGGAACAATGGACGATCGCGTGGTACGTGTGTATCTACGAATCAGTAGAGTCAGTAGAATCAGACATATAGTAGTCAGACGTGTCCGCTGTTGTGTTTTATCTTCGTGCATTTTTCATATTGCTCGATCCGGAGTAATCATTTCCGCATCGAGCGTAACTTCTTGGTGTTTCCCACAGTGAAAACAGAAAAACAATCGATAATCTTTTGTCGTGTTTACGAAGCAGATAAATGTAAGCCCGAGATCGACCGATGCACTGATTAGCAATTGCGTTTGGTGCGATCGTACTTAAAATCTGCAAACATCAGCATTGATAGTACACGTTAGTTGCTCTTTAGTAGTGACTGCAGACATTATGCGACAGACAAAATTTCTGCATCGATTGCAAGATGCAGCAGCAGCATACGTACTTATTTGTATCCTTAATCATTTTAAGAAGTTAAAAATAATATTATCGAATTCTTAACATCTACTGGTATTTTTAATTTACTGTTTCATCTACTCATTGCTATACTGCAAATATAGATTATAGGATTATAATGCAAAATAAAGATTGTCTGCGTTAATTGTGAGATGCAGAAATTGCTTAGATATTTGCTTCCATTTTTAAAGAATGTTAACGAGTGGAAATTATGTAGCAATATTTTTGAATTTTTAATATGTTTCCATTGTTTTCAATCTTATCTATTTGTTTTTGTCTAAATGCAAAAAAGTAGTTTATTATTATTCAATACCGAACATTTCCCAATATATTTTTCTAACCTGGCATTGCTCACATAAACACGTAAGTTCATTACACACACTAGGTCGTGCAACATGAAATGTCGCATTTATATTGCAATTCATTTGCAATTTCAAACGACTGCATCAAATCATTTGCAATTTGATCGTGTAAATAGTATTTAAATTGAATGTCGAGAAGTTGTACGTCACTTTTGTATCATTTGAAAGTCTATATGTATAAATCTTCATTGCCCACTTTACCAGAGACATTACAACTTCTTAAGATTCAATAAAAAAGTCATTTGAACGATCAAATTACAAATGATTCGAGAAATCCAGCATTTCATATTACGCGACTTAACGGAAGGAAGTACCGATTTACGATGTTTATTACGTTTGTTGTACGATCATTTAACCAAATGCTTTAAATTACAGCGTTAAATTAATACATTATTCACGGGCAGATCTTTTTTCCTTGTATCAGCAAGTCCGGAGATATTCGTTGACTGCGACCACGAAGAAAGATAGTGACTCCCAGGTAGCCACACTGATAGAACATATCACGGCCTTTCGTGATTAATTCATTAATTCATATTGCTGTCGAGTGTGGAAACTATTGTACAATGTGCTTCTCAACTTAATATAATACATATTTTTAATCCCCTGTCATTAAATAATGCTAATCGAAGCAGAATAAATTATTACACGGCATTTGTTTACAATTTTACCTATCCCATAAATGGTCGTACCAATTTTGACTGTTACTTTGTGAAATTATAAAAAGATTTGTTGACAATTATCATAAACCGAACTTAAACATTTAGTCTACGTTATTAGAAGATTAAAAGAATTTTCTCATTTTTTCTGGCACTCGTAAGAATGGACAGATGAACGAAATTCTAAAAAGAATTGTTGATGCGTGGCTAAAACTGAACTTAAAAAAACAGTTTCTTGTGTCAAAGCATTAAAAGAATCTTCTAATATTTGCTAGTACATTTAACCCTCCGTATGCTATGCCGGAGTCATTCGTGACCCGTAGCAGCAGGAATAAGCTCGAGTACCCTCATTCGAAATACGACGAAAGCCGGTCCCGAGCCATCGTCTAATATCGGAATAAACCTGTGTTAGTGAAATATCGGTGTGAGTCAGAAATGACATAGGCCTGGAACTCGCAGGAGTGCGAGGGTTAAGAACGGTTAGAGGAACGAAATTTTGTAAAATCACTTGGAAATGATCATAAACATTGAAATACTTTCTAACTTCGTATGACATTTTTAGGAGCAGATGAACAAGCATGTCTTCGAGAAAATTTCATAAACAGCGACTTCAACAGAACGTACAAATGGATTCTTTTAAACTGACGAATTCAACCGTAAGAATTACTATAAAATTCGCGAAGGTAGTTCGATATCGCAGGTACTCGACAAGGCGGCGAACCAAAGATCAAAATCGACGATCGAGCCTCTCTGATAGAAGTTCCGGGCTTTCCCAGGAAACCGTCAAAGGACTTTAATCGAAAGTGGCGCTTACGTCAAATATTTGCGTATCATCGTCGATTTATCACACATTGAAAATCGTATGATAATTATACCCGCCTCGTTGACGCACCTTGGTCCGAAAAATCACGTGTACACAGTTAATCCCGCTATCGATACGCATCGGCCGCACGGAAATTCCGATATCTCATCTCAATATCTCTGTCCTTGATTACTTTTAATTGTCGTTTAACCTCGAATTGCGTGCCGGCCGAACATGCGCCAATTCACATAACTATCCACGTTCCGATACGATGCAGAAATAAACGAGCATGCGTGTAATCGATTGACACGAATCGTTTTGCCGATCTTTCGATAAAAAGGAAACCTACGCGACTATGCGTTCGTGTCGTCGTGGGTTTCACACGGTACAGTCCGGCCGGCGTTTTCTTTGTTCCCGACTGGGAAAAGATTACTCGAAACGCTATCCGGTATTAGTTACAATAAGCCCCGTTGTTTTCCTGTCAGCAATGCCGATGATAACAAAACAATGACACACCGCTGCCACTCCCGTGATGGATGATAAATCTTTGAGTAATTGCGCAACGCGCCGGCGACCGTGATAGATTGAAATGAATGGAGCCTTATTTATAACAACAATCGACGTGAGAACGGTTTAGCTGCTGTTTACGGCCCTCGCGAACCATCGCAATTAGACAGGCCACGATTAGGGCAATTTTCCAAGTTCCGAACACATTTTCTGGTATCGAATTGCATTGAAAAGCCTAACCAGCTGTTCGTGGATTTTTCAAACACATTTTTATGGTAATGGTACTTTGCCTTCTTATTGATCTTATTATCTTGCATATAATTACATAATCTTTATTATAAATTCTGTATTCAATTTTTATTACCAGGAGCCGAGTTACTCGATGATACCTCTGAAGTGCCGGGTCAAAGTGGACTCGGGCCCCGAGGTCAACACATCCATGTAATAATTTTTATCATTAGGTAATATGAAAGAAAATTTTCCAATTGCTGACCTTACCATGATTGAACAGAAATGATTCGAGAAATGTGATCGATGAGATTGTACCGGCTCATATTTGAAACCCAGCGATTTATAAATGAAAAAGGAATTGTTCCTTCTTATCCATCGCTTGAAATTCATTTTAAATGATCACTCGCAATAAAATAACAAGCCAATTAAATCGACGTGGGCTGAACAACGTGTACGAGAGAGGCTGAGCTCGCTATAAATAAACCACCTTCAGATAATGGCCCGAACGTGTCCTTTCGGTCTGCAATTTGCCAATAAAAACGAGGAAGATGTTAATACCTATGTTTTCCTCGGTGACAAGGTAAACCGGAGTGAATAATCGCCGATAAAACCCGTTAATTCATACAGTATTATTTTCTCGATTGATCCACGCGAGAATTAACTACATGCGAATACGGTACACGATACGCGTGAAAAATACCCGAAGCGAGGTCTAACTATAGAAACTATGCACCTGATGTGCCGACTCCTTTGTTTTCAAATGAAGGAACACTAGCTAGCAAGCGTTTAATCGTTTGATGGATGATCTGTTTGGCTCCTTTAGCGAAATCCGAACGGTTGCTTGCAATTTTATGCGATACATGCTAACACGTGCTGCTCCCAATAAACGACGATCACAATAAAATTTATAATTTCGGAAGAAGATAAAAAATACTGATGCTTTGAACAAATGAATAAGAATAAATTCAACTAAATTCTGTTAATATCAGAACCGCCGTACCTGTCGAAATGACGAATATTTCAAATGATTTTAAATTTATTGCAATTGTAAAGATGTTTTTGAAGATAGTGTCACTAGACGCCCTTATTTGTTCGTTCAATGTCTCGATAAGTGCGGTCTTTAAATAAATGAATAAAAATAAATTGAACTGTGTACTAATTTTTGTTAATACTAGAATTACTGGATCCGTCAACTCAATTGTTGAGATCGTAAAGAGGTTGTTGTAAATACTACATGCATTTATTAATTCGTGTAATGTCTCATTAAATGCAGTATTATTATTTTTAAAAGACATTGTTGCTCAGTACTGAATTTTTCAGTTTGCAATTTGTTCGAGGTTTTTATTCGCGCGAAATGTACAAAGTTCCCCAGTCTTGCCATAACACAATAAATTACAGAGATTCGTATGTTCTTTTTGTAAATTACGAGTATCGTGCGGCGACTCTGTGTTTGTGGTGTATAACCGATTACGTTAGTTCTCCGCGAACCAGAGCAAGGAATTCGCAAAGGAATCAACATTCAAGCGACGACACCGCATGCAATAAAATATGCGGCACGTTGGAAACGTGATTTCGAACGTGAGAAACGTGAGGCGAAATGCGACCGTTCGTGGACGAAATTAGTACCTGTTGCTATCGGCGGTTTCGTCTTCAAATATTTATTTTCTAACATCATATCTATTTCCCACTGAACCAGCTGATAACTGAGTCGGAAGAAATACTACAACACTGCTCCGTGTGGATTTTTCTCGTTCGCGTCTCTCGCAGACGTTGCTGCGCGACTGAAGTGGAAAATCTGCGTTGTTCGTGTAACGCAATTTTCTTTCAGAAAAATGCAGCACGAAAGTGGAAACTACCTAGAGCTATCAAAGGTGACTTATGTAACTTTCAACTTCATTCAGGTGCTGCGGTTTCGAATTAGTAAAGTCAAACCTGTTATTGTGCGGTAGATAGGGATCGCATGAAAGAAACCGCACAAAAAAAAATATTCAGAAACTTCATAGATAGCTATAACAAATAATTTTTTACAACATATTAAAGAAAATTTTTTTATGTGGTGAAGAGGGACCGGAAAGGAATTTCAAAGATTTATGAAATACCGAGAAAGTGCTTTACAAACAAAATAGATAATTAAATTACACATGGAAACATTAAAAAAAATTTAATTTCTCATTTTAAACATGGAGAAATTTTCAAAATGCACATAATTCAATACTACTCGTCGTAGTCCAAAACGCGCATTTTCTTGTGATGAGAACATTAAAAGGGTGTTATAATGCCAACACCGTTGGCATTCATATATCGTATAAAAAAAATCGCACAAAAAAGAAAATCGCATAGAAAAGGACCACACAAAAGCAGGTTTGACTGTATAAGAAAGTTGTAACATTGCTACCTGTTAGAAGATTATTTATAGTGATCAGAAAATGTCTACAAATTGGTATTCATAGCACAGATTTGATAAATGAAAACCTTGGTGTAAAAACCAGGTAAGTCAAGATTTTGAAACTTATTTAATTTTCGACTATACACTGAATCGACCGTACACTCAACGCATGAAACAAGGAATCTATAAAGAATCATAGAACTTGTTAGTTCACGATTGTAATTATTGTACTGAAAAATTGATGAAGTCAACAGAAGTTGTTAAGTACTGATTCACAGCAAATTTGTTCCACGAGTCGTTAGCAAGAAAGTAAGGGCAAGAACTGCGCACACACTTCTACACTGACCTAACGAAGACCTTATGTTCGTAGGACCATCGATCCGCGTTAATATGCAGAATGGAAGTCTGGGAACAGTTACCCAAATCGAATAGTAGGAACGCCATTCGCGAATCAACGACAAGGAAATGTTTATCGATTCTATCCGAACTTTCCTGTTTTATTACGTTCTTACTCTGACAAGATCAACGTTGTTACAACCGATAACGCAGTAAATTTCATGAATTTATGACGAGAGTAAGTAGGTGATACGCAGAAGAGTGAAAACATTAAAAATTTTATTACTTGAAATTAACACAGAAAAATTTCAATTTGCATAACGGAACCAAAGAATCTACTACATTTCTCTGTATTAAACTTTGATTCTCATCCGTGAATCAATCAAGTTTGAGGGACACCATTCTTTCTGGACACAATCCCAGTTTAGAAATTCCTCTGTATTGTGATATATTTGAGTAAATCAATATTTCCTGGGACTTGTGGGCTGTCAAAAGGTTAGAGAAATCATTTCTGGGATAAATAGAAATTTTCTAGTATTCACTTCATTAACAAAATTACAGGCAATTTTCTACTTTCGAAGAAGAAAATTCATCAATATAATCATTTATTTTTTCATTATATTAACTATTCATCACTGCGTCAACTTGACAAATTAAATTGCAAAAAAAAACTGCAAAAAATCCGAGGATAAACTCAGAAAATACAAATCGGTTGCAAAGGAGTGGTATTTAATGAAAGGATATGACTATGAAGACTCTCCAGAACGAATGACGGTGGGTAAGCGAGTTATGTTCTCACTTTCGCGGCCGAAATAAGGAAAAGGAGTCCAAAGTGCAAGGCTGGCTGCACGCTGTCACGTTTCTAGAGGTAGGCCGGAGACCCGGTGGCAATTTTTTCGTTTCGGTGCGGCTCACAATGCTCATTTCGAACGGTGCCTAGCTTCACGGCCGGGAAATCGATACGCGTAAACTTTCTCGTGTTTCGCGTGCCACGTAGAATAAGGTGGACGTGGCATGCCGCGTGACGCTCGCCGTTTTCTGTGTTTAATACGAGCAAAAGGCCCTCCGTCATAAATTATGCATATGCTTCACCCCGTGAAGCCTTTCGGACCAACAGACGGTGCCGAACGTTGCGTCGACTCGGCCCGCAACTGTTACATGGCTACCGGCCGGTTACAAGACTTAACCTTAACCCGATTTCACACCTTGCCACAAACGCCGATAAATAAACGATCGGCTCTAGACCCGCTTAACCGACGGCTAATGCAGCTTCGGACATTGTTACAGCGTTTTCCTGCTTGCTAGGTTTTCCTACGTCGCTGGCTTAATTCTCGAGTGACTCGGACGTACTTCGATCGAAAGTTGCAAACTATGCGTCTTAAATTGGTATCGTTTACGGCCGGAGCGAAATTTCATTCTCGAATCTCTTTCTTTCCAATATTTATTTTCTCTCATGGATGCTGTAAACATTCGACGTTCCAATGATTATACATCTATTAAAATAGTGACTTCAATACGTGTTCCAGAATTTGTTTTAGATTTTTTTTAAACCTGGAATAGTAAAAGAATTAGTCGCGAACGTAAACGACCAAGTATGCACTCGATAAAAATAAGGTTGCAGGCGGAGGGTTAATTTTTTAGTAAAGTTAGTGGCCCGTATATTAGATGCACCAATTAATTCGTGGACCTGATTAAAACGGGGACTATGGAGACGTTATTTCCAACAATTAAAATTATTTACATAGGAAATAAATTTTTTATTCAGCTCGATTTCCTTGCAATTAACGTATGTATAAACATTTTATTTTGCATAAAGATCCGCTGTCTAATCGTTAGACTGCTCGCTGTAAATACTGTATTATTTCCAGGTATGACATTAATTATTCAAAGAAATTAATGTCTATGTAGCTCCTGTTTTTTAAAATTAATACAGATAATTGCATAAAAATCAGTAGTCACCTTCAAACAATCGAGATACAGTCTACTTTCGTAAATAATCTCCACCAGTTTCTACATTCTCGATACACATAATTAACGATGTAAAGGGTTTGATTTTAAAATAAAGTTGCGATCGATTAATTGTTAGAGCCATGAATTAATTAGTGCACTTAAAATGGTATTTGGGAAGAGGACGAATTCTCCTTCTGATTTTATATGTTCTCGAATGAATAACACGAGGAAAGGTTTACAAGAATTCTTTTAACTATCATTCGCACCTTTCACAGTTATCTTCAGCCATCTTTACTGCCATTTCCAACCCATCGACCACTTTCGGGCAGCGCCGCTAACCTTCGCCATTTGCGGCGTTCCGTAGTTCGCGGGATAGGCTGGCGATAAAAGCCGCAGCGTCATTTTCTTGCCATCGTGGAAATCGTGACCTTGAGAATCACACCGTGGTCGCATGCGCTTTGTATACCCTTAACGCGGGGCAATCGAAAAGTCGTAGTATTATGAAAGCGAAGGAATAATTCACAGCTACTTGAAGCGATTCACGCCAGCCGTTACCGTTGCTACTGATATACACTTCGCGTTTACCGCCGCGCCGTGCCGGCCGGCATCAACGAACGGGCATCGCAATATGCACCGATTATTAGCGGCGATGAATGATTTACGATGCCCAGCACCGGGGATGGTGTGTTCGAGTGCTCACGGAATGGAAATTAAGAAAACAAAATGAAAGTCGAGGCCCGAGCGCGCGCACAGAACCCGGCTAAATGCATCGGGTAATGGATTTGCGTCACTGATAACGACAGAGTTATCGTGCCCTCATAGACTCAACATCGAGCGTCACGCGATCGTAGCCACTCTCGCGAGATCGCGAGATCATTCGTTCGTTCGAACGGTCGGTGGCACAAGTACACCCACACCTGTGAAATTTCACTGCGAAGCCTACGGGTTCGTATTTATAGCACGGGCCCCCAAAACGCGAACAAAGATTGTTTTTTATTTCAGAAGAGGATAATGAGGTAGACCGCGGATCTTTATGAAAAATAAAAATTGTTTGCGCCAACTCCAATATAGAAAGACCGAATAAAAATTTCTTTCATCCTTTAATCTTGAACGTTTCAAGTCCGTCTACTGGTTTAAATTGCACCTTCGAGTTTTTGTCGTAAATACATAAAGTCCGCAGTCTAATAATGAGTAAGAAAATATTGAATTTGAAAAGAAAATTGTCAATATTTATTACTTACTACGGCGACACTTGTTGACAACAGCTGTGTTCTATAAATACGTAATTTACGTTTTGTCATCTGTTGACGACAGCTGTACGATGTGTATCGGTAAAAATTGAATAGAGTGCTAATAATAGCGATTTTACTTGTAATTTCTTGCGATTGGACTGGCAGGCCTTTAGGCGACCGTTTCGGGGAAGTATAACACTACAAGTGTATGCAATACGTAGTCTTACGCACTCTGTGCATATTTATGTGCATTATTTACGTATTCTAAAATTTGCAACTTATTATTGTTGGAGACCATTTTCTAAGTCTGTTTAGTTCTAGTTGAGATCTAAGTTCTTTGCAGTCGTACGCCTTTTGTTTAAAATACTGGATATACATGCAGAGCTTTGTGGCGAGCTCTTTGTTTTTTAGCACGAATCGACCTAAAAACACTGGCAGACTTTATTATCAGTCGTTACAATTTACGAGTCGTTAAGTCTCGTGAATTTTATTATCACTTCCTTCTTCATGTTTTCTTTTCGTTTTCATTGCCAATAGCTTTGACCTTCTCGTTGTCAACATTTACTGTATACTAATTTTCGAATATCACGGTTTTCTACATTTGTTCTTGAAAACATCTGCATAAAAATCGTTACAAACACGAAATAGATATATCAGTATCTTGACAGAAACTATTAAAAAATTTACTTCTTACGTTGGTTGATAAACTTTGATATTTTCTAACAACTAATACTAGCACTATCGAACCAGTCAAAATGGCTGGTTCCCAATAGTTTAAAGAACATCTTTATTGAAGCATATGTTCGAGTTTTCGTGTTTCAGTGAACCGGGTAACAATCCGCAGGTTACTGCAATTGCAACTCGTTTTCCGTGCCATAAACCGGAGAAGCCTCAATAAAAGTCATTGTAGCCGGGTGAATCATGTAAACGCGTGTTTCGTATCTGTCGCGCACGCCACCAGAAAGTACAGTCTTATCGCGAAACGGAAAATTTTGTAGATAGCACCAGCGAGATTGTTTTCCCAGCTGCCGTTCCATGTGCTCATGAAAATATTCATTCGCGAACTCGATTCGGATCCACCGAGGTTATGGTTACTCTATGGAGCATCATTCAAGAGTATTCCGGATGCGGTGGGAGGTGGAGAAGTAAAGGTAAACAGGAAAAGTAAACTTTCTGGTTTCTTGGCTGAAGTACAGACTTAACGTCGACTGTCATGAGTTCGCGTTATTTATGGAAAATATAAATAGACAATTTATGTGGACCTACTTAAATAGCTTTTACACGCTATATTGTGAACCCTATTTACATTTCAAACATGTCCGTCTCGCCATTATGTAAGTCAAAAGTAGTGCAACCATGCATTAGGGTTACTCGAGTCGAGGTAACTGTCCTCTCCCGTAACCTAAAAATATGATTTTTAGGAATTTTCTCCAAAAAAGATGAAAACTTTTTTCATACTCGGACATTTATACATTGAACAACTTGTAGTGATTTTTTTGTTGCGAAATAAAAACTGTTGTCAAGAAAAAAAACTGTTTGTCAAGAAAATTCATGAAAATAATTTCACTAGTTTTTCGACAAAAAAAAATGTTTAAAACAACATTTCATTCAGACAGTTAGCAAGGCACAACCTCTGAAAAGGTTTCCATGCTCTTTCTAAACGAGTTTAAAACATGTTTCCTTATACAAAATAAAACGTAACCGATTACCAAGCCTTTCGCTTTACTTGTTCGTTCATAATGTCAATTGTTAAACATAAATTGACGAAAGCACCGAAGATAATAAATTGTTTAATAACAGGAAAGAAGAATCAGAGTATTAAGGTTGAACGTTTGCTTAAATTACTAAACGCTTCGTCAAACACTGAGCTGTTGCGCATCAGTTTTATCGTTGCTCAGAGGACGTGCAAATATTCTGTTAACATTGTGCATAGAAACAATATGCGCATGTAGGCAACCTTGAATTCTCTGATACATAAATTTCATGAAGGGAGTTTTGACGGTGCTTACTCGTTCTGGAAAGAAAGCATTATTCAAACAAACTGCAGACACGAAACATACATACTACTCGACGCAATTCCAACATCGATCCGTCATGCTTGCGTTGAATTAACAGCACATGGTATTCAATCTACAATGGCGAAATGCGTACTGTCGCGCAACATTCGCGCACAGCATTAAACAGTTTAATCGTCGAAAATAAACGCCAAGCAATAATCCCATTTAGTTCAGCAGTAAGCCAATTTATTAACAACAGCCAGAGGCGCCTAGAAGAATAATTCCATGTTGCAGTCGATGTATAATGCATGCTGGTGCATTAGTCACAGAGCAAAGAAGTGAAAACGAGAAACGAGGTAAACATTATTAAAATCAGAAAACGCGCGCTCGTGTCGACAACAATGTTTCAAAAGGGGATTTCGAGAAGAGAAACATCGAACATCGCTAGAAAGTCGATCCTACACGAAAGGGACAAATCTGTGAAAGTAATCATTGTTCTGCACGAACAAGCGTTTCTAGTTGGAAACACCACTATGTTCCGTCGGACTGTTAATTGCGAGCGTTTAGTTAAAAGCGTATCTCGCGCTCGGCCACGCGGGAATTGTGAAATAGTGAATGGCCTCTCGCGATTACGCTCGAGCCCGCGAATAATTCGCCCGTCCCGGTACGAAATTTCTCGTTTGCATTTTTTTTTTGCCGCAACCGTGAAAAAAAAACGCGACGAGTCCGGTCGGTCTGAAAAAAATTGCATCGCACGCCTATTTGCACTATTGTCTCGCCGAAGCCGATAACGCTATCGTTCGACAATGAGAAACGTAATATGCTGCTATTGAGTGGCTACTTGCGTCTCTCGATCGGCTGCGAAGTTAAAAGAAGAATTTTACGACCGAACGAATTATCACGCGTCGACTAATTTCGTTTTGCAACTCGGCCAATTCATACTTTATTCTTAGGTGATAATTATACGATCAAGCTCGCCGCTTCTTGGCCTGCAGTAATTGCACGGCACTCGATGATAATTCACTGTGGTTATGGAATCCATTATCTGGCATCGTAATTTTATCTCGCTGATACTCCTAACGCTATGTCAATAAATATCGTATTAAGTTGTACACGACGATGATGTTCTGTGTGTGTGTGTGTTTTTTTTTTTAGAAACTTTGGCACGACAGTTAATCATCCCCAGGCTTACGACTATAATTCATGCTGATATACCGCCAGTCAAGTGTCGTCGAATTTCGCGTGCTACCGAGATAAGTTTCTGCGAAACTCGGCAGGAAGCAAATATTTCGCGATCGGAGACGACAAACAGTACCGAAATTCGTCCCCGCTTGCCTCCTGATCCCCTGGAAACCTAGAATCATCAATGACGATGCGGATTCCGGATGACAACGAGATGAAGAATAGAAATTAATGGTTTATGACGCGTTTATCAACGTGTGACGTATGATAAACCGGACTTCTTGCGTGGTGCTGTCTTATCAATGGGAAATGACTTCACATAGGGTGGTCATTAAGTGATACTAAGGACTATTGTTTCGAAGGTAATGCAGTTGGTGACATCAACAGCTTAACTTCACCTTGGCGACCCGGAAATTTTTAACTTTTCACTATACAATCCTGTACAGTTTGACAAGAAAATGCCAAAAATCGAAGTTTTGAGGTGAGGAAGTCACTGGTTCAAAAGTTATGCGTATTTAAAGTTGACCGATCACACTTTGTTCTGGGATAAGCTGTAATCAAACAGTAATTAAAATGTAGAGAATCATATACGAGATCTCAAAGAGAAGGTATAAGAGACGTCTGACCGTTAGACGCTTAACGTGTTAAAATCGCTCGACTTTTAAATCGTTCGACACGCATAACTTTTGAACCAGTGAATTCCTCGCCTCAAAACTTCGATTTTTGGCATTTTCTCGTCAAGATGTGCGGGATTATATAGTAAAATGTTAAAAATTTCTGGGTCGCCAAGGTGAAGTTTGACCACAACGAAAATTGGGTAAAAGCAGAGAAGCTAAAATTTTTCATGTTAGTTATTTTTACAATCCTCTTATATTTCGTACATAATAAATATACTGCATATTTTATGCACGTATGACAAACGTGGGTAGATGAAATTTAATATAGTACCAGGAGTAAAAGAATTTCTTGATCAATCTTGTTGAAATTATTAAAGAAAAAATGACAATTTCATTTGGTTCCTGTGTCTTACAATTGATGCAGACAATTTTTATTTTGCACAAAGATCCACTGTCTAATATAATCAGCAAATTTTGCGCACTCTATCAGATATGAGTGACATGACAGTCAACGTGTTAATGCAACAACAGTGCAGGTTTGTTGGAGATTGTGGAATTAAATAGAAGTATGTAGACGAGAAGTCTAGAAGAGATAGGAGAAGAGAAGAATGAATGTTAAGAAGTGGAGAAATAAACCTTGAAGAATTCATTGAGTCTATTTTATCTCTATATTTAAGTAGAGTCATTCAGGTTTCTTGGCAGGTTTCAAATAATCATTGGAAACCAGGAAATTTTTAGGACTAGGACGGCTGACGTTAGTCTTTCGACGATTAAGCGGTGGACGTGTTTATTCAAGAAGTATTATTTCAGATGATGTAATGTTAATGCAATACGAGATAATGTTACGTGAAATGAAAGGTCTGGTTTATTTCAGATTATAAAGTAAAAAATAAGTGGAGTGTAGCGGAAGAGAAAACGAAGGAAAAGAGACCATGAATAATTCATTCGGACTACTATGTCTTTACCTATAAGTCCAACCATTCATTACTCTTTGTATACGTTTAGAACAATAGACGACATCGGAGTAATATAGTATCGTTGTAGGCAACAACAGTGTGGATCTATTTCAAATTACAAAGTTAAAAACAAATACTCGGTATAGCAAAGGCAGAGATAAATAAGAAGAAACTATAAGTACCATAACTACCCTATGTAGCAAAAGCAGAAATGATTCAAACAAAAACATGAGTATCCTGTATAGCACAGTCAAAAATGAAGAAACAGAGACCATGAAGAATTTATCGAGCCTGCTGTATGTGCCTCTATATTTAAAGTCAAGTGATTGTATTTGCTTGCCAACTTGCAGAGTTACCCGCTAACTCGAAAATTTGCAAAACAAAAGACAATATTAGAGCAACAAATTAACATTGAAGACAACAAAAAGTGCAGGTTCATCTCAAACTGTAAAATTGAATAGAAGATTTCTATACATCAAAGCATAACTTGGAGGAATACAAGTCGAGCCATTCCGTTTCCCGAAGCAACCATAAACAGGAAAATTCAAGCGAGAGGAAATCATAAATCCTCGATCGAACGATCTCGATCGTCCGCGGCGTTCGCGCGACAAAAAGCCTCGGATGACGCGCGGAACGTCTCCGATGAATGAAGTATTTCCCCAAGTAATCGTAGGAATCATTGGGTATGCGTCACTCGATCGCGGTATTCCTGCTGGTTGACACGTGATGCAGCGCCGCGACGCGATGATCCACGTGCGTTCGATCCAACGGATCGGTGGTTACGCCTCGTTAATACACGCGCGTGTTATCCGTCATCGGCTTAACACAGAGAAGGAAGAGGGAAGAGAGAAAAAAACGGTAAATCGATTATATAGCGAGAACGGAAAAAAAATCTGCGACGGTCGTGCCTACCGGTTTGCAAATAGAACGCCGCCAATCCCGTTTTCCGATTAGAGTGGCACCGATACACGCCTCCAGAACCGGAGACACCTTCGCGCCTATACTCATTAGAATATGAGATTTTTCTCGACGAAACCGTGTAATCTCGTCCGCGATCGAAACTGTGTCACCGCGAAACCCGCTACGCAGTTTCGGAAATGATAATGGGGATTTGAGTTCTCTCTGTCTCTCTGTTAGCAAATCGCTCTGTTGACCCGTGGCAAACGTTTCGATCGTGTTTATGATTCCGTGTTGATGAGACAGTCGGCGGTTATCCTTCTCCGTTTCGCGGTAGAAACGTGACGATACCGGCTTCGTCCGTTTCGAAGAACGATGTTGCTCTCCCGTCGAGGAAAACGATTTTTAGAACGGTTAAATATAGGCCTGCCAATCCGGAAAGCGTTTTTTCCGCAGATATCGATACGCTACTTTTAACTGTTGCGTCTCGTGAGCGATTCCGCATGGTTCTGGTCTTTCCTCTGACATCACTTCGTGGAGAAATTGTAACTGATTAGACAACTGTTGATTTTTCAAAGCAAAACAAAAAAATTGTGCCCGGCGATTGCATGGCACTGGAGCCAAATAAACATTTCCTTCTTTCTTTAAGGATCATGAGAAGCTGAAAATTACGATATGCTCTAATTCTTCTAATCTGTCGAATCCCTCATAAATGTACAAAGTCTACAGTCTACTAATTACATAATATCTCTCTGTTACTACAAAAATTGAATATTGAGAGTTCCGGAGCTATTTCATAAATTAATTCGTGGCTCTCACAATTAGCCAATTGTAACTTCTATTTTGTACTGAAACCCTTCTGAAACGCGTCAGAAATTATGCAGATCGGTTTGGAAAGTAGACTGCATTATAATCGCTTTTAAATAATCAGTAAATTTACGAAGAACGGCAGCTACGAATTAGTATTGACTACGACTAGACTGTGTATTGTACGCATTTATAACAAAAATAAATAGATGTATAGAAAGATTGAAAGTAGAAAGTTTATTAGAATTGTTAGAAGAGGAAACAAATTCTTATTTGGCTTCTGTTGCTTATATAAGAATAAACAATGGCGCACAATAAATTGCAATGGAGCCGCTATATTCATCTTCTAAGAACACTCTACGCTGCATTTTGCAACGTTAATGTGAAAAATAGGGCGGCTCCAGACGGTCGTTATCTAAATAGAAAAATGCTTATCGTAGAATCATTCGATAACACAAGCCAACGAACTCATCTCGAGTATAGGTTAATGGATCCGGAGTACTCCGGATTTCGGAGAGTATAAACTCAAAGAGTCACGTTTATTCTGCCATATTGCAACATTCGGGCACTGCTGTCGCGTGCTTAAAGCAAGACGTCGCAGTACCGACTTTCCTTTCAACTGTCCTTAACTGTTTTTGTAAGTTTGCTACGTCAGAAATCCTACGTCCCCCAGTATAGAAACCTATAGAAGTTGCAACTTTCTACTGACACCGGTGAAGTTTATCAAGCATCAAATTACAGCCTAACAAATAGTTTCGCGCACAATTAGAAACCCGTCCATCTTGTTTATACTCCCTATTTGCATTGCGGTGGAATTTGAAACAGCATTTTGCGAGGTCGTACCATTACATGCACACTGTTGATTATCGTAATTAGGTATGTTTATGTTATCAGCGACATTTATGTACCTGAGTGCGATAAAGCGGCAATAACAATAACAATGGTTGCAAGAATGAAATCCCCGAGGTGTTTTCCAAATACAATTACAAAATAGTTATATTTTCTGAGCACCTTGGGATACATTTAATTGTATTAACCGAGTAAGTTCTACCATAATTTATTCAAAGCAGGTGACTTGTTTAGTTCTAATGCTGTTTCTGAGCACTCTCATTAGCATATCTACATACCTGTTATTCTAATATACTAAGAGTCTATTTTCCTCGTTTCTAATCATTCTAGACGACGGACTTTCGTAAACATTTTTTATATTTTTAGATGGTTATCGATGAATTCTGGTAGTAGAAAAAAACTGTTACATTGTAATAGAAATAAGATGAAGATAGTATTGTTCTTCATGTTTTTGCATTTGTGTAATTTAAATGTAGCATAAATGTACAAAGATTCACAATTATAACAAGTTCAACCGCAGGCCTACTTCCATGAGGTCTAGTCGATAATTTTATCTTCTCCAAACATTTGAAGACACAGATAACAAATAGGATATTGCCATGAAGCTTTCACCTCTCATATATTGTCAAAGCTTGGCTCGCTTGTACTTTCAAAAATCAAAACAGAAAAGACGCATCAGGTAAGTAGACTCGATCTACTTACGCAAGAGCTCTTCAAGATTCGAAGATAAATAATTCATTGTTCAATAGCATTATTAAATAGCGATAGCGATTTCTATTGAGATCAGTGGTTGAAAGAAAATGATTAGGATTTTTTTCGACTTTCTAATCTTTGAGAACTGTCTTTTGTTTTTAGAGAGAAGATACTTGTAAACATGATGGCTGTTCCTATGTTTACTACTTCAAAGTTATAGTGTCATTTTATAGAAAAGAAAAATAAAAACAAACCATACATCAAAGATTTAAATACTTAAATACTTTAAATACTTTGTAGCACTTCCGGAATAAATCAGCGTATTCGATGTGGTAAATATGACGACGTTCGTCGGTAAAAGAACAAGAAGTTTACTGTTAGGACTTCCGGTTGCTAAAGTATTAATCATGGTAAGCCCCGCAGCATCCTGAGTCGCAAAAGGACCAGTCGATGACGTCGCTCAAGGAAGCGGCCTACTTGGAATCCTGATCGAAACAACCATACGTTGCATCATCGGTAAACTTCCGATTTTATATATTTATAAGAAAAATGACTAAATGAAAGACAAGAACTTGAGAAGCCCTAGAAGCGTAAGAACATGATTAATGGAATCCTGACTTTGGCAAAAATATTTTCTCTGCTCAAAAATTCAGAACGCATAGGTGAAACACAGCAGAATATAAACATTCGAAAAAAGCACAGAACATGGTCCCATTACCTCGAAACAATTAAAACTGTTAAAGGGAAAAATTCATTTTTAACTGCTGTTTCCAACAACGAGCAGCAACAATTTTGATGTTTCACAAAGATCCACAATCAAACGAACCGATGTAACGCAACAGAGTACAAGCATCGAAATAACGCGAAGAACGCAATCACGCGGAACAACAAAAATTGTCATGGGGAACAATTTCCATTTAACCCTTGTTCCAAGCAATCGATAGCGAAAATTTCAGTATCAAAACAAGTAAACGTTGAAGGGCGCCTAACCTGGTCCTGCTCGTGTCGAATGAATTGCTGCAATTCGCGGATCCTTTTCGGTCTCACACGCGAACTTAACTCACTGATCCTCTGATCTGCGATCGGCGAGCTCTCGCTGCTCTTCTGTGCATCTGGAGATCAATTAGCCGGCTGTAGGCAGATCGTGTTTGATCAACAACCCCCACGTGACACACCAAGAGAACGCAGCTCCCGCACGGAGGACTCAGCGCGGACTGACACGGTTCCCGGTTCTGCACACTGTCTAACCCACGCTGCCAGTTTCACTGCTCGAGTCGAGTACTGGGAGTGTAGCGCGTGTCATCGATGGGGCGCAGACGTACTACAAACGGGGATCGCGTTCCCTGAACCTCGCTTTACCATTCTGAACAGAAGAAGCACCCGAACAACCGGAAAGCAAACGGACGAACTCATTCAGTCTGCTCTATCTCTAAATTTAAACCATTCAGTTCCCTAATTATACTAACTTTTAACACGTGGACTGTCACATTATTCTTTGACTGGGTTTAAAAATTCATTTTCATTGTGATAGACTCGAATATATTCAATTTTATTAGCGGCCATATGACATATTTTACTGGCTAATTCGGAAGGAAAATTATTGTTTTCCTCGGTTAGGGAGTTCCTAGAATATTTTGCTCTTGATTATACAATATACAGAGACATGCTTTGGGAAAGAATATAATTATGTTGGAAGAAATAAAGTACGCGAAGAATTAGGTATTGAAGCGAATGAACCATTAAAACAGTACCAAAAAATGACATATTTTACAGAATAATCTTGATACTAAGGTTTTATCTTTTCACTATCTGTTTCATTAATTAAATTACTTTGAATTTATTGGACGCTTTGAGGGCCGAGATTTGGCAATCTATGTATTAAAGTGATCTTAGGAACTTCAAAATTTGCAGAACAAAGGACAACATTAATCCTTTGCACTCTTGTAATTTCTGTTCAATTGTGTTCTCTGACAATTTCGTATTATTTTAAATGTTTTATTTAAAATGTACTTCAAAAGACAATCCTTTGATTGACACTGTGTAAATTTAAACAACGCTTTTGACTAAATGCTGTTTCACTTGATGCAGTATCAAAGAGGTACAACAAAACCTCTGATACTGAATACACTGTTCTTCAGCAATAATTTTTCGCAGAGCACTGATCCGAAAGCATCCTTGAGAGGCGCCGCCACAGCTGACATGCTCGCGTAGGTGTTAACTGATGGTGGCAATAAAATTATAATAATTTCTGGTGAAAGCGGACGAAACGAGAGCCGCCTCTCTGAATTGTCTTCGCTGAGCGAAATGGAACGGAGATATACTGTTTCAGGAAAGTCGAAGACAGTCCGAGACGCGAGTTGGAGAAGCATGATCTATTGTCCATGCGAATTTATCGTTTTAAGAGAAAGAGGATTCGTGAGACGATGCATATGTTTTTCGGTGGCTTTCTTCAACTGCTTCACTAATTTAAGAGTGCCTACGTGGAAAGTTTTTGCGAATCTCAATGAACCTAAGCGCAGTAACGGTATAGCGTTATCCTGCGAGTGGCAGCGCGCTATCTACGAGGCAATTGCAAACAGCTGAAGATAAAGCCACATATAAAGTGACATCACGGTTTGCGCTAATCCAATGAACTTTTTCGCGCTCGTGTAACATTGAAAGGCGTCTACCAAGGCTCAAGAACGCGGAGATTAATTTCAATTTATCGTCTATTAACGCTTCCCAGTTGACCCGCGCCGAGCGCGTCCATTAGAACAACGATGCTGAAAGTTGCGAGACCGCGATTCTGCCCGATAAGGACGCAGCCGAAGACGTCACCCAAGAACGATAACAGGTTGCAAACCGTTCCGGAAAACACCGGTTGCACGATTCTGTTATATACTTCGATCCGTTTTATCCGGTAGTTCCAGTCTCGTTTGGAACATTAATTAATGTTCTCCAGACGAAACGGCTCCCTTGGGTCTCGATCTATTTATAAGGTCTCCCTGAGTGTTCACTCAGACTATCGCCGACCTCACATCGAGTCAGTGAACACTGCCACTCATTTTATAATTCATTGTCTTTGCGGAAAAATGCTCCGAGGTTGTATACTATTTCCAACATGTATAATTCTTCCTTTCTTGTTGGTATTTAAAATTGTTGCTTTGGGCAAGGAAGAAAGTTGAGTTGCTGGATAATGTTGATAGTGTACATTTCACAAAGCTTGTGCAATACACGATGATAATGTAGGAATATTTTAATGAAACTCCTACGCCTCAGCTGTGACGTATCAGGTGAAATGTTCTGACACTGATTTCGCTAAAGTCTTTTTTTATCTTTTAACAACTCGATGCTTCGTCAACGCACTCGCTCGCGACTTTCGCTCCTCTTACTCTCCCTCTTCTGATTCTCTACTGACACTCGCTCTACTGACACAGCATCCCTCGCATTCGTCCCTTTTATCCAAGGCCCACTTTCATTCTCCCTCTCTCGCACTCTCATTCTCTCTCTCTCTATCAGTCTCACATCCATTCGGAAAACCTAATCAGTCACGTACGCCCTGCGCTTGGCGCCCCTAAACGCTTCGCTCCTGTCACCGAGACCCAAACACTCTTCTTTCATACTTCGGCCCAAACAGACTCCCTTTCACGCAGGACCCAAACACGTTGGCGCCACGATGTCGCGTCCACAGTCACTCTAAACAATTACTCTAACACAGTGTCACATTAATTCAATAATTAGCTATTGAACACTGTTATTCATTTTATAATCCATTATCTTCATGAACCAATGCGTTGAGGATGGATTTCTTTTAACCCTCCGTATGCTATGCCGGAGTCATTCGTGACCCGTCGCGGTGGGGGTAAGCTTGAGTCATCGTCAATATGTACAATTTTATTCCGATATAAGACGACGCTTTTTATTTCGAAATGAGAAAATCGTTATCCCCTCTTCTTCTTCTTCTTCTTCATGCAAAATGCGACGGAAGCCGGTCCCGAGCCATCGCTTTATAGTTCAATTTACTCTATACGTCACGGACCTGCACGGACCTGCACGGTCCGAGGGTTAAATCGTCTTTTCATTGTTCGGTAATGTTGAAGGTATACATTTCAAGGATCTTGTTCAACACACTATGACAATGAGTGATTGAACACTGCTACTTATTTTGTAACCAATCATTTTCATCGAAAAATACGTCGAAGATACTGTTTCTTTTCCATGAATCTTTTGAGTCGTCTCTGGTTGAGAATATAAAATGATGCATTGCTGAGTAATGCTGAAAGCACACATGTAAAGAAACCTGTTCAACACAAGATGACAATGTGTCGCTCAATACTGCTACTTATTTTGTAACCCATCTTTATCTATAAGGAAAAATGCGCCGAGGTTGTGTAATGTTTCTTTTCTACGAATCTCCAAAGAATCACTTGAAAAAAAAAAGGAAAAATACAAAATAGTGTGTTGTTGATTAAAGTTGCAACCACACGATTAAAGGAGCGTGTTCGACGCACGAAGACAATGAGTCACTTCAACACTGCCACTTACCTCATTACGAATGAATTGAAATCGTCGAAGATGCACAACGTTTCTATAAAAACGTCCATTATTAATTAATATTGCAAACACACATTTAAGGAAGTTCATCTAACGCTTTTTCCAAGACAGAGACATATCGTTGCCAGATACAAATCTATCAAGATATTACTGCACTTGCGAAAATACTGTTTCCTGGGTGTTAATTAGCGTGCAGCTGTTCTCCTAAGGGTACCCGACGTAAAAACCACGAAGCAATGGAAGCGTTACAAAAATAAATTATGGACAAACAGTTATTTCATTCCGAATGTTGAATTAAAAGTGATGCATTGTCGGTCGAATGTTGTAGTCTTTTGAATATCATATTCGCTGCAACACAAACTTTCTACGGTGCACGCGTAACATCGTTTGTTTTTGGTTGTCATCTCGTGTACGTAGAAGCATGACTCATTTCGTCTTTATGGTGCGTAGGACATTACTCCATTGTTCGTCTGTCCAATTAATGGAAGAAGAGTGTTCCTTTTTTCCCGAGACTGAATGGCGGTTTCCTTCGGCCGGCCGCTCCCTTGTGTAATCTCGCTGAGAAAAGCTTTCTACTCGCCAAATTGACTCGTTTATCAACAAATTTGGTTAATGCAACAATATGATAAGCACTATATACAATTTTACATCGATTCCAATCGCCGCCGATTGTCAATTCCCGGCTCTCTCGAAAATCAACAGATCTTGTTGTTCAAGAAGTTAATGTACATTATTTACCAGTAATATCATAATTTTTTTTTTAAATGTAAGGATAAAGATTCTTCAGTAGATCTTTCAACGATTGCAATTTCAATCGTGAATCAACCACTCACCTCCAGTAACGTAATCTAATAATTTAGTTTAGGATTATCATATACAAAATGATTTCCAAGCTTCTTTTTGACACAGCATAATTATTGAAAATTCTATTAGTAGGCTCCCGATAGATCGAGGCACTATCTCGACGTTTAAATCATTGTTAAATTTCCAAAAATTGATCGAACAATTGTAAATCGTCAGAGAAGTGTGTTCGATATTTTGATATCGTGTCTTTATCAAGTTAATCCATTCGAATTTACAACTTAAGGACAAATGGACAGATGACTTCATCGATAACAGATAACATCCGAAGATTTCGTAAGAAGACCATAATTTCGGAAAAGTATTGCGACGTGTTAGCACAACGCGCTGTACTCGCCAAGAACATCAAACTATAAACTTTTCCGTCAGAGTTCCGCGTATCGTTATTTCTGGATATAATCCTCGTTTATCGTTGATTCGAGTCGTGATTCCCTCAGAAAGATATCCTACGAACACTATGTAGATAATTACGAGGAAACATCGCCTCTAATTTATGATAATTTAAGCAAAGAAGTTCTACTTTGATCGCGGCACTTCCGCAATCCGCGAAGAGTGAACACAAGGAACTGTTACACATTGTACGGGAAATCTGCCCGGAATATCTTGGACGTCCAATCAGAGCAGAAGATTTAGAAGTAATTCAATGCAAATTTGGCGGAGCGATGGCGGCGATTGCGAATCAACGCGCGCAAATAAATAGAACGTGCAATTTGAGCTCATTCGGTGTTTGTTGTTCTCGTAAGAGGAATACACGAATACACAAATTGTTTTGAAAATAGAATCGAATTAAAAACAGTGATCAATGGGGGGGGGGGGGAAACCCGGAAATATCGGGAACCCGATTTTCGGGTCGGGTTCCCGAAAATTTCGAGATTCCCGAAAGAATCGGGTTTCCCGAAAAAATGTGTTTCTCGCACACCCCTAGTGGTCGGTATATCATTACTTAAAAATAATGGTTTGAATCCTGAGACTTCAACTTGCTCGAGTTAGGAATTTCCAGTTGAGAAATAAGAAGCAAAAAGTTATTCGCTCTTTATCATATTGAAATATCATATAGGTGGTTTCATATTTTAATAAACACGACTCTGAGCCGGTCTGATAACCACAACGCAGATAAGGGAGCCTTTTATCAGTGATAGTTCGAGTGCGATAACGCGTATCCTTCTCCCCCGCGAGTTGCTTTGCGCAACGAGTATTTCGTGCGGGACGGCTGCAAATGTAAAGTAACTTATCGCGAGATGCGATCATGCAAGAGCAATAAAATTCTAATCCACCGTGAATTAATTGGATTTAAACTTTCCACGAGACTTATTGCGACTCTTGTACTCTTTATTCTTACGCAAAAATCAAAATAACAGTGGCATTAAACAATTCAACGGCTGTCAGAAACCTTGCCAATACGTCACGTACTAGCACGAATTATTTATTTAACAAGAAGAACGTACACGAACTTTCAAATTTCGTGTTTTCACCTGTCGAGACAGAACGACGACGATTTCTCAAACGAAAAGCAAAACAGACGTCGTTTAAAGTTATAAATCATGCAAAACCAGACTGTTGTCTGAAGAAAACGCTCGATGAAATTGCGTCTCGATCGTGTTCTGTTAAAATGGCTCGCAGTTTCGCTGGCAATGGTAGCGCCGTCGTTAACCGAGAGAAAATCGATGCTAATAACACGATTGACAGTTCTAAGTGCTCTTGGATCGTGCGCGTGTATGAAAAATAACATCGACAGAATCATTTCCACGCGAAAATGGGTGACATCATGGGTGACATTCTAGAACTCGTGATAAAACTAACTACGTTACGATTATCATTCCATGCTGTTTCGAACACTGTACATATCTTGGAATAATATCAAAATATAATGAACCACTTAAGGTACTCTGAAATTTGCTAGTCATTACGAGACACATCGAAATAGGTATTGTAATAGACGACTTTATTGCAATTTAAAATACTTTTCGTGTTCCCATCGTGATGACGGGCAATACATATCGTGTCCCATCGAGATGATCTGCAATAAAATAAAATTTGCCATTCGACGCCGAAGCAGTTAAATTAATTCATAAAAATTGGGCGTTGTAAGAGATAAAAATGCAAATACATTTTTTGGGGCTTCAATTTTATCAATCTTTTAACATTTTTTTATCATAAATTTGAAACGTTTAAATTCTGCCGGGATTGACTATTTAAGTGCAATTGTGTGTTAATTCCGACGTTCTCTTACGAAGGTTTTATTTAGAATAACAAAATTTTCTTGTCTCCGCAAGCTTTTGCAGTCCATATTATCGACTTTTTTTATATATTTATAGCTTGACGAGATGTATCTACAAAACCAATGCAAATTTCTGCCTGAAATTTTACAAACATACTTTTCATGAACGCTAATATTAGCTAAAATAATAAAAAGATCGATTTGTTGGAGTTGGTAAATAGGGTTTCCGTCTTAACCCTCCGCCGGCACAAAGGTTCGCTTGTTTCTTCTCATCTCTACGTCCAATTTTTATATTTATTGCTAAAACGTTTAAACATTTGCCTGAAGGACCACTCGCACGTTAAACTATGAACTTTAACAAGTATCTCAGAAATTTCTTAAAACCTAGAACAATGAGAAATCAGATCAGAGAACGAAGGAGTCATATTGCCGGTGGAGGGTTAGCATGAAAATGGTTTGCATGAAAATTGGCAGTGTACTTACGTCCGAAATCGGCCCGGAACCGCAACACGTGGTCGAACGAGAGCAGGAGGTGTCTCAGAGAGGAGAAAGAGAGAAAGAGACGACGTTAAAGTCAAGGGATCCCGTTCTTCGTGTTATTCTTCCTTTCTCTCCGTCTCTCCCGTCTGCGAAGGTCATCCGGTTTTCAATGTAGAATCGGTGAGCCGTACAGGCGTCATTTTAAATATCAAGCGACTCCGATACTTCCTGTAATTTGCTATATAGCAACATGATCGTCGGCCCGTAGCCTGCGCGATTTTCCAGGAACGCGAGTTCGTGTGTTCCCCGGAGATTTTCCATGATTCGCGACCCGCGATAAGCACGCCAATTTTCTCACAATTTCGCTTCTCATGAAAGGTTGCTACAATTCGATTTTTTTTAACACTGGATTTGCGAAGCACTAAAAGTGGTTATTTTACATTATCTTATAAAAATAACAAGAATGTACAATATTTTTTTTAATTTTTAGACACACTTTTTATAGTACACAGAGTGTCCCGTTCGAAGTTTCGCACGCAATTGTTTCATTGCTATTAAGCCATTCCGACGGTTCCTGTAAATCTAGTGTTAATTGCAAGCTCGAATGAAACGTGTACACGTGGCACTAATTGGAAACGCGCAACCGACGACCAGAGTGGATCGTGTAAAATTTATTCGTGAGAAGTGTTCCCTGATAAATTTCGGTTAATTCGCCGTAATTGATTACGAATGCTCGATTATCACGCGGTCATAATGATTGCGTCTGACACGCCGATCGTCCCTGACCATTGAAATTGCATTAATCACCAGGCGAGCCTTTAAAATGGTGTCTCCGCAGGCGGCGCCGTCCGATTTGTTAAAACAATTCGAACGTTTTTATTGGCGACGTAAGCTAGTCTCATCCGGATTTTACAGATCAACACGAGAATCGTGGACATCTTCCATTACAGAAATCGAGAGGAAAAGAGATAGAGAGCATAAAACGGATCGACGCTAGAAAAAAGTGTTTTATATGCGACGGCGTTACAAGCTGAAAAATATTATTTTACATAAAAGAAATCGACGCGGATTCCATTGAATAAGCGTCGCATTGTTACGCGAGATGAATTTAAATCTTCTGATGGACGAATGGAAAAAACCGTCTGCAAATGTTTAAGATATCAGAGTAACTTAATATTTTGTAATTCGACAGTTTTGATCGTTAATTACAGATAGAAATTAATTATTGTCCGAATTAGATATCCATCGTCACGTAAATGGCAGTTAATTCTTGCGACCTGCGTGGTGTTCCTTTAATTATGTGAATGACAATGTAGCACGGGTCAAATATGACGTCATGGAGCACAATTACTCACGCGTGGGCTCCTTTCTGCATACTGAAGTAACTGAGCGAAAAAAAAGTTCTTCATGACTTCATTTTTATAGGAGGAGATGAGAAGGAAAACAAACTTGCAGAACACATACTAGTCAGTAAATTATTTTAGAAGCAATAAGCAGAATTATTGAGGATAGCATGCCTTGTTTTAATTTAAATACTTCTGCACATTTGTTCTATATATTGTTATAAAGTTCATGCTATCATGAAAGAGCACAATATTAAAATAACACTAACAATGTAGCATACGACTGTGGAATCTTTCACAGATGCAGAAACACCTAAATCCCTGCAACTCTTATCGTTTCGGTAGATAAATAAATGCATGTCATTTAACTAACAAAGAAAACATTTATCTAAAAAATGCAAGTTTCGCTAACTAGAAACTCTCCTACAATAATCTAGAAAAATGCGAAGCATTTATTTATACTAGATAAATTTAAGGTGATCAATAAATCTTACACCCCTGTAGTAAATAAAACAGTATTTATTAAAATTTCTTAATATTTTGCAGTTCTTGTATATCTAAATATAAGAGGCCAATAATAAGATAGAAATATATTTGTACATACAGGACAGCACAAATATAATTAACATTGTATAACACATATGGTATATTAAATTTGTGTATGATCAATTTACATTTGCTCGTTTGTTACCTACTGCCCTGAACCTTCTGTTCACTGTATATGGAAATCACTTGCACACACTGTATAATCGAAGATAGCCTCTAAACGACATCTCTTTAAGAAAAGTAACTTCCTGTCTTTCAGTAACGCTCTACTAAACTCACAACATGAATCGAACGTCATTTTGAGCCTCACAAACAAGATGCTGTACATATATACATAGATATCCCTGGGCAAAGTACATGTAGAATAAAAACCTCACTAATGATTTTGAGTGCTTATTTATGCCTCTAGAGCAACAGGTTCTGGCATTTTGTCTTTTGTTCTCTCTGTAAAAGTATGCGAGTCAATATAAGGAAGATGTATTATGACTATTATCTTGCGTTTAACAACTTACCTTTCTTCTTTTCTGGTAATTCTTCCGGTACATCTGGTAAAATAACATTCTCCCGTTCTTCCGGTAAAGTTATATCCGCTGGAACTTCTGGAGTCTTTTCCTCAACCTCTGCTGCTAATAGAGCATCAAGTTCTGCCTCTACTTCACCTTCATCCTCTTCTGTCAGACCTCCTAATAGTATTTCATCTAATTCTCTCTGCTTGTCAATGCCATCCTTGGTCTCGTCCATGATCTTCTCAATTTCTTCAATGGATACCAATTCCTGCAGCTTCTTCAGTGCAACATTTCCCACTTTTAGGCCATCAACAACCTTCATCTCCACCTGAGCGAACTCTATGTCGTGTGTCATACGTTCCAGGTTCTCAAGCTGTCCATCAGTCTTGGATAGTAATTGCTCTTGGAATTTCTTTTTCCGTAGCAACAGCAAAGCTCGGCTGAAATAAATGTTGGACAGTCGGTAAGTATACTTTGAACTATATAGAAACAATAGAAGGACAAAGGAAATATATACGTACTCCTTTCTTCCATTTTGAATAAGTTTCTTGGCAAGTAATCGATCTTTTTCGAGCGTTTGCTCTATCCTCCTTTGATACTGTTTAATTTTATCTCTAGTTTGTTTTAATTGCTGTAAAAAGAACAGCGTTCTGATTAGCTACTGTTAGAACGATGAAGAGGTTAGGAAATTACAAAACAACGTACCAGAACTGCTTTGTCCTGCTCGGTGACACGACTCGGTGGCTTTTTCTTTGCGAAAAATATGCCCATTTTGTTTAAATATTGGACTACGTTATCAGTCAATCGGACATGTGGTATCTGGATGAAGATGCATGTCACGTTTGACAGGTGCACTTGAAACAGCGATAACTAAATGCACCATGGTCAGCGCCATGCTTGCGTATCGATGTATCGATGGATCGCTTTCACCCAGGGCGCAAAATATGAATGCGTGCTTTAGAACAAACCACAGAGGTGTACCAATAATAATAGACTAATTGCCGTATATATAGGAAATTATTTATCTATCAGGGACTCTATTGTATTATAAAATAATATTTAAACGAAGCTTCACAAAAATGAAAATAATAAATGCATAGAACCACAGATGAGGAATTATATGAATATATTTGGATATAAAAACAATTAGAAATTGTACTAAACTTTACTTTATTTTTAACAAGGGACCGAAAGAGTTATGAAACTTTTTAATAAATGCTATTCAAAACTATTATAGAGACGACTATCCTGTTTATCAATATTGAAAAAATTGTAGACAGTTAATTAATTATAATCATTATTACAGTTTAAAGCTAGATTTTTAAATAAACGTTTTAAAACAGTTTGTTTTAATGGAACAGAATTTTTTTAAAAAACGAAAGATAATTGTTTATTTCGATCCCTGGTACTAATAAAGATGGCGATTCAAGTTCGCAGTGGGTGGTAGAAGAGAAGGTAAGAGAAAAACAACAAAGACGTTAGATTGAATTGAACAATGTCCATTATATTATATATTTTATTCCCACATACACACGGCACGTTGTGAACCTTTTCTTAAATATTAATAATATTATCATAATAATAATAATCATCATCATCACCCTCATCATCATCATCATCATCATTCTCGTTATCATCGCAATGATAATAATTTTTAATAATAATAAGTAAACAATAATAAACATAATAATGTGAATTCATGAGATATATTTATATTTATGTATATATATTTATAATAAATCATATAGTAATAATCATCGTATTGTAATATATATTTATATGTACAGAGGGGTACAATATTGTTATTTTTTTATTAGTTTAATATTTATAATCGCAATATTATATTTACTTCTGTCTGTATACATACACAATGAATTAAATTATCGGCCCTTTCTTACGCCACACCCGCGGCGAATAAATTCTCTCATTTTTCTATCTTTTGTGTCTATTTTTTTTTCGCTTCGCACGTTTCTTTCTCTCTCTCTCTCTTTTCTTTAATCTCACACCCCCCATCTCAATCAATTGCAAAATGGGGGGGCCAAGTTAATTCGCCCCTATCGACGGCGGGAACGCTCGAATATTATTTTATTCGCGGAAGAAAAGAGCCGCGGTTTCTCATAATTCTTTTCTTCGCAATTTTTATTATGTGTTCTTTTTTGTTATTCCTCTCGCTCTCTCGCTCTCTCTCTCTCTCTCTCTCTCTCTCTCTCTCTCTCTCTCGTTCTCTCTTTTTCTCTCTCTCGCTCTCGCTTTCTCTCCCACTCTCCCACTCTTCAACTGTTTCGCTTCTTTAATTTTTTTTCCTCCTTTCGAGAAAGGCGTCGTCGAGTCAATTCGAACGGTCTCGAATACGCAATCGACTATACATTTCTCTGAACACGATCTCAATATAATCCGTGATCGTTTTGCTTTATCTTACAAAACATCCATTATAGTCTGGCCGCTTTTGGATAGAGAGTCGCGCACGTTTTTTTCTCACTATGCAAATGCCTGGAAAAAAATTTTCTCTTCCTCTTTCTCCTTTGATCTCTAATCGAGTCGCGAATTTTCGAACAATTTATTGGATACGCGAAAACGCAAACACGTTCTTGCCAGTTTATTTGTTATTTCGTATATTTTTTGTTCATTTTGCTTTTCAACTCCTTCTCCAACGCATTTACCTTTTCTTTTTCTTTTTGGTTATACAAACGTGCGTTCGAGATCGAAAAAACAGAAACGCGCGCGGCTCTGACGCCAACAGCGAGCCTTTCATAAATATTCTGTACAACGTTATTATTATTATAAATCATCATTATATCTTATATAGAGTCTTACCGTTATGTCATTATTATCGGTAGTGTAAAATTGAAACTTTTACGTACTTATGTAGATTAGATTACCGTCCGCGCGGCGGTCGCCCGCCGCCCGTCCGTTTGCTTTTTTTAATTAATTATTTATTTACCGTTTTTTTCCTCTTTATCTGTTCTTTTAAATCGATACATAATCGTATGATTTTTTTATTTCTCTTTAGTTATGCCGTACTATACGTATTGTAATCATTTACGATTAGTAAGAATATGTAAAATCGGTATTTTGTCTTAGTTCATGGCGCTTTGCTCATTTAATTCAATAAATCTCATTAAGCATCCACATAATTGTTTAATATACATGGAATTAAAAGTGGCTTATTTATTGCTTGTTATATTGCATGTTTCCTCATCGCAAGCTGTACCATGCCGCCGAGCTTCCGTTTCCATTTTTTCTCTTTTTCTCATTATTTTTTTTACTCGCTCTCTCTCTCTCTCTCTCTCTCTCTCTCGTTCTCTCTTTCTCTCGCTTTCGTTCTCTCTCTCTCTCTCTCTCTCTCTCACGCTCTCTCTAGCATTCAACGCATCCGCCATTGCTTTCGTGTGGATCGCGAGGCGTCGTAAAAAATATTTTAAAAAGTTTCTCGTTCTGTTCGGCGTGTTACAACAAAATCGCGGCTATGATTCTCTAATACGACGATCACGAGTCTGTCTGTTTGTTAATTGCATGTGTGTGTGTGTGTGTGTGTGTGTGTTTGTTTGTGTATTTATGTCTCTTTTGTAAACGAGAATTCTCAGGCTCCCGGAATTCATAACATGCCGTGTACACGGAACATTCTTTGTTCTCACAACGTATACGATAAAAAAAAAAAACGGAAGAGAGGACAAGAAAAAGACAAAAAAAAAAAGAAGAAGAAGAGAAGTCATCTCACGAAAAAGTAAGAATCATAGCGAATCGGGTGAGTGCTCGAATTATTTCTTTTTTTTTTTTCGTTATGTTCATCTCACACATACATACAACGATCGCGAGTTCCTCGTAAAAATTTGGAATCGATTTAAAATTGCATTTTCAGACTTCTCTCTCTGCTCTCTTAAATTCATATTACAAGTTCCGAGAGGACCGTTTTTTTTCCATTTTTTTTTCGTTTTTCTTTTTTTTCGGTTTCTTTATTCGTTTCCTCGCACAAGACGCGACTGAATATATATATATTTTATATTGTGCTCGGTGTGTATTCGTGTGTACGTTCACGTGAACTGTCGTTCCACGTTTCGCGTCGCGAAGATCATACCGAAACCGAGAAAAAGCGAAACAACGCTCGTTTCGAAAACAGAAATAATCACCGGGAGAAAGACCGTGACACACGGTGCCGATAACGTCGACCGGCGTCTAGACTATCAAACAAATTTTAGATCTCGTAGATCGGCTTGATATGTCAATCGGAAAACAAATCGAGCAACTTATCACGAGGCTTCTCGAAGATACGCGATTGCCTTAGCACGATTCGATCGACTAAAGTCAAAGGAACCATCTTAACTTATTACTGGTGTACCCTGAACGTCCAGTGCACTTGTTGGGTTCATAACAATCTCAAAAGACAGTTAAAAAAAAGTCTCGAACTTCCAAATAAACTCTTGGTGTCAGTTTTATTAACCCCTAGTCGTATGAGTCGAAATCGCGATGAACAATTCAAACAAAATTTACTAGATACGAATTTTATGCTTTTCTATCAAGATGAAATAGAATTCTATTCTTCTGTAACCAATATTTGAGCATTAATGCAAATATAGGCATACAATAATATACATTTTCAAAGAACATCATCAAAGAAGTTTCTAATTATTGTAGTCACGAAAACAATCGTACGACAAGGGATTAATTTTTTAATGAGCAAGAGAAAAATGTATTTATTAATGAACGTACAGATATAAAATTTGATCTTGAGGATTTTAATTGCACAACAGGCATGAGCAACGAGCGTTATTCGCTCTTTGAGTGCTTCGAATTGTTCCAGGAGGGAATAACGTCAAAGTATGTGGCTCCCTGTGTGCGACATGCCACCTAGAGGCCGTGGCTTGAACCCTCCGTAACCAGTACGGTGCCCTAAACGGCTATCGAAGCCCATACCTGTCTTTGAAACAGTATTTTTTTCACCCGTGCACTGGAAGGTTAACGCGTATTACGTTCATCGTGAAACTGTAGCGACGCAACAACAGCGTAATCAATGCAAAACAACGTCGCCGCAGCGAAAAGTGTAAGGGCAGCACGATTGTGTATCGCGTGAGCGAATCGGAGTACCATATGGAGAATAGAGAAACGTTTCGCAAATGAAGACCGATGGTAAAAATCAGTAAGAACAATAACTTATTGGGATCGCTAAAGCGTTCGTTTTTCCGTCGTTTTGTCGAAAAGATCATCAAAAACTAACGCTTTGAGCTTCGCCCAAGGATACAAATTAATTCGTGACCTCGTCTTCATGTTGTTTATTTACAAACAACCGAAACATGTTCGAGTCGGTTCGGTTAAAACTAACCTCCAGAATTTTCTATACAGTTACACCATGTTTCAGATGACTGCTGAACCCAGCAAAATGATATTCATATAGAAAATGAAACTCTCAGTTACAAATGAATAATTGTGAGGACCACGAATTAATTTGTACGCCTAAGATTTGATTGGTTAAAGTACCATTTCAAATAGAATATAGAATAAACGATCATCGAGATGTGAAACGTTTCGATGTTCGTAATAAAAGAGCGAACAATCGGTTATCGGTTAGCAGAGTATTGTTCGTATTAAAGACTCGACAGTGAAAGTAATGTTCCTAAAGACGATGGGCTGCGAATGAAAAACTCGTTATATGGCGACCAGTGTATATGTACGACGGTTAGCAAAACTTCATCGAAGCTCGTGGCTGTAATCCTTGTTGCACGCAGGAAGAATATTAACAGATTACATGTAACTGCGCATCCGAACATGTGCACGTGTAATTACATGATTAATATAATTATTATAATATTTATGCTGCTTTTCTTTTTTTTTTTGTTTGCGTGCGTATATATATATATATAATATATTTATATACATACATTATCTTATGGGGTTACGTTCACGTTACATTCAGGCCCGCGGCTCGATCGGACCGCCCCCGCCCGTCGTTTTCGCTTCTAATTGGCTAAAAATCGGCAAAGTCGATCGGGTTCGACCGCGCCGCCGCCGTTTAGTCGAGATTTTCCGTTAAACGAACACGTGTCCACAAATCTTGCGAAACGCTCTAAAACACTCTAAAAAGAATTTTCTATCTTAGCCGTCGATCTCTTGAAACGAACAGAAAATCGTTGATGGTTCCGGGCGAGCGGCGCGATCCGGTCGTGGTCGCGTTCTCGGTAAAAACTTTGAAAAAATGAGGTCACCTCAAATACAATGATAGTCGTATTCGTAACACAGCGATTATTGCATTCCGACAAATATAGCAAATCATAGAGGGACGTATCCGTGGGTAATACCATCCGTAAACGTGTTAATCCTAGCAATGAACAATAGTGTGATAATAATCCTTAAGATATACAGAAGTCAACAGAACAGGAAAACAAAAAATAATAATATCAATAATAATAATAATAATAATAATAATAATAATAATAAACGCGTGAGCATCGTTTAGCCCACATGTTCCCTTGACGCGCGAATTAAAGTAACTCCTAAGTAGGATCCTGTTTTTTACCCTACATCTTGGCTGCGACTACGAAAAATCGTAGGTAAATACCGTCGATCGATTATATTACAATTGATTGAAACCCGATCGAGAGGATCGTGTTCCCGTGTGTTTGTTTTCGGGCGGTTTCCCTGTTGTTGTCACTCGAACAAGCTCGGAGAAAATTAATGAAATTCGAGGAAAACCGCCCGGGGAGTCGCGTGCGTTAGTCGCAGCAAGATTCTCGGTGTCGATCTTTTTCCTCATACGCACGAAAATGATCTTTCGAAAATTGTCTATCTATCTACGGACTTTTGCGAGTTCGTCTCATACTCACACGCACTCTTGCACACACACGCACTCTCTCTCTCTCTCTCTCTCTCTCTCTCTCTCTCTCTCTCTCTCTCTCTCTCTCTCTCTCTCTCTCTCTCTCTCTCTTGTCTCTCGCCACATTCGCATCGCGCGCAGAGCGACGGGGGTTGTTTTCTCGTTTTTTCCTCGGTTTTTCTTGGTTTTCTTTCATTCTCTCTGTTCGTTATCGAATGCACACCTGACGCGCGGATTCGTGTCGCGCAGCGAAAAGTTCGCGAAACTAGCCGTCCTAGGAAACATATTCAGCAGTCAAGAAATAGAGGGTGCGCAGAAAGCGATCGAAGGATCGATATCGACGAATCCGTGAGACGAAGTAATATCTCCTTTCACTCTCCCATTAGTCTCCGTATCTTTCTTTTATTATTATTATTATTTTTTTTTGGTATTCGTGCGGTAAGAATTTCAAGAGTGTTCGGAAGAGTTTGATCGATTTTGATCGAGCGCGTTCATGTGTACGTGCCGGTGTGTGCGCGCGCAAATTTGTTGCAAATTGTTCTCGAGAGGGTGCTCGTTCTCTCGTTGTCTCGTGGAAAGAAAGGTTGTCAGGGTTGAAAAATAGTGAAGATCGTCTGGTGAGTCGTTTTGGGCCACTCTGTTCGTTCGACGATCCACTCCCGAGAGGGATCGCCAATTTTATCTTTGTAATGAACAACGCGAAACAGTTTCATCGAATGAGTGATAGCATATACTGTATATTATCTCTATATATATATATATATATATATATATATATATTAGAAGAAAACTATTGCTAGTTGAATAATTTCATTTCTATTGTGACCACGGTACCGCGGTAATTTCCGAGTCCTCGAACTGAACTATATATCCTCTCCCTCTATGGCTGTAAATACCTTGGATGCGGTGTAATCGATTAATTAACAATTTCCACGTGTATACGATCCGCTAAATGCGTATTGATTATGTCGTTAACATTATTACTCGACATTGCTTTGTTTGTTACTCGGAGTAACTCGGTTTCAAACGCTTGAAATCATACCACCAACCGCAACGAAGTTCGGTAAAGCAAAGGTCCTGCATAAAACAAAAAAAAAAAAACAGTAAAATCCGAAATGAACGATCGTTTTTGCTTCTGTTAATTTATCGGCCCATCGCAATAACAATGATCGTAAACGGTAACAAGATCATCCGGGGGGAAAACGTGTTGATTAAAACTGCGTTTCAAACGATCGTAAGATTACTAATAAGTACCACAAAATCGGTTTGTTGTTTCTTTTCACAGTGTAATATTTAACGTTGCTGCTGCTGCTGGTTCTCACTTCACCGTTCAACCACGGAACGACAATGATCGATTTTTCACTTGTCTTGCGTTTTCCTCGCACTCTCTTCGTAATGTTGACCTCCATTTCCTTCCTCCTATCGTCTTTTCGCAGTGTATGTATATATACATATATAATTTTTATCTTTTGCATCGATTATCGTAGTTATTACTTATCACTTATGCGCGTGTGTGTATATATATATATATATATATATATATATATATATATATTTATATTTATATTTATATACCTGGGTATTTGTATGTGTTCCGCATGCTCGCACACGCGTGTATGAGCGTGTGAGTTTGCGCGATAAGTGATCGAGCTCGGTCGATGAGCGAACGGCGTCGTCTAACTTTACATATTTATCATTTTTGCCATAATGTTTGCTCGCGTTTGATTTGTTTCGTTCTCCCAAAAAACACAGTTCCGGATTTCGGTTTCGTAAAAAAAAAAAAATGCGTCGTAAAGCAAGATACTTTTGGACTACATCGCACGACGAGTTCGCCCCGGTCGCGATTTCTCTCCCTTCTTCGTTTTTTGTTTTGTCGTTTTGTCATCTGTCCGTTCCCAACCCTCTTAATCTACCCTCTTTCCCACCCTCATTGCACCCCCGTTCGGCTCTCCTCCCACGATCGGTGGTGATCGAAAAATTTGTCATCAGTACAATAGTATAATTAGCTTTTTAAAACATCAATAACTATATATATATACAATCTCCATAATCCTCATATTTTTGTTTTGTTTGTCGCCTTAATCGTTTATAATATAGACATAATATATTTTTTCTTGCCTTTCTTAATCGTTCATTATGTATATTTATATTTATATATATATTTATATTTATATATATTTATATATATATACTAGATGTAGATATAGACGTAATATTTCAATATTAATGTATTTCATATTTATAAATATAAACGCGTGGACTGTACTCACATATACTCTTTGCTTGCTCTCCTGTTTCTTGGTTTCTCTCTTTCTTTCATTTTTTTTTTTTCGTTTTTGCCTAACACGGCTCTCCTATCCCGTCTCCTCATTTCCCTCGTTCGCTTTTCCCGCAATCAACTCGCTCGCATTCTCTTTCGTTTTTTGTTTCTTCTCTAATTAATAATTGATCTTAGATCTCTTTCGAATATGTATATTTATTTATATATAATAACTCTCTGCCTCTCTGCCAGAGGATTCTCGCCGAAAGTCGCCTGGGTTCCTGCTGCAAAGTTACCTTGTAGTTTGATCGTGAACGGGAAAACTTATTAGTAAGCTCGAACGAAAGCAATTCAATCGTCGATACGCGTTTCATAGCCTCGCTACCTTCTATCACGACAAATTTGCTATCTACTGCAAGTTCGTTCGTCAAGCTCCTCGATCAATTCATTCCGAGTAAACCGTATCGTTGATCCGATTCGTTTATATCAATAGTTTAAAACGATGAATTGACATCAGTTACCAGGAACCCAAAATTCTTTCACCCTAACTGCGAAAAGTTACAACTTGTACACTTAAACATGACTTCTTCTTTATGTTCCTCTCTGTCTGCTGCGATCTCTCCTAATCTCGTTCAATCTCTCTGAACTGTGGTATTGTGTGTTCCGGTATACTACCAACCCCTCGTGAGGTCTTTCCGTTCGTTAACTGGCAAACTAAAGGCCCGATGCAGTTTCTGAAGCCAATGCGACGACGTGGAGCAAACTTGTAAAAAAGGATACGCTAATTCGCAACAACGATAACCTGCTCCTGGAGAATATCCTCTTCAGAAGTCTCTGTACAAATCCAGGGGAACGATTAGGATGCTAAGAACGCAAAATTTCAAATCCAAGGAACGGACATCTCTGATCGCTCGCATCCAATGCAGTATCCCCTTTCTCCCGATGTTATCCCATTCTTTCAACACTTTCATATCCCCTACTTTCTTTTTCCCACCTCGCTGATTTTCCCTGGATACTACCTTTGGTCCGATACATACACCACTTTCTTTTTCTCTTTCTTGTTCTTTTTTTTTTCTACACGCATTTATCGTTAGTCCGGGAGGCGTAACGAAGCAGCTACCATTTTGTTTCGCTTGCAAGAAAGTCGGCGTTGTACATTTTGCAAGACACACGCGACCGCAGTTCGCTCCATTGTTTTGCTCTCGACCCTCTCTGCCTCCCATGAGGGTGGACAGCATGATCTTCCCCTCTCCAGAGGACGTGCGGGATCTCGCCCAGATCAACTTAATAATTACAGTAACCCGTGAATATAGTGTACATTATTATTCCTCCGTTTTGTTCCTCTTATTTATCTTTTTTTTT
This sequence comes from Halictus rubicundus, assembly GCF_050948215.1. Lineage (NCBI taxonomy): Eukaryota > Metazoa > Arthropoda > Insecta > Hymenoptera > Halictidae > Halictus > Halictus rubicundus. The sequence goes on from NC_135151.1 coordinate 12,670,975, forward strand.
TTTTGCATTTTTGTTCGTTTATTTGCCATTTTATTCTTTGTGGTCATGACGAAGTATTGCTAACGTTCGTAACAATTGACTCGTTCGTTTATCATTTATTACTTCTTCTTTTTTTTTCGTTTTTTGGTTTTTCGTATTGCGCGCACGCACAGCCGCGCACAGAAAAACAAAATGGCCGCCGTTCGACGTGACACGCGTCCGAATTTAATTTTTTTCTTTTCTTTCTTTCTCTTTCTTTCCTTCTTTCCCTCTCTCTCTCTCTCTCTCTCTTTAAAATTTACCCTGTTGTTGAATACAATAATAATCGCGTTATAATCGTCGCACGTATATCCCGTCGTCTTCTTTTTTATTTTTTACTCCCGTAATTATATTTAATTATATCGCTCGTTGACGCTCGCATGGCGAAGATTCCAATTTAGTCGCTAGAACAATAGTGTCCGTATGGAACAGGCGTGAATCAGCGGTTTTATATTAACAAAAGTCGCGTGAACCAATCCGAGATCGTTTATAATGCACGTCGACGGTTCGTCTGACCGGAAGCAGGGCGGTTCGCATGATTTTTTTTTTTCAAAAAAGCACCCTTTCTGTTTTGAGCTTGCGTGCGCGCGCGTGTGTGTATGTGTTTGTCGGAATTTGTTGGATCAGTTTCATAAAAATATTCGTGCACCGAAGTAGAAGAAAGCTTGTTTAACGCGACACCACCCTGCTTCCCGTTTATTACACTTCACGGCGCAATTAACCTAATCCAATGACGAATATTCAAAATGGAGCATCCGTCGATTTTAATCTTCGTATCGATCCTTGCCCCTCCAATTAGCAAATACTCGAAGCTGCGAAAGAACGCAACATGTTTTTCCACTTTTCTCTTTCTTCTTCTCCCTCTTGTTCTTTTTTTTTATCATTATTTTTGGTGTCCAGTCGTTCCTCGATTAAGGCTATATAATATTCTCATACTCTCACGTTTACGTCTTTCCTTGTTAGCTCAATTATACTTTACATTGAATCGCGATGGCATTTAAATGATCGTGTTCGTAAATCCTATATATTGTTTTATGAACTCTCTCACCCTCTCTCTCTCTCTCTCTCTCTCTCTCTCTCTCTCTCTCTCTATCTTTCTCTCACACACAATCATCGCTGTTTCTCGCACACAAATCGGGGGCACAGACGCACAATCTCTCTCTCTCTCTCGCTCTCTCTTCATCAAAGTGTTCAACCTCTTTTACTTGTTCTCGATCATCATTTCACTCTCTCTTTTTTTATCATTTTTCCAAACGCGCTCTAACGCGTTCAAATTTGGGCGATTCGCGTCCTCGCCGTTAACTAACGCTCTGTACATTGCGGACGAACGGTATAATAACTGCATACATGTGTGTATATATGTATATTTTTCTTCCCTTTAACGTATCCTTATTTCACGTAATTGTTTATGGATCTGCGCATGGTACGTTCTGGATGTGATGTGTGTAGATCTCTCAGTATCCGTGTAAGTCGATCAAAAAATCGTCGACGCGAAAGAGCGTGTGTGTTTGTGTGTATACGTGTGTGTGTTTGTTTGTATAGAACATCGTGTATTTATGCATGGGCGCGTGCACACATTGTCTGCACGGTATCTATATATTATCATAACTCTCTGTAGGCTGCTTCTTACGTGTACGTATACAGTATCTGTATGAAACGCTTGAATGCACGAATCTCTGTATGTACGTGTGACTGCATGCAAGTGCAGTCTGTATGTATCTATATCTGAATGATTGTGCTGTCTGTATGTATTTATGTATGTCTTCATGCATGTACAGTCGGTACGTATGTATGTCTGCAGTCTGCATATACGTATGTGTATATATATATATATATATATATATATGTCTGTTGTATGTACGTCTGTTTGTGCAGGTTGGTGTCAGTATGTCGGTGAACGTTGCTTCTGTTTCCCACTGGCTCCTCTATAGGGTCATGCATATAGGTCATTATGGTAAATCAATGATACAATAATTCGCGTACGGGTAATATGTATGTATGTACCGAGGTTAATGCAAGTAATCGATTGGACAGCCATAGAACAGCCGATTGAACCCGACCGGCGATCGGTCTCGACGTTGAATGCTGGGCCAGATGTTCGCCGATGCAACCGGGGTGCATCCCTCAGTTGTCGTTGCACCACCGTCTATAGCTACTATGCACTTGCTTGCGAACCAACGTTCTTCGGGCGCGATGTCTGATTCTCTTCCGTCGATTCACGTCGATACGCATCCCCTTTGAAACTGAGTCATTCTTACACATGCACTCCACATATATCTCACTTTCTTTCTCACGTTCCTCCCTTTGTTTGTCTAACTAATGCCTTGCAAATCCGAATCGGCCGTTCCTCTGCGCGATAAGTAACCCTAACTGCGTCCCTCTCATCATCCGTGATGTCACACGCGTGTCCCTCAGCTATAACTCGTACCCTTTCTTCTCTCTCGTTGCTTCTCTCATCGGTTGTTCACCGGTTCTGCCGTCGCTGCATTCTTTGCTTAGTTTTCTCTTTCTCTGGTTCGTTTTTTTTTTCTCAGCGCGACAATCAACCGTAACAGCGTCTCTCTCCTCATCCGTGATGTGTGACATGCGTGTCTCGGCTACCATGTAACTTGTTTCGTTCTTTTTCTCATCGTTTCTCTCATCGGTTGTTCACCAGTACTGCCGTCGCTGCATTCTTTGCTTCCGTTCTTTTTTGTTCCTCCCTCGTTGCACACCCGGGAAAAAGGGAGAAGAGTGGTTCGACGGCGCCGGGGCGAGAGAAGTACCATTCCGGTATTCAGCTCGGCAAAGAGCACGCTGAGAAGTGGCGGACACACGCTCGCAAACGCTTGCAAACGCTCGCTGGCGGCCGCTCGCTCGCTCGCGAGAAACAAAGAAAAAGGGCGAAGCCACTCGTAATCTCCTCCTAATCCCCCGACTACCCTTACATTCGCGCGTCAGTTTCTCTCTCTCTTTCTCTCTCTCTCTCTCGCTCTCTCTCTCTCTCACATTCTCTTTTTCTCTTTCTCTCTTTCTCTCACTCTCTCCTGTCTATGACGTCGTTCCGTTCTCTCGGCCGTCCTCAGAAATCCGTCATATACTCGCTCGAAACACCTAAGACCCCGAGAGCTCAGAAGGAAACGTTCTTTCCCCGGATGCGAACGTGTGCACGCGTATAATAATTATAATTTTTATTTATTTATATTTATATATATATATATATTCATATTTATACTTCTTGTATGTATATATACATACACATGTATACAATGTATATGTATATAATATACGTGTACGCGCGTGCGCGCCAACCTCGCCTTTCCCCCGTTTTGTTTGTTTTATTTTGTTAATCTGTGTAATTGCCATAATGTTATGTATATATATAACATTATTATATATATATGTATGTATAGCAACATGCATATGTATATAATAATCGGTAATAATATTCGTATGTAAGTTGGTATTTTTCTCTCCTGTCTTCGTCTCTTCGCTTAGATACTAAGGATCATACGTTATCGTCTAATATTTATCAATTATTTATATATATATATTTATATATTTATATATATAGTATTTATATACTCTAGACTTAGTCGCTTAATTATTTAGCAATTAATAATATTAATTTAATTCATTATTATTATTATATTATTCTTTATTAATGTCGGAGAACGGGCATCAATACGCAGTTTCGGCCACCAAATTCAGCTGTACGCAGCTCTTCAGCCATTTTCGCGTTTCCCTTGCTCCTCTGCCGTTCAATCCTCTTGCCTGTCTTCTTCTCGTGTGATTTCTGGAGACGGTTCGGATGTACAATTGCCTGTTTAACATTCATTCTTCGTGTCTCTTCGACGCTCGTTCCGAGTGTTGTTCAAAATTTCCCCCTTTCCTGAAGCTTCCCCACCTCTTAATTTTGATCTCTATCTAAATTGCGATTCTTCCTGCTGATGGTGACACGCATCCTCGTCCGTCCAGAGTTCGTTTATCGTGATAAATTCTTCCAAGGCATTTAAATCGCTCGCTGTACCGTCAGTCGACCATGCTGCGCTCTGCCCTCTCGTCCATCCTAATCAAAAAGAAAATCGTGCGTCTATTAGTAAAAAAAAAAAAAAGAAGTAGGTAGAATCAAAAACTGTTTCAGACGAAGCTATGAGTGCGGGGTAGCGCAAGCTGGTGACGGAGTGCTTTGGTAGGCGAGGAAGCAAAATCCTTTCTGCGTTGTTAATACGGTACGATTGTAATTATTTAAACAGAGTGCAGTAGAGATCGAATCTGTGGACCTGGGCTCGTTGTGTTTGATGGAGAAGTTCGCAAACATGTTTATGATTAAGCAAGATCGAGTAGAAGTTTGATTCGAACCTTACTGCACGCGTGCAACCAAAGCGTTTTGCTTCCTGTGTTGCAATTAGACTGGGGGAGTTCGTGAAAATTCTGCGAGTTTAGTTTACAATTTTGTTAAAAAAGAAAATTAAATGAAGTAGGTTTTGTCTTTTTTTTCTTAAAAGGAACTGTGTTATACTTTATTAAATCATTTGTTTGGTAAGTCTGTGGTTATTTGCAAGGAATATTAGGTAAGCCACAAAGTCTTCTCTCGTTTTTCTGTGAATGCACTTATGGTGTTGTGTACGAAATGCACATAATACACTAAACGATGATACAATACTTTTCTCTAAAATGAGCCATATTTATACTTTATAAATACTGGTTCAATGCTATTAACAATTGGTTCAATGCTTTTAATTAACAGTCGGGTCAATGCTTTCTGATACATTGAACGATGGTAAAATACTTATCATTTTGAACAGTATGAGCCGTATTTATGTCGTATACATACTGGTTCAATGAAAATTGCCTAGACGAACGGTTCAATGCTTTCAATTAACAATTAGTCCAATATTGTCTATTGACTTATTTACTGCTGGTCCAGTGATCTATACGTGACTTTTTGGTGAACCTAATAGAAGCCTACGTTCCCCAGCTTAATTTTCGAGGAAACATCGGTCATTTTACACAAAGTTGATAGAGAGAGGTGGTGTTTCGACCGTGTTGTTTCTGTAGCGTTGTTTAACCAGAAGGACGAAGGTTGGTCATTACCGTACTCGTAAGATTATGCGCTAAATTCGGAAAACAACAGGAGAGTTAACATGATCGGATGAACAGGCGATACGGCATCTGTCAAGCGTAGGTGGTGGCTTATATTTACGGTCTATCTACATTGCTATCGGTACAGTACACATTGCGATACAGTTCAAATTCCATACGGGTCCTACAACGAGCAGTCGATTAATCATCAAACAAAAGAAGCCTTTTCGATATATATTAAGTAGACACGAGTGAAAAATATTTTTCACGACAGTATACATCTTGGGATAGAGGATGTTGTAACGGGGTTACATACCTGTTATTAGGTCTTAACAAGGCTCAATGGTAGCCATTAGTGAACGCCGCTGGTATTAGAGGGCCCTAAAACAAGCAGACAAATGATTCATTAAGGTTCTCCTGTAATTGTACAATGACTAATTTCTCTACTTTGTTATTCGGAGGATTCCAATAACGATTCGTACTACGTGCAATTGCGATACTTGATCCTGAAAGTTTTCGCATAATCGATTCGCGAACGTTCAATTAAAAAAACAAGAACAATAGAACGCTTCTTTGTCCAAGTGACCACAAGAAGGAGATATAAAAAACGTGAGTAGAGGGGGATGGAAGAGACGTGAGAAAAAGAATATCAGTAAATGTATATTGGCAAACTGAGAAGCTCAGCGTTCGGAGCTGTTTTGCAATCGAAGCTGCGGCAACATAAGTGAATAAAAAACTCTAATTAAAGAAAAGTTTGGCGACCATACTCTCGGTAACCCTTCAGCCTCGTTTCATCGTACACTGATTATATATATATATATATATATCAGTTTCCGCGAGCGTGGGTTTACTGGACGGGAAAATCGTCACACACAAGATTCAATAATTCGATGCTGTTAGTGCGGGTTAGCTGTTGGACACTCGGATACTTGGAAAAGTAGCCTGATCAATCGGTCATTCTCTCTGTGTCGACGAGAGCGGAAAAAAGTTTAATGAATATTACTCGCTCCTGTCCGGCGTCAAAGTAAAAATAAACCGTTAACTGAATACCAATTGGTAATGGCTCTCAGCGACTGGTGTACAACATCGTTCTCTTTTCACTCTTTTTTTATTTCTCCTTTCCTCCGTGTTCGTAAATAACAGGATATTGCTTTAGGATGCGGTGACATCGAGCGCAGATGTTAATAAATAAACATCGAAGCCAAAGCCAGCCGGCTACACGTGATTCGAAATGGTGCACGTCTGTTCACTGGTAATGCTGCGGTCCGGTGCAATCGGAGAATGCTCGGGATTCCGCACATATAGCTCTTTGATTTTACAGCCTTTCACGGGGAGGAAATACAAATAAATTGTCGTTGAGCTATGCGATAATGTTTAGGAGAAACGTCAGTCTCAGTTTCTAATTTTCTTTTAATAAACACTCTTTACAGGGGGAGCAAAATGAATTTCTGAATGCTTCATTTATTCGGTAACTATAGCAATTACTCGATATGTGTCCAAAACACGAGTTTAGCCAGGGACACATATCGGCTAGGAGATACTATTCTCTGATCCACGCCGAACGTAGAAAAGGACAACGAAGCTCTAGAGGCCTCGTATACTTACTTACTCTCGAATCGATAATAAATTTGAAGTTCCCACCAACGTCTTTTTCGTGCAGCGCGTGCCTTCGCAGCGCAGCGCAGCGGTGCGTGGTGCTTTCGTGTCTCCCCTCGTACGTCACGCCGTAGACGGGACTTATGCCATAAGCCGCGTACATGGTCGACTATGGCGGGACGTACGAGGGGATAGACGAGGTCACGAGGTACCGCAGCGCGGCGAAGATGCGAGCTGCACTAAAGCGACGTTGGGGGAAGCAGGCAGCTCAGGGGCTCCTACCGACTTGGACCTTGGACCTCTAGACTCTAGACTGACTTGGACCTTGGACTTTTTGGTGTTTGGACATTTTGATAGCGCTCGATGTCACCGTGTTGAGCGTCCCGGTTCGGCGAGAAGGGGGATCGTATAGTGGACTTACGGGACTGTAGTTAAGTGGAGCACGCGACACGGCGATCGCAGGGAACGCGGTCGTAGGGGGCTGCGGACTAGCTGCGGCCTGGACGTAGCTGGCGACTGCGGAGTCCGCGGCTGCGGCTGCTGCTGCGGCTGCGGCGCTTGAGCTATACATGTCGATGGGGCCTGGCGAGTTGGCCGCAGGGAAAGACCGGCTCTGTGGCCCACCGTGGCCGCCGGCCGCGTGCGGCGACGCCGGCGGAAATCCGGCCTGCGCTGCGGCCGCCTGGTAGTTGTTCATCACTGCAACGAACGCGCCTTCATTTTTAACATACCGAAGTTACACCCATACGCCCGCACCGATCAACCCCATTTAGCTGTGCCAATTCTCTCGCCTCTCTCTCTCTCTCTCTCTCTCTCTCTCTCTCTCTTTCTCTCATTCCCCATTTCTTTTTCCGTCTCGAGCGCGCTCTATTGTAAATCTGAGGGTACAAACGATTTAAACAACTGCGATTCGAAGAACACGGTTCGAACAACCCTCGTTGATCGAAAAGATTACGGGAAGACAATCGGTTTAGTGTTCACATTTGTTAGAGCGTCTTCAAATTGACTGGTGGTCGGATTAAATGATCACTGTCAGGTGTTAAGGCCCATTTCATTTTTTTACTAGATTCATGGTCCTTTCTTCAATTTTTCTGGATTGTACACGTAACTAACATGGCGAAGTGGAAAACTAGCTGGCTTTATACCGGACAGTAATCGTCCAACAGACTAACTATACTTGAACGATGACATGTTATCGCATACCGTTACCCATTACATGTTTTTCTATTTCAATCCTGAAGAAGTGAACGATAGAAAGGTTGAAATATTGATAGCAGTAACTTGGACGTTTCATCTGAGATTTCATCTTTTTAGGACACCTTGAATGCGACTAGGTGAAATTTAATACAGTAGAAAGAATTTATGAATATTGAAGGGTTACTTTACCATAACAAATGTGGACACAGGTTTCGAGAAAGTCGGTGTGAACCGTAGACATGCATGCCATAGAGATAGTAAGAGTAACCCTGTAAATAAGACGTGTAACTCTGTGTCTCGTATAGTGTTTTGCGTCCCCTCGAAACGCACGATTGTCTTCGGAAGATCCGATCGATTATACAGTTTACACACAGAAAGACACCGTAACAGCATGCTAAGAAAGGCAACAAATGTGTCGGCAACTGGTTCACGTACAATCATTCGCTGTACGACTATGCGACATCGGTTTTCTGCGGTGTGCGACGGCACATTACGCTTCCTAATTACGTCGATTGTTTAATTCTATTCTATCGTGTATATGTATGTATGGTCCTACTGACTGCAACAACTTATCGAGACTAATAGAACGTTGGTAGCACTGGACACGCTTTATACAACGCTATTGACAAAACTCGCGTAATCGAACGCTGCGTTACACTACAACGCATTCTGTGCTTGTACATGTGTATATTCCACAGGCATATGTGTATATATACATATTTATATAGTGTATAGCATTATGAATGTATATGTACGAGAAATTGTCGATCGAGAGAAGGATTCACGTTCAACGATCATCTACTTTTCGTTCGATCCGCGGGACATCACAGCAACGAGCGAAGACGAGTTATACATCGAATAAAACAACCATGACAGACACACACACACACACTGTGTACACAAAAGGGGGATAGTAAGTACGATACAACAAAGAGGGGCGGTTAGGTGTACAGTAAAGCCTCCGTCCGGCGACAAATTATCGCGAACGCACACGAAAACACCGAGGAGAAAAGCAAATAAAACGGGGATGGGATACTCAATAAGCGGATTACAAGACAGCTTAGCGCGTAATGGAACAACAGAAAACCGCCGGCACAGATATAGATGTATATATGTATATACAGGGTGTTCGACTACAGGTTGGAGAAAATTTAAGGGGTGGTTCTTCAAGACAATATCATACGAAAATGAAGAATAAAATATTGCGATTTCGGCTTCATTTTTTAGTTATGGTCAATGACAAATGCCCCTAAATTGTGGCAACCCGACCAACAGAGATGTACGTTGCTTACGTTATAATGGCGCGCGAGAGTCACGTATCGAAGAGGGTCTTCGCTCGCACCCAATAGTTAGGCTTTGACGTCACACACTTTGGCCAATAATTCGGCTAGAACCGAAAATGCGTGTGGACCCAATCGGACGGTTTACACACCGAGTCCTTACAAAGGTGACTTTGTGCGAGGCACGGAGTTGGTACGTGACCCTAGCGCTCCTCTATGACGTACTCAACGTACACTTCTGTTGGCCGGGTTGCCGAATTTTAGGCGAACTTTTAACTCTTAACGACCAAAAATGAAGCCGAGATTACTATTTTTTTCCTGTTCATTTTCGTCTTATATTGTTATGGAGAACCACCACTTAAATTTCCTCCTACCTGTAGTCGAACGCGCCGTATATACATAATAAGTATATGTATGCATGTATATACACGGGCACTGGCATACACACGTCGCCTAGGACAAGCAACGCAATCGCACGAGACAGTAACGGCGGCTAACACAGAAAGATCGTCGGGCACGTGCTTTTTAGTTCGAGCCGACGGCTTAATGCCACGCTGCCCGTTCCCGGGAAAGAATCGTTTGCGTTTCTGACACGGCTTTACACGCCGTATCTCGCGGTATTTACATTAGTTTTCTGTTACAACAAAGGAAACATGCTACGAAAAAGCAGAACTGAAAAACAGACCACATTCGCGGCCGCGCATTCCAACGAAGACTCGAGCTACAGCTAACTCGCGACTGGTACATTTTATTCTTCGCTCTTTGTTCCATTGACGAGAACGTAACACATCACCTACCGAATGTTGTGCAAAGAATAATAATCCAAAATGAAAGTAATAAACTGTATCGTATACTTCCAGAGATTTAACGATTTATCATTAGAATTTTTGTAGTTATCGAAAATATATTATGAAAATATATTCTTTGTGATGGATTTCGTTTAATTTGTAAGATTAATGTTAAAAAGCACTGATTAATTGCTGGTAGGTAATGTGTCAATAAATTCTCTTCGAAGGTCACAATTAAATGAATAAAATTCTTTGATCTGATTCGAATCGTCACATTCTACTGGATTGCTATTTCAATTTAGGCGTTTTCTTTTTTAAATCTCGTCGATAGCTTTTAGACCTTTATTGGTCTGACTCGCGCCGTCGCATTATACTTGATCGCTACTTCAATCGCATCGATTGTATTTTGGACTTCAACGATACGTTTCAGACATTTATTGGTCTGGCTTGAACCGTCGCATTATACTTCGGCACCTGCGCGATATTATCAGCAAAGTAATGGCTAAAGTAACGACTATTCATTATTTTTGTTTCGACGAGTGTTGGTTGATTAAGGTCAATTTACAGTATACGGCACGGACCGGCACGTACCGTTAACGGAACGAACCATCACCGGCACGACAAAACATTGAAACATGCGTTTTAAATGGAACCGTTCACACTTATACTGCACGGACCTGCACGGACCTGCACGGACCTGTACGGACCTGCACGGACCGGCACGTACCGTCAACGGAACGAACCGACACCGATCAACACTATCCTGAAGAATGTTTTGCCGGTTCATTCCGTTGACGGTACGTGCTGGCTCGTGTCGTACAGTGTAAATCGACCTTTATACTACTGGATAGACGTTTCGGTATACTCTGTTTCACAGAAATTTTTGTTACATTCATCTCTAGATGCTGTAGAAGTTTGAAAATTTAAGCTGAACTTTTGAAGCTGATTTTGCTTTTCTAGCTAAAATTTAAAGAATCTTTTTATTGCCGATTACGTATTTTCTAACACTATCCACATTATATACTTTTTATTCAAACTTGAAAAATTGTATTATAGAAGATTAAAAGTCATTTAGGAAAATTCAAATTTTATATCCCGCTAACATTTTAAGCTGGCAATTATTTTGAATACAAATATATAAAAATGAGAGGTTTATTCTACAATTTTGATTTTATGAAGAAACACAATTCTAACTATTCTATACCTCCATTCAACAAAAACTTGGATTCAGCAGCGTGTACTCGGACTCTCAGCCGGCAGCATAATTTCCCCAACATACTCGTCGCCGAAATAAATTTCCACAGCTCAAAGATCACGTGTCGGTCGCCTCCGTTCAACCATCACCACTCGTCTCAATCTTATCGACCACAGAACAGCGCAAAGCGACAATAAACTCGCAAGAGCAAAGAGCAACAAACGGCAAAGAACGGCAGCCGCCGCGTAGTGCAAAGCGAAATATGTAAACATCTACAATGACACAGCGACTTATCAGCTAGCAGATAATTGTCAGAATTGTCAGAAGTACACGGGCAATGATCCGCTCGAATTCGAGAAGCTCGGGAAACGGGGAGAAAAATGTTGTTAGAGGGACGCGAGTGTTGTATCGATTCGGAGGAGTTTCGCGGGTGATCCATCACGGGAGCATCCTCCTCCCATTAGCCGCGGCAACGTGACGGCCTAAAATATGTCCGAAATTACAGGAAGGTCCACGAGAGCAAAGAATAAATTACCGATTTGTCATCCGGCGCTCGCCTCGCCAGGAGAAAGCTTTCGCTCAGACCTCGCGGAGCCGGCTCAACGAGACGACCACCACGAAAGAGATTAATGTACGGGGTCCCTAGCACGGTGTGTACGCCACTGCATCGTTTCTTTCGTTGGGGAAATCGTCAACGGTGGCCAATTTGCCCGAAAACGCGAACAACATTCGTCCATTTGTTTGTTACACATGGTTCGTTATTGCATCAACCAGTATCAAGAGCCTGTTCATCAGTAGAATATGATTTTAGCAATGCAAGAAAGATGGGAAACTACCCTTAAGGGGTTGTTTCATCTTAACAAACAACGAGCTTGCGACAGAGTTAGAACGTGTAAATATTTGTCAGAAGTGAGGAGAATGTCTTCTAAACATACTCTCGAAGCTCAATCCGTAAGCATTTATCCTTAGATTGCGGATTGTTATGCAGTTTAAAAATTGTCAACATTGACTGTAAGATTCGAAAGCTATAGTACACAGACATTTATTTCTCTTCTGAATCATTTCAACTCGTTTTCTATCTCTAAAATCATTTTATTAGCCTTCACGTGTGACCGCAGTTTCGAAGTGGCTCAATTAAAAGGTTAAATACTAACGACGAACTTTGAACAACAGTGTATTTGATTGAATTACCGCTGAATAGATATTTTATGAGATTCCGCGACCTGGGAGCTGTCTCTTGTCAATTTCGTCGACATTTTCGGGCAAATTGAGCACAGTGCGCCTGGCGTTCATGCGATACGTGCTCGTGGATTAACGGTTAGAAGCCGAACGAAGGGGGATAGAAAACGAAAACGACGGGAGAAGAGAGAGAGATCGCGGATAGAAGGGGGTGACCCGGGGAATGAACGCAAAGAATTCGAAACTCGCTCGAAGAAAAGTCGGAGGGCGGAGTATGACAAACCCCGAAAGCGCTCGATGTACAATCTAAAACCCCATTCAGCTTTTAAACTCTGGACAATGGCGGCCGGTTACAAAGTTTTCTGCCGGCGGTGGCCGGTTTCGTCGATTGGGAGAGGGAGCCTGGGTGCGCGCGATTCAAAAGTTTGATTTATTTGAGAGGAGATTGCGGACGGCGAACGAAACTGGGGTGAGAGAAGGATGAACGAGAAAGAGTGTGTGTGTGTGAGAGAGAAAGAGAGGATCAGATTCAGCGGGGGTGGTGAAACCGAATAAAAAAATAAAAGCGTTGCGCCCGAGGAGCTGGTGTATTTCGCTGGCGGCATCTAGCTACACGTGTGACACTTTTCAGAATTCCATGCCCCGCTTTTTCCTTTCTCTCTCTCTCTCTCTTTTTCTTTCTTTCTGAATTACTTCTACTACCCCTCTTTCTCACCCCCTTTCGAGGAAGACTCTCTGCTCGCCTTCCGCCGGTTAAGAAGAAAGTCCTTTCACGATATACGCCCGTTGAAAAGCGCCCGGAACGGTCCGACCATTTTCGAGAAATTAGCGCGGATTCCCGGGGAAAAGAATTCTCGAAGGAATTGCGGTCCCTTTTACTTATTTAGGAGGATTCCGCTCGTAAATTTCTCGCGCGCAATCTACTCCCGGCGAGATTTTGCGGCGTCGCTCCTCCTCGGATATTGTTCATCGTCTCTCGAACGCCGCGGTAAATCACGCGAACGCTAAGGGTGCGGTTACATTACTTGCGATTTTATATCGCGAGACGCATACTGGCTCGTCCAGCTTCGTTCGATGCAGTTTTAGTCTGAACTGTTCTTACCACGGCATTTTTGTATTTCTATGCGGTGACGCACCCTTGTGTAATCGCGCCCTTGATGCTCGGAGAGATTCGACATTCGATTTTCGAAATTCAATGTTTTTACCCTTCCGACCCAATTTTTTCTATTCGGATTTTCCTTTTCCCTTTAGAAACCGAGACGATCTATTTGATGGTGAATGTATATCAAATACTTGAACGGATGTATGTATCTCAGTGAAGTTAAATAAGGCTAAAAACTTTCTCTCTTTTCTCAGTGTATTGTAAATTAGAATATACTATGTTGAAGAATTTACACAAACTGAATAGTTACTTCATACTACAGATTGAATGTCTAGTACCTAAATTTTGAAGAGGATCATTCGATTGTTCGTATAAAAATTAACATTTCTGCCTCCGTACCTCTGCACTACATGTAGCAGGTCCGTTCCACTTAACCGACAGTGATTTCCTCGACAATGTTTACATCGACACTACTTGATCGCTATATATTTCACCGATATTCTGTCTTTGTTGACATTGTGATGTCTCCGACCACGGTTTTCAGTGACATTCTGTCGTCATTGACGATAGTTTTCGTGGGCATTTGTATTCGCTGACATTAGTCTTCATCGACACTTTGTTTTCTTCCGTAAACGACTCGAGGACATTCTATCTAATTTTGCAAACTGCGATACTATTTTGCTAGTGAATCAATAAAGAAATGTCAAAATTGAAATCTACAGCCCAATAATAACAATCCAACATAGCTGTGGTCCCATTAAAAAATCGAATGCTCTGACATAAACTCGTCAATTTATGTAAGTCACTAACAATTTGATCCCCCACTGTTTATGTTTCATCAGGGTCGAAAGGATTAATCAAAACCGTTTACGCTCTCGGAACGACGAGCATTTAAGCATGAACCCAATCGAATTTCTTCGCTGGCATCCTATAGCACGTCATACTAGTTCCCAGGAACACAATACAAGCCAGCGAACGGGCATCGATCGATCGGGAAACGAATATCGAAACACAATCGCGTCCGCCCTCCGTCTCGAATCGTTCTCACGGCACTGCGACGACAAGGACGGGGTAATCGACGAAGACAGAACCGGGCGACCTGATCCGACAACTAAGAAATAATTCCAGCACGGAAACCGTATATCCGAACCGGTGGCTAAACCATCGGTTCGTTGGGGTCGTAGGGTTCTGCGAGAGATAGAGGAAGAGGGAGTTCGTTGAGCAGAGCGCGCGCGAGCGAGTTTTCGCGATTCACGGTTCGAAGTACGAAGGAGCCGAATTAGGGTTGCAATTTGCCATTACGGCGTAATGCAAAGCTTGTTTCGGTTAAAGCTCGAGAATCGAATCACGAAAGAGGATTGAATTACACGAGTTCCAGGGCCCCGTTGCAACGCCGTAATACCGGATTCCGGCCCGGTATATCGTAACGTCTCGATCTGGCAATCACGAAGGTCTCTCTCGTAAGAAGCCGTAGGAGGCTACCATCGTCGTTGCCTCACCCCCACCCCCACCCCTCCCCGTATATATTGCCTTTCGTTTCTATCGCGTGACTCGATAATGAAAAGCTATCAAGAATCGGAAACCGTGCGTCGTAACCGGCGAGACCTATTGGCCGTGCATTCTGATGTGTACACCTGGACGGGGGACTGTGTGTGTCAAATATTTCTCGAGAGATTTCGACCCTCATCTAAAATGAAAATTTGACAAATTTTCCTACAGTTACTAACGTTTAGGAATCTCCTTTGTGAACCGTAATCGTTAATAACGTGGAAGTATCGGGTTGTAACATGAATAAGTTCGGTGGAAGCGTGAAGGTGTTCTACTATACAATAGACGTACCAGTATCACGCGATGAAAAAAATTGTTTAATAAAGACTGTGTGCATGTATCCTTTGTGGTGGTATGTCTACAGTCTTTTCAAACAGTTCTTTTTATACATTTACTTTATATTTACTGCCACAGAAAATGTAATTCGGCAGCTACGCGTCTCCTAGCATTCGCAGTAAATAGAATAGGTTGCTCATGATCAGACGCGCCAGAAAATTTCTATTCAACAGCACGAGTAAATGATTATCATCAATACGTTGATAGAAATTCTTTTAATCTTTCCACTGTTTTATCTTTCGCCTGCTCATGATTAACAAGATTGTAGTTGGATTTCGTAGAATTAATTGAGTATAATTTCGTACTCTGTTGGGAAATGAAACTAAATATTGAATATAGTCGAACTTATTTATGTTACAACATAATGATATTAAAGGCTGCTTTGATTTTAATTTTCATATTAGAGTGGATTGTGGATTCATCCCTTAAAATATTAAATTTGTGGGCACACTGTATGTGTTTGCCCTTAAGACAAACCACCCGAGTAACTCCTGTAATTTTGAAAAAGAAGAATAAAAGAAAAATCGCTTTGGTTTTGCAGGGGTCGTTGTCTAGTGGAGGAGAATTTGCTTGAGGTAAATATACCCAGGACATTTGAAGGTTATTTTTATATTGTTAAGCAATTTCAAGCAATTTTAGACAGAGAATCCCATTTTGCAGTCTGGCACCATGTGTCTTTCACTACTTCAATCTTGAGGCGTTTGTTAAACTGACATTAATGACCATAGGCATCAATATTGTCTCAATTTTTTAAATCTCAGATCTTAAGACACTGCATGACCATGCTTATTAAAACAGTAGATAATTAATATAGTGAAAATTGGACATTTAGACAGACTATTAATTCACTGCATTTCCAAAGGAGCAGAGTAAAATTGATTTCCATGCACCAATTCGATAAAAATGAAACCCGATAAAAATTCTGCTCCAGCACCTAACGCGCATAACCCTCGACCCTAAACCAAAGTATTTTTATCTTTTTCTTAGCATGCTCAAAGATTGCAGGAATTATCAGAGTGTGTTGTTTTAAGTGTCTCAGCCCGTATGCCAAGCCCGAGGGGCTCATTGTTCATTCAGTCCGTTTCGACAACAATTGGCGAGAGAACACAAGAAAGCGCAGGTAGAGGAACGGAAGCCTAGAAGAATGGAAAACTTTGTAGACGTACCAGAGAGTGCTTGCGTGAGCAAGGGCGTGTTGTTGTTGGAGGTGAGCTGTCCGTTAGTAAGATCCACTGAAACATAAAACTCTGATCACAACTGCTCCGCGCTTGATGGCGTAGGCGTGTCGCTACGTCTCTTTCTGTTGTACGACGACTCGGCCGCGCCGATCGCGGCAACGATTCTTTCTCTCTTTCTCTCTCTTTCTCTCTCTCTCTCTCTCTCTCTCTCTTTCTTTCTCAATCACACGCATATTCTCTCGTTGGCTAATTAAAACGAACGAACAGAAAATCTGACGTCAAAGGTGATGACGGCCGAAAGGACAGAGAGACACGGACGTGACTTTTCCCCATGTGTTGCTTTGTCGCGCGTACCTCTCGCTGATTGTGACGACCGAACGAGCACACGTTTCCCGTCTACGTTTCTCGCGACTTTTTCGCTTTTCCCCCGGATTCTATCTCTCTCCCTCTCTCTCTTTCTCTGTGTGTGTATGTATGTGTATGCGTGTGTGTGTATGTCTGTATGTCTGTGTATGTATGTCGGCATGTGGCTTTTTCCCGCTCTCCTTTTCGTCCTCCATCTTTCCTTTCTCCGCGCCCTTTGTTTCGCGATGCGCCGGAAATCAACGACGAGGCTCGCAGAGTTTGCGATGTTTACGTTTCGAGATCGGGACTTCCCCGACCCGGTTATGGCTCCCGTAGAGATTCCGAGAACCGGTGGACGCGGAATTTATGACCTTGTTGATACTAACGCGGAAAAGTTCTGCGAATTCACGACGTCGAGTGGGGAGGATCTTGCACACCTAAGAGAGTTCGATTTCAGAGAAAATTGATGTACAATTTTGGGACGATGAGATACTGTGATTACAGTTAGTCGACTACACTTTTGGATTTTTTACGAGATAGAATACTGTGTTTTTCGTTTGGTGGCAGTTGGGGATGCTGGGAAATCTTATTAAAGATGTTAGCGTTACTTCCCGTTGGCTAATTACGGTACAATATAAATTATTTTATGGTACAAAATATGGTAAAATGATTTAAATCTTGAGTGAAAAATCGTATATATCACAGTATATGATTCATTCTTTAGCAACCTACAAGTTCTAGTAAAAATTAATTTGATCAAAATTTCACATCTGGCACCAATGATTTAAATCTCGATGAAAAATTCTTATCGCAATGTCACAGTGTATGATATAATAAACAAACCTTGGTTAACAAATTGTATGAAAAATACAGAAAAATTACAGTATCCATTAGCTTCATATAGTATTGTATCTTGTGAAAAACATAACGGCTGACTGCAACTAGGTTTCCTATCGTCATAAAATCGCCTTCCACGCAAATTTTCAATAAAAATCGTATTCTCCAGAATCTGCAAGATCCTTCGCTAATTAGGGTTTTCTATTTCACATATACCAAAGATATTCACACTGGAAATCGTCTATCTTTTAGCACACCACACGTGTCCATATTAAATATACGTAAAATAGGGAACTCTGATTAAATCGCGAGTGCTTTAAATTTTTTACTGTTTTCTCTTTACTTCTATCTGCAAAACTAGGTGCTCGTACTCTGAATTCCTTGACCCGCGTTCAAAATCCAGACCACTGCGCTGAATTCACGCGATTTTCGCGCAGCATTTTCCTCGAAGTCGTTCCGGAACGATCGACCATCGCGTTCAGGGCGCGGACGTGGCGAGTGCTCGTGAAATATTTGTTCTGTAATAATAGAACCCGTGTCTATCGATCGGCGATGTGTTCCGGCGACGATACCGCGGCCCGTTTTGCGCTCAACCCGTCGAAACTCTCGTAGAATTGCTATAATTCGCGTCGCGCGGCGTTGCGGAAACGAATTCCGTTGAACAATAGACAGGGTAGATCGAGGATGACGATTGTCGGACGGGGCCGTGTGAACTGAAAACGTTCGACGAAATCGGCGAATACAGTTTTAATCTGCAACGGAAGGAGGAGAAGAAGATAAAGCTAGACAGTGACTCAGGAGACAAAGTGACAGGCGTAGAGAAGTCGACGAAACAGAAAGATAGATGTACAGATTGAAAGGAGAGGAAAATTAAAAAAAAAAGGGGGGTGGGGAAGAGAAGGCGTGTGCGATGCGTTATTTTCCAGTCCAGAGTGAATGTCGACTTCATACATTTCTTCCGGATTGCGGTCCGTTGGACGTGTTGCATCGATGTCTCCGTATACGCGCGGCTCGCATTGTCACTTCCGGTTCCGTGGTAGTACACTGCCGGCACTCCTAACATTGATAAAGAACAAGAAGAGAGCTGAGAATGTGGGATCAAAATCAAATGCATGGACGGTGTTTTTGGGACTGCGAGGAGCATCAAGTAAAATCATTATTTCACTCGCTAGTGAAAACCTGCACGGGATGTCTCGCAATTATAGATACAGAGTTCGCTGACTGTTTGCTGAGGAGCCGGCGAAGCTTGTACTTATAATTAAAGTGCATACTTGTTTATTATTGCAGTTGTCAGAGAAATATTGTGTAATAATTCAAAGGATATTCTATGTTTCTAATGATGCTGTCGATTTTTCGCTGGTTCGGGAAACAGCAGGCTAACATATCTCTTGATCGTGGAAATCTATAGTGATGAGAATTGAGCAGAAACGAAAATTGTGGTCCTTGATGCCGCTATGACTACGTGAGTTCATCATTTTTGTTGTACGTTATCAGCCACAGGTGTGGCAAGATTAAATGTAATACTTTGTTTTTTAAGGAAACAAAGAATTTTACATGTGGCGGATAGCACAAGCAACGAGGACTGGTTTAATCAGAAAATAAATATTTTACGTTATTGTCGCGCGTCGACGAAATGAAAAGATTAATAACAGGCGTGTTAGAGGGTGCAATCTTGGAAATTGAAAAAAAAAACATTCTTTCCAAAAAGAAGTTGACTTCTTTTTAAAGTTTAGTATGCAGAGAACACTAGAACACGTGTCTACGAAATGAAATGATTAATAACAGACAAATTAGTCATCTTGTGCAGGGACGATGAAAATTTTGTCTGTTCCCCATTCTTTTACGATTTCCATATTTATTGCTTTATGTCTCAAAATTATTAAAAAATCATATTCTATATCTCAGATAATCTAGTTCTGATTGAGTTGACGCAAAAATTTTGATTTTTTGTATTCCGATCTTTTTTTACTCAGGACGCAAGCTAACAACTGGGCAATGTCGTACAGCTCCGACATTTAGTAATTTTACTTAACAAGAAAATATGAAAAGACAGTTAGGAGAACGCTTAAAACTTTCTATAAAGATCAGTAATTTTACAATTATTCCTATAGCAAAAAAACGTCAAACAATCTTCCAAGATTGCAAGCCCCAGAAGGGACAACAGGAAGATCCAGGTTCTCCATCTAACAATCTCGACGAAACAAAATTCGCAATCGAAGAGATACTTCGGTACGGATTTAGTTAGACTTTCTATCGTCGCTAATCGCGGCGCGCATTAATTACCCGTGCTCGATAACAGAGAACATTCCATCGAAAGGAAGAAAAGCATCGTCGCTCGCGCTTGGCCGCGGGAACAAAGCTTCGCGGATCCTTTTAAACGGTTCGTGGAAAATCCGAGGCGCGTTTTGTGCCGTCGATGAATGCAGGACGGTCTGGCCTGATGCTACGCAACTTTTTTCCCCCGGAGGCCTTTCGCGAAATAAACACGCGGGCGAGTACGAACGGGTTTGAGCGAGTACGAGCCGGTACGGGCGCCGTCGCGCCGCGTGCATTAACGCGAGGCGAGCCTTTAACATCGGAATCAAAGAAAAAAAAAATATCGCACAAGGGATCCCGGTAAATGGTTTAAAGTCGGTCCGCTAAAGGCGGACCATCGGAACATCGTCGCGGAAAATGCGCCGTGGAAAACGGAGAACCGGGACACAGAGAGTCGGGCAAAAGCGTCGAATGAAAACGGGAGTACCGACGCCGGTAAATTATAGCGGTTGTGTTCGCGTATAGGGTACAAAAGCTGGCTGCGAGACGCATACACAGGATTGATTTCGAAATTTCCAAGGGCCCCGGGGATCAAAGGGGTGACGAGTCATCGATGCTCCGTGGAATGGGGCCGGGAATGAATGGGTGTGACTCTGTCGTTTTTAAAACGGAGACCAAGAACTATGGCTGTATGTCACTGTAGCGGTGATCGCCACAGGTTCATGCTAACGAGCTCAAACTGTACCCTTGGAGTGTTAACCCTTGGTAGTCAGAACATTTACTGATGATGTCGCTAGACTCTGGATTTTATGCATTTATGAGAACAACGAACAACAGAAATTTAAAATGGTAGTAAACTTAAAAACGTTGGAAGACATCGATATGTAATTATTAAAAATGAACGTGGAAGTTAGTCTCGAAAAATGAAGACTCAACGACGTCAGAGCATAATCGAAACATCAAAGACATAAACATCTCGTCGGAGGAAGCAGAAGATAATAGAAATGTAGGGGATGCCCGTTTCTAGGTTCAATTTGAGCCTCTCCAACTCCGTTTTTTAAACAGGCAGCGTCAAGGCAGCAAGTTTCGCCGAAAGTGGCTGAAAATGTTCTAGGTAGCGTAAAATATTGCGGAACGTCGCGAAAAGCAAGCTTCGGGTTAATTGGGTTAGTGGCTGCTTGTGCGGAGCTCGCGTTGCGCGGTTAGCGAGCCGGCATGCGTCAAATGAAACATTAAAATCCTGAAGGGAAGCTCGAAAGTGAAGGAGTTCCGTGGGAATCGAAGGAAAAGCTGCAAATTAATCCGCGCAACGACAAACTGAAAGGTTGGAAGCTTCGCGTGAGCAAAGTCAAAATAATTTGCAACCTGAGAACGAAACATTGAAAACTCTGGAACATGGTGAAAAATACCTCGCGTGTAAATTGATCAACTTGGTTTCAAAAAGCAGATGGTACGCCGACGGAAATGTCGAAAGGCTCCCGTGAGAGAAAAGTCAAAATAATCTTCAGCCTGAGGACGAAATATTGGAAAATGTGGACCCGTGATACCTCGGGTGTAAATTGATCAACGTGGTTTCAAAAAGCAGATCGAATGCCGAAGAAAAGGATCACGGCTCGGACAGCGTGAAAACAGAGTATTTCCAGAGTTCGGATCTCGTTTTGGGCGACTGGCGAGACTGATAACACGATAGCGCGAAGGGTGGCTGGGGGTAGGACCATAAATCGCAGATCGACGTGATTTGTATGGGGGTATCACGCCGCTTAATGGTGTGGCTTGTCTCTATCGGGCGGATGTTTCGAGCCACTGCAGCTCCAGAGGAATATTCGCTTCTGTATCGCCTGACGATTTACGTGGCTTCATACACGTTTTTTCCCTACACCATGTTCCGGCCTGCGAATGGAAACGGGGTACTTCGTGGAGAACCTGGACCACGCTGGGTTATACATTTTTCAAGAAAACATGCGACTCTTTCGACCTGTGCTGCGTCTTCTTACGAGCAGCGTTCGGCAATAATCAAAACGAACAAATTTATATGTGATTCGCGAACGAATTGAAGTGATTGAACAATGATTTATTAAAATTTCAGCCAAACTTCACTTCAAGATTCCAGATATTTTTAACTTTTTTTTATGTAATCCAGTAGATTTTGGCGAAAAAATTCTGAAAATCCAAGTTTTAATCCTAGGAGATCAGTAATTGAAAAGTTATGCGTGTGTAAAGATGTTCGATTTTCAGCGTTTTTGACACGTACGGGCGCTTCTGTATTGGTATGTACCCAGATGTCCAATGAGCGGAGCCGCGTACAAGATTGTATGGCAAGCGGTTAATACGTTTAAATTTCAAACATTGTGATATGTATCTACAGTGAATGGTAACGAATGAAGGTTCTCGAAAAACAACGAGCAACTAGAACATTGAGGAACGTAATTAGTTAGTTGTTCGTCGTTCCGGCACAAATCAAATATGGTTGCCCGGCACAGCTCAGAATCGCGCAGCCAATGATTTGATAGTCGACTTGCTAGAATTTTTCGAAGAGGGGATGCACTCAGGCAGCCGGGCAAATCGGAAATCGATGGTTTTATGGAAGCCATTGTTCGTCACGCTATGAAACTCAAAGGATTTTCGGGAGCTCGTGAATTTTTCATCTCGTGTCAGCAATGGGGTTTGATTGGATTATTTCGGCGGCGGTTCGCGGAATTTGCGTGTGCGGCGAGACGAAGATCTCTCTCTCTCTCTCCCTCTCTCTCTCTCTCTCGTATGTATGTATGTATGTAGCCCGGTACATTGAGCTTAATACAAATATTTGGACAATGGGAGCTCATCCGTCGCGCAACTTTGAGGCCAACCAGGCAGAGCAGGAGAACGTGGACATAAAGAACGAGATCCGAGTGCTGTCAGCCGGAGTGACGAATGAACTGGAAAACTTTGCCCGCAGACGTTTATCGGACGTTTTTCGTGAAAAGAAGGGGGCCACGTGTGTCGGAAATGGTTGGCGAGTTTCGGGATCCCGCGAGCATGGACATCGATACGCTGGCAAGAGACTGTCACACTTTTTTGATAAAAGGGAAAAAGCTTTTCGACGGGAAACCACGGTATGCTTAACCCCCGTGCTCGCGACTCTTCGCGAATCGACGTAAGAAAATTTTTGGTCAATATTTTCTCTCACGAAATACACTACGTTCTTCGTAATGTTGCTTTCCGTTCATGAAATAGGATAATATCTAGCAGAAATGCTGCGAGTGGAAGACAAACTCACGTGAATTCATAAACGAAAAGAAATCGGAAAGAAGTCAGAAATGCGGAGATAAGACTGTGTATTTTATGAAGTAAATGAGTAGATGAAGTTTCAAAGAGTACGAACATTAA
The DNA here is from genome assembly GCF_050948215.1 of Halictus rubicundus. Classification (NCBI taxonomy): domain Eukaryota; kingdom Metazoa; phylum Arthropoda; class Insecta; order Hymenoptera; family Halictidae; genus Halictus; species Halictus rubicundus. Next base: position 12,694,260 of record NC_135151.1, read on the forward strand.
AAGGGCTTTAAGACGGCAATATATTCTTTAAATTTTTTTTCAGATTGTTGAAAATAAAGATTTCTACTTAGCTCCTACTCGTGGCTCGTGGAACAAGAAAGATAGATCTCCGATTGCACGGGGGTTAACTATCTGGATCATCAAAAGGGAAATTCGAAGTGCTTCCGATTTAAAATAATCGAAGAACAAGTCGAGTTCCAGCGCTCGATCAAGAGAAGATTCATCGAAGAAAATTCACAGAGGGGACAGTGTAATGCGGATTCGAAGTGGAGATTCTCGAAGGCGAGGCTCGATCGTTTCTCTCCATCGAAACGGCGGACGCATAAAGATCTAGGCCAAGAGTTCATCTATTTCGAGTGTATCTCCAGCTGACGTAGATACGATCGAGAATCTGGATAAAAGGGTTGCTCGGCGAGATCCACTCGCGGGATATGAAATATCGGCAGGGCCAGAAGACTGTGACAGTCGGACAGGTGAATGATTTCGACCGGGCAGCACAGTTCGCCGGCCAATGTCGTTCTGTTGCCGGTCGCAATTAATTCTTCTCGTCGGCGGCGTGATGCTGACGCTTGCGAATCCAAAAAACCGGACGCCCGGCGCGGATAAATCAAAATACTTGGGACTGTGGCCGACGTTTTTATATAATCACGGCGGCTCCTGCGTGGGAAATTAACGCGAAAAAAAACTGGGCCGGTTTTCAATTTGCCAAATGGGAACGTAAGCTTCGATGTACTGCTATTCGATGTGTTGCTGCGTTGGCTGCGCGACGTTTTATTTAACCGTCTATTCCACGAATTTTTATTATTAATGGAACATGGAACTTGGAAGTTACAAATATTATCCTGTAGATACATATTAATCCTTCAGAGATGACGCGTGTGCATTGTGCCGACTGAGTGTTGCAAAATTTATTGCACGAGACTGTTAGCGATTATTTAGTAGATACTCTTCATCGTTGTGTAGTTTCTAGATTTTGGAGATAGCTATGAAACATGTAAAACAAAAAAGGTAAATCATACAACGTTGACCATACAGAAAAGAATCGATGATTAGGCGTTGTTCCAGAAGGGTTGACGATGAATTCACAGTTCAAAGAAAAACTGAATTTACTCTAATGTGACAATAGGGATGCTTAACTTCCTTGGATAGCAAGATACTTTTGTCATATTGTGGTTAAAAATATTAGACTCAAGACTATTGATTTATATAGAAACTGCGAAAAAATTGTACAAACGGGTTAAAATCCATACTATGGGAAGTCGAGTAAGAAATTTGTATGTGTGAATTAAGTTTTTCATGAATCGTCGTATAATTGTGAGCAGGAGCTCCGTAATCGGTCACAGTGAGATCACCAAACATAATAAAAGAGTCGATTTCGCGGGAGGAATGCATCGAGGACAGAGGTACGAGGATAATGCTGAGTCCGTGGAAAAATAAGAGTGTTCGCTTGATCCACATCTGCAGGTTCCCTCGTGCAGGCAATAAAATACAGGTGCGGTTCTCTAAGAGAGCAGATCTACGTACGTATTACACGAGCGCATAATGTTTGCTTGTGCACCGAACCGTTTCGGTTCGCGGTGGATTGGGTATCGGAGAGGTGTAGTATTCGTAGAATACGTGTTCCTGAAATATTAGTTATGCGATACACACGGGGAGACGGGAGACACGGTAGCATGCGGACGGGATACAGATAGCTGACGAAGCGATAAGAGGAAAGTATTGCTTTGGGGTATCGGTTAATGAAAGCTTCGCGCGCGGCGAGAGATTAATTCCGACGGGAGAGCGCATCGGAGACGATTAATGCGCGATTTCTGCGTGTCACTGTTAGAACCATACTGATGCCTCGATATGTGCGAAATTCTCAAGTTGAAATGTCACTTGCATCGTGCACAGACGCCGTTCTTTAATGTCCAAGCTCTTGGGTCGAGCGTAGAAAAGAATGGCCAGTGAACAACAATATTAATCTAGTGTAAAATCTTGATTCTTTTCAATCATTTTCGTACGAAGCTTTTACCAACATAGTCGTGGCAGTTTTCTGATCAAAACGATACCAAACACGACGCAATTTGATTCATGTTTACTCGTGTAATCCACGATTTAGTAGAACCTCCGTTATCTGAACTAATCAACGGGATGCAACCGCTCCTGATGATAGAACAGTTACCTAGCTACAATGTAGGATTCAATATCTTTACTGATGTATACAATGAATCATGCACTATGTAGATCGGCATTCGATCGAACTATTTAAATGTGGAGCACGTATGTATTCGGTTCGGATAATCGAGGTTCTATTGAAGCGTCTATTGAACAAGTAAATATGCTCCGAAACATGCTGTGTTTGGATTCGTTTTAATCAGAAAAATGGCGCAAATACGTTGATCAAAGTTCTATTGAGAAAATGATTAAATACGTTCTTTGCGCATGTATCGAGACATTACTGTAATGAAGTTCCCTCGACTTTTCGAAAGCACCTGTGGAAAGAAACTCCAAGCCCCGACGAAAGCAACACACTGGACGAGTCACGTGTTCGATAAACGACCACGATCACGTTGTTAATGTTAATTGTCAGACCGGGTTTGTTAGTCGAGCGTGTCCCAGTGCATCGACGAGGACGCGAAGCGTCAACAAACGAAAGGCAATTTCCAAAACGTGGTTAATCTGCACAACCTAAACTACGCACACGTAATTTAATCGATAATAACGACAATAAGGATAATCGTAAAATCTCGAAGGTATGTAAATATATAATATAGGCACAAGGTATTATATAGTGAAAATATATAAATCGACGGTCAACGTAGAAACGTCTAAACTACGTACGCGCCAAATCTCTCACTCGGCTATTTACTAATTAGCGTTCTAATAAACACTAGTGGCCAAGTAAAACTTCAACGATGTTTTAAACAGTAACAACTGGTCGAAGTAACAGGTGTTACGGTATAGCTAGTATACATATATATATGTATATGTGTAGATATAGACAATAATAATATATATGTATATCAAAAGAATTACTATTCGTAGAATACAACGGGTTCATCAAGTACAATGATCAAAACAGGATAATGTACATATAAAACGTGGTAACAATATACGTATTAAAAAGATACGGACAGTTAAACTCTGCGGATATACACACGACACACAAAAGTAAAGGTATATACCACTCTCATACTATCTACGCAACTAATCTACTGTTCTATCAAATTGGTCTATGAACTATGATAATGTATGGATCGGCGAGCCCGAGGCTGTAGAGGGGCCCCAGTTTCGCCAGCATATCGTACTACTGTGTCTATAACCATTTAATCAAACTGAGACGACACTGAAAAAACTGTCTTCCAATAGACAAAGATACTGTTTTACGGTCGGTCGACGTGTTCTATTCCATGGCGATATTCTCACTAGTAGCCTAAAACCGCCAAGATTGCCAATCGAGTCGCAAAATGCAAATCCAATGATGTACTCTGACATTCCTGAAATAAATCAAATTACTTCGACTGCATTGGCAACCTTAACACGTATGTAACTATATTAATTACTGTAAACGTGTAAGTTACAAAAGTCAAGTTGACAACGAATCTTCTTTATACTACTAACTGCTTCTAACCAGAGACTATTGATAATCCGTTCAGCTCGATCTGTCTAAATGACTACGTTTCTTGCGCCACCACGGCACGATCTGATTCGACGCTTCACGACGTTCGGTAACAGAGTTGGACATGATTAGATTTCATGCGCCCGCGACGAAGAAGTAGTAGATCGAATTTAAAGCAGATAAAACATTTCAAGAATTCGAGAATACCGTTTATCATTTTATCACATTATTTCCAACTAAATTTAATTGGAACGATCAAGAATAGACGCGAATGTCTGTGCAGCTCGCGAAGCCTGAAATTTATGCAACAATTTTCATTTTTACCCAGACAAGAGGATAATTTGTTTAATCGAAGATGAGTATTCATCAAAGACAACTCTAAGTAAAAACGTCACCTTCGTCTTGTCGAGTGAGAAATACGAAAGTAGTGTTCGACATTTTTGTTTCGTCCAATTCTGCTACACTACGTGTCCAACTAGAAAGCAATACACATTTAAATGTGTTTTCGATCATGCTCGTCCCGCGGTGGCCGCCACACTAGGTCAGAATAACTATGAATAACTGTATAGTAATAAAAAACCACTTGATAATACGACGACGTTTCTAAGAGACAGTAGGTTTAGGTAGATGGTAGATTACTCGCCCCTAGGTGACTGCTTCTTCAAGGTAGTCTTCGTCATCGGTCTCGGCAACGATCCTGTCCCAGACGTCTGTCCCCTGGTCTCTTTATCGTTTTACCCTCGACTCGAAATCGATCTATGTATCTCAATCTCTCTCTCTTTCTCTCTCTCTCTCTCTCTCTCTCTCTCTCTCTCTCTCACTCTTTCACGCGGTTCGAAAAAAACTGACCCATAGCCGACGTATACGCGAACGAGACACGAAAGAGTTACGGGCTGGTTGTTATGGGGGTTTTGGGATTGGACGTGCGGCTTGGAGGTGGGTTTTTGGTTATAGCGGCGGGATCGAAACGCGATCGCGAACGATTCCGAGAGAAAAGGATTAAAGTTGCACACGCTTGTCGCGGTTCCGCGTGATGTATAGTCATAGCGGCGAGCAGACAATTCGCGAAATGAAACCGGACTATAGATCTTCATCGACGTGTGTCCTGGCTATGGGTCCCGATGGCAGACCGGCGAAACATTATTTTCGCAACCCGGCGAGGACCTCAGTTTTCACTAGAACTACAAACATCGAACCCCGAGTGCATGCAATTGTTCGGAAAACGGACGAGATACTCGACACACAGTCACGCTCGCGTTTCGGATCGTTTGGGATCTTCTTCTGGTCGATGATTCTTTTCGCGAAAGTTCCGTCCCTTTTCTCGCGATAGCACTCCCACGAAAGGAGTTTCTCCTCTTCCCTATGCTACATACGTATTTTATCCGGCCGCGTTGTTTCCGTGTGTTAACGTGTCTAAAGACGTCAGGCTAACGTTCTAGTGAAAACTAATGTAGCGGTTTGTAGGCTTGTTTACTGTTACGATTAAGAGAAACTGGAAGTCTTGGAAGTAATCTATTTACTATGAGCTAGGCAGTCATCCAACACCAGTACGAGATACGGGATAATATGTATGTATATATATACATAATATGTATATATGTATAGATTTATACATATTAAGTTAAAAAAGATCTCTCGTTACCATTACTTGTCAGCTAGTCTAGGCACTATGGAGAAGATTACGACACGTAGATAATAATAGAATAATATAGAGGATAGAATTACGGTTTTAGTGGACACTCTTTACGCTCTACGTTTGTTGTTTAGAAAACACAGCTCTCGGACATAGGCGTATCAACACGAGTCTGGTAACAATCTAAAGCTATAGAGTGACAGTACTTCGTGTTCAAAAGCGTCCGCGGCACTTGTGGCTGCTCTTGACAGTGTGCCGCGATGGTAGTTGACACTGTTAACTGCGAGTGAAACTAGGCAACTAGAACACGGAAGTCAAGGTTCCTACCTTCGTAGTTAGTTTAATTTATTTCGTTGTTTGAACAAGAGTGGGTTGTATCGAAGAAGCTGGGAGGGCGAGAATCATTATCAAAATGTACCGATTGCTATTTAACCCTCGGATCCCTGCGAGTTCTATGCCGGAGTCATTTCTGACTCGCACCGATACTTCACTACACTTTTCTTTCGACATAAGGCGACGGCTTGGGATCGGCTTTCGTCGTATTTCGGATGAAGAAGAAGTATAGGGGATTTTCTTATTTCGAAACACAGTGAATTCTCGATATATGTCAACAACACGGATCTTGCCAGCGTCGTGTATCCCCCAGGAAACATACCCTACCCGCGTTATGTTTAACAAGGCCTCTCGAGCTTTGAAGACATTCACGGAGTATACTCCGCGATAGTGGGGATAATTCCGCGACGTTTCTCATCGAGACCTCGGCGACATATATAGAGAAATCACTGTAAAAAGCGACGTCTTATATCGGAATAAAATTGTACATATTGTATCTTCGAAGAACGCATCCGCTGCAGCCGGAGATTGTTAAAATAACAAACCGAGTGTACGATAATAAAGTTAATAGAGAAAGTTCAATTGAAGGAATACTTCCAATGGAAATGTATAAAGGACACGTTTAATTCTAGCGCGCGACGGTCCGTGGAAAGGAAAGTCGGCCTCGGCCAGAAAGTTTCAGAAATCTTGTATCAATCCGAGTAAACAGAAGTCGCTTCGAGAAACAGAAATGCATTACGGGCAACGTGGAGAGCGGTGGGTGGGGGGCTGTACGGGAAAACTGGAAAAGATTGAAAAGAGTCGACGAAAAGTAATTCAAAGTTTCGACGCGCGGGTGAAATCGTTCGAGGCAGCTCGTCCCTAAAGGGGCGCGCACACGTTATGATTTATCGTACGGCGCGAGCCGTCTGACGTGCCTTGTCGAATTCTAATTCCACTACGAATTCGTTCAAAAATAATCCCTGGTCAATACCATTCAAGATTAATGACGGAAATATCGATTCTCAAGCGAAATTGCTCGGGATTGTACATTGTAGAAACTGAGGTTAATTCTTTACCATGGATTTAATGAATTCATATAAGACTGATAGATATAAATGAATAGGTCAAAATTCAAGATAGTAGAAGTATTTAAAACATATAAACGTACTGACATTATACATATTTCTAACCAAACAATTTCTCTTTGAATCAATTTATTTCTATTCTTAGCAGTTTCCATCGAAATTCTTACGAGAAGAAATAAATGTCTGCGTTCATCTTGTATCTTACAATTAATAGACGATTTTCATTCTGCATGAAAATCCACGATTAACCACAAAGGTAAAAAATGTTACAGACATTCTTCTCACAAAGTTGATTAAAAAGGAACAAAGCGCGTAGTTCTTCCGGTAAATCGAATACATTGACAGAGAACATTGTACCCGTTTTAAAGCGCCAAACATGATTAGCCAATCAAGAAGACAATTCACAATCGTCAGAAGACAGTCTCAGCCACGATCCCCACCGTTCAAACCACGTCAAACAAGTTCATACAACGCCAAACGTTATCAAACCCGTCGTACAACAAACGTACGATTCAAGTCTTGTTCTCAAGTAGCTTCTTCGATACTTACCCCTCGACAAAATCGTGTGCCCTTTTCAGGAACACTGATTTACAGTTCAGACTAATGAAAATCTCAGTCGCGTTCACCGTTCGCGGATTACTTTGACTTTGTCGGCGAGTCATCGTCGAATCCGGTTCATCCAACAAGCCCGCCGCTGTTTATATTTTTTCATCCCTTGGTTGATCCCTCCCCTCGGTTTCACCTCATCCGATCGACTCGGCACGCGTCGCGGGAATCGTTGAAATTCCGGAATCGCCGGTGATTAAACGCGCCGATGTTTTTATTCCTCGGGTATCAGCAGTCCGCGTAACAGATTCAGAATTCTATGATATTTTTGACCTCTAATCGCCGACGCGGTCGCGACGGGAGCTCCGGTGTTATTGTTTGAACAAATCCGGGCCGCGCCGCGCCGCGCCGGTGAAAAACAGTCGACGAACTTTTCAGCGAATTAAATTCCGCCCGACCGCTCGCGGACACTGAAATATGTGTTTTTCCTTTCCCGGGAACACCGGAGGGGCGTTGCATCGGGGATCCTATCCCGAAGATTATTCCCGATCGACATCGATTACAGACACGCCTAATCGAGCCGCTATTCATATTCCTCCGGGCGAGAACGACGAAAATACGCGGCGATATTTTGTGCTCGTTGTAATCGAAGAAATCGATCGTGTTCCATCGGCGTAATTCGTATCGCGAATGAAAGTGGAGCAATTCGGTCTGTATCTCTTTCTGCGAACACTTTCTATCACCGTGCTTCTCCCCGCTTTCCCATTCTATCGCGCTGATGAAACGTTCTCGCGCCTCCGCGTTTGATTCGCAAAGAACCAAAGATCTTACGGAGCGATTCCCTCGGCTTGTAATTCATTTCTGTCGCGGATCTGCTGGGGATACCGCTCGCGAAATCTTATTCGCATAATGGACGCCGCGTGAAAACCGTGGCATTCGGGTCTTCGCGCATAAATCACGTTCGATGGCTTCGCGAATGAAACTTTCGTGTAACAAGTACGCGCGGAAATTTAGAGTGAGGACAGTTTCACCGGGGCTTACTTAATCGGAGTGGAAGCTGTTCCGTGCGAGAAAATCGGTCGGAAGGAGAGAATTGCAGATTTTTAAGCCTCACTTCAAATGTAGTTGGACGAGAGAAACTTTGTTTTACACTTTGATTCGATCAAGTTTTGATTCTTACATATTTTAATTTCGACCACTAATTCACCAACTCACTTATCAAATTTTTCAGACATGCTTAAAGCTTCGTTTCGAAGATAATCGACTTTGAACGATTGTCTGATTTGTACGGGTTAGTGGTTAGAATTAATAAATTTATGGGTTTATATATTTTACTACTTTGAATAAAATCATTAGGAGACGCTCATCGAGTATATGTTAGATTCCAATTTCTATAAATTATTGTATAAAATTGTACAGTCTACAGAAATGATTTTACACAAAATCGTACAATGTACAGAAATTCATGTAGGAGAATGTGCAATGTTTAAAAATTCATATAGAAAACTCTGTAATATAATACAAAAATTATGAGTGCTTAAGTGAACAATGGACTTTAAAATGGCAATGAATAGGTCAAGAACAGAAACGTAAAGCCAATAGAAGAATTAAATAAAGCGGAAGGTCTTTCGCTCGTACAAAAATTCACCGAGTCCACTATTAGCCGCATCATGAACATCACTCGGAATGAACGCGTTCTCAGAGAAGCAGCTTGAAAAAATATCACCCCGTGACTCGAACTTGTTTTTCCACGTAGAACCAGCTACCACGCCATCGCCACGGACAGTTACACGTATTCCCGTGGCCCGAAAAGTGCCGTCGGATTTGCACTTTAATGAAAATCGACGGGAGTACGATTTCACGTGAAAATATACCGGCCTAGGCAATTAACGGGCCGCGAACGATATCGGTCGCGAATTGATATCGAGTGAAAAATTCGAGGCTCGGCGGATTCATATTATACGAATGAAAATCTATTTACCGTGATCCAAGTGAATTATTATTCGTCACTTTTATCGGCGCTCTGTAACCGCGCGGTGGATTAAATTCCGACTCTGTCACGATCAATTCCGCGGATATAGAAAAGTGCGAGTACAACGCGCGCGGGTAACGGCGAACGACTAGAATAACAAATAAAATTGAGTCCCCGAACATCAACCGGGGAGAACAATTTATTCCAATAACGCGCAATTTTGCGGCCAATGCATACCGTTGCAACTTTTCCCCTCCCTTCTCCCCTCTTCCCATCTCCCCCCTCCCTCCTCTCCCTGTTTGTTTCATGAATATTCGGCCGAATTTCGTCACGCAAAACCGGGATAACTCTCGTGACGTCGCATATCGTCGGCCTCGTTGACGAAATGGTTACAGGCGAAACAACGAACAAACGGATGCACAACTAATATACGGCGTTCTGTCTCCTAAGCATTCCATAAATTCGTAATATTTATAATAGATAATATAATATATATATGTAATATATAGAACATGATATGTATACCAAAAATTCCTACCAATTCAATATATATATATATAAATACTATCGGCAACAAATGCTCGAAACTATGGGTACCTAAGACAACTAGTTGGCAACAAGGACTCGTATCCAATTAATTAAGAACAAGTAACGTGTGAAGAGTGTGTGATAAGGTTTGAGTGAGTGTGTATAAGTGTGCGACAGATGGGGGCCGATTTCTTTTCCGAATAGATTACCAAGCGACCAATACGATCTGTAATACAGTACTCATGCGCAATGATCGGGCAATGATCCTCGTCGTATGATCTCGCGATCTCGATTCTAAATCTTCATAATCGTGAAACTCGAATTTGACGGTATGTGCCGGTCCGTGCCGTACAGTGTGAATTGACCTTAACGCGCGAACATTCGGTCGGACTTTAAACGACGAAAAGTTGCGTCATTTTCATACAAATGAAAAATAACAGGGTTATACCCTCGCGGCGGCTAATTACGCGCGTATTTCGCCGATCAGTCGGCTCCCATTGTACTTTAATAATTATACGGTATCGATCGGGAACGGTAATGCGGCACTCGAGGCGACTCGCGAGGCAATTCTATTTCCGATTCCGTTATGGAAACTTTAATTAGCCCCGGGCGTGTTCGCGCGTCACAGGAAATTTCGGTATTAAAGACTGTCGCCGACCGAGCGTCACCGAACGGCAACGACGAATTAAAGTGTGAAAGAACGCGGCGTTGCGTTGCCTCTCTTCGCGAGAGAGTGATAGAGAACAGCGGGGGAGGATGAGGTTATGTGAGTTTTGCGAGTGTTGGTTTTTGGTTGAGTCGGTGTGTGCGAGAGCGTGTACGTGGAATTTGGGTACGTGCTACGTACTACGGATTACGGTTACCGTCAACACGAGCGAGAACACGAGAACTTGGTGGAACAACCTGGCACTTTGGGGATGAAGCTTACCGGTGCAACCCCCGCTGGGGCTCACGGACACTCGGCCCACCCTTGGCCCCAGTGCGCGGTACACGACCGCTCCTACCCAACAACAGACATCACCGATCTTATATTATGCACAGTTCTACCCCGGACACACAGCGATTAGACGAGTTTTACATGTATTTGGGTCAGGGGGACGCAACGGTGCTACGTGAATGAGCCTTGGATGCTGGATCAAGACTTCCGAACGCGCGACTCGATCGACAAGTGGTTTGAATTCACCCTTTTAGTTTCTGTGATTTTTCTAAGCCAATCCAATTCGTCCCGAAGTACTCTTGTTCATTGATCTCTTCAGTCTTCTTAGGAAATTTCTAGCAAAATTAGTAACGCTACTCAAATTTTATTTCTGTCAAATATAAGCGTGTTACGTATCGGGAGCAATTGGTTGCACCAGGTTTCTCCATCGTTGGCAGCAAGCTTCTCCATTTATTTTTTATGTTTTTTAACTCATAAGATTTTTTTCTTTGTTTTTTCAATTCCAATGAATGGAACAGTAAAGTAACCATACTAGTACTAATATATTGCAAATATTCCTTGTCCATTATTCACAGAAGGCTTCTCCACTTATTTTCTACCGTTATACTGTAATTAAATTAACTTTTCCTCTCCTGTCAATAAACAGCAATAACCTATAGCATTGATAAAAAATAGCTGTAATTTATACTTTCAATAAAGTAGTTTGGTTGCCCCTAACATCAGTATATTGCAATGTTCTTCCTCTACTGTCTCCAGTGGGCGTGGCTCAACACAGTCGATAGAGGGGATAGTGGGCGGGGCGCGCGTTCAGCCAATAGGAAGCTTATAGAATTATACCCAGCGGTCTCTACAAGTGCGTTCCCCGCCCAATGCGACGTTGCAATACACAGTGAACATTTCAGTTCTTTAAACAATGTATACGCGTTGTGAGAAATATTTGGAAACGTTTTATGCAATTATTTTCCTGTTTAGCCAGAACGCTCGACGCAATAATAAAATCTCACTTGTCGATCGACCGTGCCGGCACTCATCAGCGACATTGTTCGCTCCGATAATTCCGCGCAATGAACTCGTTATATCTTTAATATAAAGTATGCCCGGAAAACGTCGCTTCGGTTATTTGCATTTCTGATTCAACTCGATTCGAACCGGGGATTGAATTTCACAACGCGCCGGGATGTAAACCGTGAATTCTAATTGAGGAGATGCAGCGCGACGTTTCGTATTTCATCGACGACGCGACGGTCGCCGCGCGCTTAATCCAGCATCGAAAGTTTCGAGTACATCCTAGAAAATTCAAGTCGAAAGTTGCTCGGCTGCCTTCAACTTTTCCTCGTTGTGTAAACGTAATAATAGAACTGCACTCGTACCCACGAGTGCGCGATAATATGGTTAATGTTTATGTATGTGTGTATACGTTTCCGTGTATGTTCCTCGCGCGCGCGCGCGCGCGTGTGTGTGTAGTTTTTCCTCTCCTTCGTAGCATGGACGTAATTACGTCCTGGAAAACTTGAGTAGCAAAGTATACCAGCTTAGTACCAAAACAGTGGAATGGTAAATCAATTTAGTATGTTACCGGAAGAAGCATACCGATCGCGTTAGGTGGTACCTAGCTCATAGTATATCTCGAATTGAAGTGCTCGATCTCGTACCGAAAGAAAAATTAGGGTTACTATGATTTTCATGTTTTCGATTTCTCCGTTTTTGATGAACGTTGTTAAGATGTTTATTTTGCTCAGTTTCTGTCAGTACGAGACACGCAATGGATGTTCGTTCCCTCTCAATTCCGTCTGGTCCGTTTGCGTGGTAGTTTTTATTTATTACAGACATTCATTATTTATAATCCTTAATTATTATAATAATAGAGCATCAGCGAATCATTACATTGTGTCGTTAATATGTACGCATGTGTAAATAAACTTGTTTCTCTCGTTTTGCTCCAGAGTGATCCTCTGAATGGACATTTGATGTTACGTTTATCGTATCTGTATCCTCTTAATCTCTTTGTTTATTTTTTTTTATCCGCGATTTGTTACGGTATTTCGTTTTGTTTTCTCTCTCTCCCTCTCTCTCTCTCCTCACCGAAGTACCCATTGAAACATTTACAAAACTCTCGCGACTGCGGATGTCCTCTTATTAATTTGTCTTTTCTTCTCGTCTTATCGTCGGTGTTTTTTAATAGATTGCCCGAACCCTGGTCAGATGGTCTCACACGGAAATACACGGTTCTCACCCCCGAACGTTTACAAACATCGTGTGTTTTTCTTTTTTTTTTTTCTTATTTTTTCACCAAGGCGCACCGTTGATAGAGCGATATAGGGGTTCTCGAAGAAGAAGCGACTTTTTGATTGAGATTTACATTGAGAAAGATATCATAATGTGTATGTATAGTGATACATGTGCTCTCACCGGCTGAGTCGAATGGCGTCGGGATGCACGAGTAAGAAAACTTGAAGCGATTTCCACGGAAAAATCTTCTTCTGAACTATTCGAAATGGGCCTCCGAAAAACAAAACGGTAGAACCAACGATACGGTAACCATAGCAATAATAAACAACAGTCGTCGAAAATTCGTAACAAGCTTCAAAATACAGCGTGTCGTCAAACTGATGGTAAAATATGGAAACAACTAATTCAGCAAAAAGAAAATGCATCGAAAACAGGGAATAATATTTGTTAACCCCTTGTCCTACCCGCTAACTCCTGATTGCTCGGGCCATAAGAAACAAGATCGGCCACATTTCGAGCCATTTTCCTGTTTAGTATACTCGCGATATACGCCCTATGTATGTCGCGAGCCACGAGCCTGACTCGTGTTATTTACGTTTGTGCGAACGAGCTACCATGGGTCAGGCTGGTGCTTATTGTTTTTGGCCGAAATTTCTAACCACGAGTCTCATTCCTTGTTGTTGGACAAGGGATTAAAAAGGGAGAGAGTATCTTCATTTTCCCGAGATAATAGAATCTCGAATTGGTTGGCGCGGCAGACCAATGCTCGATATTTCTACTTACGTCGAAGAGCAACCCACGCGTGAGATTAGTGGACTGTGAATTTTATGCGTTTATACTAGAAAATTAAATACCAAACTGTGGAGATATTAGAAGAATTTATAAGCATTTTTTACCTCTTAACCCTAAATCTACCAAACCCTAAAAGAAAGTAGTACGTATTGACTTCCTACAATTACGAGATTGAACATATTTAGATATTTCCAAATTTTTCTTTTCTTCCACCTCAGTTATTTACAAATCACAGTCTTACATCCAATGAATTATACGATTGTCTTTATTGTTCATGTGTCGATCTGTTTCTTACAGGTTCTCACAAAAATTTTCCAATAATTTGATTGTGTCTACAGTCACTCATAATTAAATTCTTACAAGTAGGGCACATTTATATTTGCAATGCAACAAATGTATTTACGTTACAACCTAATAACACATGCTTGCAGAAAAAAGTTTATTGAATAATATCGCCTGGAAGTATCTTTATACGTTCAGTGACTGTAAAATATAATATCTGAAATCAATAATTTGATCGACAGTGGTAGGTTCATTGTTAAGATTGTAAAACGGACAGATTCATTTTTCTTACGATTTTCTTGGCAAATGTTTATTCCGCATAAAGATCCACAGTCTAAAAATCCCCTAGAAACTTTACTCTCTGTTTTCACCCCATCATCTTCAGCTCGTTTCGATCGCTCCGATTCATCCCCAGTTGTTCGACACGCGCCGTATATCGAAAGGATAAATATTTTTGCTCGTCGGAGACGATCGCGACAGTAAAGCAAACGGTGTGAAACCATGTCGAATGATCTCGCGTCCTCGAAATCAGCAAGGCGACTCGGTGTACCAATAGAAAGGCCAGGCTCGAACGGCAGAACCGGTCCGCGAAATCCAATATGTGTTCCATCATTCGGCGGCGATTACGCATAAATATTTCAACATCATGGACGGTATAATGTTTCGAACGTTTCCCCAATTTTCCCGAGCCGGTGCGCGACGAATCGACGAGAACCGCAAACGAGGACTCGCGACTTCAAGTATTCTTACTGGGATTAATTAAAACAATTAATTAATCTGCTCCCGTTCGTCGACGGAGAAAATGATTTTCGGTGAGCGCGAGAATAGTCGATCGATCATCGGTGGGATCGATCGGATCCCGGATCGGGCAACGTATTATAGAAACCCACGCGCGATCACAGCGATATAACAACAATCTTACGAATAGCAACAATCGGACCATAGCTCGATAACGTTAACCGAGAACCAATTTTTCATTTTCATCGTTTGCTTTTCTTTTTTGCTTCGCGAGCAAGTCGATAATCGTACGAAAGCGTCGACCGACGGAATGACCAATGACTTAAGCAATAGGGGGAAAAACACTCGCATAGTGATCGAATAGTATACCGTTTCCTTGTTTTCGTAGGAGACGGTGACGTTAACGCGAGCGAACTATAGCCACGCATAAAAGTATCAATAATATTGTTTAAGCATCGTGTCGTTTAACATATGTATAAGCTCAGGACAGATGTGTCTTTCTCTTTGGCATTAGCTTATTACACCAGCGACTCAAATGTCTCTCTCACTCTCACTCTCACTCTCTCACTCTCTCTCTCTCTCTCTCTCTCTCTCTCTCTCTCTCTCTCTCTCTTCCTTTCTCTCTCACACAATCGCTCTCGTTCGTTCTATCTTTCTCACACGTTCTCACAATATTCTTTCGAACGCACTCCTTCGATCTCTTCGCTTGTTTCCATCGAGAAAATTAGAATTCGTGCAAATGAGCGTTTAAACCTGATTTATACTCTCCTCGTGAATCTTAGCTGTTTCTTTTTTGATCGTATCGAGAATTGGAAGCTTGACTTCGTCTTTTCTCTTCGCTTTGCTTTTTGTAGGTGTACGCAATCGATGTTAGTGTATTCGCGTTTCCTAGATTTGCTTTTCGTCCGTTTCGTTTAGCAACTCCGTGAACAGAACAGAATCGAAGTCGGATCATAGTTTATGCGAACGCGTGCCACGTTACATTCGGGTGGGATGTGGAGGATTTCAGGAGTTTGATTAGGACGATCGAGAAAGCAAGGCTGACAAGGGAATGGCCCAAAGAGTTCGAAATTTCTGATAAAATCATGTTGTAATTGGTTCTGGATGGAAGACATAGCGACAGAGCACGGAACTTCGTGCATTTACAGTTCACAAGGTTCATAAAAAATGAGTGAAACCCACATTTCTCATTATTCAACGCGAGTTTTCTTTACTTTTAATTTACTGAAGGCGTTCACAAAGGAAATCAAATTTTACTCAGCGTGGACCGTTTCAAATTTTTCTTTAAGCACGTATATTTGCACAAAACTTTTGAGGTCTTGTCCTGTTCATATTTTGCAAGATTGCACAATGTATATTGAAGTGTAAATTGTAAACAATTGAGACTGTTACCTTCAGTTACTTGAAAATTGCTGCTTTTTGCACGAGAAGATGTTTTAGACGAGGTTGTGCAGTATCAAGGGTCTATTCAGTAACATTCTACATGCAACGTGTAACACTTACTCGATAAATGAGTAGATTAACAAGAGACACATTGACGCGTTGTAAGCTTGCCCTGATGCTGCACGAAATATATTAAAAACCTTGTTTAACCGTCATGTGAAAATTCACCCCCTATCTGTTCTTAAATATTGTAAAACATTAAGTTTCTTCATGTACGTCAGGGATGGGCATTTTTGCCAGGTTGGTGGGAGAAGCAGTAACATGTATTTCTTTCATTATAAATAAAATATAATGTGTTGATTTGAAGTGTGAATAAAAAACGGGTGAAACATTATCCTACGGAGGTTAAGAAGCAAAATATAAAAGCGCCAGTCCAAAGCATTTCTCACGGACTAAAAATTATTTCGTGTGCGAATTTCTCGAAAAATCGGACTCTTTGTGGCAACTCCCTTGCGAGAGTGTACTCGGTAATCATCGAATCTCCGGCGACAAAATCATTAATAGATCATCACAATTTCGTCGAGACGTAGTCGACGATTTTTTCGCGCGATGTTTGATTGTTCCGTTTTGGATTCCGGGCCGATTGTAATTGTTCGTGGAATCGTTTCGCCCCCCCCGAGCCTGTTTGCAATAACGCGCAATATTAAACTGTTTTAATTGCATAATTACCGGGGCGTTCTCGCGGCCGGCCCTTTGAAATTCGGCTATTGCATGTTTCATCCGATGTCTGTGCGTTCGCGTGTTGCGTAAACAAACGGAGGAACGAACGATAACACCGAGATACAAAAGATAACAAGATCGCTTGGGTATTTAAACGTTAGTGAACGAGATTGAAGGGAATACTATGTGTGTATGTATGTATGTACGTTGTACACGTCGAGTCCGAGCTGAAAACGCGATCGTTCTTCTTTTTTTATCACACGCGAATCGCAAGCAAAACCGCGAAGATTTCTCTCGTGGTGTCTGTGTGTGTGTGTGTGTGTGTTTATGTCATCCTTTCGTGGGTGTCGTCCTTGCTTTTCCATTTTCAATGTTCGACAGGAAGGCGGCGGAGGGTTGGAGATCGAGGACATTGAACAGGCGTGGAAGGTAAGCGGGAGAACGATACAAAAAGCACAATTTCCTCGTTGAACTGTTTTTCGCTGATTTTTTTCTGTTTCTTTTTTCTTTTTTTTTTCATTTTCCTTTTCTCGGTTTGCTTTCTTATTTTTCTCTTCTCGGGTAGTTTGCTTCGGTGCAGTAATCTCTTCTACGAGGGTCGGTACTCTCTTTCTTACGTTCTCATCTTTTTTCTTTTCATCTTTTTTTTTTACTCTCGCCTAACTTAGCGGATGCCTTACTTCTACGTTTAGCAATATGTAATTTGCTCTGGATAAGAGATAGCGGTATCGCGGCGTCAACGTCCTGCCGATTCCCGTTCTCACTTTTGCGAATGAACCCGAACTTTGCCGATTGTCGAACATTTTTCCTCACAATTTCCTTTCTCACTCTATTAATATTGAGTTTGTACAATCTGTGATTGTCACGAAATAGATACTCTCTCGAAAAAACGATACGGTTGACCATCATCTGACCCTCCAAAGTCTAGAAATTTCTTATGCCCTTAAATAAACTTCTAAAATGAGGTTAAAAGGTGCAATGACTCAACGAATATATTTAATGTTCATTTTTACCACGCTGCTAAGTGGAAATCAATTCCTACAGCCCCAGGAACTAAAATAATAGCTTCTTTTCTTTCAGTGTATTTTTAAACTGAAACTAAAACATTCATTAACTTAATGAACGCATATAATGATCATTCTTATCAAATTGACAAATGGAAATCTATTTTAGAGCCTGAGGTAAAACAAATTTGTCCAAATAGGCGAACTAGAATAATAGCTTCTTTTGCTGGACAATATTACTAAATATTACTTCTTTATTTTGTCGACGAATTCCGTAAAAATTAAACTAATGATTTCGTTCACTCGGCTCGCTTGGAGGGTCAAATATGGTTTCCATAAAACATTGAATTTACAGAGACCATTAATAAATTAAACTATATGCAATTTTCGCATCTGCATGAAACAAATTTGCGCGCGCAGCTAATGCACGTGAAAAGCGTGTGCAGTTAGTCGAATTCTTGAAAAAGCAAAGAATTTAGAAGTTCAAACAACAAATCGCCGTGATACAAACACACGACCGATTTCTACAATTCCTCAGGAACCATCGAATCGGACACCGGCAGGGTGTTTCCGCCTCGACCACCCGGAAACGCCTATATCGTTTATATCTATATGACCTACGCTAAGTGTTTTTCGATTAAAGTGTTTAGCTTAGAGATTACATAGAACGTGACTACATCTCAACCACTACGAAGATCAAACATCTACTAGAGAGAAACACGTTAAACTCTTTTCCAGACTGATTGGATCACGGAAGGTGTGTACGGGCGACAGAGAAATAGGGGTGGTGGGGGATAGGAGGATTGGACAGGAGATTTAGGGGTGTAGGGAGTCAGGGGGAGAAGAGACAGAGAGAAAGAAAGGAACGGTGGGTGGGATCATAAACGTTAACTGCGTCGTTGCTCTCCCGGAAAACAGGACTCCTGGAAGTCACGCTCCTTCGCTACCCCGAATTCAGCTGATCACCTACACTGTTGCTTGCTACAAGTCTTCGAGACGAGTTTCTTCGTTGGCTTTCCCACCCCCACACATACGCATGCACAATAACGAAGGGGCAAGAATGATCTCGACTATGATCTGTTTGATCCTCGCTTCCATCTATTGCTTTGGCTGGCCAGCGAGGCTGTCGTCGTTGGCGTTCAAATAATCAGTTAAGAAGCCAATTCGAATCGGTCAAATTCATTCTTCCAAATATTTCGACTTTTCAAAATGAATCTCTAAGGTGAATCTCAAAGTTTATTCTAAAATTCAATAGACTCGTTTAGATAATTTTGGAGTTAACGGGAGTATCGAGATTAGGCCTGATGATTTATAGATCACGGCAACCACGAGCAGCTTCGCCATTGGGCATCCTAGATTCGGACGTGCGTTCATCTCAGTGCTCTTTTCTTTTCTGTTTCCTCTCGTCGCGACGGTGCTAGGAGGCACACGTTGCGTCTAGCTAATTCTACTGGCTAGAGAGAAGAAGAAGAAGAAGAAGACGATGAAATTGGGGGTGTCGCAGGAAAAAAAAAGAGAACAGTTTTTACAACTTCGACGAAAGCGTTTTCGTCGCCGTCTCTCTTTTCCCCTTTCTCTGATATTCTTTTCTCCGGTCCGGTGTTCACGTGATTTATCCGTCTCTATTCCTCGCAGGGACTTTCCTTTCGTTCCTCTCTGTTCGAGCTTGCGAGAAACGCATCCGTTTCCTCCACCGTTATCTCGTCGCGGAGAGGACGCGCTGCGCTTTCGCGTCTAATCATTCTCCCTTTGCGTCGCAGCTATACTCGGTGTGTGTGTGTGTGTGTGTGTGTTTGCGTGCGTGCGTGCGTGTGTGTGTGTGTGTGTGTGTGTGCAGTGAGCTCGTGCTCGCGCACGTTTCCTTTCAGTCTGTGTATGTATACGTGTGTGTCAAGTATTTTTTGAGTATGTTTCACACAAAAACGTGTTTCCTTTTCTCGCATGCGTGAGCGCGCTTGTGTTTGTGTATGTCTCTGTTTTGACGTGTAGATGTGTGCCGATATGGGTGTTGCGTGCGCGCGTCGTTTCGCAATTCGATAGTCTTGTGTCTTTTGAACGGTACCTAATGGAATGGGGGTAGAGGCAGACGACGCTTTGCTTGACGTAGGACCACAGAGTTTGCCAGCCATGCGTCTGTGAACATTTTTCGTAACTTCCGGTCAAGAGATCCACGTGAGAACAGGTATTTGATTGGTTTGTTTCGATCGGTCATCGTCTGAACCGGGGACGAGTCCCGGATAACAGAGCAATCAGGGGGATTCGGTGATTCGTTGTTGCTCAGCGTTGAGGAAAATTGCTCGCGAGCCTCGCCAGGTGAGAAAATTGTTGCACCTGGTTAACCTGAATTTCCTCAACGCTGGTTCTTTTTTTTAATTGTTTTTTATTGAAAGACGCGGCGCGTCGATGCGCGCGGCGTTTTCGAAAATCACGTTCTCGAATGCTTGATTTTCGAGGCTTGTCGAGGACGATCGGCTCCACTGACCGAGCAATTGTCGGTTTAGTCGGATGTATGTACAGGATTCGTGTAAAGCGGTATTTATATATGTATATATATATATATATATGTGTGTGTGTGTGTGAGTATATATAAATCACGAGCCTCGCGCATCGATTTGCCGCGCTCCCCATCGATTGAGATTGTACAATCCTTGCAAAAGATACTGATTGAAACGGCGAAAAAGCTACACGAGCAGACAATGCGATCGTTTCGACCGATTGGCGGACGTGTTTGAAAACATGGCCGCGGCCGAACAAAAGCTAGCTTTGTCAGTCAAATCGTTCTTTGTAATTAGAGGCGTCGCAATATCGCGTTCGTTTGCGACAACAATGATTGTTCGTGACTCGAAACATCGTTACGATATACATATACGATGTACGTATATAGATGCATGTATATGCGCGCAGAACGAGAAACAAACAATCGGAAAAACAACAACGGATGCACAAACGCAAAAACCGTGGAAAGAGACCGGCTATCAGCGACCGTGTTCCCTGTCAAAAAAAATCAGAGAGGGCGATCCGACGTGTAATATTAGGCGGTGCTTAAAAATGTTGATCAATCGGTGATCGATCGGACGTCGTAGAAATGAATAGTGTTCGAACCGACGGTTTCTGTACGATCCGTATGTCAACAAATATGAACAACATTAATTTACATAGATCCCTTTTTTGTATATTTATATTTATAATATATATTTATATTTATATATATATTTATATTTTTGTATGTATATATCTTCTTTCTCTTATTTGTATTAATCATGTATACATATATATTATGTATATATTATATATATATATATATATATATATATGTATTATATATATAATATATATGTATATTGTCACGTGCACATGCATGAATATGGGCGCAAGAGACCAGGTTTCGAACTGTTTCGAATTATTATTGACCGTACTCGTTGCACAAATTAGAAGTTTTGTTTAAGTAGATTATTATGGGTGTATACCTTATTCAGGAAAAAAGATTTCAAAATCCACTGAAATAACGAATCTAGAGTCTTTCGTTGTCGCCGAGAAAATTAGTTTATACCAGTCTTGAACGTCTCGCATAAGATCCCAGAAGCAAATACGAATGCCGGAGTCGTATATCCCGCATAATAATCGTATAAATATTCATCGTGTGTAAATCAACAGAATGTACGTTCCGTACGGAAGAAACGAAATCGTACAGTCCATTTTCCTTCAACAGTCGCATTCCGCCAAGTCAGTCACGCACACACGCACACACGCATCCACACGGGTCCATTAATTACCGTATAAACGCGCGTATGTACACGGTGACCCGAAAGCGTTCCGCCCGGGTGTGCGAAAAATACTATTCCGAATAGCAAACATAAAATAGCCCACTCCGTTTTAATCGCGGCTTTAAAAAGAATATTTATTTTTTGCTAAATATTGTGTCTTCAAGACATTCTTAATATTCCCCCTGTCGAGAGCATTCCAATTTTGGAGTCTAAGTGATTGCACTGTATCAAGAAATATTTTTAAAATCGTTTCCAGTGCAATAATTTCAATAGAATTTATTATGCAGGGTGAAGAAAGTGAAACATTTTTGGGACACTCCGTATTACGTTACAGGAGGTCATAATTGAAATTGCTGTTGTTATTAGAAAGTTTACCAAGACATTCTCGTCTGTGGATCATGTATCAACCCTTAGCACTCGAATGGTGACTGTAAGGCACCACTAAAAATTGCTGTATCATTATTCAAAATATTTTTTAAATTATTAAATTTGTTTGTATTATTAAATTACTAAACATTTCAGTATCGTAGGAGTAAATTGCACCATTTTCGTATGTATAACATTAAAAATATATATATTGAAGGGAAATATTCTTGAAATGTTTCGTGTTGGGGTTAAAATAGCTAAAATATCGAGTGCAAAGGGTTAACAACTGAACAACTGCCAGTAGACAATCTACTTCTACCTATTATGATGGGACTATTTTATTTCATTTTATTTTCTCCATTGGATGAAACAAGAATATTTAATCCTGTCTCGGTGTTGATTTCTATGTAAAATACTGTATTTTTAAAGTGCGAAAAAGGATCTGCTATTTTGAATAGTATTCGAACTATTCTTTTTGCGAATTTTTCCACACCTGTGCTTCATTTCCGCGGCCGCTTTCCAACCTCCCTCGCGTGTACACGCTATCCCGTATTTGTACCGAGCACGTTCGCATCGCAAAATGAGTCTCTCGATTCCAAACAGCAGAAATCATCAAAGACACGATGCGCGAACACGAGATTCCGATTAAATCCGCCAAAAAAAAAAAAAAAGAAAAGGAAAGAAAACGCAACCGGAAATCGCTGCGAAATCCTCCGGAACGCGTTACGTGTAAACTCCGGACACACTTGGGATTCTCGGAGCTCGGTGCCAAAAATATGTCCCTAAAATTACGCGTGGCTTTTGTCCTTGTACTGCCACGAGAAATTATGTACATCAGTTTCAGGGCGTTTTGTGTATAGTACAGTGGCGGGTAGCTCTTAAAAAAAAAAAAACTGGCTTGCGAGGGTGTGACCGTTGACGAACTGGGAAAACGGATTTGGTTTACGTTTACGCGATAGGCAATAAAAATTGACCCCACTTTCTCTTTTAATAGTACATAATAAATAGTATCCTGAATTTTAATAAAATTAAACGAACATGATAACTAGACTACGGATTTTATACATTTATGACGAAAATGAGAAGAAGAAACACGAAACAATAAAAAGATTAGAAGAA
Source organism: Halictus rubicundus (assembly GCF_050948215.1). Taxonomy (NCBI): domain Eukaryota; kingdom Metazoa; phylum Arthropoda; class Insecta; order Hymenoptera; family Halictidae; genus Halictus; species Halictus rubicundus. Next base: position 12,717,274 of record NC_135151.1, read on the forward strand.
TTTTAAAATATTGTTATATTATTTGTAACCTATTACCACTTTATCTACCAGAAGCCTAATAATAAAATTTTCAATAGTTATGTTGTACCAGAAGAAAGCTTAAAAATCATCGTTTCGAAATTATTAGATTAAATTAGTTCGCGATTAAAATTGTAGAAAATTTTGATTTTGATCCGCAGTCTAATAATAAAGAATAAGATAAAATGAAGCGATCGCAAGTAACGGGAAGAGGGGAAATCGGCACAGCGTCGAAACGAGATTTCCGGTTGGCAATTTTTTCGTGAGTCGTTTGGAGGAGATTTTCGGCGGGAAATCTGTCGGGAGCGTCGAGTGTCGTCGCGACGCTCAGACGCGCGATGGAATCGGGTTCGGTGCTCGAACGGGAGAAAGAGAGGAAAAAGAGGTTACGATTGTTATGAACAGACCGTGTCACGCCGATAGCTCGGGGGTTGATACGAAACGCCGCGGGGGTGTGGTGGGGGGTGGGGGGGTGGTTGGGGCGCCACAATAACAGCCGGGCTTCGCCCCTCGAACACCCCGTACCCTCGTCGTGCGCCATCCATGGTAACGGTAACCGACGATTTATTGCGTGGCGCAACGAGCGCGCTCGGTAACACGTTACGGTAATGACTGTGAAATACGACGGTGCACCTCTCTCCTGCCGTGCAACCCCCGGCAGCAACCCCTTTCGCTCGACAACCCCCTACCCCTACCCACGATCTACCATCCCCAATGAAAGGAGCGGAGAAGCGCGGAAGAGGCGCTTCGCGATTGAACCTGTGTGTGTGTGTGTGAGCGCGCACGCGAATATGTGCGTAAAACCGTGCGCCAATCGTAGGTATCACGGGATCGATCTACACTCCGCTAAAAAATACGTGGACACTTGTTTAAGCCCTTGCATTATAACATCGAGTCAGACTCGTGTTGAGGTTATCAATTTCCTCTAAACTGGAATAAAAATCTGTTTTGTGTTTACCGATATAATAGTAATTGCAGGCCATACCGGCATATATTAACACGTTGAATGCCACGTCACCAGGTTTTAAAATGAATTTTTACGTTGATATATTCATTGTACTAAACTTGATTAGGATCTGTAACGTGCAAGAAAGTTGGAGGATTACTCAGTATCATACATTTAATTTTTTGCAATTTTTATTTCATTAAATAACTTACTTTGATTTTATGGAATTTTTGGGGTTTCTAGTTTGGCGATCAAAGTGTTAAACATAAGCTTTTTTTTGTTCTAGGAAATTATGAACGATAAAGAAATTCTACTGAATATAACCGTAATATAACTCGCAGTGCAAGGGGTTAACCCCTTGATACGATCCTCAGAGACAGTCGCGATGTAAAAACAGTGAATACGTGAATTTTCAGCCTGAGGTTATTTTAGTAATAATTCATTATATAACTCACCGATAAGAGTAAATACTTCTCGTCTACATATTCATCGCATGTTTTTGAAATTACTTTTACCTGTTCCGAATGGCGACTCGTTTGTATATATCAGGTTGTAATGCAGTATTAGACCTACCGAATAAACTTTCATTTATTAGCTATTAGAAAGTATCTATCGTTTGATAGTAATGAAATAAATTGTACTGCAAGAATTTTATAAATACGTGTTCACGTATTTTTGAGCGAGGGTGTAGGTGTGGAAATATCGCCCGTTTGATAAAGTATTTCCAGAAGAACCCCCATCGATCCTCGGCCCCATTGCGGAACTAGTCTCCATCGCGACTAGGCGAGCCGAGCACGTTGATGGATGATAAATAATAATACGGATCTGTCGATCGGCGAGTACCTGCGGGAAGACGCCGCATGCTAGCATGCAGGATGGATTTCCAGTTTGTCAGGAAGACTTACTCCGTGTCGGCGATCGGTTATTTATTGGGTATTTATTCCTTCTGACGCCCGACGAATGGGATATTTTTATTTATCGAAACGGTTCGGAAGAATGTGAATTTTTAGTTTGGTCGGTGGTCTGCGGGAAATTGATTTGAACTGATGGTGGTTGTTTGAGCTGACTGATGCGAACTGTAGATGCATACGAACGTCTCTCGGGCAAAATAACATTATTTTTGTTGAACCGGTGAAGTCTGCATTGATTTAATTATTAGGGTGAACTTGGGTGGAAGATTTTCATTTCGAAGATCCCGCTGACGAATTGAAATTATTTTTCTTCGGTCGATACAATCTTGACCCGATTGAATTGACACATCTTTCAACGCATAGGCTCGACTCAGTCCCATAGCAATATAGTAAAGTGCAATATGATCCTGCAACAAATGCCTGCAGAATGCCACGTAGCGTTGTATCGCATTTATGTAGCGAATCACGGTGGCCATTAATTCGCTATTCGCCAGAAGCGGAAATTTCAATTAGTCCGAAGATTATAAGAAGTAGGTTAATATGTGTTTAAAATTGAAACCAATTTGCACTGAATTTAATCAACTCTCGGCATTCAGCCGGACCGCGCGATGCAATGAATATTCACTTATAGAGATTATAGACTAGTCGCGAATAATCGCTCGTAACTGTGGCAAACCTATGCGAATTTTTCCGCTTAACGAGGCGCTAAACATTCTTCGCTAACAACCAATGTCTTAACACGTGTCATCCGACCGTATGACTAACATTAGTTCACCTTCAATCACCAACGACCAAATGATCAACTTTAATCATTTCTACTTTACGGTAAATACACGACTCTACCTCCAAATCAATATTAATTAAAATAATCCTTGAAAATTAACGTCGAACGAAATCATAATTTGTAAACAAAAATGTAAGAAATAATAGATAGAAGAACAGAGAAAAAATGCCAATTGAGTATATGTTATTCCCTTATAATATCAAATAACTTGTGATGAACATATCAAACGAAATCTATTAAAATTGATTATACAGCGTGTTCGACTACAGGTGGAAAAAAAGTTAGAGGGTGGTTCTCTAAGACAATGTAAGACGAAAACGAAAAATAAAAAAATTTTAGTTATTATCAATTAAAAATCCGCCTAAAATGCGGCAACCCGACCAACAGAGGTGCACGTTGCTAGCGTCATAAAGGCGCGCGAAAGTCACGTATCGAAGGGAGTCCTCGCTCACACCTAATGGTTAGGATTTGACGTCACACACTTTAGTCAATAATTCGGTTAGATCCGAAAATGCGTGTGGAATGACCTAATCGGACGGTTTACACGCCGAATTCTTGCCAGGTGACTTCTTGCGAGGCACGCGGAGTATACTGTCACTTATAGGTAACTGCTGCGCGCCTCTGTGACGTACGCAACGTACATCTCTGTTGGCCGGGTTGCCGCATTTTAGGCGGATTTTTAACTGTTAATAACTGAAAAATGGAGCCGAAATCACCATTTCTTTTACTGTTCTTTTTCATCTTGTATTGTCGTGGAGAACCACCCTTTAAATATTCTCCCACCTGTAGTCGACCACCCTGTATCAATTTCCTTTAAATCGAAAGAAAATACTATTTTCCTGTTGTCAATGTTTAAGCATTAAGGAAGACGGAGATAAATATAAATATAAATAAATGAGGAACCAAAGAGAGACTAATCATCGCAGCTGTAATAAAAATCGTGCAACCAGAGGTTAATCGAAAACAATACGAATGGCACATCAACGAAACAATGAACAATTTTTTAGCACTCTCACTATGTTCAAAATCCTCAACTCAGATCATCGACCCAACTATCAAACATCACCTCAACTATATCAAAGTAGGGGGGACAGACAGACAGAATCTGAAGGTCCGGCGAAGAAAACTCTCCAACCGCTTCCATCCCGGGATTCGGTTAAAAATCCTCAAAGATAGATTCTCGCGAGACTTCTTCAGCTACAGAATCGTCGAAAAAAAAAAGAAGAAGAAGGAAGGGGTCTCATTACATGACGTCTACCACGACGAAAGTCATCGTTACGTATGTCCGTTGAAGCAACGGTCGGCTAGCAAGAAGTGTCTCGTTATTAGTCACGGGTAGAAGGGCACGGTGTACAGCAGTCAAAGAGGATCTGGAGAATTTTTCTGTGTTGAACGAAGAGAGAAAGAAGGCCGAGATATCCGATCCTTGAACGAGCCTCCTGATCTACCAAGACGTTATCGCCACGAATTACACAATGCTCGAAGGTCCGGGCAAGGAGGATGCTGAAAGACTGCTTTTGTTTCCTTTCTCTCGGCCCCGGATAATCACGAACGGTTTTCACGAGTTTCACGGATTCTTCGAGGTTTCGAAAGCACGCGTACCCGCGATGCTCTCTCTCTCTCTCTCTCTCTCACTCTCTCTCTCTCTCGCGCGCGCGCGCCGTTCCCATTTCTCAGGTTTCGATTTTTCGTTTCGGGGTCTTTCTGCGTTTCCCGGGACTCATTGTTCGAGAATGATTCGGTACTATGTCGAGAAGCCGTGCAGCGTGTCACCGGCTGATAGCTGCGGCAGTCCAAGGCCATCTGAAACTACCATCAACCCCCTAAGTCCCTAATCTAGGTGCCTATTGTCCTTTCCACCGGACTACGGTCTCTCTCTCTCTCTGTTCTTCTTCTCTTTTCAGCTGTTAGGTGATCGTAAGCGATCAGAGTTGATCAGAGTTGCTAGACTTCAGACGATTGTCACGTTGACAAAACTTGCTGTCGCGCGACCACCGTAACGGAGAAACTGCGAGCTAGGTGCCCCATGTGCTTTCACGCCGGGAATTGATTACTATCGTACAGACTTGGCCCCATGAATCATGCGGCGAAACGTTACGGTGCACGCGTAATTGTCGAGCCGTTGCCACGAGTTTCTGCAGAGTATCGGTCTTTGGGAGTTCAGACACCTTTCTACCGTAAGCAGAAATTAGGTGCCCTTTTTGGTAAGAAGTTTTAAATTTAAGCCGTTCCTTGTTGATTGGCGATTTTTAAACTCATGTGAACATTTATAAAATACTGTACGACTTGATCAAATAGGTAACGATTTTTCAGGACGTTGGAAAATGTTCAACGGTGTCTAGCAAGCATCATCACTTTTCTCCATAGAAATCATGATACAGACTGATATAAATTGTTTTCTGAAAAACAGGCCTAAGGAAAGCTATCTCAAGTCTTTAACCTATCCATTTGACTTATCCATTTTATTATAATCGTTTTAGAATAGAGCCTGACAACCGTCGAATCCTCGAAGTAAATTAGACTTTATAAGAAAGAAGACTGCGTCTAAACCGACAAGCTGAATATTAATCTTTTACCAACGTCAACGAATGTTCAACGAATAATTTCAATTCTAAGTCAAGACAATGAACGATACATCAAGCATGATACACTGCGGACTTTATGCATTTATGGTAAAAATGGATAAGTGAAATATCGAGTAATGAAAACGTCAGAATAATTTCAAAATATTGTTCCATTATTTTCTATTTATTAAAACCGTTACTCGAAGAAATACAGGTTTACTTAACTCCTCTTTCCTACAATCGATGAAGAAAATGTTTATTTTGCAAGAGGATCCGCAGTCTACTGATAAAGAACCTCGAACTCGATCGATTAACTTGAAGTGAACAGAGAAGTGTAACACTCACAGCAATTTCGAATGTACAAAATCCAAAACTACAAGCACGAGCACAAAGATTGGGCTCATTTATCGAACTGCGTGAGCTGTTGAACAGCGCCTAGACCTCGGGGACCCGATTTTACAGGAAGATCCTTAGTCTAGCAGCCGAGCGAAGCATCAAAGGGATGCAGGAACGTCTCAAAGAATTTTCTCTGGCGTGCTTCGGCGATCTTTCAACGAGCAACGCAGTCGCAACGTCGAATAAACGGGGGATGCTCGCACGGGGAGCGATTTCACGCAAAATCACTAACGCCACCGGAAAAATAGATTTTCGTTTTCCCCGGGTCCCGGGTCCCGGTTCCCGGGGACGAGAATCCAGTTCGCGCGGGTGGGGGTTGAGGGGTGGGGGATGTAGTCTAAAGAGAATTCCGGCCGAATGTAAATCCGATCGGTTCGATCTCCCGAGGAAATATCCTCCTCGATTCGAGGAAATTCGTTTCTCGTGCACCACGGTCCGAGAGCCAACCCTCTTTTCGTATTCGCGGCGGTAGAGAGGGGTGGCTTAACCAACGAATGTTTTTCGGACATTGGGAATGTACGGACGGCTTTAAGGCGGGTAGGGTTTTCGTTTACGGTGATCAATCATCGTGGCCCGATGTTCTCTTTTTCCTTCTACCGCCATGCCTCGTGAACCATACGCAAGTAAACAGAGAAAATAGAAAAAGAGATTACGCGACGAGGAAAAGAGGACGTGGGGGAAAAGGTTCAAGAAGAGAGAGAGAGAGAGAGAGAGCGAGAGAGAGGGACTTAAAAAGACGCGTTACAAAGCGTCTCCTTTCCCTCCCCCCCCCTGTCCCTCTTTTTCTTCGTAAAAGTTATTCAAATACAGTTAAACAGCCAGGGAAATTGGAAACAAGAGGGAAGCGTCGATAGGAGGTCTCTGGAGGAAAGTGAAACGAACGGTTTCATTTTCGGGGGTGGTGGGGAGTGGGGTAGGGGGGAAGAGGATGAGTTCCAACGTCCGAAAAACATTATGCATTATTTATGAGTTCACTTTCTGCCCGTTCACGCGAATTGTTACGAAGGGTGTGTACGTCGATCGAGGGTGAACGAAACTATAGAAACCGCAGCGCACCGGTGAACAACGTGTGCGATCTCGTTTTCCCGAGATCGCCGCGCCGGGGCCTTGTCTTTTCTTCCCTGGCTAATTTACGCCCTGTCGGCGTGCATGGGACACCTGTCGCAGTTTGTCCGGTACTATTGGCGTTATGTGTTACTGTTCTCGCTATCGTCGTGCCATGCTGAACATACACACACGCACACAGAGAGAGAGAGAGAGAGAGAGAGAGAGAGAGAGAGAGAGAGAGAGGGGGGAGTGCCGTGTACGCTAGTTTACAGGGTGGCGCAAAGTGCGGGAGAAGAAGAAGAAGTTCAAAAACTTTTCCCCTCGAAATTTCTTCTCGAGGTGCTTTTGCGCCCGGAAAACAAAGGGGGAACGGAGAAGAAGAGATAGAGATAGATAGTGAGTGAGTGAGTGAACAAGCAAGCCAAGTGAGTGGAAGAGAGAGAGAGAGAGAGAGAAAGAGAGACACAGTCCGCGAAGACAGACGAGCGAGGCAGACAAATGGCCAGAAATGGACGAAAGAGAAGGGAACAAATGGACTAGTAAGACGTGTAAGAGCAATGGCTGAGCGGCAGACACGGGGCAAGGGTAAAGTTACGGGATCGAAAGAAGCTTCGCTGGAATTAGTGTTACGCCCGCGAAAGTCCGGCACATGGGACGCGATCGGTGTACCGTGTCTACACACCCGTTTACCACGGGAGTTTCAGAATTTCTTCCGGGAACGACCGTGTGTCGACGCTGTGCCGATATAGTGATTCCACTTTGCAATTTTTATAAGGGTGTCTAAGGTGCCGAGGACACCGACGAATTATTAAAGGCTGCTTCGAAATGGCAATGCAATCTTACGGTGGCTCAGTAAGTGATGTTTAAAACAGCAGAAACGTTAAAAGAACTTAAAGGACATTGTCATTTTATGCTGCTCCTTTTCTTCGTATTACACTAAATCTTTGATGATTTTAATACAAGTCTTTGCATCTGTTGTGTAAGAAATGAATGAGAACGATGATTTCGTAACACGATGAATATAATCCTGTTTCACGTGATTTTTAAGATGTATGAGTAAACAAACAGTATCAAAGAATTGGATACCACATAACTAATTCTAGAGGTGCATTACATGCTTGGATCAGTGTCCTAATTGTGCATACATCTATGTCCACCCAAACAAGTTTCTAACACAAAATGAAAAAGTGAGGCTTCATACGAGAAATTGTCTCTTTGAATGTTCAACCAATTTTTCCAGGGATTGCATTGCTAGTTCAGATGCACTTATTTTTAATAACGATACACAAGTAACACCGAATGAAACTATACAGAACGAAGGATCGTTGGATCAATTGGTGAGAATAATAGTTGGAATGTTGTAGAAACGTCAATGGTCGATCTCGCGAGCCGATTCAAGTGACCGGTAAGCGTGTAATAGGATCGGACGAGCTTCCGTCGGCAATCGTTGCACAGAGACTTGTGTCCCGGGCTCCGGGGCTCTATTTTGGTCTTCTTCGTTTCATGATGGACCGCGGATTTTCATTTGGAGTTTCGAATCCAACATGAAGGGTGCTTGACCCCGAAAAGTTTGCCCGCAACAACCTCCAATCAACCGGTTCGATTTAGATCAGCCGATACCGAGCCATGGATGCGTTCATTTTCGAAACGTTTCCTATTAATTGCTCTACGGGTACATGTGTGTATACCCTATGCGTGCAGGGTCAACCGCGCCGCGGTTCCCTTGTATATCGTTCGCAATCGATACGCTCTCGTTACCCCCGCCTGATATTAACAATGACATTTTACCCCGTTCCGCGACCGCGCAATTAATCCTAAATTACGATCGATTTAATGGACTGCCGATTTAAATATATATATATATACATATACAGTAGCTCCGAAAAGTATTGTCACGCTGAATTTCCGATTTTCGTCAAATTATCGGTGTACGAACTATTATAATTTCGGAACTAGAAGTTGTGCAATAATCAATCTGAACTCGTTGTAAAGCTTGAAGCGACTACTCTCACATCCTATCAGTCATCTTTTCTATGAATTTTTTGCATAATTCGGCGGGTGGAAAAATGGAGACACGTTCTCCCTCGAAAAAGTTACAAATTGAAAGGTACAAAACAACATTGGAAAAAATTTCTTTCGTGACGGAATGGAAGATTGAAGTTACCTCTTTACAGCGAGCGCTTAAAAATTGCTATACGATTTTTTGTGGCTGTTCTATTGAGCTTCGAATGAAGACTGCACCGCTAACTTTACAATAACATACGGTGCACCATAATGACTTCACACGACCGATCATTGTTTTTATTTTATAAAACAGCCAAAAAAATCGTGTATTAAATTGTAAGGGTTTATTGTAAAGAAGAATCTTCAATCTTCGTGTCCATGATGGATTCAGTCACGAAAAAAAATTTCGGACGATTTTAGAGATGTTTCAATTTGTAACATTTTCGAGGGAAAACTTCATTTCCTCACCCGCTATATTATGAAAAATACTTTTTAGAAAAATGAGTAATGTACTGTACAAGAAGAAGCTTTAGAGGTTCATTATCGTACTATTTTTCTGAACAAAATTATAAGTTTAAATATCGGCAATTTCTCGCAAAATCGGAAATTCAACGGGCCAATACTTTTTGCACCCACTGCATATCTGAGGGAAAGTTCGACTGGCTTCAATCCCGATTCCGGAAACCGACGATCCTTGTATAACAACGACAGCCACGTGTCGTAACGCAGTTAATATTTCTCCGAAATTTATCGTCAAACCTTTTTCCCCCTGTCCTCGATCGACGCGAAATGGAATTTGTTCTTTATTGGTTGCTAGCACGCGGAGATCTTCCGTTTGGTTAATTCAACCTATCGAGAATTTCATTTATATATACGAGTCTCGAGTTGGTCAGGGAAAGAATGAGAAAGAGGGAGAAAAAGGTAATTGGTATCGATTAATCGATCAGCCGAGAACAATTTTATAGCGTTTCGCGTCGCAAAGCCCTGGTGCCTCGAAAGAAGAAAAATTCCGCAACAGCCCGGGGCTTGTTTGTTATTGATAGTTGAAGGCACGCAATCTGGTATTGAGCGCGGAGGTAAGAATCCCAGGGTCGGTTTAACGACGTAACTTTTCCCATACATCAACCCCTCATTATCTTGTCCTAGTTCGGTAAATTGAGTTTTTCAACATTTTCGCTGCGAAGCGCGCCGGTCTGTGCGTATTTACGTAGCTACCTCATCAGCCTCCGGAAAAATTGAGCGGGACGCCGAGCGTATTCATCGAAATAATGCTAGGTACTATATTCTCTGCTGCGCGCCGAACTTCATTGGAGCGCTTAGCTACTTTTCCTTCAATTTAATTTGTCGAAACTTTTGCATCACGGTAACCAATTTTCTTTATTGAGTCGCGAAAGAGATGCAATAAACGTGAAAATATTCAACCTCTTGCTCTGTAGCGTCTTTTATTGCTAAAGTGATCAGAACTTCCTTATCTTTCAATATTTATCATCAATTTGTGCCTGTATTTTCTATAATGTTTAAATACTCGTAACAGAAAAATAGAATTTATTATATTATTTTTTATTCGAATGAAATTGACGGTGCCCACGAATTTACTAAATTCCTTTTGAAATCTTCATCATGAAAAAGGAAAGTATTGCCACACTAAATTCATTATGATGATGTAAATAGGAAAGGTAGCACACCAGTGCAATCTGGATTTTTTTTTAGTACATACTTCACCATAGATGAAATAATGTACTAATTTAGAAACATTAACAATTCAAACGAAAATACTGTACCAAAAATCAAAATTTTGTAGTCACAGAAAACATAATTGTACTTTTAGAATTGTTACTATTTTTTTAACTGTTACACAAATCAGCATTGCGTATTATTACTCTTCCCACTACCGATATTATCCATTCTTGTACAGCATTTTCTAATGGTAAACAATTAATGTTCCTACACCAGTGTATTGTTTTCATACGTAATAAAGTACTTAATAATGTAGATTGCATTGCTATGCTACAGGGTTGCTGCACAAGTCTTGTCGCTTATTTTTTAAGAGCGATTTTATCTCGAAAATAAATTTTTCTCACGTTCCTCTTTTATATCATTTTACAGTCTCGTTTTTCCTCTTCCGCAAACGTGTCCTGAATTTTTTAATTCCGTTAAAAGTTTCTCTCGTTTCAGGTTAAAAACTGTGCAGTGCCAAATTGAAAATAAGAAAATTAACATTCTTCTGGCATATTCTTCTGTTTACTTAATCGAGAAAGTAAAACAAAGCCAAACAAAGCTGAAGACGTTTTTGTTGAAGATTAAAATGGTCCTTTTTGACCATTCATCACAGTGAATCCTGTTCCAATCCCTCACCATTTCGAAAACCCAAGACCTTGCGAATCGGCGTCGTCCCAGACAGAAATACTTTATCGAACAAAACTGCATTGCCTATAGACACGGACCTCGCGTTTCCATCGACACATCCGAAATAAAAAATAGCGCAAATCATCTCGTTTTGTGCGTGAATCCGCGAGACTCGATGCCCTCGCCAGTCTTAAATCGATCGTCATGTCCGGAACGGGGTGGAGCGTCATCGTTATTATTTCAGCAACAGCTTATCTCTATCTTAAACGTTATACCGACAAGATAATATCGATACGATAATTTATACCGACTTTGTACAACGCTGATCCTCGTATCGAGCGGCTGCGACGGCGACCGGGATCTTCGTCCATTGCGGAAGCGTCTTGTCGTCCATTGCGGAAACGGGCTTGGCCCAATAATGTACAGTGTGTCCTATAGGACGTGGAAACCAGAACCATTGTTCTGCGACGAGTCGACTAATCACTTTACTCTCTCCGAGTATACCCTAAACGTCGCGATAACTCCGCGCGAGAAACAGATTCCCGATAATACGACATTCCGAGATCGAAGAGCTTTTTCAGACGCGAGCTAGAATCGTTAACACCGATCTCGCGATACTGTTCGGTCGCGGATGATGGTACTCTGACGGACATACATTCTTAGAGACATACGCACACACGCACACACTCTCATACAGAAACACATACGGCAATCCACCATTGTTCGTGGTTCGCGCGAGAAAAGATGCATCTTGGAAAGTTTCGCGCGATGATTCCTCGTTTCCCTTAATTCCAAGACAAAAGCGAAAAATCCACGCGATCTAGAGATCTAGACTCGTCGGTGATATATCGTTGCAGCCTGGCTGATAACACCAGGCCTCGAGACTCGTTCGACACCCACGCGTACACGGTTGATCGCAAAGATCGATGACGATTTTTGTTTGTTTGTTTTTTGTTCTTTTCTGTTTTTGGTCGTCGATTGCGACAGCGGGAGCACAGTTAGCGGTGTAGCGATGGGTTAGAGTGTGCGCATAGCTCGAGTCGAGTACTTTTTTGATTGGTTGTTAATTGAATTGATATAATTATAGTTAGTTCACAGAGGCATGGCGTTGTAGAGGTCCAAGTTGGGATGGTAAAAGAGCGGTGTCGGTGTCGGGGGGTTATGATGGGGGGCAGGCTGCGCCTGTATGAGGTTCAAGTTCAGGTTCAGGGGCGCGATATGGCCCGCGTTATGGTGGTTAAGGTGGTTAAGGCTAAGGTGGTTACCTGTCGGGTAGGGCAGTCCGAAACTAGGGTACCCAGAATAGCTACGGCCTGCCGCGTATGCCGCGTACGCCGCCGCTGGGAAACCTGCAAACAGATCGGAAAATGGTTAAATTTAGTTCTTGTCGGTAAACGAAGGGCGAAATGCGACGATTGCCACGGTTACACCGGGCGATCGATCCCTCACCGCCAGATTCATGATTTGCCAGGTTACGTCACTCGTGCTACCACGTGTCCGGTGGGTAGACACGGTGCTTCACAATTTCTGATACACACTGAACCTAAGATTCCTTAAACGTGGAAAGTGGCAGAAGAAAATTTCTCCACCGTTGATTTTTATATGGAATATTTTCTGTATCGATTTCAAGAAACAATTCAAGAGTTGAAATAGAAATTGATTTGTTCTCTTAACTACTCTGACAAGTAAAAAGTACTACTGCAGTCTTTTGATGGTTTTGCTGTTTTCTGTTTCATCTATTCAGTTCCGTAAAACAAAACATAAAATCCGCAATTTTTTTTATGAACAAAATATATTCTTCTCGTGTTCGAACACTGTTCACTAGTGTCTTACTTACATCATTTAACAGAAAACTACTAATTTTTTTTTTCAATATACATCCACTAGTGAAAATATCAAATGATTTCGCTGTACTCATGCAAAAGAAATTATTTTCGTACCAAAAATTGCGAAACACCATATTCGATCATACTATTTTGACAAAACTTGAAACTGCGGAGAGAGAATTGTGTCAATGTGTATTTCGTGTGTATATCGTTAAGATTAAACTCTTCAAGTACATCTACACAAATGTGTACATGTTAATTCAATATTATCAAAAATGTATCTACTATGATATATAACCAGAACGCAGGATTGTAATTGTTCCTGAACGCTTTGTTCTCGAAGAGTTTAAACTCCGAAGATTGGGGGAATTGTTTAACGACATTCTGTAATGTCGGTGAAGGTCAATTTCACAAATTACTACCGAAAGTGCCATCTACTTAAATATTAAAGACTCGCTGCAAACTTTCCCGAAACAATGCCGGTGTAAAAAACTTCCCAATCGAGTTCACGATAAAATAGAAAATTTCCGGGAAGGACGCGCACGATTGATAGTCATCGGGTTTCCAATTTCCATTATTTTAATTCAATCTCGAGCCGAGGTATATTTTTCGTGCAATCGACGTATCCCTGTTACGTGATGTCAAAAGAGCTCGTTACAAGCCGCGTATCGGCTAATTACGTTAATGAATGAATGAATCCTGTGCGCGGAGGCAAAAGTTTATATGCTTCTCGGATGAAACGATGGTTCGTGTGTGCGTGTACATCTATATACACATCTATAAATGTATACATGTATATGTGTGTGTGTGTGTGTGTGTGTGTATGCACGTAAATCATGCATGAATCCGTCGACTCGAACTAAGCGTGCGTGTAACGAAATGTACAGAATTTCCGGTTCCCTTATGATTGATCGGCCCGTGAATATTACATCGATGGTCTTACGTCAAACGTGATTGGACGTTGCTATAAAACGGCGGACATGTCACTGTACATTGAAGTCGTTTGGTTGTACATGTTCGTGAATATTTCATACTCACTATCAGGTAATGCTCCCAGGGACCACATAAAATCTATAAGGAAAAACAGATCACATTAATACCGGGTTCAGATCCATTAAAACATTAAAAGATTTCCATTCTTTTTTTTTCTCACATCACTCTTTTCCCTCCATTATATTCTTTTTCCTTTTATTTTTTAATTGGTTAGTGCAATGATCCTTTGATTCTCAGTACAAAATTTCTGCAACTAAGCACGATGAAAAGTATTGAACGATTTTATGTATCGTCAGAGAACGAGTTGGAAAGATTGAATAACGTTCCGAGATTGTCTCGTCGAGGAAAATTGAATCGCAATATTTTTCTTCGTGCCGGCCAAGGTATGCGTAGACAATTAAGATATGTACATGGAGACAAGTTAAATATGAAGCAAAGCGTTGCAGAAATTCGTCGGAAATGACGGTTCGAGTGTAACGGATGACTAGGTTCAAACAATGAAAGAAGGGTAAACAAAGAGAGTAACAGAAACAAAAATTGAAATCAAGAAACAGGATTAAAAGCTTTCTAGGTTAGACAGAGAAGATGGAGGCGAAGAGTAGAAAGAAAGAGACAGGTAGAACGTAGAGAGAAGAAAGAGTAAGATAGATTGAATGAAAGAGATTCAGTGAAAGAGAGAAAGACTGTGAGGAGAAGTAGAAGAGTAGAGAAGAGAAATAGTGATAGACAGAGAAATAGAGAGTAGAAAGAAAGGCATCCATGAAATTTCATAATTTGATACTAATTGAAAAGACCACACAACTAAGATTCTGACTATTTATAGATGTATATCGCATCGACTATGTAGCGCATCGACTAAATTCTGTGACAAGGTACTAGTAACTACGCGCGGCCGAGGTGTTTCCAATCTACGACAAAATAAACCCTCCTATGATCTATGGTTATTGTAGCCTTCAAGGTATTGGTTAATCATTTACCGTTAAGTAATATTTGCTAGGCTGACTATGTAGCTTATTAGATATCGACTAAGGGCCGGCAATGTGTCCTGCCGACAACTACTCCGAAACGTCCTTCTTTATTAAAGTATTCGATCACCCGTAAAACGCAATTTGTGTATTAGGTAGTCCCAAAAGTTTCTTCCGCAATATGCACATTTAATATTATTAGATACCACCAGCATATGGGAACAATGCGATCATCTGTTCTCAATGTGAATCTCTTGTTTCACGCTAAACCTACCGAACATCGTCTAGTATGGTTAGTATCAAAATAATAAGATTTAATTTATTTCAATTCTGTGCGATTTTTATCACAATATATGATTGACTAACGAAATCTATTGAATGAATTCATATGAAGCCATCTTTGGTAGGTTTAGTGTTACGAACGTTATTTGTTCTCTTTAAAAACTATCAGATGTACAAATTAATTTGTGTAGCCCTTTCTTTTTTAAATTGATAATAATTTACAAACAATCAAAATACATTCTACAGTCAAGGATAATCTTCGTCACTCTCTGTGTACTTACTCCATCTTATAAACAATTACAGAATCGTCAATTTGGTCAATCGAAAATAAAGTTTCTATTAATTGATTGTGAATTTATTTTTCCACACAATACAGTAAAGTCTTGATCTAAGCCCAATCCTCAGGTCTGTGCTGTAACACAGGTTGTGTAGAGCTACTATTTTTTTGTGACCGCGTCGACCGCGCCGAACGTAGAAAAGGACAGCGCGTGTAAACACGAATCGCGCGACCGAGGACGTAGTACGTACCGTCAAGTAACATAGTAAACACAGTTCAAATTAGATCGTGTTTAGTGTCATTTCAATCAGAAAAATGCCACAAATAAGTTGGTGGAAGTTCCATAAAAAAATACTGAAAAAAGAAGTTTTTTAATTGGATTAGTAGTGGTTCACACCGATATATCCTCGACCCGTTTTTGGAGTACGCGGCATGTTTACACTTTAGATTTCTCGGCGACCGAAGCAGCTCGAGCTTCTTGGCCCCTCGTGGGGTATGCCCCCCTGTGGAGGGGATAGACGAGCTAAGATCGTGTAGCTCCGTTCGGCTTAGATCAAAACTGTACTGTACTTGGAACGGTATGAACCGCGTTATTCTTAAATGAAACGAACTTTTGGGGCAACCTAATAAACTAAATCCTTTTTTGATGATTCTCTTTTCACGATCCTTTTTCGACGTTTCGATGGTAGCGCCTTTTTTAGGGCACTCAACACATTACCGACGCCACTACCACATTTAGATCGACGATACAATATTGAAAAAAAACACCGACCACAATACTACACTACTGATTCACTATTCTAGTGTCCATATCGACGCTGCTCTCACAATATACGCAGATGGAAAAAGTATAAGAGCATTTATTCTAGCCATTAAGATACACTGATACATATTAATAGTATTAGTGATTCCGTACCTAATGTCTTTCTACCGGGCTGGTTTTGATTACGTCAAGCACGCAACAACTCTATCTTTCACGTGACATCGCTATTTGTTCTTTCTCATATTCTTTTCTTTTTCTTTTTCGTTCGTTCTCGTTTTCTTTACGACAGTCTCGTTTTCTCGTGTCATTCTCTTTCTGACAAATCCGACAATGAAAACTTCGCATGTGCTTCGAACATTATTTCGTGTTTATTCAAATGTCATATAGCATAATACGTAAATAGATTCGGATAGTATATATGTATATATATATATAATATTTATGTATATAAATTTATATATATATCATTTTATTTATATAAATATTTGTAATGTGCAGGTTGCAACGCGTATGTGTAGCTGACATTAATTAATCGTGTACGAGCCTGTTTGTGTGTGTATGTGTGTGTATGTGCGCGCTTATTTGTGTGTATAATATAATAATCGTCATCATCAGTGTAACCGCGCGATTATACTCGTAAGAACAATATAATGGATAATAATAATGTACGTGTACTTTCTCAGATGCAACAAATCGATTTCACGTAAAGCAGACGTTTTACGTACGACATTAACATTAATAGTCTCTTACAGTTTCGAGGAGCGTATAAAGCTCGTACCCGCTCGAGTTTACGATCGGGTTGCCGCTCGATTAACATTTACGTCACATCGATAGCTTTGCCAGCTCGGAATCCCATTGAGTTACTCTTTCGGAATTTTACGGTTGGGTGTATCTCTTTTGATTCCTCCTCTGGACACCGCCCAACAAAACAGAAAGAGAATATTTCGCGCGGCCGAGGAATGCGAGAAAACGGTTCGTTTTTCTCTCGCCCTGTTTCTTTTCTACTCCGTCATATATTTTCACATTTCACTTTTTTTTTCCTGTGCCCTTTCGCTTCCCGTTCGATGGCCGCGGTTTTGTTTCCGACGTCCGTCAATTTCACGTTCGAGAGACGCCATCTTTGTTGCGGAACATCACGTCGTTCTCTTTGTCTTTATTTTTTCGTTTCGTTTTCGTTTCCTTTATTTTTCGAGATTTTTTTTCTTTCTCTCTCTGTCTGTCTCGATTTATTTCGTCGTTGTCGTTTTTATTATCGTTGTTGTCTATGCGCAACGCTACGGTACCCGTAACAAACCAAAATCCGGCCCAACAAAGCATTACAAAGGTGAAACAGAAAAAGATAACCGCATGTTAAGATCTGGTCTACTTACGAAACTGACACTGTTGAGCCTCTCGGGCAAAGTACGTACTTTCTAGGACACACGTCTCACGCATTATTATTAAGGTAAATGATGCTATATAGCTTAGAAGAGTTAAATACTATGTAACGAGTAATAGGAATCTTTATTGGGGGTGGGGGGAGGAGGGTGGATGTGGGGTGTATGGGGTTGGTTTTTTTTGGGAAGTTTTATGAGGCTGAAGGTGTGGATATAGAGGGGTATACGCACGACATATATTTAGTATATACCCTATAGAGAGGTATAATATTACGTTTAACGTAATATAAACGTACTATGTAACGTAGCTTGTTAAGTAATAGGTACATTGTAATAGGTCTCTTTAAAGCCGCTGATAGTACGCATTCTTCGTGGACAACTTGACGTTCTCCTCTCTCCCTCCCTCTTTCCCCCTCTTTTCCTTTTATTGTAGTAATCTTTGGAAGGAAAATTGTACTCGGTTTCGTTCGTGTATAATTTTTAATAATTACGTGTTTCTATTCGGAGAGATGAGACGCGGTCCTCCACGAAGAAAGACCTAAAGTATATTCTAAACTAACGGTATCATAGTGACTTCCCAAAAAGCTATAATTAACTAGTAATCTCAATGATAGGAACGTATACATAGTATAGTAATTCGTCAAAAATTATTCGGTCTAACTAAGTCGAACCTAGAGATCACCTAAAAAATCTCATTAAAGTCAACTAAGGTCTGTAACAACATAAATGTATTACCTAAATTACCTAGATAATATATATATATGTATAAGATAGAGATAATAAGATATGCTTCGATATGTATATATATATATATCTGTAGGTCTATTACAAAAACTAGAAGGTATTAATGCGCTTCTCACAAAATATATCGATATCAATATCAAATACTATGTGACGTTTACCAAATACATAGGTACAAAACAATATATAATATGTATATAGTCTGCCGTTATCTAGAATGGATTGCTTCTCTCTTACTTAATCATTTCGTTCTCATTTTTGTCTGTTTTGTTTTCTTTTTTTTTTTTTTTTCGTTCTTTTGTCTTGTCCCTTGCTTCGTTCAAAGGTACGATATATATTTGTTCATACAATTGTACGGGTCATTCTATGTATATGTATATAGATTCGCATTTATATACATATAGATAGCGCCGGTCTCGCGTGCCTTCTTCTTTTCTCTACTTGTTTTATCTTTTTTTTCGTTTTTCATTTTTTACTGGAAACCGCAGCGTAACACCGTTCAGAGGGTGTACGCGCGTCTCTCTGCACATTATGAAATTTCATGAAATTCATTGCGAAAAATACTCTGAAAGGCGCGACGAATGAGAAATGCTTATCGCCGACTATTCTCCGCTCGCTACCGACGCGCTATCGGCTCTCCGCACCGTTTCCGCGATTTTGCCCGGGTTATTCTTGCCCGGCGACGAGTTGTCGCTCGCGAAATCAGAAACTCACCACCCACCGGGAATGATGTACATACATAGACGGTAGCGTGCCGCTACCTAGGAATTTAGCGTGCGGAAACCCGAAAATGGCGGGTCGAGAATACTTTCGGGATCGGGACGGGTTCGCAAAAATTTCGGGATTCCCGAGAAACTTGGACGTTACCCAGCATAGTGTTCTCGAAAATTTCAGGATTCCCGAGTATGGGAATTTCGAAATTTTCAGAATTCCTCAACATAGGGTTCTCTAAAATTTTGGGATTCCCGAGCATAGGGTTCTCGAAACTCTGGGGATTTCGGAGCATGGGATTCTTAAAAATTAGGGGATTCCCGAGCATAGGAATCTCGAAGTTTTCAGGATTCTTCAGCATAGGGTTCTATAAAATTTTGGGATTCCCGAGTATAGGGTTCTCGAAAATTTGAGGATTTCTAATTATAAGGATTTCGAGCGTTTCGGGATTTCCGAGTATAAAGTTGTCGAATGTATCAGGATTCTCGAGAATCCCGAAAATTTTCGAGAGTAATCTCGAAAACTGACGGAAATCCCGCCCCATTCGGGAATCATGAAATTTTCGAGAACCCGACCCGCCTCGACCCGATACTCATTTTCAGGTCCTCGCACACTTCTATCAGGAATGTGTACGCGTATCTCCCACATCGTCCTCTTCAAAAGGGATTCAGAGATCTATGATCCCGACGATAGACGCCCCAGTTCCCTCGACATACAGGGAACAAGATTCGCTCTCGCGGAAAATAATCTACGTAATCATCGTAGTTGATTCTCTGCAAAAACTGATCTGAACTCAACACCGCTTCTCAAGCTTTACACCTTCGTTCGAGTCACTACCATCTTGTCTACCATCTACCTACTTGTGAATTGACGTGTTGTCGCGAACGAGAATCGTTCGAGGCAGGAATTTGATTCTTCGATTGGCTGAGAGATAACTAAACACCTCTTCTACTTGGTTCCTTTCTCCCTTCTCTCCCTATGCTGGCTAGAACGACTACGAAATTGCACTCTCTTTGGCAATGGTTCCAGAAACCCGTAGATTGTCGAAGTGCCTTTAGGTGGAATTTTCTATTCCCGTGCAGTTGGAGACAATTGGTTTAGGATTTCTACAGGTCGGAGAAAATTTAAGGGGTAGTTCTCCGTGACAATATAAGACGAAAATGAAGAGTAAAAAAATGGTGATTTCGGCTCCATTTTTCAGTTATTAACAGTTAAAAATCCGCCTAAAACGCGGCAACCCGGACAACAGAGGTGCACGTTGCTTACGTTATAGAGGTGCGCGACAGTCACTTATCAACTGACAGATACTTCGCGTGCCACGCAAGAAGTCACCTGGCAAGAATTTAGCGTGTAAAACCGTCCGATTGGGTCATTCCACGCGCATTTTCGGTTCTAGCCGAATTATTGGCTAAAGTGTGTGACGTCGAAGCCTAACCATTGGATGCGAGCGAGGAGCCCCCTCGATACGTAATTGTCGCGCGCCTTTATGACGTAAGCAACGTACAACTCTGTTGGTCGGGTTGCCGCATTTTAGGCGGATTTTCACTGACTATAAATAAAAAATGAAGGCGAAATCGAAATTTTGTTATTCTCCATTTTCGTCTTATAGTGTCATGGAGAACCACCCCTTAAATGTTCTCCCACCTTGAGTCGAACACCCTGTATAAAAGACTGCCAAATGTTGCTTCAGAAGCAACTCGGATTGCTGTATTTTCAATTTTGAGTGATTTACGATTTCCTTACAAGATTTGAAAATTAGGATATCTAGGATAGAATGTTAGGATCAATTTATCAAAATCATTGAAGGAAGATAGAAATTTCTGAAAATTCAATTTTTGTCTTGAATAACTAATAGCAGCAAAAGTAAAATTTTTCGAGTTGAACATCACGTTTAGCTTCAAGCAAGCTTAGCTTTCACGCTTCTGCAAACTATAATTTGTATGTGAACGCTGCACGTATAGGAAGTTCCACCTTCAGAAGTCACTTTTGTCCCTAAGAATCGTATAAACATCTTTGGCAATTTGCAACCTAGGAAGCTAAAGTCGGAGAGAAGGGACACTTCGATGTACCACCGACAAAACCTGCTGCTGAACGTCACCCAACGAAACGTACTCGTTTTGCTTCCCCCTAATTGTAAGTAAGATTTGAACACTTCTTTTATTGTCCTACTACCTGACCATCCTAGTCGACTACGAAAAACACTACCAGTCTTTTGCGATGCGTTTGTTTCGTTGCTATAACTAATCTACTCTTTGGCTACGAGAGAAACGAGGCCCCATAGGCGACTAACCGAGTTCTTTCGAACATACCTATATCATCTACTACCAGTTTTATATTCTTCTTTTTTTTTTCACGCTACGATCACAGTTTTACTGAACTGAGCTGCTCGAGCAAGTCTCGCGAGAATTTGTTCACCCCCGGATTCGAATTCACGGGATCGTAAGAGGAATGGTTTCTCTTCCGACTAATCTAAATCCTTCATTGCACTTTCCGATATGTCTTCGATCTGATTGCTAAAACAGAAACAATCTAACTGCGGACATCAACGAGAGTTTCGCGGAGATACTTTCTCTTCTGGGAACGAAGGCGGCAACAAGTCCTACGCCAGGAATGCATGATGTACCGTAAAAAGGCACGCGGTGTCCCGTTCGGAAAGCTTATGATCATATACAAAATAATACCGGCATGATCTGTGCTTTAATACTGCGTTTATGTAACGGGACACCAGTACGTATGAGTACTTCTTTTTTATACTCGAATGTGCTACCAGAAACTAGACCTATCGAATTTGTACCGTTCTGGATGTGTCTGATCTTTAAGCAGACACACATGTATCCAACACGCTGTTCTCACAAAAATAAAAGCCTCTATATAGCGATGATACTATTTGCTACCCTAGATCCAAACAATTGATCAGCCTATCGAGAAGAAACGAACAGAGCTAGCGATTTCTACTGAATGTCCAACATACCCGACTACCTGAGGCGTACTTTCCATTTGAATTATTATACAACCGCAATAAAAAATCGGAAATCAATTTTTCTATGCCATGACCTTCCGGTTTGAAGTATTTAGCTCAATTTTTCAGCAAATACTACTCAAATATCATATAACAAGATGTATATATTGGTTTTTTCATTACACGTAATTTCATGGATGAAAAAAAAAGAAATGTATAAATGTCTCTTATCTTCCAAACGCTCCAGGACAAGTGTGTAACCCCTTTGATCGTTTAGAAAACAGTGTGTACGAGCAGTTACAATGACATACATTCAATTCGTTTACCAGGATCCACTTCACAGCAAGTGCCTCTTCACGCCACATCCAAGTACCTCGCAAGGTCCTCAGATAGCCGAGTAATACTGATTGCAAGTTAACACCTCGCAAAACTTAACACCTCTAGATCTCAAAGAAAAGCATGGCCGAAAGGATTCAAGGACGTGATCGCGAAAGTTTCGCCCCTGTTGGCTACTGAGGCCTGGTGAGGGGCGTGAGTATCGTCGGTCATAGACCTATGGTGGGTATGGGATGGTAGACAGCGCCCATGTCGAGACCCTGGACGCCTAGTAGATCGCTCATTGAATAGGTGAGCGTGGCGGCTCTGGACGCGGCTGCGGCTGCGACTGGGTGTGGCCTGTAGGATGCAGCAGCCGCTGCTGCTGCTGCAGCCGCTAGGGCCCGTTTGACGTCATAGACGGCCGCGGTGGTAGCCGCAGCCGCAGCGGCGGGTGCGGTCGCGCCGGCCGCGTATTGGTAGGTAGCGGCTGCGTTCGGTGCGGCGGTAGCGACTATCGGTGCGAGCAAATGGTGGTGGGGGGTGCCGGCGGAGGCAGCAGCAGCCGCGTGTGCGGCCGCGGCTGCGGCCGTCGGGAGGGGATACGGCGCGTAACGATAGGTGGTGGGGGTGGGTGTCGCGACCATCACCAACTCACCGTATGCGCCTCTGTTGGCTGCTCGCGTCTTCGCCAGGTTCGCCGGGAGCATCACTTCCTTCGGCTGTGCTTTCTTGCACTCGACCTTGAAACAGAACCATCACTTAACGATCCATCCCGCATTCTTCGTACACGGGAAGAAGGCACAGAGGAACTTGAGCGTTGCCGCAAAAAGTCCCTCAGAGGGATCACAGACGGGGATACCTAGTGACTTTACGAAGCGTATTGTAGGCTTCGTCATACGGTCCCCATCCTCAGCACGAATCGAGACGTTACTATCTGGGCTAGACTACACTATAGCTTCGTAGCTCAGGTTCTGATTATAACATTCCCCTCATCGTTCATCGTTCGAATTCCTTGGTCTGGTAACGCTACTCGTAGCCCTGCCCTGTACCCTGCTACCTGCTATCTCTACTTCGCGTTACAAGCAGTGTGGCCACATGAACACTCTATGATTCCATTCCCTGGCGGCGAGTATCCCTCAACAATCCTTGCTTCCGTCACGGCCAGTCACGTGACGCGGTACGTTTCCGTCGTGCACGTGTCACAGTGTCAGGTGGCTTATCCGGTAACGTCGGAAAGAGAGGGTAGCTCTATTCTCGTCAATTTCTCCTATCTGGCCACACTGGTTATGAGTATTTCGCAATACATAGTCTGAATCACTTGACCCTCCAGAATCTGTAACTCCTACTATGCTAGCGTTAAGAGTAGGGTTTTGGATATCCCCTCTGTCAAATTTTGTGCCTTCTTCCCATGGGCGAAAATCCTGATCAGCGCAGTCCACCGAGAAAACGCTCCTTCCAAGCAGTTTGTCTCGCCCTGGCTGCACCCGCGTAATGAGGTGTCAGCCAGGGTTTATGTATGTAGCAATCGGAGGCGGAGTGGATAACCTCGTAAACGCCGGAGATTAGCGTGGACAGCACTGATTCAATCATTTCAACAGGTATCCGACTAATCACTCGACCTGCTACTATTTCGATATTCAGAGCGTGTACGGGTTAATGCGAAACGCTCGTCGCGGTTAAGATACTGCTGCTCTAGCCCGTCTGGGCTGATTGTGTGTCACGTTTTGATAGATGACTGCTGTGGGATGAGTGAATTGAGGGTAGAGCTGCTTCGATATCTGGCATACACTCGGAGGATTGTGGCACGGATACAAGGTAGCCTTTTTCTCACATTTCTAGAACTTGAGCAGATAGTGGGATCTATGCTTCAGTGGTTGAGGATAGCGGGACCCAGTCATGGATCAGTTCCACTTATTCTTCTTAAGCGGATATCATTTTTTGGATGAGTTATGGGAATTGAAGATGGAGAAAGATAGTGGAAGCGTACATTGCAAAAGACCAACTGGTTCAAACAAGCAGTGGGGCTGAAACGCGACAGTTATCTGTGCACTACCGTACCATTAACCCTTTGCACTTGAATGGCGACTCTGAGGTGACACTAAAAATCGTCTGTAAATCCGCCTGTATAAGAAAGAGGTTTAATTTCACGTGTGCAATGTAGAAAACGTCATATAAAATGAATATATTCTAGTGCAAAGGACTAACTGGAGGTTTATTTCACCTATTACCTCGAGGATAGCTGAAGTCACGATAGCTGTCGACGCCACTGTCCAGTCAGACTTGCATCATGGGAGTGAGGTGGACACTTACTGTGACATCAGGTATCCTTTTTAAAAACAGATTATAGCTAGATGGACGAGTATCGATGAGAAAAGGCTAGTCACCGGGATCGAGAGGAGTTTGACGTCGTATTTGCAGTAATTAAATGCGAGTTAACGCCCGGGTAGGCGAGGGAATAGGATCCAGACAGTTAATCGGCAGTAATCTATCATCGCGAGCGTTATCATTCCGCGGGAAGGCTGTTTTATCCAGCAAGTGGCTAATGCCTGACAAGGGTGTCGGAGGGTTGTTTACAGACGCGGGAGCGTCTCGGCGATGAATTTCTAGGTAACGAGAAGTGGCATCCGGTAAATCCTTGATCGACGTCAGCAGAATTTTGGGTGGGAGGTAGACTGGCAAACAGAACTGTCTATTAACGTAGGACCCGTGTGATCTCTCTCCGGGCACGACGAGAGATTTCCAGGACCCGCTTTTCGTCTTCCTTGCCGTGTATGATCTACCATCGGTGGTGCTGTGGTCGCGCGCGTACGTGTGTTCACGTGCGTGCGTGTCAAATGCAAATAACCACGGCAGCCCTTCTCAATTATACGGAAAATTAATTCCACTCGACGTCGTATCCGCAGACGGAAAGCGGAAGGCAAATACCGTTTGATACCACCTCTGCGGGCGCGCGCGGTGCTCTCTCCGCAGAGAGAGGAGAGAGGGAGAGAGAGAGAGAGAGAGAGAGAGAGAGAGAGAGAGAGAGAGAGAGAGAGAGTGCGAGTGCTCTCTTCATTCGACAAACAGGCTTTGTTGCCTGACTGGGCGACTCACCATTTTGTTGTTGATTTCGTGGAAATGAATCTCGCAGACTTTGTCCACCACATCCTCGCTTTGAAACGTGACAAATCCAAACCCTGAAACATAAAGAATAGGCGGCTCGTCATTGTCGGTAATCAGGTCTGTCGATTGCACTGCACCGTGCAATCAAGTGCCTCGGAGTCATAGAAATTCTATGTTCTTAACGCTGCTCGATAATAATTAGCGAGCTACTGAGCGCATCCGTCTCATAAATTGCCGTATGCTTTGCGGAAACGATAATACTTTATTTAATCGTTGGAGACAATAATACTTTATTGAATGCTAGAAATGCCGAACACTAAACATGACTCGACTATAATATTTTATCAAAATAACAGAATTATATTTATTGCGTGGTCGAATAAGTAGTTCTATATATTTAATAATTTCAAATGTCCATGTCATAAATCATTCACGTCATAACATTCTGGCAATTCATTTTCTGATATTAATCAAATTAATCTTTTGCAATGTTGTACAACATTTAGGTTGTCCACTACAGTGATTTCTCTATACATGTCGCCAAGGCCTGAATGATAAACGTCGCCGAATTATCCCCACTACCGCGGGGTATACCCCGTGAGGGGCCAACAAGCTCGAGAGGCGTCGGACGCCGACGAGTGTAAACATAACATAACACGGCTCGTTTATGTCTCCTGGATGAAAAACGACGCTGGCAAAACCTGTGTTGTTGATATATATCGAGAATTCATTGTAATTGCTTGTATACATCAAGTTTTTCATTATTTTATTACTAGAATTTCGTGTAACATTTCAGTATTCCACTACATCGTAACCGTAGAATGTCTTCATTGTATTTTTGCAGTTTTATTATATATTTCACGTTATGTACACGTTGTTCAAGCTTAACAATAACGGGGTCATAGAAAGTTAACGATCGTATGATGCTATCAGGGTTTATTTTCACCCAACATCATCTAGCTCCTCAGACCCTAAAATTCACTTTAAATTAAACCCTATTCAATGAAGAGCAATAAAAGGATCAGAGACATACAATAGCTCGAACTATTTCTAGATCATCAAAAACGTTCCCTTCCCAAAGTTCAAAGTGCCTGCACCAAAAATCCGAAAAATCGTGATCGTGATCCGGGTGCCAGAACTTTTCCGAATCACCTCAAGAGGAGCTATCTGGCTGCAATAAAAAGTACAATTATCATACAGGGGGCTAAAATTTCTTCACTAAATGGCGAAAGCAACTTCACCGGGATGAAGAATTCCCCGTGCCGCTTGGCTCGCTTAAAAATTAAAGGTACACCGGTGCGATAAGAAGTGAGTCGTCGGCATCCTAGGTAACTGGATCAAAGTGAATCTTAACCGGCCCTTTAAATACGGGGAGCCCTTTATTCGCCGTAATTCTCCGGGCTTAAAAACGTCCGAGTTTAACGTAACTTCCATGCGTTCCGCCGCGGAGATAACTATCCCAACCGGATCTTCCATTAATTCCACGGAGTCGGACGAGTTTCTCGTTGGTTCCCGTTGGTTCTCGTTGATTCTCCTTGGTGTCCGTTCGTTCCCGACCTTTGCTTGGGCCCCATAGCTCGCGAATGCGCGGATCTAAGTATTTCTGCGCTCTCTCTCTCTCTCTCTCTCTCTCTCTCTCGTCGGAATTTATTTCGCTCGAAGACGAACAAGAGAAAGAGGGACGACGAGCCCCGGCGAAGAGTCATAACTTAATCAAGCATCAAGGGTTATTAAAAACTTTGCATTGGTCTCCAGGTGATTTTAATCTCGCCCCTCCTTCTTCCTCTTCTTCTTCTTCTTCGTTGGCCTCCCTCCCCTCGTTCCCATCGCCAACAGGCTGTCTCTCGCGTAGTAATTCAGGCTCAAGTTATCCGGCGGGCGCAGAGTTATACGAATCCAGTGCGCGATGTCGCTTAAGATAACCAGGAGTTAGTGCTTCCGTGCTGAAGCAGTCGCCGAGAGAAACTACGCCCGGTGACTCGTAATTAAACAGAGCCGATGGATACCGGAGTCGAATGCGAGTCGACAGCCCTCTCTCTCTCTCCTTCTCTCTCTCTCTCTCTCTCTCTCTCTCTCTCTCTCTCTCTCTCTCTCTCTCTCTCTCTGTCTGTCTCACGATTCTTCGAGCTACGTCCCTCAGCTCGGCTTTTAAATTTTACACCGGAAATGGAACGAGCTCGTTGAATTAAATTACACAGGCACCCCTCCGGACAACAGTGCCACTTTCGGCCAGCTCGCTCGGGGTAATTAGCATCGATCGGACCTCGGCTCCTCTCTATTTATGCTCGATGATGCCAGCGATGATGGAAATCATTCCTCGATGTACCGTGAATCGCATGTTTCCTTTCGAGAGTGTACGGCTCAATTGGAACTCCAAATAATCGATTCTTCAACCCTTTGCACTCGAAGCTGTTTTAACTCCAAACCCAAGTTTTTTGACCTAGAATATTTCCATTGTATGTACATGGTGGTGTATGTCCCATTATATGTGAGCTTTATTAATATCGCTCGTAATTACAGTCTGTTTTTGTGTGGTCCTTTTCTATGCCATTTTCTTTTTTGTGCGATTTATTGTGTGCGATTTTTTTAATCCGGTGTATGAATGCCAACGGTGTTGACATTACAACACCCTTGTAGTGTTCTCATCACAAGAAGATTCGCGTTTTGGACCACGACGAGTAGTATTGAATTATGTGCATTTTGAAAATTTCTCCATGTTTAAAATGAGAAATTGAATTTTTTAAAAATGTTTCCACGTGTAATTTGATTATTTATTTTGTTTGGAAAGCACTTTCTCGCTAACTCGTAAATCTTTGATATATTTTCTAAGTGAGACTTTTTTTTTAATATGTTGTCAAAAATTATTTGTTATAGCTATTTATGAAGTTTTTGAATATTTTTTGAGCGGTTTCTTTTATGTGGTCCCTGTTTACCGCACAAAAACAGGTTTGACTGTAATGTAAAAATTATTTTACATAATGGTATGGTAAATTTTTGTGGCGCCTCAGAGTCACCATTCGAGAACATTATAAAAAATATTCTTGCAAGTTACAGACATACAAACGTTTTATATTTGTTCAATGAGAAGATAAGTATAAAATGATTGGTTTTTTTTGCTATATTTTGAGACTCATTTCTCTCCCATGTCAACCTCAATCATTTTTCACAAATTCTGAAGGAATTACATGTCGATACATCTTCTTTATTTATGCTTAATGATAAGAGGGATGCTGGAAATGACTTCCCCCTCTTTCAAAACGTTTCAACTGCATTGAAACTTTGAAAAATCAATTCTCGGTATTGTTGGTTCTGACTGCTAAATTCTCTTCGGACATACAATCTTTTATTCTCCAACGTTTCAGTACAATGTAGATTGCCTATTAATGTTGTCCCGGGAAACATTCTGTAAAGAGCATTAAAGTTGAGCTTGAGTTAACGGTTCTCCGAGAGCACTGGTCCGTTTGCAAGCAAGAGCGGCAATAATAAAAAAAAAAAAAAAAAAAAAAAAAAAAATAGAACCAGTTTCCGTATCCGTTCCAACAGTTTCAACTTGGAGCGCAAACAACTCGTCCCGGTGTGTTTAGACTCGACGTTCGTTCGCTAGCTATCTGTCTCGCTCACCGGCCGGGCCGGGGGTAGTTGATTATCCGCGCGGTGGATTTCACCATAACGATCTGGAATTACTTGAAAATGTCTGGTTATTAAGCTCGAGTTTCTGTAGCCGGTTGTTTCAGTGGAACAACCCCGGGAAGAATTTTCCGGAGGAGCATCATCAAGCTCTTTAGCGCGGCGCGAAATTTATGAAGCAATGTAATTTCATCTTGCGCGCTGCCGAAACGCCATTTTACACGGTGTCGGTCCTATTATAAATTCATGCGATATTTCGCGTACATTATATCCCAGACACACGGAGGCCGCACATGCATGTGTATATATATATCCTCGCACGCGGTAAGCTCGCGCGCCAACACCTTTTCGACGTGTCTCGACTTTATTCCCAGGGAAAAGTGACTGAAGGACGTGGCTCGGCGTGAACAGTCTGTCATAACTTTTTAATACCTCTTGAAAAGAAGACGACTTTGTAGCAAACCCCATCCCCTCCCCGAGAACAGGATATTAGAGCTTTAAAAGACGAATAATATCGGGGACGGTGAATAGCACCCAGGTCCTCGTGTCCGGGACTTGTGTGCACGCTCGGCGGACTACGACAGGAAGTAGTTAAATGTTACCGGTGTCAGGGCACGGCCTTTGTGAAGGCGGAGGTCTCAGGCACACCGTGGAGTTAGCTGACTGGCAGAGTACTATAAATTACATAAATGAAGTAAGCCCCTTCCTCACTCAAACGGACGTCTTGCCAAGTTTATAACTTAATCACTCGTGCTTTTCATGGCGGTGGAGGAGCTTAAGGACCGAGAGGGACGCGCGAGCCGCCCGCGCAGACACTGCAACTTGCCAGGTCGAAGAAGCCGTACTCGCAAAGGGACCAAGGCGGAGCGGGAAATAGAAGTAATTCCGCGGCACCAGGAATCGAAAAAAGAACGGCCAAATGCCGGGGGATAAGCCGTGTACCTTTGTCGCTAGAATTTAGCGTGGCGTTCTACTGTTCTACCATCTCAGCGAATTTCTTGCGACTTTGTTTCTTCGACTCGAGACAGTTTGATCAAACATTCAAAGGCTGATTTACAGATGGTTAACCCTTTGCGAACGCGTATGTACTGCGAATCATTTTGAAAGAAATTACTCTCAAAAAATATCAGGCAGATTTTCACCGAACTCGACACTTTTCCCTTCACTTCAATATTATACGTAGCTTTTCAGTACACAATTTCGTTTCACAGGGAAAATACGCATTAGGTCACCCCATTTGTTCGTGCCGTGGATATACTTATATTGTTCACCATTGGAAAGTATTTTAATGAAAAACCGCAGAAATTTTATAGTGACGGCATGATGTCTTTGCCAAAAAGGTCAGAAGAGGTTTTGGAATGAAAGGGTGATTACATATTTTATTTTTGGAATTTAAATGGTACGAGGGTAAACGGCACGAACTTATGGGACGACCTAATACATTTGATCCACCGAGAAGTATACTGACATCAATTCCCATCTGCAAAGGCATTGGCCTGTTATTTTGCTGCCTGAATCCATTGTTATAATTAGACTGCCAATCATAAATGCATAAAATCGTGCAGTTTAGTAGATAACACTGTATAACCAACATACGACATGAATTTCGTTCAGCTCTTTGCGATTCTGACCCAGTGTGTGCGATGGGTCACGAAGGTGCGTCCTGAATTACGATCATCGGCGTTCGATCGTACCCGCACGGACCGGTTCGGTTTGCGTTCATCTTCGATAAGACACGATTATATCGCGGCGGCATGTGTCCCGGGGAACGTATTGGATGGCACGGTCGAGGGGTTACG
Organism: Halictus rubicundus; assembly: GCF_050948215.1. Classification (NCBI taxonomy): domain Eukaryota; kingdom Metazoa; phylum Arthropoda; class Insecta; order Hymenoptera; family Halictidae; genus Halictus; species Halictus rubicundus. Next base: position 12,748,029 of record NC_135151.1, read on the forward strand.
CGTCTTTAGAGCCTCGACGACGGCCGAGGATAATTCAGAAGGCTTTAGATCGTCGGGTGAGGTCAGCGCGGTCAGCGGTCCCCGCCGAGACGGCAATAAATTCCGAAAGAAAAACTGGCTGCGCGAGTTCGAATTTTCATAAGGGGATTTACTCCCGTGACCCGGCCTCCACGGAGGAGGCAACCGTTCGCCAAAACCAGCCCCCGCCCCCTCTGCTCGAGGGCCGCTTGGAAAAATGCGTGCTCAGCTCTTGTCCGACCCCTCGTTCGGCGCCAGATGCGCTCATTTCAATAAAAAACATACCCCGAAATATCCTCTGCCTCGTTCCTATCCACTCCGCGAGCGTTCACGTTCTCTCTTATCCTCTTACCTTCCGCGAGTTCCTCAAATGATCCACAAGCGACCCGGACCGGTGTGAAATTACCCGTTCAGCCACGCTTTGGTTATCTGACTATTTTCTCGGCTACCGTTCCTCGCTCCACGGACCCGAGAATTATAACCGGCTTTATCGGGGCCGATAGCTGACCGAATAAAAATATTATCCGGCCCGCTCTCTGTCTTCCCTAGATTTAAGATTTTCCGGCCGAAGGTGCTTGTCGTCTTGCATAGGGGTGGGAAACTGCGGATTCGGTGTTTGCGACGATCAGCGAGATTGGTTCGTAAATTAGTCCTCTTTCAGCTTTGGATAACTGAACCAAATAGTCAAAACGAGGAATTAGTAGACTGTGAAAATTAAAATAATTTAAGGGTGGCATGCTCTGCTCAAAATTATTAAAATTCTTAGAGAAGGAAAGAATATTCTTTGCTTGACTCCTATTTCTTGCAGTCGATGCACACAATTTTTATATTGCCTGAAGATCCGAAATCTAGTAATTACCATCGTTGATATTACCTTTAAATTACGCGAATTAAACTCTTCAGATAAATTGTATTGATATTTCGTAGAGCAGTATTCAATAAAACATTCGCTAAATGAGATCTCTGAAGACGATGCATTCGCGTCATAACGTTCAACTAATTCTTTTCCTAACAACGACCGAAGTAACCCTGTATAATGTAACTTCGAAGTTGTCAACGGTCCCGGTCGAATTGAAATACTATTACCGTACCGCGACAAGAAAGATGAATGGCCGAGAGGTCCGCACGCGCACTTACGATGGTTTCGGAAGTGCTTGAAACTTGGTCTTTGAAGCAACGAGGAAAACACGTCGTCCCGCCTGCAAATCGCGGTGCGGTGCAGGCGGGGTGCGGGGAAGGTAACTGCTAACGCAGTTTCGTATTTGGGGGCTGGTAGTTGTACAAGTATTAGCTACTTTCATTCTAGGGTTAAATTCTCTTGACGAGAGGAAGAATGGAAGTTGATGGCTCGAAGGTTGTCGGGCGTTGACGGAAGAGAGCAATTCTTCTCTCTGTTCCGTGACCATCGCAGTTTTCTCCGTCACTCCGGGTCCTAACTTCTCTCTTTATCCCCGTCTGGGTTGCAGGCTCTACCCCTCCGCCGCGTCTCTCCTCTATCCGTCCTTTCCTCTCGAGTCTCGAGCATAATGCGACCCCGCCATTGTACTAGTGGCCATGTTAACGTTTAAAAGCCACGCTGTTGCTAAGCGCGTTTCAGAATTTTACCGTCTATTGAGAATGCTAAAAGGTTCCTTTCAAACGGCTGGCAGAACGATTTGAAACTTGTAAATGGATATGGCTTAAACCTTCGCTCCGCTTCTGTGTTTTTTTCTGCCCTCGCTCTTCCTCTCTCCCCCGCCCCCCTCCTTCCCCTCCCCGCCGCGTTTCCTCTCTTCCTCTCTCTTTTTCTCTCTGCCTCTGTTGTGGTACCAGTCTTTGTCTCGCTACTCCCGACGGCTTCAACGTTCTTTCCGTCAGGTGGCCGAGTTCTTTGAACGTTTGTTTGCCTCCGTTAATGCGGCCGGAACACGACGACGATATCGACGGCGGTATCGCCGCATTTATGAATTTCACGAGCCAACGAGACCCCGATGCAAAACCAGCGGGGACTTTGACGTCGACCGCCCCTCAGCAACAGGCTAAGAGCGCGGCCGATCTATAAATTTTATAATTGTATCAAATTTATACGCCGAGCCACGCTTAATGCCCAACAAACGCCGTAATGTCCGACTTACATTCTGCTGAATTAGACCCAACAGTTCACCCGAGGACGTCCTCCATCCCGTTGCACTCTTTGGGATAGCTCGATCATGAATAAAAAAGCATAGTCTTCTCCATGGGTATCCCGACAAACAGCAAAAGTGCCATAGATCTTTATTTTCTTGGATAATTATTACATTGTCTATAAAATTACTTTCACAATGGTGTTCGAAATAATTGTTCATTATTTTCTAAGCTATCGATTATTTAATCACACCACCTGCTTGCTATTAAGTGTGCAAATGAATAATCGAAATTTTCATAAGCAGTTAAAAATTTGTTTGTAAAATTAGTTGGTCCTGTCGCTCTTTTGTTCACACTGTAACGAATGACGAACGACGAAAAAAAAAAATGCAGTAAAATCGTACGAATCAATTAACGAATTAATGCGTGCCTACTTTGATTAAAATGATTTAAAAGTGGAGAATAACTAAGCTTCGTAAAAGAGTTCGGTTGACTCACTCGTACACCTAATAAGTTGATTACCGTCTGACAATAAAAAGACTTTTGCTGAAACTATATAGGTATTCCTCGAACTATGTACAACGTCAGATAATAATGTCACCGAACGTCGTATAAAATTTTAGATATACATAGACATAAGGGGTTCAACGAGCTTCTTGTTGCTCGAGAAGGGAATATTTTCGCGACGAAGTCGACTTCGAGTTATTGATAAGGGCTTTGAAGGCTCGCGATAGGGACGAAGTCCGCCATGATCGAACGTAAAACTCACGAATTCCACGGTTTGCAACGATAAAACAGGAAAATGAAACGAGACGCTCAAAGACTTCGGCTATAAAAGTGATACAAGACCCATTTGCAAGGAAACGACCCCTCAAGTAAAATCGAGCGGAGTAATGGCGAGCATTTCAACGTAAAGAACGCCGAAGCCATTATCCCTAATAATTATTCCGATTTGAAGAACTGTTTAACGGCGCGTGAAGGGCGGGGTAATATTTACTTAAAGATTTTTCGAAATCGTTATCCTCTTCCGAACGACTTGTACAGTTGTTAAGGGTTTAACGACCGAGGCGTAATCCAGCTTTATGCATCGGCAGAAAAGTCCGAGGGAAAGAAACGATCGTAAAGATAGTGTCCTGTTATCGCGTTTTCGCCTTTCGCGTCTTTGCTGAAACGTCAGAGCCCGGGAAAACGTTTTTAAAATTTAATATTGTGCCTCCAAAACGGTTCCACCCCCTTCTTTAACATATACTAAAGTGGTCAAATAATAAATGGCCTCAGAGAAATATTTTACTTCTCTAAAATTATATGCATTTTCTTTCTGAAAACCATTTTGACTTGTTCTTCTTAACGTGCGCGATAATTATGAAATTATTACAAATACTTTGGAGTTGTTAAATGCCTGAAATATTTAGTGTGCGGTATCTAAAGAAAAATAAAATTGTCAAATAGCGAATCTTGGCAAAACGTGTTTCTTTTAAAAAATAGTTGTTCCACAGCCAGGCCCACTGAAAAATGTTTCATATTTTGTCTCGAAAAATTAAATCAATCTATTTTTGAAGATACCCAACGATTAAGAACTTCATATGAATGTTGTTAAAGAAGAATAAAGTTATCGAACGATTAATTGTAACAAAGCGATCGGGTACAGAGAAATTGTTGCTTCACAGACGAGCAGGGTACACAGGCAAGCGTGATTCAGATTGTCATCGTGCGTAATGTTGTTATTATTATGGATTGATGATCACTCTAGATTATTGATTAAGCAGTTTAGTGCGTGCAACCCAATTACCGATCGGAGTGCATACCAATAAATCAGGACCACGATCTACGGGTTGTGGAGGCACACTGTGCAGGCCACCCTCCTCTATTTCTGCCACCGCTCTCTCCCCGTTGCCTCCGTCTTGCGCTAAACCTAATCGCTCGACGGGGCAAAGCGAAGATGACCAAAGTTTCTGCAACAGTACTCACGGCGTTACGATAACATCGCAACCGAACCGTGTTTTCTTGAAGTCGGACGCAATAACGAGCGGTGTAAACTGCAATCCTATACGGTAAGTGATCGCTATCGCTGGGAAAGTTTGTTCATAGATATTCAGTCGTTAATTGCCTCTTTCGGAGTCCAACGTTTCGAGCTGGCTCGCAGCTGCATCGTTACCGATCCAAAAGAACGCCGATCGTCCGCACTGCACTCAGGCGGATCTGGTTCACGCGGAAACCATCGCGAAACTTACAGCAAACCACACATTCCGCAAACAATAATCTGAAGCGATCGTTCGACGCTAATAGTCAATTTTTGCTAACATAATTCCTATTCTTGACACCAATTATCTACCAGGGATTATTCTATAATAATAATTAGAAGTTTGTGGCTCATGAGTGACTAAGCGATTTCAATCGTTAACTAAGAAATCATTCCCGTTAACGTAATAATTTCGTTTCAGATTATTATGTAAAAAAAAAGATTCTTGAGTTTTCTATTGGTACAGCACAATTAATGAGAATCGTATAAATAGGCTTCCGGTAGATAAAGTGTTAATACGAGAAGAGAGGGAGGTCCTTTAATTACTATCTCGTTACGTTAGTGACCTTCATCAGTTATCTCGCGAATCTGCGAATTAAATGGATGAATTCTCATTTAGCGAGATATTTAGCACCGCGAAGATAGGGTGCGAAATTAAAACAGAAAGTAATGCTCACAGCGCGGAAAATCTATTTCTGCCTTCACCTTTCCATGATCCAGTTAATCCTGGTTTTTGTAATGATCCTAAATGGATTATTAGAAACCTCCGCAATATAATTAATGTTTTTAGCGCGTCGCGTCACGTTCCGGCACCAGTGTCCAAACGATTCAATTCGACAATTTTAGCCCGGGGAACCAATTAAAAATTTCGTTTGTTTTTTCCGGGTCCAATTTCGGGCGTGTCGCGACGCCCGTCCGAATTAAACGAACGCAAACCGCGATCCGATTTTGCGGGAAATGGCGGCGCGGCAACAGCTCGCGCCCGGGCCCCCGATCTGCAATCCTTCGATTAGTTGCCGGCGGAATTTCGTAATGTTAGAATTTCCAGGCGCTCGTTAGCCCGCCAATCGCAAATTCGCGATCGCAAATTTCCGGCGCACTTGCTCGCTACGCCAGGATTCACGCCGGATTACCGGGGCGGACGTATTCCCAGAGTTTCTGCCGGAAACTTTCCGCACGACGATGCGGGAGAAAGTTGACGTTAATTTTACGTCGAACGGCTAAGTGTTATCGCGACATTTTCAGTCGCTTTATCGACAAATGAACGCCCACGACCCCGCAGCTAACAAATGTTTTAACAGAAGCGTCGGCCTTTCATTCACGGACGCGTGAACTGCATATTTATCCTGCATTGTATCCATTTCAACCTATTGTTCAAGCACGATATTGAGTTTTGCACTTCCTTCTTTGATAATAAGTTTATTTATGTTCGTATGACTGTGGACGTATTTTTAGAAAATTGAAAATCTCGAGCACGTGTGGCTGAGTCCATTTATATCCACTATATCCATTATTCGACAGAGTCTTTAAACTTTTAATTATTTATGTCGAATTTATTAAGGAAATTAACAGATTCTGGAGAAGTAAGTTACAAGGAAAATTGTGAATACAGTAAAGTCTTGATGTAATTGTAAGCCCAAGCCTCGGGTCCGTGATGTGACATAGATCGTGTAGCGCTACTATTTTCTTGTGACCGCGTCGACCGAGCCAAACGTAGACAAGGACAGCGCGTGTAAACAAGAACCTAACTCTAAGAGTCTAACTCTCCCCAGTGGAGAGGATAGATCAACTGACTAAGTTCGTGTAGCTCCGTTCGGTATAGATCAAGACTTTACTGTACCTTCTTAAGTAAATGTATTTCTTTTTAAGTGAAAATGTCGATTGAGTGCACAAAAAGATTAGGAAAACATTCCTTTATTGAATGATATCAAATATTGCATATCTTTCTTTGGTAGTACGCTTATTGATCACTATGTATCAATTTCTAGAAAATTTTAAACCTTGGGTACTTGTGACCGAATCGAGCACTAGCCATCTGGTTTAATTTTTGTTAACTATTTATGTCAAATTCAGTGTACAAAGTTGACAAATCCTGCTAGTGCACGTGCCAAGTAAAAATGTAAGTACCTACTTAGAATTAAATAAAATATTTTAATTAGAATTTGTTTGCAGTAAAAACGCCGAATGAATGAATAAAAAATGTAGGAAGTCTTGCCCGTGAGTGTGTTAATTTGCCCGTAAAGTTGTATATATTTGTTGCGAGAAATGGTTGACGACAAAGTTTAATTTCCTAATGAACGGTTCGTTTGGAGCGCCAAATGCTCACCGTGCCGGAAAATGCGAAAAGTGATGCCACGTTATCCTGCCTCAACTGTCTTAACTAATATCCCTGCTTATAAGCTGAAAGCAACTTGAAATTAGCTTTAAGTACTAATTTAATTAGGGCATATCTTCATCCACGCTATCCGCCTCCACTCGATTCCAGTTTGCTATTATTAAGTTCGCGAATTAGGAGACGTCAGAGCGGCAAGTATTATTTTATAATTCCCCGGGAAACTCGGTCGGGCTGTGCATCGCGAAACTTTTATTTCAAAAGAGCGAATGCTAAACTTGTTCGATACAAATGTTTCTTCCTTTGTATTCGTTCATTATTTCATTGCAGAGAGAATTTCGAAAAGTCGTGGGCGAGGAAAAAATAGTGCGTGGGAAACTGTTTTGCATTCTCCTTAATGAAACATACATTTTTTAAATAATATTTATAAAAGAGATCCATAATGAACAGCGCCCTAATATTAGTTCAGGGTTCTTTCATTAGTGACTGCTTAAGTGTCTCGTCAACTTCACCACGATTTCAGATATGTCAGACATTTATCGGACACCTCAATTTAAACAGTTTCATGAAAAGTAGGTTTCCAGCGTTAATAATCATCCAACCTGGAACTTATGCGAGAAGGTAGGAGCCCCTAAAGATCATAATTATATTAGGATTAGGTATTGTTCTTTACAGGCTTCGTGAACGTAAAACTCATTACAGAAATCGATTTAAATATCAAACAATAGCAACATTTCAGTGTTACAAATTTTGACGTATTCCGAAAAAGCAACAATCGACAGAAACGTGTAAAATTGCTAATAAAATCATTAAGCTCCATCGTTAATTTAAATACCGTTAACAACAATGGCGTTACTATAATCATTACGTAATTGTTTGTACACAGCAATCGCGGTGCGGCCTGGATTGACAGGTGAATGCCGGCCGGCATGGCGTGCGTGAAATAATTTCGCGAAGGCTTGCAATTAATACCTCTATACAATTACGTTAATACCGATTTACTGGACCAGAGCAACGATCAGACCTTTGTTCTGAATTCTATTTAAATACGCCGTGAAACGGCGTATTGTTCTGCACAATTTCAAAGACAATCATGAGCTCGAATCTCTGCGGCGATGAGGCATCATGTGTGTCGAATTAATATTCAGCCGCGTTTATCAATTATCGTCTATTTAACAGTTATGTAATACAAGTACACCCAAGAACTGTATTAATAGAGTGCAGGTTCTATGCACTTACGACAAAAGTAGGTACCATTTAAAATAGTAAAAAGATTCAGAGAATTTGGAAACATCAATGTACTAGGTGTACAAATTAATTCGAAGAGAATGTTTATCTTGCGTAAAGATCCCCGTGATCCAGTTATTAATATTTTCCTTCATGCGATGCTATTATTTTGCGACATGGCCCACCGAAGAAATGTTTTCGCCAATCCAGCAAAGTTATACGGGATTGCGGGGCGTTATACGATAACGAGTCGCCGATTTCCGCGTAACGTCGGCGCGTTCAACCCAATTATCGTCACCTTTGTTCGCAATTAACTTGTAAAACAGGATAACCCCGTGGCGCGGGATCTAGTCACGGAGCGGCGTCGATCGAGCCGTTATCGATCGGACCGAGGGGCGCGATAGAATCACCGGGAGAACTCGTATAACGTTATGACGCTTGAATATTCATCGGGGGTGGTTTTAATGAATGCAATCCAAGGAGCCGAATAACAGAGAACACGTAAACAGAAGAGGAGAACTGATTCTCTCGGTTCTCGCGCCGCCGTAAATCTGCTTTCGGTGTTTTTCTACGAAGCTTGTTCTCGCTGGCGCGAGAACGAGGGATCGATCGATCCTTTTCCCCCGTGGTCCCGGGGAGAACGAATCCAACGCACACCCCGTGCGCGGCAAGTCGGCGAAAACAGCCGGTGTTTAGAGAATCCCCGTTGGAAAGTTGATACCGCGTTACAGGTCGACTCGAAACGGCGGCACATCGTTTCGCGGAAGTTTTAGGACGGCCATTAGGAAGTGATGGCTCGCCCGGGGAGTTCGAACGCCCCCCGGAACCACAGTTACGCGGTTGTTGCTGTAAATCAACAAGTTGATATCTGTTACTTAACCTAAACTGTAACCAAGCCGGACAGAGCAACACTTTCCGTGGCCGGATAATGGCCCCCGCACGACGATGATACGATCAACTCTCGCACCGTAAATATCCGTTCTCCCTGCATCCCTGATTTTCGGATCTTCGCTACATTGCTGCAAGATTTTCTGAACGCTCGAGGATTTTCGAGAAAGATTTTTATACACGGTGTTCGACTACGGGTAGGAGAAAATTTAAGGGGTGGTTTTCCGTGACAATGTAAGACGAAAATGAAGAGTAAAAGAAATGGTGATTTCGACTCCACTTTTCAGTTATTAACAGTTAAAAGTCCGCCTACAATGCGGCAACCCGGCCAACAGAGGTGCACGTTGCGTATGTCATAGTGCCACGCAAGAAGTCACCTGGCAAGAATTTAGCGTGTAAAACCGTCCGATTGGGTCATTCCACGCGCATTTTCGGTTCTAGCTGAATTATTGGCCAAAGTGTGCGACGTCGAAGCCTAACCACTGGATGCGAGCAAGGACCCCCTTTGATACGTGACTGTTGCGCGCCTTTATGACGTAAACCTCCGTACACCTCTGTTGACCGGGTTGCCGCATTTTAGGCAGATTTTTAATTGGTTATATCTAAAAAATGAAGCCGAAATCGCAATTTTTTAATTCTCTATTTTCGTCTTATATTGTCATGGAGAACCACCCCTTAAATTTTCTACCACCTTTACTCGAACACCATGTATAAGAGACTGTCAAATGGTTGCTTCAGAAGCAACTCGGATTGCTGTATTTTCAATTTTGAGTGATTTACGATTTCCTTACAAGATTTGAAAATTAGGATATCTAGGATAGAATGTTAGGATCAATTTATTAAAATCATTGAAGGAAGATAGAAATTTCTGAAAATTCAATTTTTGTCTTGAATAACTAATAGCGGCAAAAGTAAAATTTTTCAAGTTGAACATCACGTTTAGCTTCAAGCAAGCTTAGCTTTCACGCTTTTACAAACTATAATTTGTATGTGAACGCTGCACGTATAGTTCCACCTTCAGAAGTCACTTTTGTCCCTAAGAATCGTATAAACATCTATGGCAATTTGCAACCCAGGAAGCTAAAGTCGGAGAGTTTGTTGATTTTCTAGGGTTGTGCATTAGGTTGTCCCAAAAGGTACGTTAAGGAAAAATTATGAAATAATAAAATGTTTATAATCTCTAATGCAAGACTGTCAGCTTGTACAAGCTAATAATTTCATGACATACCCTATACATTGTTCTGACTAAAAGTCTTATGGAACTAACCTCGAATGGCTGTGTCAAGTTCTAAAATGAAGGAGGAGGAACACTTTAGGGAATGAAGGATTAGATCAATTTGTAAATAAACTTGTACTAATTTAATCACTCGCTATGTATTATTTCAACCAGAATTTGTCTTAAGTGGATAAAATTGAATTGTGTGATGCTGTGCATCAAGTTCTGGAATAAAAGAAAGAGAAACGCTTTGATCTGTTTAAGTCGAACAATTGTCATCGGAAACGTTTCTCGTACAGTTTAGAACAACAAAGACGCTTCGGATGGACACAGTTCACGAGACACACTGTATATCCTGTTTGGACCTTCGTCGTAGACATCGCAACTACATTCACAGCCACCGACGGTAGTAATTGCAGCGTAAACATTTCCCCGGGGCGCTGATTGCGAGACTCATTATTTCGGCGAACCTCCAAATCGAGAATCGCGCTTGAGATTCGACGACTCGAAGACGCCGCCCGTCGCCTTGATTAAGGGAGTGGGATGTCTCATTATTGCTCATAATCAACGCGCTACAATGGGGAGACCGTGCCACGCCAGCCGAGAGAAGAGATTCCGTGCAAAATTCGTTCGGAACCTCTTCGCGTCTCTGGTTTTCGTCTATCGTTTCCGCCTCTCGAATCTGTCGAGCGTCTTGGAACCCCGGGTGCTTTCGGGACATCCCTTATCGATAAAGCCGACAATAAACGCGAATCGGGAACCTTTTTCCTAGACCAGCAGCCGCCCTGTCCAATTTCATTTACGGTTTTCGTTAGCGTTTTCGGGACACGCGCCGCTCTCTCTCTCTCTCTCTCTCTCTCTCTCTCTCTCTCTCGCCGTTTACGGCTTACACTTAACCCGTTTAATCCCATTAGTGGACTCTTCCGGCTACGTGATTTCGAAATTAAATTGACTCCCCGTTATGCGGTGTAACGTAATGAAAAGCCCGGCTCCGGGTTTTTCGGAAGCTTTCAGTTTCCCGGCTGAACCGTGGCTTCGGCGGTCGTTCGCTCTGTTATTTAATAATTTGCCAGGCTCGCCGTTTAACGCCGGAATTTCAGACCTGATGGTCGAAAGAACGAATCGGTGTATTAACCGCGGCGATTACGCCTCAGTTTGATATTACTGGGAATTTGAGACTGGAAATTCGTGTGGGAAAAAGGTGAAAATCTTTCAGCGTTGGAAAAAGAGAGATATACAAGTCGAAACAGTTAATCATTGGATAACAAGGGATTAAGGGCCGAGATTTCGTAATTCACGATAAGGTAGAGTAACTACGTTACCGACAAAAATAGGCGAAAAATGATTTTACGCGCCTCAACTTTTCGTCCTTATATGAGAATACTTTTCGCTGGGAAAGTTCAATCTAGCGCGCGATGGTCATGAGCTGGCGATATTATGCAAATATTTGGTAATATAAGCGTTAGAAGTAGGGGCCAAAAATTGGCGATGTGTATGTCGTGGAATCCAAGCATTTTTATGCCATTGAATGAGTTTTCTGGATGAAATCGAGAGTAGCGAGATATAAAATATCTCCAGCTACAAATTGAGCTATATTCCGTCCTGATTCTATGCGAAATAAAGCCAAAAACTTGAAGTACGTTTCTGGCGTCAGAATTCATGATATCGATAATACAGAGCAAAAACGTGACAAGTTTAGTCACAGACTTAAGACCCGTCGGCTCAAGACCAAGACGGATCTTAAATCTGTGTCTGAAGGCTGTGAACGGAAATTATACAGCAGTTACCGACCTGCTGACTCTGAAAAAGTCACGTGACTACCCTTGGCCCTTAAGTAAAAGTTCTATGAAACACAATAATATTGAAGGATGCTACGAAGGAGGTCCTATGCAAGCCACGCTAAAATTATGTTACAATTATTTACTTTAATCCTTCTGTCACAAACCAAAACTTTCTACGATGTTCAATGATATTGCACTTTGTAGTTTCAATGCATATTCTTATCGTATATTCAAGAACGTAAAAATCTATAATACTTTTTCTAAAACTATTTTCCATCAAAAACGTTAAAGAAGCAGTAAAAAGAAATTGAAAGTGGCTACCCGGTTATTGACACAAGTGTTAACGAAAATGATATCTTTGGGATGTGGTGGTTAACCGGACAGAGAAATATTCGCTTATACCACTTTTTCATGAAACGGTTCAATTGATACAAATCTCAATTTTCGCGAAATATTATACGGAAGCCGGGTTGAGGAAGAGATTTCATTTATCAACGAAAAAATCCAATACGATAAAAGAAGCGTACGGACGTCATTAAAAAACATATTTGTTTTTATTTCGAAGACATATGAATCCCATACGTGGATAAAAATTTTCTGAATAACAGTCACGATAATTGAAAATTCTCCGATAATAACGTTGCAGCTAGACGAACAAAAATCACATGGACCATTGTTGCAGGATTTCGCAGCTCGCGGCGGAAATAGCGTAGCTGGCAAATTTTTAGAGCCAATAGCGAGCAATTCCGCCGTTCCCCATTCGCGATACGATTTCGACGTCGGTGGCAGAGCAGCGTCGCGCAGAGATGGATAAAATTCGCGCGGAGGCAAGAACCATAATTCGCGTGGGTGGCCGGCTCTGTTTATCGCATTTCCATACCTAATGTCCGACATAACGCCAACATCGTCAGCGCTCCGGCGGCGTATCCCTCTCATTTTTTAACGGGAATTTCCCGGGAGGTAGCCGAATTACCAGCAGTGGCTGTATTTACCGTGCAGCCGCCGCCTCTCCTTTCGAGAGCACTCTCCGTCGCGCTATCTTCCGTCGGTGAATCACAGAACGCGCGGCGTTTCGCGTCATAACGATTCCCGCGATAATAAAAAGGGTCCAAGAGAGGAACGGGAAGGAAATAAAAGGCTAGGAGAAACCGGAGAAAAAAGAGTAACGAGAGAAAGTACGGGGCCACAAGAGAAGGAAATAAAGAGAGAGAGAGAGAGGAGGCCAAGAGAAAAAATCGGCGAGATCCATCAGCAAGAGCCGCGTTCGACCGCGGTTCCGTTCCGTTGGAGAGGAGAGAGGCCACTTTTCGGCCGGGACGATAATAAATCGCTACAATTTCGGGGGTGGAAACGGGATGTGCGGTACGGCTTACATACGAAATGCCAGGCTGCCACCCCCGCAGCCACTACCGTTCCGCGCCGCTCTGACAAATACGATACACGGCTATCGCTTCGAAACGTCGTGCGAGCTCCGAAGAAAACGCTCCGGAAAAACCAGTGCAGGTTCGTTCTCGGAGCACAGAGTTTTCGGGGGAATACATGGTGTCCCAAAAATGTACGTGCTTGAGTGGGCCGATTCCTCAGGTTATTTCGAACAACTTTTTCCTTTGCGAAAATGCTCTCCGCGGCTTTGTTGAGGAGTTATTATCGACAAACACGGACCAATCAGAGTGCGTCTACAGCGGCCGTGTTCCGGCTCGGCCAATGCCAACGCCACGCACAGCGGGACTTATCGCCGTGCCGAAATCCGATTGGCCCGTGTTTTTCGTTAACAACTCCTTAACGGAGCCGCGGAGAACATTTTCGCAAAGGACAAAGTTATTTCAAATGACCTCAGGAATCACCCCTTTCCAGGAAGCAAGGGAGGAGGTGTGTTTCTATTTCTACTTGGTACGATTGGAAAGGTCAACCATCTGACAATAAATGCACGTGACACCATTAACCTGCTTTTACATTTATATTTCATTCTTTTTTTAGTGTTCATAAATTGGTTGTACGAAAAGGGGCATTGATATTTATATATGGGATAATGTAATAAAAGAGAATAATATTAGCACAATTTCTTCAATTAACACTTTGACTACCCAACTAGAAACCTCAAAAAATCCATAAAATCAAAGTAAGTTATTTAATGAAATAAAAATTGAAAAAAATTAAATGTATCATATTGAGTAGTTCCCCATCTCTCTTGCATTTTACAGATCCTAATTAAATTTGGTACAATGAATATATTAACGCAAAAATTCATTTTGAAACCTGGACAAATAATTCCGTCACCCACATATGGGTGACATGACAGTCAACGTGTTAATACTGAATTTATCGTAATTTATGAATTAAATCACGATATCGTTGATTCACATTTTCGTGGACATTAGCGTATTACTGCTATGCTTGACGGAAGTGATTTTCCAATTAGATGTCAATTTATATGCACTAATGTCGCTACAAAACAAAAAGTGATCTCCCTCACTAATCTTCCTATCTTCAAGATATTTACAATGCTCCTTTCATGTCCCCTCTCCCCTACAACATTTTTGGGACAGCCTGTACAATAGAGAAGGAGAGAGGATCACTGGGTGTCCCGGATCCCCTCGATCCTCGAAACGAGGGCCGAAAACTGCGAGAGAGTGGCTCTCCGAGATGGCCGCTCCTAATAGAGAGGGATTCCGTTCAATTATATCTTATGGCCGCGTTCTCGACGGTAATGGCCGTGGACTGACGCTCATCCTTGCCCACGTCGAGCATGATTTTCAACGAGAAAATATGCTTCAAGCAGAGCCAAGAGAATTACGGAGAGCGCAGGAAACGAAAGAGAGATTTATCTTGAGCAGATGGCGCGCACCTGACCGCACAATGCGACGTAGAATTCAGCTAAGACAATGGGGGAGCCTGAAGATAGTTGTCCGATCGAGGCGCAATCTTATGGTTCCTCGATCGGCGAACTCGTCATATGGTTGACGGTTCCGCTCAGACTTGCTTGACGGCCGGTCGAAAGTTATAATTAATCGTTCCTCGGTGAACGGCTCATCGGGCAGCCTGCCGCCCGGAAAACTGAGTAGCAGAAAGATCCCTGAGAGTCGATGGCATTGTTCGCGCGATTAGGTGACCCGAGATTTGCGGATGATGGACGTGGGCTGGGAGATTTCGGTGACCGGTGCTAGCGCGACAGTGGAATTCGATGTTGCGACAAGCAGACTGCGAATTTTGTGGATTTATATTAAAAATGAGCGGATTGAACGCGAAAACGTAAAAACATTTTAAAAACTTAACTGTACCGTTGTAGTACTTTCAGTTTGTTACAATTATTAAGAGACGAAATGAATGTACGTATATTTTTTCGTAGCTTGCAAAGTAATACAGACAATTTTTATTTTGCATAAGAATCTAGCGACGACTCGTCTAGCGATGACTTGTTGCAAAATTGAGCGATTTAGAAATGTTCGGTGTTTGGGACACATGGTAGGATGGTAGTGAAATAATGCGTTTTTAGTCAGAACATGTTGTAGGTCGATATAAATTGCATTTGTTCTTTGATGGGCTGACTTCTGCTGGTTGGCGCGTGCATCTTTATGCAAAATCCAAATTACCTGAGTCTATTCCAGCCAGTACATTCCGAACGATAATAGCGATAGAGGATAGGCTAACGACACTAAACGAAGACAAAGGGACGATAGAAAAAGCGACAGCGTCTCCCCTATCGACTGGGCCATTGTGAGTTGAAGGGGATTTCGTCGGAGCTTGGGCGGAATCACTTTTGCCTGGGCGAGGAGTTTGCGTTTCGGAAGTAGCTCGGAAAAGCGAGAACTTTCCGGTGGGTTGCGTGGGCTTAGTGATTCCTAAGTTCTTTCTCTGGCCCCGTTTGATCGTCGGGCGATGAAACATTGAAGTTTCGGCGTCAGATGAATGCATTCATAAAGCAGCCCAACTTAAAAGCACAGTTTCGCCTAATCTTCGGCTATCTCCCTCGAGCCCAGTCGTCTCTCGCTCTCGGTCTATCCACCCCCGACGACTTAAGTACCTCAATTTGGTTCGTTCGTTTAATCTGCTTTGCACGCGAGGCAAGGGTAAGAAGAAACTCAGAGAGAGGGAGAGAGAGAGAGAGAGAGAGAGAGAACTTGAGAGGGGAGGGAGAGGAGGAAGGGAGTTGTAGGGGGTTAGGCGGTGGAAGATGGCGCGCGTAAGCGTGCTAGGACGGAGTCGAGCCCGGTCTGATGCGAACCGTGGAGAGAGCTGCATGCTAAGCGAATTGCAAAACGTGGTAAAGTGCAGTTTGCAGTTCCCGCGTATCTCTGATGAAGTCTGTCAACTGCACGGGCAAAAAGGAGCGGAGTCAGGCCAAGGAGCTTACATCTAATTAACCGTGATTAATTAAATCCGTTGCATGTTCTCGCCGTTTTCCGGTGCTGCGTCGCGTCGCGTCGCGTCGCGGCGGTGCACGAGAGAATACATCTCGCTGCACTCGCGGCAAACAAAAATCTATTTATCAGGACCCGTGTCCGGAGGTCACGGACCTTGACTCCTCCAACCCCCCTCCTCTCTCTCTCTCTCGGCTCCGTCGACGTAATCTCGATGAAATTCGATCGAATAGAAACGTTTAATTAGGAATTAACGGCGACGAACTTCGAATCGTGCCTGGCGATAGCCAATTTAGGAGGTCCGAGTACGTTGATTGCTCGTTCATTTATTTACGAGCAACCCGGCAACTTTATTCCCGCGGATTAAATTCGTGAATAATTCCACGATCGTCGCGAACAGTTTGTACACAATCTCTTTCCCCGTTTACTTAGCGGCCGGCCCGTTCGAAATAATTAATCGGCCCCGACTCCCATTATCGACTATTATCGGCTCCGCAAAAGCCACGATGAAACTGGAAGTTCGACGGCTCGGTGTATAGAAAATAATGAAACGATACCGGACCCGGAACTGGGCTAAACTTCAGGGAAACTTCTTCTTTCCCATCTCGCTGCTCCCCCCCCCTGGTCCCACCGACAGGATAAAACTCCCATTAACGGCTTGATTAGCATTGATAATCCGTCCAGTCCTACTTCGGCCGTGCCAAAAGACTCCGCGAACCGAGAAGAATCGAAAAGTTTCCAGCGTTCTAGCGAGCGCGGTGTCCCTTTTACATCTGGAATGCTCTGGGCCACCGGTGACCCGTGCTCTACTTGCCATCTATCAAACACGCATAACTTTTGAACCAGTGAATTCCTCGCCTTAGAACTTCGATTTTTGGCATTTTCTCGTCAAGACGTACACTATTATATACTAAAAAGTAAAAAATTTCTGTGTTGCCAAGGTGAAGTTACTGTGACTCGAACAATTTCATTACTGTACTATCCGTAGAAGAGGAAATGTCTGATCGTACATAGACACGTCAGCCAATTTTCCATAAATAGCAAACGTTTAAGGTTGGAATAAATTGAACGACGACAGAAATATAGGGAAACTCTTTTTTTAGTTTTAACTGTCTCCGTGGCCCGCTTTCAAAGAGATTTAACTGTGACAACGCGGTAACGAACGGAAGAAGAGTCGACGGTCGCCGAGGGACCGGCTTTAGTATTCTTGAATTTTTAATGACATCAGAATTGCTCGGTTGTTAATTTCGGTCGGCCGCAAAAATCACGATTGAGATTTAAGTGCGATTAAATTGGAGAACGGCTTGCACGCGTGGGAGGTTGTCATGGGGGTTGGTCCGTGCCGATTAAAAATAAGGGTGGACCGATCGAACGTGACGTCTATTTCGCTTTTGTATCCCGACGTTTTCGGTGCGTGCTTTTGGGGCTCGGGAGGTGCGAGGTTATTGGCCAAGAATTTCCTAAAAAGAATTTACAACCCCTACATTTCCAACCTCTTGTCTGTCTCTTTGAAGAAAATTATTATTACTGCTTAGAAAGAAAATTCAGTACAATCTTCTAATGTTAATAAATAAGCGTACCAAGTTAGAAATTATAATACCTAATACAGTTCTTTTACAAAATTCTCAGAAATTGATCTATAGTCAGAGCATCACATGGGATAAATGACAAGATTTAATGGCGCTTAGTGACAAAGCGTATAAATGGACTGCAGATTTTATGCACTTTGTAACAGGAACGTATGAAATATAAGTGCAAATCAAAGTATAATATGAAATGTAAAACAGTGAAGAGACCAGAGCAATGTAAGAATTGCATTTTATTTTATTGAACTCCTTTGACTATGAAACAAATCTTTATGCAACCCCTGTTTCTTGCAGTTACTCCAACGATTCCGACATTGCATAGAAATTCACAGTCAACTCACGAGTGCACCAGTTGATCCAAGTTCAACAATTTGCAGCAACCAGAATAAAATCATTGAAACGCCCATATCAGAGACCGCGATCCATTTAATCACCACGAAGCCAACACATCTCTAAAACTCGATCGAAAGTTGATCTCGCGGGCCCATTAGGATGCAAAGCGATTCAATGGCCTCTCAAAAATCGCGGCCGAACGCCATCTTTCCAACGGTGGCGGTTTTTTCGCGGCGAGTCCCGACGAAACTTTTTAATATAAAATGCAAGCAGCGATATTACCGCGTAAGACCCGGGGCCACTCTTTCTCTGTCTCGATACGATAAAACTTCGGCTGTAAATCAAAGCGTGCCGGTACGGTGCAGGGAGCCCCGGGTAAACTCGGATTCTCACATATTTTATTGTTTCATAATAAAACTTTGCTACGGTTCTCGATAGGAATGCGGGGGTGAGAGCTCGCGCGACACTTGGCCTGGGGGAAAACAGGGCGAAGAAAAAGGGTAAGGAAAAGGTCCGTGGCGATAAAGGGTCAGGACGATCGCATGGAAGGGCGGCTTTACGACCTTACAAATCTGACGGAAAGATACTCCGCTGATTTTCGTCGCTATTCAGTTCTTTTATGGAGATCCGATCCGGAGGCGGAAAAGTTCGCGGGGCATCGCCGCGCCCGTCGATTTCCTCGTAAGAAAACGGATCGGCCCGATCTGAAGGCGATCTATCCGGGAAAACCTGGTCGAACGCGTTGTTTTATTGAGGTCCCGGCGATTTATGAATCGGAAAATGCAAACGAAGCTGCGCCGCGTTTTAACGCTCGCGATAAAATAAGCGATCCGCTCCGGTATACGTGGACGGAATTTATTGCATCTTTAATGCACGGCGATTTTTTCGTTGAACGCGCGGTTTGCGACTGCGCGGTGAGTCCCTGGAAAAAGCTTATCGCGTTTAACATCTCGGATAATTTCTACTATTTAACACTGGGAAGGCGGATGGTTTTGAAGATTGTATAGATAGAAATCTTTGATTCCATTCAGACAATTATCCATGAATACCTTGAAACATATTTTTAACGGTGTTTTATCCACGTCTAATCTACGTCTTCTTATTTCAGCCAATCGCACACCGATTGAAGTTCATCGCCAGGAGCTGAATACCGAGGCCTCTAAAATTATGAGTGACAAAGGAGTCCTAACCTCTGTAACCATAAAACAAGTCGCAGTGCAAGGGGCCAAATAACAGACATCTGAAATCGGCGAGTGTTCGAGAATCGGAGCTCAGGTCCAATTTTCCAAGACAATTCTGCAAAATATCTGCAGCGCAATAAATTCCCTGGCCGATCACGATAGAGACTCTGGGTGCGTGCGACAAACACGGCGTGTTTTTACATTTTGATCCACTCTGTCCCGGAAGAAAAACAACAAGGAAGACGTTAACGCGTAGGAGCGGGAGGGTGGGGGGCGTAGGTCTCGGAAACGCAGGACGTCGCGGTGTGATTGATCGTTTCACTTCGGTTCATCGGATTTATCAGCGGGGCTATCCGTGGTATGCGTATTTTCTTGCAGCATCACGAGATTGCCCTCGTACTTTCTTCCGTCCCCTTCGCTCCTCCCCTCCCACCACCGCCGTTCGTTTCCACATCCCCCCTTTACCATCGAGCGGCCCTTTATCGCCCGAGCATTATCCGGAGAGTCTCGTGCAGTGAAAAACTTCCTGGTTTTCACGAGGCGAATCGCGAATCGAACGTACTGCCATATAACTCGATTACAGTACGAACATGGAAGTACAGGGTAAGAGGGAAAGAAGCCGAGGAAAGAGGAAGAGGATCGGACCGGTGAAAAGGAGTTGGAAAGTGAAAGGGGACGGGGGATGAAAGCCGAACAGTGGGTTCAATTATCGGTCGGCGGTAGCGAGGATTTCTTTCTTTCGTTTTTCTTCACCAGGGTCGAGATCTTCTCTAGTCTCCCGACGGAAATGCGATGGGGGATCTTGAAAGTTGCGCCTGCTCTCGGCTCCACTGTTTTGCCAATCACGAAGAAAGCGACGATACTTTTCGGTTTAACTGGCCGGGCCGATGGGTATTGAAATAAGTGGACTGGCTGGCAAACGATAATACAGTGTGTGATACTCGTTAAAACAACCTGCACTTGAGAACGCGTGGATTCGTTAACTGGTTGCGGACGAGTTTCGAATATTTATTTCTAGTATATTCTTCCATGAATTTATACTACGATTTTTTAAATAAAACATCAAAATTAAGGCTAAACTTCACCTTGGCAACCCAAAAATTTTTAACTTTTTACTTTATAATCCTGTACATTTTGACGAGAAAATGCCAAAAATCGAAGTTTTAAGGCGAGGAATTCACTGGTTCAAAAGTTACGCGTGTTTCAAGCAGTCTAGTCGTTAAAGTGCACTCCTCAGAAATTCATAATTTTTTCAACACATAAAATTGCAGACACATTTCAATAATATCACCCCTGGTAACACTACTTCTCTCCACTACGTCTCCAAATTTCGTCTATTTCGTACCAATGATATTCCTTCGGCAATTTTCTCCAGTCGCGAATTCCGTTGATTCCCTGTTCTCCCAACACTCGATCCGAAGTGAAACAGTTTCTCCGCCGTTCGAAAAAGGAATCGAAAGGCCGTAATGAACGCTAGCGGACAAGAAAAGAAACACGACGCGCGTGAGAGAGCGCTTCAGGAAGCGAGTCGAACCCCGAGGGGGATTTCTGAACGTAATAGAGGCGGATACTCTAGCGGCACGCATTATTCTCGTTACGGTGCCGAGGTTGAGGTTTATGGCGTAGATGGTTATAGTCCGTGATAGTGGTTTATGCCCTACATCGTCGTTTCCCAGAGCCTTCGAATGTCGACCGATGCTGCGAATTTGCCCACCCTTCTTGCCCCCGGAACCAACCCCTGCTACCCGTTTTGCTCCTTCCTGTTTCCTTTCCGTCTTGTCTGCCAGTTCATCCTCATTTTTCTCGTGTTATCGTCGTGACTGCTGCTAGTCATACCGACATCCTTCCACGCGTGCACAATGAAACCAGAACCGATAGCGGATGATTACAATACGGCCTTCGATCTAATCGGGACAGTACTCATTGCTCTCTTTCTCTGTTTCTTTCTCTTTCTTCGTGTATTAATTACATAGAAATTTGATATTTTCATCAATTTTAGTAGTGAAACTAAAAATCTATGAAAATGGTTGGGTACTAGACAATGAATTTTTACGCAAAATTAAATTTTGTCTGCGTTAATTGTGCGAAATGCGAGTTACATAAAAATTGATTTCTCCTTTTAACCCTCCATATGCTATGCCGGGGAGTTACTCGTACAATTTTATTCCGATATAAGACGGTGCTTTTTATTTCGAAATAAGAAAATCGCTATCCCCTCTTCTTCTTCTTCATCCGAAATACGACGAAAGCCGGTCCCGAACTGTCACCTTATATCAAAAGAAGATTCCGGCTTAGGCCTGGAACTCGCAGAAGTCCGAAGGTTACTAACTTGAACAGGTTGTAAATAATGTGCCAGTAATATTAAGTTCATTAAATACATACGATGAATCAAAATCGATTGTCTCAAGCTTGCCAATAATCACCCTTTACGATCACTCCAACGTTGTTCTGCGATCATCCAGCGTTATCTTTATGATCCCGCGGCAGCCATGATCACGCGTCCAATTCTCGCTGCATTAAACCGTGGAAATATCGTGGCTGGGGGATGCGCACCGTCGTTATTATTCCCGATCACAGGCGGTCCGAAACTAATACCCCGCTCCATAATTCACGTAATTTACGTTATCAATTGGTCGCCGCGCAAATACACCCTTGTAGAACGTTGATCATTTTTTCCGGCGCACCCTCCCGCACGCCGGTTTGCGCGAGCAGCAACGCCAGGTAATTTCTGTTCGCCGATAAAACGGCCGTACATATTAAAGAATTATAGGGAGTATCGAATAAAAGCGTGCGCCTAAGCACCGTCGATTATTAATTACTCGACCCGTTGTAACTACGCGGCCGCCGTTGCTGCTAGATTACAGCGGGGCCGTCGTAAATCAGCGACCTGTAACCGACGCCCGGATCCTGTTTTTCGTCCCATCGAAAACGATTAAAACCAGGATCGCTCCCGGCCCCCGAGGAGGGGACGGGGATTATGATTGGTGCACGCAATAAACCGGTCGCATAATTCCCGAGCTTACCGGGATTTCTCGTTTTCGAAGGTGAGACCCAGGGAATAGATAGGTGTACATAAACTGTTGTATTGTTCTCTAGTTACTAAAATCTTTTGAGAAAGAAGCATATGAATATGCCCTGATGCCATTAACACTAGAACTACACTGGTCAAAATGACTGGTGGATGATTTCTTCTTTCGCGATTACTGAAACTATGAAAACGTTTTCACGAATATTTGTTTAATATATCTCTTCTTTGGAGTACACGTTACCATAAAAATCGTACGAAACCTGAGCAAATTTTAATCTTGCTGTTATTATAAAGGGATAAGTCTAAGTCACGTTTAGGGCTCGGTAGTTCTAGTGTTAATCGGGAGATTTTTATTTTACATACAGATACGCAGTCGACGCACTTTCCAATGTATTTTGTCCCATCTCGATCCGTTCTCGAGATATGAGTGATCAAATAGTAAAACTTGTAAAAACTGACCTGCCTCAATTTCCGGCCCACGGGGTAGGTCAGAAATGAGTGCTAGAGCGAGAAAGATCTAGCGTGTAAAAGAGAGAGCGAGATAATCAAATATTAAAAAATTAGCTTCGTCTTTAATTGACGATACCTCGGGAACCAAGTGTGGCATCGTAATGCAACCAAACCCTAATAATTTAAATATTATTTAATGGTAATTAACATATTTTTGGATAAAAATATTGTTCACAACCATTTTATTAACTGTCTAAGAGACGGAGCATCATACTTTTCATTGATGTGCATAGGTATCGTAGGAGGCAGGCGCGAAAAGGAGAGTGTTGAGACGCAACGTAATGCGTAATGCTAATAAAAAATAGAAAATAAATAAATAAATTGGTCTAAGAGTCGAAGGCTCTTCAGCCCGAAGCGACGGGACTCGACCGAGTTTTTCTGCGACTTTCCGGCGCCGCAACATTAACAATTTAAGACAGCGTCATTTCTACAGCTCACCCCCAATTTTCTTTACCACCTCCACCACAAATTTCACATCCCTTAGAAGCCTTCAGCCAGTCCTCACATAAGCTACATCGTTGCACAGTCGTTTTAATTAAAATACAATCTATTGTTACCAATATGCCAGTTATTCTACCGCTCATCAAACCACCCTCGCCCTTTAATAACTACCTAGCACGGTTTTAAATAACCAAGCAGGAGTGACAGATGTGAGAAAAGTCGAGTTTACTGATCTTTTCCATCTACGCACGTACAGAGAATTCGCGAACAAGCCAAACACGCATAAAAACACCCGAACGAGCTTCTTGAACTCTCTTGCGCCCGATAGACCCGTGCAACCTAGCGTGTGCGTGTATGCGTGAGCGCCGACGGTGTTGTGACCGCGGCATATTAAAAACAAACGTTAGCGGCCGCGAGAACGAGTGGCGGGCGTTAGGCGGTTTACCTCAACGCATGAAATAAAACCGGAAAAACCGAGAAACATCGGGATGGGGATTCGCGGTCATACGGCGAAGTCTAACGCTACGATACAATACGATACGTTGCGATACGATCCGATACGCTTACGGTTGCGACAAACGGTTCACGAACACGAAGCGCGAACATGGATTACGGTCTGGGATTTTATGTTTATTCGACGTGCGGAGTATTTGGGTAATTGTGTCTCTGTACTATTATCGTCGCCTTGTCATCCCTTGAATAAAAGACAGTTATTAAAATATACTACTCTTACAGTACTGTAGGAATGTAATGAAACAAACCCTCACTTCACAGTACTCGTTGAAGTTTATAACGATGACATTTGCGAGTTTTGCGCTCGTTCAATATTATCTAGAGAATCTATTTCATTCTCTTGTTATATTTCTTCTTAACCACCCCGTCTTGTCTCACCTTTCTGCACTCAGGGAAGTGAAGTAGATCCGGCTCGTCGATGAGAGGAAGGAAGAGAATAATAAAGTGAAAGGAGGAGACAGAGAGAGGATGTCTGTTGTTCCGAGATTCAGTATGCCGGTGTCCCTTTTCCATCGTGCAGGTCCTTTCTTGCATATAGGGGCATGCGAGTAGAGCAGAGCAAAGCAGAGCAGAATTCTCTTTCCACGGCGACCTCACTTGTAAGCATCTTCCTACCAGCATCGTTGTAACACAGCCCGTAGGGCGGCATTACATTAGGCCATAGTGGCCGCAGTAATCTCAGCTATGTGTATCCATTTAGCCCCGGGCATATAGTACGGCCTATCCAGTGTAATCCGAGCTTAATTGCCCGCCGAATCAATGCCATCCCCCGTGTCCTCCTGCTCCTCGCTTTGCTGCTGTTGCTGTTGCTGCTGCTGCTCTGCTATGCTCTGCTCTGCTTTGCTCTGCTGTCCTGCCCCTACACCCCCATACTCCATACTCGACCAAACCCCCATACACCCGTCACCCCGTACCATCGATGCTCCCTATCGCCATAGTACTTATTACGCATTGTGCGTCCGACCGGCGCCGCACGATTAAGGAAGCCAAGCCACGTTCGGAAAGACAACACACGCGTGCTTGCGTAAGCTGATTGCGTACCCGCTCCGACGATTAACTGCATTAATAACTATAGCAGTCTTCCGCAAATTAACGTCGCGTAACCGATCGATACGCGTTCGCGGAAGAAACGCGAGAGACTCCCAGTTATTGCTATGGCGCTGATGGTTGTAGCGTTGTAACACAGTCTTCGACAATTCGGGACGTATCCACTTGTGCAGCATGGTGTAATTGTTCACGCTATATAGACAGATCAACTCTGGGTAATTAACCCTTTTGAGGAAAATGCTCGAATACAAAAGTGAGAAGGTTGTGAAAGAATTTAAGCATGTTTTTACATTATTTTCGACTTTTTAGGACGATCAAAAAGGAAAATACGTTTACATTTAACAATTTTTATTTTGCGTAGAAATCCGCAGAATAATTTCGAACGACTGAGAAGTTTTAATCGCTGAAATTGTGAACTAATTCGTAGCGCGAAAGAAGCTGGAAAATGACCAATGGAATGATCGATCGTATAATACTTATTCCCAGCAGTAATGCGAGTAACGTTCGCGAATGGCAACAACACCTGTTGCAGTAATTAATGCAAAGTTTCAGCGAGGACGCGATCACATTTTTACGAAACGGCCGTTTATGTAATTGGGCCCGGCCTATGGCTTGTAACGCTATTAGCAGGGAGAACGAGTGCAGATTAAAAACGTGGCTTAAGGAGACGTTAAGGATGGTCGTTAACGTCTCCGGTGATATACTCGGGAGGGAGATAGGACGAAGATGGTAACAACCCCTATGGGTGATACGATCCTTTAAGCACGATAATACCCACCGATGAGCTCCCAACGTACCTGAGGGAAATTATCAAATACCTAGTCGATGATGGGATAAATCTCATCCGGCAATCGGCCGCGGATGATGCTATACGCTGTCTATTGCGTTCGATTGAAACGTAATGCGAGCGAAAAAAAGAGCTGCAGAAGGAAAAATCTCGATCATCGAACCTTTTTCATATTTTTCACAATTTCGTCGCTCTTGATATTCCGTGGAAACTTTTGCGTATTCGAGAACTCCAGTTCAAATGTCACTTAACTTCTCCTTCGCTGACTGATATTTAAGAGAAAAATTTTTGAATTTTTGTCCTTCCCGAAAGGAACGTTGAAGTAACACGATGCCTCGTTACGTACCTCTGACATTGAAATATTTAATTGAATTAGATTCGTTCGATAGAAAAAAATATTTACAGAAGTGTGTTACGTATCCGCGAGTGATATACAAATTATCCTTTAATTTTAATCCAATAAAGTGATTTCTCTGTATATGTCGCCAAGGCCTGGATGATAAACGTCGCGGAATTATCCTCACTACCGCGGGGTGTACTCCGTGAGGGGCCTCGTACGCCGTGCAGTGTAAACATAATACACGACGCTCGAAAGACCCGTGTTGTTGACATATATTGAGAATTCACTTCGGTAGTTTGACGATTGAATCAAGTCTTTTCTCAAAAAATAGCAGAGCTAGCATTGAACTATATCCTGCGACGTAAGGGAGATAACTGATATGTAAATTCCAAACGTGGTCATGAAAAGAAGGGACTGAACGTTTCAGAACTTGACCTTAGATAGTATAATGCTCGGTTCCCTGCGCCGGAGTTTGTAGTCCGTTGATGTAACACACCGGCTGGTTTTATCGCTCGTAAAAGGAAGAAATGAATACAAGTGCCAGTAAAGACAGAACATGTATGGCCACGGACGCAGGACCTTTCATTGTTTCCTGTTTGTCAGCCAGCGGCGGGCATTGGTCACAGGAAAACCCACGGTATTCGTAAATGCCCGTAAACTATAAGTGGGAGACGTTAAAACGATATATGTCTCCACTGAAGTCTGTGTAACAGTTGAAATCTGAGCGAAGCAATAATATAAATGAAAAGAATTTTGAAAAGAGTCATTCCAAAATTTTAGATAGTAGTTCATATTCTGTTTGTTAGCAATGGTTTTCTTACACTTTTCTAATATGTAAGACAAACTCTAACAAAACGAGAACTGGACTAAATAAAAAGACACAGCTGTACAATTCAAATAGTGTTAAGGGAAAATGACGTACCTCCTTGATTGACACGCTGACCGCCAAATTACAACCCCAGAAAAAATCAAAGTCATTTATTTACTCGAACCAACACTGGGAAGATACAATTTATAATCCTCCCGCATCCTCCAGTCCTAATGAAAATGAATATTCTGCAATATTTTACAGTAACAAATAATTTCTAAACCGTGTCACCCGTATATGGCCGAGGTGGCGGTCAACGTGTTAATAGTTCCAAAGATCGGAGAAATTCAGTCTGCAGGAAGAGAATTCAGCAGACGCCAGGTGATAAAGGGGGGAAATAAAATAGACAGCGAGAAGAATCTGAGAAAATGTGCTGCCATTAGAGCCGTAAGCAGAGATTAGAAGAAAAATAGAAGGGCGAGCAAGTAGCCACTCCAAGATGTGACGTAGCCGTGGGCTACGGAAGAAGAATGTAGGTTAATTGCCTTATCCTTTCACCCTGGGGAGGATTTAAGAAATGATTATTCTTCCGTTTCGCTGAGTCTTATTATTTCCCTCGTATTACCCAAGCACCCACCCCTCTTTTCAAAAACTACCCTCTAAACAAATCGCCATACACAAAGTTGACAAACACAATCAGCAATTAAACAACCTCGCCAGGATCGATCGACAAAATGTTCAACAAAAATAGAACCCGCGGAGACATCAAAGGGAGTAACGTCGTTCCGCGATTATCTTTTCTGTTCGTTTCACGCGGACACGATTCAGCGCCGGAGAATTCCCGTCCGGCAGGATCAGAATTCCCGGGACAAAACGAGGAAATTAATTAGAAGGGTTAACAGTGTAGTAGCCGACCAATTTTTCCACGGAAGGGAGAGAGAGACAAAGAGAGAGAGAGAGAAAGAAAGAAGAACGGACAGCTCGTGTTCGCGTTCGCCCAATCGCGCTGATTCCAGCAGACGACGTAATCACTCCGTTTGTCGGCGGTGACGAATGAATGTCGCTAATTAGCGAATACTCGCCGAGGCACAGGCGCGAATACCAATTCGCGGACGGGGCTGTCGCGTCATGGGGCTGCTCCGCTCTCTCTTTCTCCATTTCTCTCTCTCTCTCTCTCTCTCTCTCTCTCTCTCTCTCTCTCTCTCTCTTTCTGTCCCTGTCTGCCTGCGTTGAAATACCTCCGACGGGATTTTCAAACGCGGAAAAACCGCGTCTGCGTAGCAGGAGCCACGCAGACGATATTACGCGCGTCTCGAACGCAATTCCGCAACCCCACATCCGCGCGAACCCACCCCCGGTCCCAAGGGGTTGATCGGTGGAGGGCCATTTGTCAAGGAGGGGCAAGAAACGGGTGGAATTCCAGTTCGTTCGTCACCGAGCAAGCGCCGAGGGTTAATTGAAAGCATCTCTTCCCCGAAGCGTTTCCTGCCTTACGGGCCACGCTAAATCAATCGATACTAATACGCGTCCATCCGGCGCGAGGCAAAACTTCGACCGTTTTCCACGCAGACTACGGAAATTTATGCCGAGATTAAGCCCACGCAAAAAACCGATCGAAGATCGAGAGCAGCCTCGTTACTCGCTCCCCCCTCCCCCGGTACGATTCGAGCGGTAGAATTTTATGGTCAACATTATTTCCCGCGTAGATATAGTCGTCTCTCGACCGAGAATTTTTACTTCCCGTAGATGCACTTCGTGAAGTATGGTCGTAGGGGGATGTAAGATTTGTTCCCTACGGTAAAGAGCAAGCTTTTAGGTTCTAATGTTTCTAATGTTTTCTTAACCCTTTTAGATTTCTCGGAAATAGTTGCACTAAAGATGCGCTCGTGGTTTTTATCCACGTTTATTTTACTCTTGCATTGGATCTATTGAGTTTTATTCGCTATCTCTGACGCACCAATACAAATTAC
Source organism: Halictus rubicundus (assembly GCF_050948215.1). NCBI lineage: Eukaryota > Metazoa > Arthropoda > Insecta > Hymenoptera > Halictidae > Halictus > Halictus rubicundus. The sequence continues at coordinate 12,776,516 of NC_135151.1, forward strand.
TAAATTATAATTAAAAATAATTCCCACGTTACTAAATGTCTTAATTAATCTTTGTCGTGATTAATTAATTTAGCATCATTAAATTCTACAAAACATATCTATTCGTCTGACCAATTTGTCTGACCACTGGCTGTACCAATAGTACTTGCCCGACCATTGGCTGTGTCTATACTACTTGTCTGACCTTTGGTTCTACCTGTTCTCCTTGTTTGATTGTTCGCTGTCTATACTACTTGACAAACATCTTCGGTCGCGGTCGAAGTACTTGTCTGAACAAAACCGTTCTATTCTCCTGGTCGGACCATTAGTGCGAAAATTTATTACTCCCTTTAAGCGATTGTTTACAGTGCTTAAAAAAGTTCACTTTGTACAGTGCATCATAGTATTTTTATTTGAAAATGGTCATCAGTTACAAATTATAGTTGACCTACAGGGGAATCGATTTTTGGTGGACATTGTTGCTGGACACAGGGTCATCTAAACTTGAAAATTCGAAAATTTGCGGTTTATACCAGAAAAGAACAACAAAATTGCTCGTGTTTAGTAAGTAAAATAAAAATATGCAACCAAAAAGTAATTCTTTCGTTCAGGTACTATATACCGCAGTATTTCATATAAATCTAATAGAATTTTCCATTTCGGATGAACCAAAACATTAATTGAGATCCAAAAACGAACTCAGGAGCAATGGCAACCGTTTCCATGAAAGGACCTCCGGTAAATCACCCGAAATTTCGAAACTAATACATATTTTTTAACAAAACAATTATAAAGTATCTTTGAAAATATGAACTTTCTAATCCAGTAAAATCTTTGTTTTCAAAGGCTCACCGCACTGGGGAAAAAAATGTTTGAAGATCGCGTTTTATCGTGCTGCAGACGGGGCGCGACCGCTGAAGGTAAAACGATCTTGAACGAAAGTAAAATGAGAAGGCGCAGCGAGTCACCAGAACCGCACATCGTTAAACATTTCCGGGGAATGCGGCTGGTATAGCCGGGGTGAAATCCCGGAAAAAGCTCGTCGCTGTTATTAAATTCCACGCGGACGGAGATCGTTCCGCAGGGGGTGACGGCGCGTTGCGCCACGACAAATCGCGTGTGCTCAACAATAAATTAAAATCTCGCCTGCCGGTTTTACACGCGGGGCCGGCCGATGATCGCCGGTCGCTCGCAGAATCCAATATTAAACGGTATCAACCGCTTGGAAATATTTGCCCGGCGAATTACACGGGCTATGTGCGGCTGGGCTGTTGCGTTGTCGTCGTCGTCGTCGCGACGCGCCGCGTCTTCGCGTGCCGGAATTATTCATGGGTCTCGAAGGAAACAGTCCCCGAACAGCTAAACGTGACTGAAATGCTCAGCAAAATTGAAATTCGGTCGCGCCACCTTCGGGACCAGCGAATCTGGAGCACGCACACAGAGAAATGCGCATGCAGAAACCAGCGCAGCGCCCCCTCCAATTCTTCTTCTTCTTTCTCCCATCGGGGCGCATCCGTCGTCGTCGACGCTCATTTGTCGAACAATGAAATGTCAACCGTTAAATGTCAGCCGTACGATCCCATCCTCACACTCAAAGAGATAACGTTCGAAGGACTCGCGAGAGTTTCGAAAAAAAAAATCGCGCGTTTTCGTTCGTTCCTTTTTCTCTGCGAGTTTTTTCATTTTTTTTGCTTCTCTTTTTTTTTTTGTAAACGTGAATACGCATCCGATGTCGGAAAGAAATTTAATTTTGTTTCATGGGGAATATAGAACGTCTCGTAATAGACGGTACACGCGGATGGAACGTGATTCGGCATGAAAAAACAGATTGAAAATGCGAAATGAAATTTCTCGTACGACCCTTCAATTTCGAGGAAATCGAGTTTGAAAATACGTGTGCCGCACTACTGTGCGATTGTGTAGACCGGCGCGGCCCGGGCTATCTTTTAATGCTCGAGTTATTGTTTCGCTTAAAAATGAACGTTCTCCCAGAATTTTTGTTCCGCCGAAGAGAATGTTTTACTTCATGGACGCGCGTAGGGACACAGAGGAACGTTCTGCGTGCGAAACACCGAGTCCCGTGTTTTTCGGACAAATCTCGAGCGGTGCGAACTTTCCGACTAAAGGAACGTGTGCGCGTTTTATTTATTCGCGCTGTCCGAGGATCAGGGAATTTGGACTCTAGGATCCAAGTCTGAAGACTCACTAGCACACGAAACTGAGGATCTAGTTTTGAAATTTCAGATTCTCTAATTCTAAGCAATACGAATTAAGCTTAATGGCTTGTTGATTCAGAAATATTAATTACAAGACCTGGAGATTCAAGTTTTGAGACCCGACCATCTACGTTTGAGATAAAAAAAAACTGAGGCTTGAAGATCACCAAACTCAAGATCCTAGATCCCAAAGTGATTTTACATTGAAGAGTGCGAGTATCTACGTCGAGCCCCAGGTTTTGACGGACTAAATTGATTCTCAGAACGTCGGAATTGAATTGGAATTGTTCGTAAAATATAAGGTAACGAAACGGCGAGTGTTAAACGCGGAAGTATGAGAGAATGAAATTGTTAAATTGGTGGGTGATGCAGGATTATTCCCCCAACGTTGGAAAAATTTCAAGAGAACACGTTTCAGGTGGCCACGAGTGGCAAGCTGTCAGGAAATTAACATTTTTTCCATGGCTAAAAGCTGCGGAAGTTAACAGCTCAAAGGACCGGAAAAGCCGTCGTTGATGCCACTTGTCGGCGTCGGCGCCGGCAACGTCGGTTCTGACGTCGATGATGCTCGTTTCGCTGGTGTGACGTTCTTAAACCCACACAACAATCGCTTCTTTCATTTACGAACCCCCTCCGCCAGTGTTCCCATTTTTCCCATCTTTTTTCCTATTTCCTCCTTTCATCTCGCAAGAATTCCTTCGCCCAACCCCCACTCTTCCGGTCCCTCGGAATTTCCATCTTTATCAGTATTAATTTCGACAGGTGTCTCCGTTCAATTTCATCTTCTGTGCCTTGCACTCGGCACGGAAATGTGCAAGCTGCTGCTGCTGCTGCAGCTGCGAAAGGTTGATGCACATTTCGGACGCCGGTGTTATTAAAAATCTTCCAGCGGTAAAAGGGAGTCCTATTTAAAATGCTAAGAGTAGGGTGACTTCGCGATTTTATTTTTAAGAAGCTACGATGCGGATCTTTCTGAAACTTTTAGGATAATTAGTGTTAGGTTCGGGGAACATGCATTCATTTTTACGTTGCAAAATATCCTGTAAAATTTTATGTGTATAAACATTTGTGTAATGGTTTCATCACCGGAGATGGTAGGGTAGGGTGAATGTTCGATTTTATTCTTAATAAACTACGATGTACTAATTTTTTCGCTGCAAAATATCCAGAATTTGCTGTAGAATTTTATGTATATGGACATGTGTGTAACGACTTCATCATCGGTGGTGTGCAAATCGACGAGCATTCTCTCGCCTTCAGAGGGTTAACAAATTCTTAAAAAATTGTATGCATAAGGATTTGAATAGACCTGATCATGAAATAGTGAAAAAATCCAGTTTTTGGAGTTGTTAAACCGGAATCCACCTTAAGGGAAAATACGATTAAAAATTTCGCGCGAGGGTGTAATTAATTAATGATAGTAGATATTCTTCCGAGGAAAATTGGTTTGACTGACGTCCCCTAATGCCCCGCACACTTGTGCGTATATTTTACAACAACCGAGCAACTGCAAAAGGTTAACACTGCTCTCATCTGAAATTAATCTGATTTAACGCTCGGCCAAGCTCCACCGTTCCGCCGGAGTTCGACATTGGCGTTCACGCTGCCGTATTAACGATATGAAAGATAAACCGCTTTAACTGTTCGAAAAAATTCCGGCAACGGGCAGCCAGAGAATACCCTCGATTGCGGCGTATGCACCTGCCGGTGTGCAGCGCACGTGTCGCGTGCTAAATGCTTCGCATAATCGCATTATTCGAAGTGTATTATAATTAAGCGCGTTTGAAGTGATAATGCGATTCCGATAAACGACCGTGCCCCTATTTTCTATTACTTCTTTCGACTAATTGCAAAATCGAACCCAAACGCAATCGAATAATTCGACTGCTCTAATGGCCAATGATCCGTACTATGCTCCCATGAAAACCGGTGGACCATCGTTGGATACCGAAAGATTAATTTCGGTTCGACTTTAATTAACAGATGTTGCGATTTTTGTTTTCCAAAAAGTGTAGAAATTTGGTTGGGTGCTTTGGGTGGTTGTTTCAGCCACAATTGAAAATCCAGTTCGATCAGTGTCCGATTCAGCGGAGTTCGACACGGAATATCGGGAAACGTGAGAGTATAGCGGGAAGTGTAGCGCGACTCTCGCGGCCGCGTTTATGCCGCGGTATCTCCGAAAAAACGATAAACGTTCCGTCGAAAATAATCCGGCAAATAATATATCCCATAACGGGGCGCCATCGCTGGCATTTCCGCGGGACGTCCTAAGCTCGATAATCTCGACTTATCATCAGATTCATTCATTCCCACGATATTCGTTCAGCGTGCAAACCGTATCCCCGGTAATGCCTGCGTGACAGGGGGCCACAAAACTCATGGGAATTTCAAGAAAAAAGGTAAAGACAGAGGAAAAGAGCGAGAAAGGGAGAGGAGGTGGAGAAGGGAGAAAAAATGGAAGAAACTGGAAGAACTCGGGGAACTAGCTCCGTGAGAAGCCTGAGACCATTCCAGATGACATAAACCGGAGAGATGTTCGGGCTGGAGATCGGACAGTATTTCGCCTTGTTCACAGAACCGTTTCCGCCTTGGGTGGAAGGACGAGAGGAACGAAGGTGGAGGAGGTAGGTGGCGGTAGCACGTTCGATCGTGTTTCCTAACCGTGGCACCTCCAGATCCCGGGATTATGCGGAGCTGACACGAGACGTTACTATACGGCTCGGCCCGGCCGATATACGTGGAACCGACTCGAAGGACACTTCAGCGAACGGTACACGGCACTAAATCCTACAGGATCCGGCCACGAGTCCCAAAAACCTTCGAATCCCTACTCGGGACCGCAGTAAGGTCGAACCGGCAACTGTACGAAACCGTTGTTTAACTGGCTTAGAATAAGTACTGCGGAATAGCCGGGCCGGGAGCTCTCAAGCTAATTACTCCTGTCTACCGATCAGCTTTAATCGAGAACTCGGTGAAATTTTATTTCGCCGTTCATAGAAGAGGCGACAGATTTCTCTAGCTTCGTTTTTATTTCGTCTGGAAGAACGGGAAGACCTGTTGAATGCAGCCAATATCAGTTCTCCGTGGATAGAGCTCGAAGGAGATAGAGGATGATCGAAAGAGACGGCTCGTTTATATAAGCTTCCGGTAGCGAGATGTTCACGAAAGAATCTCTGAAGGCTTTGAAGGATTTGGTAAACTGGGTGTTTATTAGACATTATCGGCTTCCTAAGTTGGACGCCTTTGGGACGCTGTATGTTTATGACAGAAATGAGTGGGTTGGAGGTTAGACTTCATCTGAGGAAACCAGAAATTTTTAACTTTTTAAAATGTAATCCTGTAGATTTTGGCAGAAAACGCCGACAATCCAAGTTTCAATACTAGGAGATTAGTAGTCCAAAAGTTATGCGTGTGTAAAGATGTGGGATCTTCAGCGACTTTGACGGGTAAGAGTGCCGCCATGTTGATATGTACTCAGTGTAGCCGCTAGATGGCAGCACAAGCGCACGGTGTTGTCGACAACGTAGATTTGCAAGCGTAGTCGCTACCGCTTCCCCCTCACGAACCTAACCCAGACCAACTTTCTCGCGACTCCTAGGATTGAAACTTGGATTTTCGGCATTTTCTCGCCAAAATCTACAGGATTACATAAAAAAAAATTAAAAACTTCTGGTTTCCTAAGGCGAAGTTTAGTCGGGTTCGATTTAAAATAGTAGAAACATTAGAAGAATTTAGAAACACTGTTTACATTTTTCTCAACCGATTAAACATGTTATGATGTATCATAAAGATCCGCTGTCCAGTCATGGCCAATATATTAATACTCTGTATACCGCATTTTTATTTACCCAACTATGACAGCGAATGGCAGTAAAGAAACTTTTTAAACATCACCGTATTCAAATACATATTTGCACAAAGATCCGCAGTCCGATCGTAAAAATGTTATAGCGCGAGTACTGATGAAATTGTGTTGGGGTTATACGCGAACGGACAACAATGTGCCATTTTTATTATCCCAGATGTGACATTGAATGACAGGGAAGATGACGCACACCGCCCACGCAGAGTTAAACAACCGAACAACGGGATTTTTTTTATTTACGAGGCGAGCGTGGCACGCGAAGGAATCGTTTATACGAGTTTGGTTAATCGCGGAAGCTGTCAACGATGAGTAATAGATTGTCGGACGATTTGTAAACTTGCAACATGGAAATTGTTGCGAACCCGTCGTTTCAAAGTGATATTGATACACGGCTCCATTATCGCGTTTCCGGTGTTAGAGCAAAAAGGAGGTCAGTCATCTTCGGGTCGAGCAAATTGATTCCCGCATTGTTCCGTTAATTAGGATTCATTAATTTTCATATTCCCGCGGCCGACTTCATCTTAGTACGTCGGTTGTACTTGGATATAAATTACCCGACGCCAGTGCCAGCTGTTGAATGATTCGCCTAATGCCCCGTGAAATTTCCGCGAACAGTTTAACGTCCTCCTGCGCTGTGTGCCCGATAGAAAAGTTCTCTGCAAAACTCTGGCTCGCGGGGCGTCCGCCGCGAAATGGCTGAAAGCTTTTCTAAATTGTAAATACTTCGTTGGAATATTAGAGCGTGCGAAAATGCTTGGAACTTGTCGGCACGCCGCGCACGCTGACATTAAACCGGATGCTTTTCATATCTCCGGTAGAGCAAGCGAACGAATTTTTTTGAAATGTCCTCGTCGGGACTGTTCCCGTGTTTTCTATTATCGCGATCCTTTTGGAACGCTATCAGCATCGAAATTGAACCGTTGCGACAACTCCTAATTAAATTTCTCCTTCGACATAGCAACCGCTCGCGCTCTATTCAAAATAAATCAAAGAGAAACGATAATATCGATAGCAAGACCAGACTGGCCTCAATTAAATTTCTCTTTGGAGACAGCTTTTACATCTTATTCGAAATAAATCGAACGCAACGCGCCGGTAAGATATTTTCTATTTTATAATATCGATGATACATAAAATGTATTCGAAACACGATACCGCGAATACCGAAGAGATTTCCCAATAAAAGTCGAGCACATTTTTCCATTGAAAGATGCACGAGTATCAATTGTTCGTTTTCTCAAGTTTCCCTTATGATCGCTCGACGGAATCATGCATCGGGTTTCGCGGCCGCGTTCGAACACCAAAGCTCGCGTCTCAACAAGTTTCTTCCATGCGTCTCGGTGGAGAGATATGCAGCATAACAAGCTGTTTACTCAACGCCTCCCTCAATCAGGCTTCGAAGCTCCAAGGTGATTTCCATTTCGTCCTTCGGGCGTTCTTCTTTCGTGCGTTCTAGGCGACAAAGGTCCTTGTTGCATAAATGTATTCCGAGGAAGCGACAGAACCCCTCAAAATTTAAACGTTTCAGTCAGAAGTTGAAATATCTCCAATATGCTTTCACAAACTTTTCTTCTGAAATGTGTTACTTCAAAGATATCCATGTTTTACGGATGAGTGGTTCACTGTCTAAAGAAAATTTGATTTTTCGATATTCTTCGTGGAAGAATTACCGGACTCCTGTTTTAAAGGAGTACTTCACTTAAAGGCGCATATACTGGACAATTTTTCGTTTCTTGTGGTGTTATGAATTTGAAAGTTTTAGGAATTTTTTTCTGCAAGCACCGATAGGCTTATTTTTGAAATACATGTTTAATTTGAAAGTATATACGATTGAGAAAAGCTCAGGAAAACAACCACATCAGGGTATGTGAATTCGATAATCGACATTCTTTCCCGCGTATCGAGGGGTGGTTCGAAGTCGATCGCAGTCGATCGCGGTGCTTCGTGATTAAATAAATCGAAACGCGTCCGTGACGAGACAACGCGGCATCAGTCAGGATATTTAGCGGGGCGGCACAATGGGGGCGACACAGATTCACCTATTCAGTGTCCCGGGAGTCCATCAAACGAAATGACGTCTGTATCGTTCGGCAGCGAGAGAGGGGGGGGGGGGGGAGAGGATCGGTAATCGGTCCCCGATATCACGGGCCAATCCAACGTCATTTAATATGTTTGTCGTGCAGGGGTAGCGAACGCGCCACTTTCAGTTATGGTTTGTATGCGAATTACAGTCGGGGGATAATGCGAGTAGTCAGCTGTTATGCCAACCCCTCCGCTTTATTGTGCGACGCATGGCGGCGGCTGCAACTTCCACGATAGGATAAACAGCGCCCCAGAGCTCGATGAAGGCATCCCTCTGGATAAGCGACGCCGCGATAAAGATTCATTATCATCCTCTTTTTTATATTCGGCGATCGTTCCGCTTTAAAATCATGCGCGCACAGCAACCGATAGTCGACACCCACCCAGCTATCCCCCGGAAGGGAGGCGAGGGGATTAAGGCTTTTTTTGGAACGATATTAATATGCAATATGCAATATGCAACGCGACCTAATGCGATAGATTGCTGCAGATCGCCATGCAAATTTCCATTGTTACCGATGAATTTATAATAACCAGGCGAGAGCGATTCCGGCCCGACAATTAACGCGCTTATCCTCGTAAAAGTGAGTTAAATGTGTTATTCATCGACGCTGAATCTTTCACTAAATTATGGATGGTACTAGGTTTCGCGCGACTGTTATCGTTTTATAAGCGAATCGACCGGAATCAATTGGCGATTGTTCGTTATTTAATAGTTTCGGCGGAAACGGGCAAGCGCAATTTAACTCTTCACGTCTGTGCATTGTACTGATTCTGAACAGTACATTAAAATTGATTACACCAGATCGGATTATTCGGTGCGATATTCTCGTATTACTAATTATTTTCCAGAATTGGAAGATGGCTATGAAAAGTCTAAAAAGATTATACAACATGACGGTCGTACAGAGAGAAATTGGCGGTCGTCCTCCCCGGTGGGTTAATGGGAATAATTAGACTGTGGATTTTATGCATTTATGACAAGAACGGGTAGATCAAATGGAAAAAACATGGACGTTTAAAAAATTCAAAAATACTGTATTATTTTCAGCTCACTAAAATTGTTGAAACAAAATATAAATGTCTATCTATTCCGCATGAACATCCGCAGCCTAGTGTAATAACTCAATTAGTTTATTTCTGTTCCTGCTATAAAGTCGTTCAAAGTCTCAAAAAATGCAATCAACTCTGACGTACCCCTACTACTAAAACACTACCCTTAATATTAAACCTACCGAGCAGGAAAAGGCATGTGCTGCATTATAAAATCATTAAGATTGAGTTGATCTAGACTTCTTGCTATTTTCACCATAGATTCACTATAGTTTCAACAATTCTGAAATAAAGAATCTGACAAGAAGAATAACATTGGATCCAAATAAAATATTATTACAAATAAATTTATTTCAAAGTTGATGAACAACTCTATAAACGGAATCAAAGATTGCCATTTGTACAATCATTAAAACCAGCCGCCATCCGGGTATTAAAAAATTAGTCTCTCCAAGAAATGCCACGACCTTACTGACCCCTGACCCATCCGAACATCCAAACGATAAATAAGAGCCAAGATCGCTTAGCAAGCACCGCAACCGCTTACGGGTTATAGCGACGGTGCAATTTATCCACCCCTGCCATTGGTCCACGCCCTTCCCACGCTTCCTATTAGAGATACCCGGACAGAGGTGTGTGCTCGACGATGTTGCTATTCAGCCGAAAATGACAACGAACCTTTTTATTTATATCGATCCGGAAAATTCTCTTGTTCCGGGGTGGAGAAGGGGAAGGAGGAGAGACAAGCTTCCGACGCGCGCGGTCCGACGGAAATAGCGTGTGCGCGCCACCAAGAAAAGAACGTCTTTGTTGTAAATGCTCGAATTTCCCGTCACCTCGTGAAAGCGAGGTCGCGGGGCCGATATATAAAAATGGCGGCGAGTCTCTCGGGGCAAGTGTCAATAGAACGACAGCCGAGAAAAAGTGACATCGGGGTCGACGGGAAGGGTCTGGCATCTCTGCCGCGACGTTTGGCCCCCTTGAGCCTTCGATTTTATACGATCTGCTGGAGGTCATGCACGGAGCTCGCGCAGGGCTTTCTAAATGAACCGTGTGAGCATGGTTTATGAACTGCTGCCCGGAGAATAGGGGATCCTGCGTTTCACCGAACAAAAATGTTGAAAACAGTCGCGGCGGATCCGTGGAGCAACAGCAGAATATTTTGTCGTTCGATTATTTCGGTGTTGCTGTTCCATTATTTCTTAAAGTTTCAATCATATAATCTTATCAAGTAATTAACCCCTTGCACTGTAACAACCAGTCATCCAGTGATGAATATTTCGGACAAAATCTACTAAATATAAGTTATTAATTTCCTCTAAACCGAAACAAAATCCTGTTTTATCGTTATCGACATATAGCCATTGGAGATTACATGGAATAAATGTGACGGTGATTATGAAAGTGAAGTCATGTTAACAAAATATTTGCAATAGATAACACTTTACAATTCATTTGAAATTTTAATCTACACCACTTTCATAATCATCGTCACAAATATAAACTTCGTTCATCTTCTAAGAAACTATGAACGACAAAGAGGTTCTCGTCACTGCAACCGTAATGTAAATCGCAGTGCAAGGGGTTGAAACAGATAACAAAAGAGGAATTTCCCAAAACTTTCAAAGCACTGTATGTGCGTTATATTGAGTATGTGGCTAAGCTTGGATGAAAACTTCTTAGCCAACAGATTTCAATTTCTCATTACACCGGTCTTGGAACTTTGCGAACGTACCCTGTGTGCAACAATTAGAAAACGGAACAGAGATCCAAGGAACTAGCGGCGGGGATCAAACGTGGTTTCGGAAAACGGTTCTCACCTAAAACAGCCGTCCGCCGAGCAGTCGGTGGTAGTGACAGTAAGAAATTGCGACTGTCTCCATCGCGGCAGTTAGTGAGCAGGATAAACTACGCCGGCAAAACCTGATACATACCTCTCCGCTGATAGAACCGGCCCACTCTATCTCGGTCGGAGATAAGGTTGCCCGCGTCCAAAAAGGGAACAGTCGTGAGAGGAGCTCGTCTTTGTCGTTGTCGTAAGCGGCTCAGAGCGGAACGGACTTTTTTCTCCCCCAAAATAGAGAAAGAAAGAGGAAGAGAGAGAGAGAGAGAGAGTGAGGAGAGCAGAGGAGAGGAGAGGAGAGGAAAGTGGCCGCGAGCGACGCCCAGGCTTAGCCCGACGGTACAGCGGAAATTTTGGATTAGGGTCCCTTAACAACAGGATTTTTCCCCTCTCTCGAGTGCGAGAGGGTGGAAACTTCCTAAGGGCGATCCTGCTCGTCGAACTCGGCCTGGTAGCGCGTTCATGCGAACAGTCCACGGCTCGTACGTGATGATAGCGAGCCACCAGGGACGCTTTTAGCACTCGTCCAATTTCCAGAAGGACTCGCAGAAAGAGAACTGCCGGCAGCGTAGATTCCCGCGGATTTATCGGACAATCCATCACCGGAATTTCGCTACCAACGCATTGACAACTGTTCACTGACAGCTAAAGACGATGTTACAATTATTATGTTTCCTACCCCTCCAATGTATTATCCAGAATGCTCGACTACAGGTGGGAGAAAATTTAAGGGGTGGTTTTCCATGACAATATAAGACGAAAATGAAGATTCATTTTTTAGTCATTAACAATTAAAAATTCGCCTGAAATGCGGCAAGCTGTGACGAGCAAAAGTGTAAACACACTTTGTTAGTTTTACATAAAACTAGTAATAAAGACTAGCAATATTTGTGTTTCTTTGGTTCCTTTCTGGCCAGTTCTGTTAACCTAATTTCTTGAATTCTTATCTATCAATTCGTTTAAACACATTTTTCGAGTTTCTTCTTGTTGATACAGTTGTCTTTCTGTTGTCCCTAATGTAACAGCTGTTCAATCAATATAATCACCAGAAATTGAGCGATCGAATGATAATTTTTATAGTCTGGGTCAAAATACACCCGGACACCGCTGTCGTAGGGTTGATAATGTAACTTAATGTAAGGGAGAGAACAGGAATGTTTTTGTCAGCGATGTAAATTTTCCACTCATGGAACATTTGAATCACTCCAACTTCTAAATGATGCAAATTACAAAGGACTTTTAAATTTTTGACAAATTTCCCCATAGTACCCCAGGCTTTTGGAACTTACGTTTCCCAGGGACGTACCTTCGTCGATGTTCGAGAGTGTGCAACGAAATTAGTTTTCGAACTCCAATGAATAGCCTACAACCTGCACGGGAAAATTCAAGGGGGGGGGGGGGGCAAAGTTGAAAAATTATTAGTATTCCGCAAGGAGGGATAAAAATTTTTAATCCCGACGGAAAGAGTTCCGCGATTAAAATAATTTAGCAAACGGCCGGGAGCGCGCGAGAAGCGGAGAGTTCTCCAAGTATAGTTACTCCGGTAATTACGTTCACTTAAACTTATTTCAAGAATTCGTGCGTTCTAGAAATGGATATTCGGTGGAACTGTACGAAACTAATTTCACGCGCGACTCTAATCGGTGCTTTTTAAAACAGAGATTGATACGATGAGGAATATCGGCAACAGGCGGCGGCTAGAAATATTTCCGAAAAGTTTTACGGGTGCGGTGGGGGAAGGGGGTGGTGTTAAAATTGAAGGTAAACTTTCGTACATAGTCAATCGCATGGCGAAGCTGCTACAGCGATATTGGGCCAAGTTATAGAGTTTAAAATTCCCTAAATATTATGATCGCCCGGTGGAATTGTGTCACAAGGTATTACAAAGTTTCATTACATTATGGTGAACTTTCGAAAGTAATACAAATTTTTCGCTGTATGGAAATAACCTAATTTCGAACACCTCACCGAATGAGGAGGGCAAACTGAACGAAAAGGGGACAAGAGGAGGCCACGAGACAAGAAATGAAAGGCCAGAACGTACAGGCGGCTGCAAAATTTGTGATAAGAATGAGATCTGAAAAAAAATGTACCACTCAAAGTGAGACGAAAATATCAAGAATAATGAAATTGCGTTGGTGGCTTTGTTTTGTGACCAGCTTTGCACACGCATAACGTTTAAACTAGTGATATCCTAGGATTGAAACTTGGATTTTCGGAATTTTTTCGCAAAAATCTACTGGATTACAGAAAAAAAAAGGTAAAAATTTCTGGTTTCCTGAAGTGAAGTTTAACCAAGTGCATTTTTCAGATTCATTTTTAATTGCATTCTTCTTGAGAACGAAGCCGCCAATGCAACTTTGTTATTCTTCATTGTTGTCTTATTTTGAACCACAAAAAGACACAAAGCACGAAGGCTAAAGGGGGAACTAAAAAGAGGGAAGAAAGATTTAACCCAAAGTTTAGCTTACCCTACTAATCTCTGTTAAGAAAACGTAACACAGTCTTAATTAACTTACAGAACAGCCGAGGAGAAAGATTACACCGGGATATTTACCTGGAACAGAAAAAACGTTTGGTGAGCAAACAGCAGAACGACAACCAACATGTCATTACGTTAAAGCTATTAATTTGATTCTAGTAATCGTATCATCATACTTTATAGAATTATGAAATTTCGGGATAATACCGTGGATACAGGAAAATTTCCACGTGTCGAGGTATCCATACCGATCCAACGGTTTTACAGTTTTGCATGGATAGATTGCAATCCGATAAGTCCGAAAGGGTTACGTGGCGCACTTAGTATGATTAAACTGGACGTGTAGCTGTACAGAAGCGACCGACTCCGACACTGTTCCTTTGCCTACAAGATCCCGCCTGGTGATTCGTCCCAGTGTTATCGCGATTGGATGCTAAAACGGTCAGCCACGTTCAGCAAATACTTTTGATCTATCAATCGTCCGCCCCACTTCGGCTGCTTCGCGATCTATCTTCGATCCGAGCAATCGGAATCTATCTGGGTCGAGCTGGGTCTCTGATTCGTTTTAATAGAACGACAATTCACTTTATTTTTATAGGTGAGCACTACTTTTTAGATACATGAAATTCAAGGATAATAGTTTTCAACTCTTCCTGACTCGTACACACAAATTAATTAATTAGTAGAAATTAAACAGGTCTTAAAGGAAAGACGATATTCCTGTATTTTGCATTTTTTATTCCTGTATACAGAAATGTATCAAAACGTACCTTGCACAGATGTACAAAAATAAAGGAAATTGTGTATCTCAATAATGATGATAATCATAAAAACATGACGTGCATATTCACGTAAACAAATGCGCGGAAGTATCTGTAATTTCCAGAACCTGTTCAGCTCCGAACTAAAATTTTAATTAGAATCCTAAAATGTGGAACATTTCTGTGTCTCTCTTTTTGTGAAATGCAACGACTGCATGTGCTCCGGTGTACGACTGTGCATTTCATAATAATAGGCGGGTCTACAGTGGATATTTTCAAGCAGCAGAATTTCATTTTCCATTTCTTCAGCCGAGAATACGACGGAACATTTAATTTACTTATGTCCGCTGTATTTTGAATAAATTGTAGTTCTGGGGATTGCATGCTGTTTAAGGGCAAAACGGTCCCCATTGAATATTCCATTCAGCTTCGTGACCGTCTTTCAGAGCAACAATTCCATTTTTCATAAAATCTGCAGATCCGAACTTCCCCAGATGGAAGAGACAGATGGTTGAGAAGGCCAAGCCGGAGGATCACTGTGCGAGAGACTCTTGACATAATTAAGGACTCTCTCGGTACTAATGACGTGGACTATACACTTCAGGAGGTAGATCCGCTCGATCGATAGAACGAACGTCTGCGGGCTTGGAATTTTATAGTGAAAAGTAAAAGAAAGGGAGGAAAGGAGAGAGGGAAAGAGAGAGACAGAGGTAATGACGTCAGTGCGCTACGTATGCACGTTATTTAAATTAAATCTTCATTCTTGTCGTCTCGGGAAGCGTACCGTAATTGTGGTGTGTTTTACACTCGCGGACTATAAGTATAGCTCGGACTTTCTGCACTGTTTCCGTAATTGGTGCAGTTGCTGCTATAATAAAAAAAAACTGTTGGTTACGTTTCACGGTGACAGTGGTACGAGTCAACGTTTACGCGCATCATGGCTCCCTTTCTCAAACGGAGAAATTTTAATGTAACGTTGCAATATTAAATAAATCTATGCTTCTTTTACTATTGGCGTTTTTATTCATCATCGATAATTACAAATTACAGTCTTCATAATGCGCTAGTTACGAGCGTTTCCGCGCGAGTTCGAAATCCACGATAATTTCCCTGTTGCACTTAATTAATTTGATAGACAATTAAAGAACTGGCGAAAACGAAATTAATTGCAGACCAGGAGACTTGTGTTCATTCGAACTCGTCGGAAAGTACGGATTCCATTCACCACGTAATTAGTCCACCCGTTATGAATTTATAATTGTCCTGCACGTATAACAAATACCGGGGTGCACACGATTCATTCGAGTTTTCAATGTAACAATTAACGACGTATTAATAAACCGCGTTATTAATAGACTGCGAATATTTATGCGTTTATAACAAATACTGCTGCACGAGTCCCGGCGGAACAGAAACTGTGCCTTACAATTCTTCGAATAAAACTATAAAAATGCTACAAATCCACAGATTTTAGACTAAAGATTCAACTTGATAAAAATTTAATAAAATTTGCTGTACGATCTTTTTTGACTATTTCATGAAACGCAAATCAGAATCCTGTATTATTATAAAGCCAGCGGTGCACCTTTCATTCGAAGCTTAATAAAACCGTCCTGAATAAAAAGAAGAGAAAGGAAAAATCAAACTGCTTCCAATATGTGATGGAATCAATCACGAAAAAAGTTTTTCAGAACATGTAGAAGCTTTTGAATGTGTAGTATTTTCGGGCGAAAAGTAAAGGCTTCAAATTCATTCTTCTACGATTTCTTTTACGAAGTTATAATTGCTTAATGTTACCAATTATACGAAAATGCAAAATTACGTGGTTAGATACTTTCTCTAGCTATAGTATGTACAAAGGTTTAAAATCCACAATAACCACACGATCCAGGGTAACCAAAAAATGATTGATCTCGCGAATCATCTGGAATCGACTGCTCCGAGTGGGAACACCCCCTAAATTTGATCTCGTGGCGTCGCAATCGTAATGAACACGAACACAGTGCGTTCGGGGCGTTTGAAAAAGCAAAAGGAACGAAGTTAGCCGACGCAATCGAACACACCTCGCGCAGGAAGCAATCAAATTAAGGCCGGCAGTGGATAGGGGCGGATTTATATCCGGTGATGGCGGGATAACTTCGTATTTGATACGTGGTTATGTCGTCGGCTAAGGGAAGGAGGCCACGCGAGCCGAGAAGTAATCACGAGGAAATTTCAAAACATCGCCAGACGCGCTTAGGGTAGGCGGTCAGGTTTATCGTCATTTCCGAATCGATTTCGACAATCGAATGATCAGGGAAGGTAGGGTGAATCCTCGAGGACAAGCCACGGTAATTTCTGCCGAACGGAATTCGATGAAAAATTAATGGCCGACCAATCATCGGTTCCCTTGCGAGTTTTGGCGCTGCGAATACAAGCGCGTCCTCGCGGGACAAGAGTCACCGTTTCATTGGGAAATGAGGATGGATAAGCCTAGCCCCGATTACCTGCTCGTTAGAGGATCCACGATGATGATATCCAACCAACTGATATCCTCTGTTTCACTCCTCCATCATACTGCTCTCTGTCGATCGCTTTGATTTCCGCCTTAGATATAATCTTGTCTTATTCGCGAGATAATTACAGTTTTGATTGGAGATCAATCAGCACGCAATTAACGGAGATTGGTGAATAATGAGTGGAGAAGCTGTTCGGAGGGATAAGAAGCTGATGAGTGGGGAAATTGTATAGAAATATTAAGTCTTGGGTGGAGGTTCATTAAAATTTTCGTTGTAATTTCCTCCGTGAATAGCGATTGTAATTTTCATCGTACCAATGCACGAAAATGCTGAGATACAGTTCAAATATACGGAAATATGTTTGTAAAGTTTCATAAAATTATTTTGTTTGGTCCAGTCACAAAAATTTCGGAAGTACATACTCAAAGCATGTCAAGAAATGGAAATACTGAAGACGAAGAATGGTAATTATTACAATTTTGATAATAGGAACATATAACAATTCAGAGATACAGTTTGAATATACGGAAATACGTCTACAAAGTTTCGTACAAATATATTGTTTAGTTTGATAACAAACAATTCGAAAAGTGAGTATTGATGGTGGCAGTCGTAGGGAATATATATTGTTCTCACGATGTCACGTCTCGGCGGGGGATTTATTTCGAGAATGTAATAAAGATTAAAGACGTGGATAAATGGGGTGACTTGATTTTTAATTAATTGGAAAATGTTTTGTGCGAACTGCAGCTGAGGGAAAATGATGATGGGGGATGGAGGAGCGAAGGGCTGCGCGTGATGATGATAAATGAAGACAACTATTATATCTAGATACTTTGGAAAAGTCGATATTTCTTCGCCGATTTTCTTTTTGAGCTTCGTATTAAGGTCGTGCTTCTCGGATGAAAAATTCAAATTCCTGCTCCAGTTTCACTTCATCGAAGTTCCTTTACTCCGCGAGTCGATGAAACCGGAAAAGTTTTCCATCGTGGCGTTCGGTGAACTATCAAATTTCATTCTATAAATTCTATTTAATTAGCAATAACAAATTTTACGTCTACGATCGATCGCACTTCGAGGCGAGCGCTTCTCCGAAGCAATTTGTAAGCGAAACTTTCTTGTTAACCTGTCGAAGTGAGAGAGGATGCTATCAATTAAGGAAAAAAATAGAAACCCCCGTAACTTTATTCGCAACGGGGAGAACTGGGTTCGAAGCTTATCCCAGAACTTAACTCGAAAATTAAATTCCGGAACCAAACAGAGCTCGAACTGCTCCCCGGTGCGCACAGATGTGCACGAAATTCGGCTTTAACTCCACCGACTTTGAGATAGTTAACGAGGTTACGCTACGAAACAAGGTCGTTCGCAAAAAAGAGACACGCGTCATTCCATCCATTCATGGGTCACGGACTGCAAAATGTAGTTGACGGGTGTCAATTAGCGCTTACCGAGCCTCCAGTTCGCTGCAGAGGAAAAGGGATAATGTCCAGGACGATAGGTCCTTTACGAGCTGAAATTCGCCCGCCAGAAGTACTTTGCGTCAATCTCTCCAGTTATATTACTGTGTCCATTATTTCAGTAGTACGAGCCAATCTTTCCGAAATGCATGCTTCAGATTTTTAAGATAATCTTCCTACGCTATTCACACATTTTTTAATCACATAGTACAAGTCTATCTATCTACAATTTACTCTAGACATTTTTGAATCTATTTTTCTACAACGTATATAAGATTATTGTTTATTATCTAAAAGAACTTTATACCAATTTTCTTTGCAGTAAGTCACGTTAGATGCAACCATTTTCCTCGCAGGAAGTTTCGTTTCATTATTACAGTAGTATAAGTCAATCTTTCCACAAGCTTGTTAAAGATTGTTAAGACAATCTTTCTACACTACTTACAAACATTTCTTTCATCATGTAGAAGTACATTATAGCAATTTTCCTTGCAGAGGGACTTGTTACTGTGACGTTTATCATTTCAGTAGTATAAGTCAATGTCTCTATTACTCATATTATTTTATCAAACTTCTAGTCCAAGAAAATATTGTTCCACGTATTATAGTTCTATACTGTATTATTTTACTGTGTTGCAAGTCAATATTTGTTTGCAAAATAGTGTAAATCATTCAACAATTCGAAAATCAAGTAACTGTAGCAGTCTCACTTTGAAAATCACTGAACGTGTGGCAATTATTCCCGCGTTGATGGAACAAAAATCTGCAGCCTGTATTTTTCAATACTTGGCAATTATTACACATTACAGACACTTGAATTTTGCAATATAAAAATCCCGCGGATTACCGCAATTGGTATCGTAGCGTGAGGTGCATCCAAAGTACTCCAATTAACAAACGCTGATACAATGGACGACGAAAGTAGCTCGTTCGATCAGCCGTCAAATCCGCAGAGATAGAGAACGAGATACAGCGAGAAAAAGAAGCGAAGAAACGCCTCTGCGCATCTATCTAGGTGACATTCATTAACGCTGCTCCCATTAATTAGCACCGCCGATATGCCGAGGTTTTTCATTACACTCATTGTGTTTTGATCAACCGCAGCGACTCCGTACGTATCTCTTATTTGCCAATGGATACGGAAGCTCGTCGGGGGCCATCGAATTACGTAATTAGCGAGTGGATATGGAGGCCTAGAAACGTGTCGACCGAATTATAAACCCGACCACTTCTGTCGCCATCGCATTGTTTGACCTCGTCGGTGATTCTTCGGCCAAAGAGAGAAGGGAGAGAGAAAAACCCTCTTCAGCCCTGATTATAGTTGCGGATCAGTCGAACGTGAGAGATCACTCGTTCGGCTCCACCCACGTCGGCTCTCGAATCTCGAATTTAAAAAAATAAGTCGCAATAAAATTCGACGCGGACCAATCGCCGCGACTCACGCTGTGTCTGTTCCGTAGGATTTCAAAAGCTACTCGAAGAAGTTTCTCGCTTTGAAACACACAGCTCGACGCGGCTTTGTTGGCGAACTAACGAACGCTTTGTTTTCTGTCACGGTTACCTGCTGGCGCACAAGCGATTTTTCCAAATCAGATTCTCAGATCGACTGGGGAAACTTGTCAGTATGCTCCAACTAATTTTTAACGTCGATCGTTCCATATACATTTATTAACCTTTGTTTAAGAGCACTCTTTGTCAAAAGTGTGTCTATTTATAGAGAAAATAAATTTCCAAAAGCAATGACAATTTCAATCATGAACCAAAAAGTCACGTCCAACATAATATATTCTCATAATTTCTCCCGGAA
This sequence comes from Halictus rubicundus, assembly GCF_050948215.1. NCBI lineage: Eukaryota > Metazoa > Arthropoda > Insecta > Hymenoptera > Halictidae > Halictus > Halictus rubicundus. The sequence goes on from NC_135151.1 coordinate 12,796,559, forward strand.
TTATTTAATCGCTATTTTCATCTTTAATAGAATGAAACAACTCGACGAAGAAAATAAAAAGTTTTAAAGACGTTTCGAGTTGGTTGCTCTCAGAATAAAATTTGTACATTCCAGAATCTTCGTCTCAAAAGTGTGCCACAATTGTTGCCGATGCCAAAATTCGTCCGAAGTCGTATTTTATTCTGTTGTTTTCTGGAACGTCGTCGGCAGCGACGCTAAATTATACATTATGAAAACGACGTTTTTATTCCCGGTGGTGTTTAAAAATTCCTCGGCAAGCGACGTCGACGTTGTCTATTCGAAAATTCTATTTTCCGCGAGACCATACGAGCGTACGTGACGTCAATCAAACACCGCTTTACGATACGGTCGCGTTCTTATTTAACAGTTTTACACGGTTGAAAGATAATATCAGCATTCGCGCGACGGAACTATAGATTTTCTATTCAAGTGTCTGTCTTGTTTTTTTTTACGGGGGTGTGGCGTGTATCGACGTTTTATAAAAAGCGAGAACTCACAAAGACCGCTCGAAATCGACACGTTCAAAATATCGCCCGGGGCCTGGAATTCAAGTTTCGTGACCGATATTTTTCAGAGTAATGGGAACCCAGTTTTCAGAAACGCGATGAAAAGTTTTCGGCGTGAATTTATTCCTACCGTTGCGTTGGTCGATATCGCGCACGAATTTGAAACAGAAACAGCGAGAACACGAATTAATTTCGATTAATAGAATCCTTCGTGCGCCGTATAAATACCGATAAATATTTCGGTATTCGTTTTACATTAATTCAAGATTAAATTGTCCTGGAACGCACGTCCCCGTTGCAGACATATTAATTACACGATGCCCTTTCCGTGTTGCACTGATTTAAATCTATTGATTTTAGTGTTAATCTCGGAACTGGAGCATTCGGGGATTCTGTGTCACATGTAGCCCGTTCGCGCAACGGCCCCTCGCAAGTACCTTAATTGGAAATATTCAATTACAAATTGTGACCTTTTACGGTGACGTTGTTTATCGCGCGACGTTTTAAGTCTCGTCGCTGCAAACATAATTACGCACTTGTCACGCCGTAAGTGCGTATCGATGGAACACGATTTTCCAGAATTTTGACTGTTCTCACGACGTTCTAGAATATGTGAATTCCGTCACGTTTTGTCTCCGCGCTTTATATTATCAGTGAATTTTCATGCAAATTCATTCTGGTAACTAATTTCAAAAATTAAGAATTGAACGTCCAATAGTTGAATATTTTATTAATTTTATAATAAATGCGTTTTAATACATTTCGTATATTCAACACACCAATGATTTAATTATTGGAAACAATTGTATAGAACCAGCTGAATATTGTGTGTATTTTAAGAATACAAGGTTGCTTCTTCTTAATTATTAGCTGCTTTTATGATACTTTAGAGAAATATACAGACATTCGTTTAAAGAAATGTTGGTTCTGCGTGTCTCTTAAATTTGCAAACAAATTTCATTAAAATGAAGCGTCATGTCTAGACAGGAATTTTGACTAGTCTCCAATGTGTCTCAAGCGTGTAATAATATTTTTATAATTTAAAGTGCATCCATCCAAGAGTTGAAGATTTCATTAATTTCGTTAGAAATGTGTTTTAATACATCTTATACGTTCATCATACGAATTATTTAATTATTAGGAATAAGATTAAGTAACAAGTTGAATGTTGTATGTATTCTGAGTATACATGGTAGCTTCCTTTTAATTTTTCCTACTTTCATGAAATTTTAGGACAATACAAATTCGATCACAGAAATGTTTCATGTATTTCTCAAATTTGCAAAGGAGTTTTAAAAATTGGAACTGGATGTTCAGAAATTTGACGAATTTTAAAATAAAAATGTATTTTAACGTGTTTTAAAGTTTAAAGTATAGATTACACGAGAAGGTTTTAAAGAACGAACGGCGGAGATGCAATTGTGCAATATGAAAGTATCAGGTAGGCGAGCGAAATTGTTTTATTGTGTATGTCCCAGGAGCGTGTAAGTTTTAAAACGCCATTGTCAGCGATACTGTCGCGGCTAAACGAATTTATTCGGGAGCAATATATTTCCCCCGTAACACGGTAGAAAGCCGCACGGAGTTCACGTTCTGCTGCGGACCAGAAGCGTTTTATTATTATACATTATATCGTGGCTCGATGTACGTAACATGTGCGCTTAATCTCTCAGTATATCAGCAATAATGGGCCCGAAACTGAAAGGGATACGGCGCTCTGTAAATCTCTCTTGAAATCCCATATAAACGACCAAGATGCTATCCAGGACCTATCCCCGAGCAAATGTTCGCTGAATCCACTGGTTGATCGTTTAATAACTTTCTCGGCGGCCATTTGATAGCCGTGTAATCTTATATCGACGTTATTGTCAGCTATCATAATTGTCCGAGCAATTGTGTACCGTCAGAAAGGAGTAATCTCAGAATATGAACGATTTGTAGGATCCGTCGTCAGAACTTATTCCACTTGTATTTATTGCTCTCCCAGGATAATAGCATTTTCAATCAGGAGTTTCTGTGTCATTGAGTTTCCATTGGACACTGTGATATCCGAAGCACGGTCTAAATTAATCACAATTGGTATCGTTACGGTTTCGTATTAGCAATTGAGGCTGTGTGTACGTGTAATATATTAGTACACTGCACAAATCTTCGTGAATTATATTAATTTTAAAGTTATAAAGAACAATGGCTAAAAAAGAGCAATTTTGTTATTGGTGAACATTTTTCAATAAAACAATTACGAGATACTCCCTGAAGTATGCTGTTTAAAGTACGGAAAAAGGTTTTGTTCAAAGTCTCACAGTTTCCGAGAAAAAAATTCCCGGACTTGACCTGGCCCAAAGATTCTCTCGCAGTCATTATTTTCGAACTGGAACTCGGACGGAGTTTTCGAATGAACGGGTTGAACTTGTAATGGTGAAAATCGGTGCGATCTCCGGTCGGTTTCCGAAATAACGAAGACCCGGACGCCCGGGAGCCCATGGAGGATCGGCACCGAGGAAACTTGAAGGCTCACGCAACGCTTCAGGTGGTCTAATGTCTTATCGATGGTAAATGTAACTCGGATAAGCATCCGAACTTTCCGGTATTAATCGCCAGGTGGCACGTGATGGATGCGATAGCGCTCCAGAAGGCTCGGATACTCCGCACGGTGTGTGCCGCGTCGGAGAGGGCCCTAATTACAATACCGATGGCCTACCGTCTAACGTTATACCTATATTCAGGCGAGCGTGTTATTAATCGCCAATTACTCAACCCGGATCTAATCTAATCCGAGGTTTCAAACTCGAAAGTCATTGGCGAAAGCTCCGGCGCCCGGTGATAGGATAACGGGCTGCTCGCGCGGTAACTTTGGATTTCCATTAAGGGGTTGCCAGCTCGGGAGGATCGGAGTCGCGCGGTCTCTGGCCGATTCTTCGGGGAAACCTTCGGCGAAACCTTCGGCGAAACCTTCGGGGAACACCGATTACAACGGGCTGCCACGGGGTGTACAACTTTCTGCTCTAACGGAGGCACCGATGCCCGTGAAATTTCCGACGGTGATCTTGACAATGATCGGACGACGGGCCAATCTTCGCTCGCAACGCTAACGAGGGCCGACGGATTACCGTCAGTTTTCCGAAGTTTCGCGGTTCGAACCAGATAGTCGGCTTCCCGGCCGTGTATATCGCAGAGACACGGATTAATTTACGCGAGTAACTAAACCCGACGGGCCAACCGGAAATTCGAGACACGTGGGGCAACCCGGAATCGGCGATGTTTCAGCGTAATTTTAGTGTTCGGGAATTGGTACACGAGAAATTCAGATTTTCTTCTCCTGCTAGTTATTCGTTCTGTCTATTCGATTTCGTTTTCGTTTTGCACCATGGAACTGTGAGTAGGCTGATGTAGATCAGTGTCTAGGTTGAATTTAACACTAGAACTACCGAGTAATAAATACGACTGATGTACATTGCTTTGTAATAATGACAAGACTACATCTATTCGAACCTCATACCATTTTTATTCCAACGTGTGCTCCAATAAAGAAGTTCAGTCAAAAATGTCTGATGAAAACATTTTTATCATTTCAGTAATTGTGAAAGAAATAATTAGGAACCAGTCATTTTGACTGGTTCGGTAGTTCTAGTGTTAATTTGCAGGTTACTGTCAAATAATGCCACCAGTAATGCTGTATATTTTTCGTATTTCAGTTTTATGGCATATGCTTTATGGTAATGCATTAAGAGTTGAAAATCAGATATATATCCTTTATATTGTCCCCAATAGTACATTGTACCATTTTTATAGTACAACTTTTATGGTACTGCATTTATTATCCTTTAATGGTACATTGTACCATTTTTATGGCACATTTTTTATGGTGACGCATTTAAGGTTCGAAAATCAAATATGTATCCTTTATATTTCCCGTTAATGGTACATTATACCATTTTTATGGTACACTTTTTTTATGGTAATGCATGTAAGGGTTGAAAATCAAATATGAATCCTCTATCTTCTTCGTTGACGGCACATTGGAACCACTCTTTAAAAACCCGTGCACATAAAGAAGAGAAAATGGTTCAGGTTTCCACACATTCAGCTACGAGGGTGTGTATCTTGTAACCAATTTCAGAATCATCGAGCCAACGGTTCAGCATCCCCCATTTCCATGCGACTGACACGTTTTCCGACTGAAATCCTGCGCACCGAGTAGAAAAATGATCGAGCAGGCTACACTGAAGATGCAGCGAGCTTTTGAAAAGGGCGTTTTCAAGTTGCGCCATTTCGCGTACAAAAATGTTAGCCGAGATTCGTTTCGCTTGTCGGGCGTGACGTCGCGAAACCGAGCGTTTTTGCCTTTTTGTAAGAAGCCGCGTCAAATTTTCCGCGCCTGAGAATGTTTTCTCTGTCGAGCAGAGAAAGAAAGAGAAAGAGGGGGATGGGGGAGGGGGAGGGGGAGGGAGCACGGTAAAATTTATGCGTGTCCGCTTATGACGTACAAGCTCGTTACATTTTATCCCGACTTCTTCTAGCCGGGGGTACGTGGAAAAACAAAGGGCGTGCCAGGACAAGCCGCCTTCAGAATCGCCCGCTGTAATTCCCGGGACAAGTTTCGAGTTTCTAAAGAAAGAATCTCTTGATTGTTCCGCGAAGTATTGTCCCGAAACTCGTTTCGCTGCGTCGCCGCGGATGAAAAACGGTCCCAGGTAATGAGGGTCGAAGTTGCCCGGGAATAAAATAAACTGTCGCGAGTCCGGGAAAACTACTGATCGCCCGGGCGAGCATTAACGTAACTTCGCGAAATTGTTATCGAGTTTTAATTGAGATTTCGTAACGATCCATCTGCGCGCCACCACCGTCCCCTCCCCGTTCCCCCTTGCCCTCCCCCGAAACCAGTGATCGCCGCTCATCGAGACCCGTAATTAGACTTCACCGTTTCCGTTCCCCGTGTTTGAATTGCGCGAACTTCGCAGACCCGATACCTAATAATTGTATCAATTCTAAAACCGTTCTGAATGCCTCGACCTCGACTTTCAACCGGCGAAACACCGACCGCTATATTTACACACCACTTTCCGCTGAAATCACAATCACTCCCTTATGTCCCCGCCCTCCGTTGCATCAAATAATATTTATTTAGATTAACGTAAGAAAAACAGAAGTTCTCGACGGGCTGAATAGATTTCTCGTATCCGAAGCACTTTTACATTTTATTGCCGTGCCACTAGACTCGAGCTGAACTTTAACGTTCAAAATCAATTTTCCTAATAATTAGGCTTTTGATGATAGAAATTGACAGAACTGTTCGAGATTAATGTATATTATTACGTGAATTTTCTCTAGTTTATATTTCATGGGGTTGACATTCAATAAATTCACCTCGTAGCATCAAGGGAGCCACCTAGGAGGGAAAAACGATTGTCCTGGTTAATTAATCAAGAGAGGGCCTCTATTAAATACCTCAGGTGTCTCGAGAGGCTCTAATACAGAGCTATTCGGGCTACAAAGCCGGCAAAGCAGGGGTTGCGGGTTGCGGGGGATGCGATTCGAAAAGCACGCGATAATTGATAGCTAAATGGCATCTCATTCCGGAACGAGTAACACCGTCGCTAACTCAGTCGGTCTGTTCTGTGATCGTGCTCTGTCAATCAGACGACTCAGTCACGTGGATAAAATACGTCTCTCTTGCTCTCATGTGCCTCTCTCTCTCTCTCTATCTATCTGGCCATGCTCTCTGTCTCTCTCCCGTTTAATCGATTCACACTCTAGAAGACAAGGCGAATTTAGCGGCGGGTGGCAATGAGAGGTGAGAGAACCGACGGCGGGAGCTGGTTGGCAGTGACTAGCCCTTAGCACCCCCCGAGTAGCAGGCAGCTGGTGCTCCGTCGCTGATTGGTAGTAGCAATTAACGTCCGGTCCTGATCTAACGGCTCTCTGCTGCGCACCAACACGGAAACTGGTCGGGCTACATAGATCATTGTTGCGCGAGATGCCATGGTTAGAGGAACTCCGTCAGTTCGTGATGCACGAGGAAGCTGCGGTTTCAATAGATGCCTGAACGTTGTAGCGGATTAGCATACTGGCTGAGACCACAGAGGAAACTGGGTTAGGTTTTAGGAAGCATCGCTACCATGTATCCCAGACGAGGTTATCTCGAAGGAGGGAGGAAAGGATACCGAGAGGAGAAAGGACCTAGACGTTCTCACAAGATAGATAGATGAGAGAGAGAGAGAGAGAGAGAGAGAGAGAGAGAGAGAGAGAGAGAGAGAGAGAGAGAGAAAGTGCCTTGTCAGTGGATAACGAAGCCTTTTGCCGAAATTTCCCTTCAGGCGAGGGAAGACGCTGATACGGACCACCCCACCGACACGTCCGGAATCTTCATGATGAAGTCCTTTCACGGTGACCTTGTCTAACGCTCTCTAGAACCCTCTCCGGACCCGGCGACTTTCCGCCCCGGCATTATTCTCCTCCTCTGCTAAAGAAGGGAGACGCCTCCTCCGACTCCAGAGATTTATTGAAAGTATTTGGAACGTGACGATTATCCCGATAATTGAATGTTGGATTTTGTCCTCGCCAGGAAAGGGTCCGAGATCGTTTCGGGGGCTTACAGCCTCCTGGAGGAATAAAGAATGCTTAATCAGCGACGCGCGGACTCTAAAATCAATCCTTACGAGGCGGAATCCACTTTTGTTCCCGGGAAATGGGTCCCGAGGCTTTGTAGGCTCGGAACGAGAGACTTACGAGTTGCTGCCTAGTAGCTAGACTACGTTTACAACAAATTAACCGCTTGCACTCGAAGCTACTATAACTCTAAAACCAAACATTTCTTCTCTAGAACCAAATACACTGATTTCTCTGTATATGTCGCCAAGACTTGGATGATAAACGTCACGGAATGATCTCGAGAAGCTCGAGAGGCCTCGTACGCCGAGGAGTGTAAACATAACACGGCTCGGGTATGTCTCCTGAACGATACACGACGCTGGCAAGACCCGTGTTGTTGACATATATCGAGAATTCACTGTATTTCCATTATACAGAGTGTTAAAAAAAATTCAATATTTATATGGTACACACTGTGCTGAGTAAAACAGCCTGAGTAAACGTAGGTCGAAAGGTCAACCGTATCTGAGATATAAACATTTGTAAGGAATTCGAGCGACCGCGGCCCATGCGGGCCACAGCAGGGTACCGTGGACCGGCCAAGGGCGCAGTTTATGATTACGGTGCGGACGTGACTTCAGGCTGTTTTTGAGATTTAGCGGAACTTTCTGTTTTATGATAAATTGTTAGAGACTTCGTATTTTACCTAAAGACAGCCGTTGACTGGTCCTAGGTAGGCGACGAGAATTCGGGGCGAGGGTACCTTAAGGCGGTGGCCCCGCCGTGCATCCCCTCCATAACTCCGTACGCGTACACGAGATTTGCAAGGGTACGGGAGGCCCGCTCTCATTTGTTAACAATGCAAAAATAGTACTGTTCTGTAGTCAAAATCGCTAGATAAAAGTTCAATCTAGGGTGGAAAGGTCCTCAGAAGTCCTACTTTTGCGTTTTTTAGCCGTAATTTGCAATATTCAGCAGCATACTGCTTGTCGAGTGACATTATCGTAAATATCGAGAGATTCAGAGCTCGTATGGAGTTCGTAGGACCTTTCCTAAATTACGGCTAAAAAACGCAAAAGTAGGACTTCTTAGGACCTTTCCACCCTAGATTGAACTTTTATCTAGCGATTTTGACTACAGAACAGTACTATTTTTGCATTGTTAACAAATGAGAGCGGGCCTCCCGTACCCTTGCAAATCTCGTGTACGCGTACGGAGTTAGGGAGGGGATGCACGGCGGGGCCACCGCCTTAATGAACTGGTCAGTTTCCCTCACCCTGTCGCCTCTTGGAGGGAGTACATTACTATTAAGACACTTACGATTGGTTTTCTGAAAGTAACCGCCTACAATGCGAAAACCTTTAAAAGGTGGAGCAGAGGAGAAATGGAGGTTGTCGTGACGCGCACGAGGGTAACCTCTAGTTTCTTGTTGTAAAATAAACATATTTATGAAATCCTGGTCTATCTGTTCCGTCATACTTACACATTTTTGTCTGTTAACATCACGATTCATTTACTAGTGGCCTTTTGATATTTACAGAAGATTTTCCACGTGTCCTCCTTCCTCGGATACACAACTGACTGATTCCGGATGAAATCAACTGTCGGCACTTGAAGGACATTCAGAACGCGGTTTATATACTCTGAAGTAAGCATCGCATGCGATGGAAGTAAGTAAGCTGATCATAATGCTAGCAAACAAAAATATGTTCATATCTCAGAAACGTTTACTGAGGCCTTTTTACTCAGCACAGAGTGTTCTATACACCATACAAATATTGAATGGTTTTTTTTTTCTAACTAGGTGTGTCTTCGCTTGGAATGCACAATGGCATGAGCAAAAATTGAACAGTTTATCCTATACCTTCATCGAGCAAGATCGTCGGAGTTTTCGTACCGCGACGTTACCTGAACGTATTAATACGGCGAAACAATCGTTCGTTCAGGGAACGAAACGGAGGCCCCATTAACGAACAGTCCCGCGAACGACGACGCTGCCGGTCGTCAGCTGACGTTAACGCGAAATACGCGATCGCAAAAAGCTCCGTCACAATTAACGTCGAACGGAATCGCTGGAACTTCAAATACGGGTCGGAAAACGCTGAAAGACCGACGACGCGACGCTTTTACCGGCTACGCTCTAATACCGTTTGAAATTCGTTCCGGCAGACCAGAAGTTAGGAAATCACCATTTCTTTTTTTTCTCTCTTCTCTCTCTCTCTCTCTCTGTCTCTCACTAACTCACTCTGTCTGTTTCTTTCTCCCTCAGTTTTTTCAGAGCCCGGTTCATGGTAGTTTTAACCCGGTTCGTACTAACGAGCAAACACGGCACCCGCTCGTTCGTATGCAATCGTCTGACCCACTGACATGTCCTGGATGAAAGTGTCGGTGCGCGCGCGTTCGAGAGAAAGATAGGCAGAGAGAGAGAGAGAGAGAGAGAGAGAGAGAGAGAGAGAGAGAGGGTTTGTAGGAGACGATGGTGGCCTGGCTGCCATGCCGTCGGGCTTCGATAATGACGACAGTGCCCTGGGAAGGCGAGCTTAACCAGCAGCCAGATATCGAACGAGTTAACGATACGTTAACGATTCCTGACCCCGGCGTCATCTACTCGCGCGTGGCCAACAGAACCCAGGAACAAAGATAACGTGAACTGCGGCTGATAACACCGGCCCGGGGATTAGAGGTCGCCGCCTGACGTGCCGATAAGGAATGCATTGACATTTTGCAGTAGCCTGCCAACCGCCGCTACCCACGCCCGCCTGGCGAAACCTTGCATTTACGTCGAATAATCGAATTTCCACCGGGCTCTCTTGCATGCTCCAAGTTACACCAGCCCCGTCTCAAAGGGAATATTCAACTTCTGACTTTCCGAACTTGCTGCTAGAGTCCTGCTCGAAAAAGCGTTGCAACGATGCTTTGGAAATGATAACGGATGTTTGTGACTGGTCCTGGTTCTAGAACCAGCGGCGATTTGATTTTAATCCTTTTGATGTCTTCTGAGGTGCCTGTAGGGGATGCTAACACTCGGAAATATGGCGGCGCCCTTGCCTGCCCGAAACGCTTAAAATCGCTTAACTTTAAACACACGCACAACTTTTGACAAACTGATCTCCTAGCATTGAAACTTGAATTTTCGGCATTTTCTCGCCAAAATCTGCAGGATTACGTAAAAGAGAGTTGAAAATTTCTGTTTTCCTGAAGTAAAGTTTAGCCGAAATATTCCTAATCCTCTTAAAATTTGTGAACAATTTTCAAGTATTTGGTTTGCGATTGAAACGATGACGCAATCGATGCCATGGAGAGCAGCGTCTTTAAATCCTAGGACATCATGAAAAGATGCTTCTACTTTAAGTAATGTATTGTACGAAAGAATTTTCAACAATGTGGAGCAGAAATTCGGGTCAAAACGCGACGGCATAATTTAAGCCTTAAAGGGCAAAGTGGCAGAGTCTTTAGCCCCTGTCTAGCGTGCAACGAAGTTGCCATATTCTAAAGAACTTCATACGTGTGAACTAGAGTGCGTAATTGTTGCGTTTAATTACACCGGTTAGCGTGTGTGTAATTACAGTCGGTAGGGGACCGCTTATCAGATTCCGGTCGTTTTATAAATTACACGATACGGTGAAGTGTCTTTGTCTACAATTTTTTTCCGTCGCAACACAGTTTTTTTTTCTCGATCGTGTGTTTTACGCGCTATCGTAACGCACTATGTCAAAACGTTTGCCCTATTAAACGACACCGGTTAGGCTCTCGCTTCGGATCAAAGCTAGGCGACGGTCGATTAGTTTCATTCATTAGCAGCCGTGGCATTAAAACGTTAACACCGCGGCTGTTCGCTTTGTACGAAACACACTTCGCTCGCTCTGGCCACATCCATCATTCGCTCGCGCGAGGAGTAATTAGGGTCGTCAATTTTTCGGCCGGGGTTCGCGCGAGGGTCGAGGCGTGACACGTGATCCGAACCGCTTGGTACGTGACTATTAATAAACTTGAAAACATCGTTTTTGAAAGTTTAGATTGGTATCTAGGGACTAAGACACCGCCGTGCGCTGTCTGTCATACACGAGCTCGTTAGCCACTGACTTATTACTCGCTCTCTCCTTTTCTGCATGAGCACCACACTTCGTTAGAAACTTTCTAGCTGCGCCCGTCTTCCCTTTTCCCTTCGCTGGTATCCTAATTCGTTGGGATATGTTGACGCAGTTAATCCTGCGATCGTTAGGTCGCGGTGTTTAATCAAGTTTCTTTCGTAAGTGATTCACAAACAGGAGATTACAATTGTAGTTGGGGAAACTTTGGGCCCACCAAAAGTGATTTAACTGCGAGGATAGGAGACCTTCGTAGTCTTCACGGTGCAATAAGAAACAACGTGAATACGGAATGGGATGATGTTTTGTGAAAGGTTTACTGCTCCGAGACTGAGTTTCAATATTTCACCAGTGTCTGGACTAGGGATCTTTATGCTAACGCCGACTCTTCCAGAGTAATCTGAGAGTATTCTGGGAGAGAAGAGTCAGAAATATTTGTTTCGAAAATGAATTTTCATATACAGGGTGTTCGCGATAATTTGTACCAGCGTTTTTTTTTCGTAAAAGGTAAACATTAGAAAAAAACCGAAGAGGAGGTGGTTGTAGTATATTTTACTAGCAATTTTGTATTTTTAATATTTTTCTAGAGACAAAGGTGACCTTCATTTTTTTTTAAATGGATTGCTACATATTTGTTCTACATATTTGTTCAAATGTAAAGGGATATTGTCTTTTCAAAACATAAACTTTTACATAGTCAGCGGAAGTCACATTGAACACGAGATGTAGTCTTGTCACAACAACATACTAGTAAATACAATATTACGAAATTTTAAATCTATTTCTTTTATTTCTGCCCTTGTATGACCCTGAAGACCATAGTATACTATATGGTTCAAGTCGACGCAGTGTCCGTTTTCATATGACGTAAGCAAATATGTAGCATTCCATTAAAAAAAAATGAAGGTCACCTTTGTCTCTAGAAAAATATTAAAAATACAAAAAAATTGAGATACTCCTCTTCGGTGTTTTCTAATGTTTATCTTTTACGAAAAAAGAAACGCTGGTACAAATTATCGCGAACACCCTGCATGTGTTCATCTCGTATACTAAGTGTACCGTTTTAATTTGCTTGAAAATCTGCAGTCAAGAAATCATGGACCACAACGATGTTCGAGGCACCGAAGCTAGCCAGAAAAATCTATAAAAGCGATCGGCCGGTGCTCCCTACTCGGTAATATCCATTGTAGGGTCGATCAAAAGAATGTCTGCGAAGGCGCGAAAGTTATGAGAACACTTCGGTCTCGGCCTAGTACCCATTCACAAGGTATAACGCGTGGATGGAGGTATCAGCATCGACGGTTGCTGTTTCAGCTGTTTACAAGTGCCGCGAATACCCGCCCCGTCGGCTCGCTTTTGACCTGGTCTGCCGTTCCGTTAAGCCGTAGAGCAAAGGATTAGGTCTACAGCGCGGAAGTCACCAGCAAGCACCCTTCCCACCTCTTCCCACCCCCTTTCCACCCCCTCTTTATCTCGGTGAACCTGCGTTCCACCACTCCCACGCACGAATAAAGGCATGCACGCGAGAAAGAGAGAGAGAGAGAGAGAGAGAGAGAGAGAAAGAGAGAGAGAGACAGAGCGGGAGTTGCGGGGAGTGGAGGGGGGAGAGGCGCGCATATAGGTGCGCGCTTGCTCGTTTCGCGAGCTGATGATGCAAATTCAAACCTCGTGGCGCAAAGATGGCGACCACGGGTGTCTGACTTTGGCAAGGCACCAAGTCGTTCCCGCGGGACCAGCTAATTGGATGAGGAAGAATCCTTTGATAATTAACGCGGCACGCGTCACCCGGCCCCTGTCAGCCTTTTTCGTCGGCTACGGTGTCTCGTATTTTCGAGGAAATACGACGCGAGCAGCCACCGGAAGCTGCGCGTTCGCTGAATAGCTCGTTGATTACGTCCCGCGTTTACGCTCCCGGAGAATTTTAATTCGATGTCGCGCTAATCGAACGGCCAAGTCGAAATTGCAAGGAACGTTCATTGCTATTTTCAAGGAGTTCTTGCACGGTTGAAATCGGGACAGCTTCTGCACCGTGGTCTCTCATGAAGCGTTATTACATAATAGAATATCATATCATCAGGATTGTAACTAATGCATTCTAATACATGTGTTCCAGTAAATGTATCCTAATAACTGCATCGTAATTAATGCATTCAGATGAATGCATTGCACCGCAACGAATGCATTGCATTAAATCGCGAGCCTAATCAAAGCCAACACTGCACGTTACACTGTTTCTCTCGGAAACCAGGCTGCAGGCAGCAAGATAAAAGACACTCTATCGACCGCATAATTTGCAATTCCGTAAATAAGAGTCTCTCAGGTAATTCGCGCGGCACCGATACGGACCCCAGCTGCCCATACAATAAACACAGCGAATTTTTGGCGAGGCCGAAGCGACAAAAATCACGGAGAACTCGAAAATCTGCGTAATCTGAATGGCCAGGTCCCGGCGCACGAACGGTTATGATAAAAAGTTGCCCGCTATCTGCTCCAGTTTAGAGCAGCATCGTGATAGCTTTTTGACATGTGTATCATAATTGTCGCAAAAACAAGCCGGAAAAAATGGAAATAGACTCGGGCAGTGGTTGACGAAGGTCTGGCGAGCGTCCAAGTAAAAATGTCGAGGTGATTTGGCAAGCGTGTTTGGTCGATACCGTTGCACGATCCCGCCGCGGAATTCCACGAGGCGATCGGGCAGGTGTACTGCCCGCATAACCGGTGCCCTAAACTGGAGCGAATACGAGCCGATGATTTCTAATCAATCACTTGTACCTGGCCGTCAAAGTGGTCCCGGGTTCTCCGATTCGCCGTCTCGTCGCGTCGTCCCGAAAAGCGTCAAAGCGGTTGTTATCAGAGCCGAATTATCGGCATTACCTAACGCGCACATGAATTCGTGCGGGTTGCAACCGTGCGTACCCCCGGTTGCAACGGTGTGCATTACGGTTCTCGGTAGCTCCGCGCCGAGCAACTTTGTCGTTTTCGATTACGTTCCGGACAAGAGTGTCGACTTCGAAACTAGTCGAAGTTCCGAAACTCGTTTCGCTACAATATCAGCCGCGGCGCACTGTATCAATATAGCAAATGAAATATTTACTTCGTTACTGTGATGCAAATGCTGTCGATACTCGAATTCGCCCGGAGTTCGCCCAACTATGCGGCCGACTATGAATAATAGGAACTCCGGTTTATGGAATCATTCCTCTGGCCGTCCACTGCGAGCAACGAAATTGACTTTTTCTTTCTCCTCTTTTAACGAAGTTGCGTCTCTCGATCGGAGAAATTGGAAACGACCGAAAGAAGGCCGAAGTCGTGTTCCAATTTGTGCTATTCGGTGTTTCCTCCTGTTTTTAATTCGGCGCGATTAAATCTACACTTTGGGGGCGATTTGCTAAATAATACGATTCGAAAACACTACCAATTGATCATTTAAAAAATTCTTTTCGGGAACCAATCCACCATAGATTTGAAGAATGCAGCTTCCCCTTTACAGCAGCGTAAAGAATTTGATCTACGATTTTTTTTCAGTCGTTTCATTGAATTTTGAGTGCAAGGTATACCGCCAATATGAAGACTTCGTATGATCGAATTTGTTCCTCGTGTTCGTTGCACAGTGCAACTAAAAGAAATCATTGATTAGTTCTTAAAGTCTCGTTGTAAAGGGGAAACCTCAATCTTTACACCAATAAAAGATTCAGTCAGCACAGACATTTTTTAACGTTTCAAAAAAGTTTAATTTAATATGTATCCAAGCTTTAAAATGTACGAACAGTAAATTAGCGAAGATCATATGAGAATCGGAAGTGTAGCGTGCACTTTTTTGAACGACCGCAGAATTTCACCAGTTTGAACTACTTGACAACGATGTTAATTCGTCAGCGACGGGTTTCAAAACGCTAAGAGTGCGCGTAAGATGTGCGATAATTAAGTTAGCAGAGGCTGTCGCAAAATAGAGAGACGCTGTTCCGGTTTAAACTAACTTCGAACAGACGGCGAGGGTGGGGGCGGGGCTGGGGGGTGTGCAGGCTACGGGTTATAGCCGGAAGTCACGTTCCCGTCGTTAAGGTCGGTATTAACATATAGATAAATTCACTCGGCGGATTCTAGTACACCTTAGAAGAGTCGGCAACTTTTTTAATAAAAGACAGAAAGTTTCGGAACATCCGCTGTTCTCAGCTCGGTTGGGAAGTGCCTCCAGTATAATTAATTATGGAGCTGGGGAAGTACTCTTAATCGTTTGGATACGATCGACCATTCTCCCTGCATAATAGTTTATAAGCTTTGCATTTATAAGTGATAAGGTCTCGGAACTTCGGCGAGACTGTTCGGGAGATAGACACTTGCGAATAGACCCCTCATTTTTTTGTTTTTTACACGAACGAGTCGGGGGCGCCTGAGAGAAGTTCGTTCGCGAGACTGTTCCTTCCGAGATTAACACCTTCGCTGTTTCACGGCGGAACGTTGCCGAGGAAGTTTTAAACCTTCTCCTTAACCGCGGAAATTTTACAACGGTGAAGCTATGACGTTGGTCACAAGATGGTGGAAAAATGCTGGAAAGCTCCGAGGAGATTCGAGGACGAAGATTTTTTAAAGTGTCAGGAATATTTTCGTCAGAGAACTGGGCAACACATCAGGGTCTAAACTAGTGGGAACAAATGCACTGATCTTTTGATGTAGGACATTCGTCCTCAAAGGGTTAAAATGTCTACGATAATTTGGTAGTCTTTACAGTTACTGTGAGTGATGAAATTATTAGAGTCACTGCCGTGTTGCTAAATCTTTGTGCATTCATAATTTCCAATCGTTAGTAAGTACTTCATAGAAGAACAATAAGAATTCAATATAGTAATGTTTTCATTTAACAATTGACTGCTTCTTGCAAGTGGTTCTAACGATTCGACCACCCAGTGTATATACACTGATCGAACACACTGTCTCCACAACTTAAACAACATTAGCAACCCCTAGCAATGAAATGAATACTAAAACTATATAGAATATTACGTGAAGCATGAGAATGACTGTTTGTACCACCCCTTAACATGTTACGTGTGGAATATCAACCCCAAAAGTTCCCACAGAATCAAAACACTAATTGAATTAATAAATCCAAGACTAGAGAGCTCAAAATTATCAGAGTGGATACAACATTAATTTGCAGCACAACTGTCACATTCTATTAAAGAGCGGAATTTTCAAAATGAATTTCAAAAGGAAGGAATTTTCAAAATGAATTTCCTGGTCGAAGATCAGCGTCGCTCACTCTGAATTTAATGAAATCAATGTTAAAATTGTGGGATAATATCGAGTGAGCATACGAATGGCAGTTGCCCGACCATGTTCTGGTGGTTATGGCTGCCCCACAACCAGCAAGAGCGTTCGATCGCAGTCAGAATGGCCGTACGTGCAATTCTTGTTCCACCCTGCGTCACGAGCGTCGATGAAACGTCTGTTATCAAGGTAGGGGCGCGTGAACACGCACATTACGCTCGCCGTTCCTCAGGAACGTGCGTACGATAAGGGTGCTCACGATCTCGAGGCCTGTTTCACGAGCAACACGTTGCAAGCCTAATACGTACATCGAGCCATAATTGGCCAGATGCATATAGCCTGAAGCGCACGTGCAACGCACGATCGCGTGTTATTTATTAACGTCCGCCGGCCCACGATTCAGATGTCAACGATAACGACAATTCAATCGTTGTGCGTGCGCAGTCGAACGCGTTTAGCTCCTTAACCTCGCGAAACCTAACCGCACCACAGTTTGTTTCAACAGCCATTGCTGGTTATATTTCTTTCAAATATACATTTTCATTTTTTCATAAATCATACAATGCGCTCGCCAGCAGCATTTCCTTCTCTGCTTAGCTTCCTTGTTAAAGTGCAATGTATTAAGCCTTCCTGAAGTAGTAAAATAATTTAGCATACGAAAGTCATGGATAACGTGTTGTGTAGTCTAAATTTCAACAACACGGTGTGCAAACTCGATTTCTAGAGTTTAATCTGCCGCGGTTCTTGGTTGAATTATACAATGAAAGTAATACAGGACAGAGTACAGTAAATCGAAGCCTAATCGTCGGGTCTGTGCTGTGACGTAGATCGTGTAGGGATACTTTTGTCTTGTGACCGCGTCGACCGCGCCGAACGTAGAAAAAAGCAGCGCGGCCGAAGGCGCATTACGTATCGTCAATTAAACCACAAAATAAAGAAATTTTGTAATTGTATTAGTAGTGGTTCACACCGATATACCCGACCCGGTATCGGATTACGTGGATTGAGCTTCTCCGTGGAGGGGATAGGCGAACTGACTAAGATCGTGTAGTTCCGTCCGGCTTAGATCAAGACTTTACTGTAGCTACAATTTTCATAGAATTTTCTGGAATATAAAATTGTCTTCAATAAAATATGGACTTGACTAGGTCCGAAAATATTTCAGAATCATGACTACAAATGATATGTTTCTGATAATATATATTGAATTCATACTTTCGTGTGATTTCTAGAAATTGAAGACACTTCTTTCCTAGCTTGAAAAATGATTACCAATTGACTGTTACGATACGTTGGGAAAAGACGGTGTCCTTAACATTATAGGTAGAAGAGGAGAACGAAAGCCGACGAAGACAAAGCGAAGGCATTCCGCGATACATGAACGCGAAATAAATTCGTGCCTAACATTTTCCGACTTTGATTAAAACGACTTCTAGCGACGCCGTTCCGCAAAGTTCTGCTCGCCACGCAATTTTTAAACACCCTTATCGTTCCGCGTAGGGGGAAAAGGGACCTACGGGTAGGGAAACGTCGAGGACAATTTGTGTTACAAATAGCCGTGGAATGGTGTAATAGGTAACAAGAAGAAAACTAAGCGATCGCATTAATTGCGTCCAAGGGAACCGAGCTTTTTCTTGCCGCCTTCCCCCGATGAAACGTCGAGAAACTCCTGGGAGAGGAATTGCCTCGATTTGTTACTAATTTGGCCAGTTTATACTTTAATACACTCCGCGCCATCAATACTACTCGTCGAACAGGTTTCATCTGTTCCTGATCGAAGTGAAATTATCCCCGACTATCAACGGAGGATTAATATCTTTCGGCTTAAGGTCTGTTCATCCCGAAATGGACTTCACGTTTGCATCGATTCGATCGCGGTAGAACCTCCATTACGCCATTGGCGCATCGATACACGCCCCGCTCTCGTTCTACGACATTCAGGATTGTATCTGTACCACATAAATCTTTGCAAACATTTTTTACCACTGGAATTCCTGGAGAAACTGCTAGAGCGTTATTCTGGAAAATGTTCATCTGCGATGTTCAAGTTGCCATAACTTCGTGAGAAACAATCATAGGACGATCATTCTGGGTTTATTTTAAAGCACAAACCCCCTCTACTTTTTAAACCAGTAATTCACTTTTCTAAAGACGTAGCAGTGTCGACTGTAAAAATAGAAAAGCAAAGATACATCCTCCTTTCGAATATTTTTGGACGGCGGTAGATCTTCCACTGAAAGTCGAATAAAACGGCGACAAAAAATCGTTCATAAAATTTTCAAACGTCGTTGTAAAGGGCATATTGTAGTCTTCAGATTAGGCTTAATTTTGTTTCTCGAAAAAATTTTTTAAAATTGCTGCACTCGTTTGAATTCGAAAGATCTGCCGAGATGCTTCAGATGTTCTTTTCGGTACAGAAAATGTATAGCTGTGTGATTAAATTCGACAGTAAATGCAGAAATTGACAGCGCTGCTTGTCGAATTTGACGCGGACCATTTCTCCAAGTCGTTTTCCTGTTCGATCGTGTTCTTTATCGTGTATAAATCGTGACCGATTCCCCGGTTCGGGCCAGCCCGATCCTCCGTTTACCGTACCGCCCGTCACGTTCTGAGGACCGGGCGATAATATTGAATTTCAATCGGCATCATGCAAATCGATGCGCGCGTTTCATATTCAATGAGGCAATTAACGTATACGCGGTTTCACGTTGGTGGGCCCGCGAAAGGGCAGCGGGGTGGAAGGATGGACCGTCTCCGCCTAGATTCAGGTATAGCCGGGCTATTTCCTATTGAAATATTAATCGTAATGCGATAGGATAGCCAACAACCACCGTGAAATCCATCGCGTGATTCCTCGGTCGGGTTTCAATCGGGTTCCCCCGGCTGATCGATTCCCATTAAAGCGCAAATCGCGGCGGACTTCGTTCAGCCGGTACATCCACGCGACAGACGAAAAAAACGATCAAAAAGAAGAGAGAGAGAGAGAAAAAAAAAGAATCGATCCACCCCCGTTGTCCGACGTATTAGAAACGTACCCCAACGTCGGTTGAACGGAGACAAAATACAAAACAAAAATCGCGATCGTTGCCCGGGGAAACCGTGACGAAAGGAATTCGTGGCGATTCAGTTTTAAACGCGGAATTGTTATTGATAACGGCGGACCGATTGAAATTGATACCGGAATCGATTCCCGTGACAATCAATGGCACAATTTTTCTCGTTTTGATGTTCCTTTTTTTTTGGAACCCGTGTTTTGCCTGGCACGGATAAATGTAAAAATTGATAAGGCGTTAAAGATGAACGACGATAACGATGAATTATTCGAATGTACATCCAGTGCGCAGCTTACTGCGTTATTTTTACCGCTCTGCGACTTTGAACCTGTGATAAAATGCTTCTTTGTAATCGCTTTTTAAACATGCTTCGTGTAAAAATCATTGTAACGCATTGTGGAAGTCCATTCAATTGAATTCGAAACACGGATAAGTCTGCAATTAACATAGCTGTACATTCGTACGTCGTTTAATATTTCGTTCATGTCATTTCTCGTTTCCATGAAATACTCTATTGTATCACCTTACTAAAATTTCATTCGTCCTTTAATGACTTCAGTGAATTGAACATAGTACACGTCCCCGAATTCTTTTAATCTTTTCACAAATAGTTTTCGGCACAAATGCATAAAATCCGTTACGATACACAGACTGTAATGCATGACGTTTAATGGATACCTATAATTCTGAAGGCTATTGTTGAAACAAACCCTGGTAACAAACGTATTAAATCAAAAACCGACATCAAAAGAGTTCTGCGCGAGAGTTGCTAAGCCTAGAGGTACCTAATAATCAAAGAGACCAACCAACATTTTCTTCCAAAGAATCGGACACTGTATATCTTCAGACACCGACCAATTAAATCGCAACACGGGCGCGAACAAATTTATTCCATAATCCGGCCCCGAAAGCGCCGCAACGTTCCCAATAATCGCGTAACAATAAATTCGAAGTGGGTTATTGCGACCCATCTGGTAGCTCCAGTGTTAAATCCTTGATTTACCGAGAAGGATAATAAAAATGATTACTGCACGTTAGACTACAGTATCGGTTTCCACTGTCAGCCGGCTTATCAGCAAAAACTTGAAATCCGTCGTTCCGCGGACGCTTGTCCGAACGAACGGGGTTCGATGGGCGTTAACTATTTTTGCGTTTCGCGTCAGGCCGGGGTTTCGCTTTAACTTCGTCCACGTGGCGGCTTGTGTGTCAGGTGAAATTACTCCGGTCGCATGATTTTAATCCGGCAGCGTCGTGTGTGCCAGGTTTCGCTGTCACGTTACCATTACGACTGACGTGGCCGTCGCCTCCGTTGCGTTCACTGCAAATTACATTCTTGCCTTTTTTAGGTTCATAGGAAATTTCGCCTAGGTGGAAAATATCTTAGCTTATTTTAGATTTGAAATCGGCAAGCCCTACTGTCCGAAGCAAGTACAACTATAGAATGATCGAAGCCATATTGTTCGGACAGAACCTCTATTATACGGACTAAACAGGGAAACATGCGAGTAATGGAACAGTTATTCGGTTATAATTAGACTGCGGATCTTTGTGTAAAATAAAAAATATTTGCATTGATTGCAAGACACAGAAGCGAAAAAGGTTTCTTTCTTCCTTTAATTATGTTATTAAGCTAAAACCAATACGGTGGTGTCCTTAAATCTTTTTAATATGCTCACTGCTTTAAATTGTGCTTGCCCACTTTTGTCACAAATGCATAAAATCCGCAGTCTAGTATAATGCTAGATCCAATTTTTATTTTAGGTTGTCCCGAAAGTTTGTTTCGTTTTCGATTAATGTATTCAAATTCGAACTAGTTTTTTAAAAAGGCAAATTGAATACGTAAATAAACGGAAGCTTGGGGAAAATGTAAGACAATAATGAATAAATGATCAGGATTTTTGAATATGCTCGTGTTACCTAACAATGTTAAACGTGCACATTGCAAAAGAATATTTGCGACAACCTAATACAATGAACAATGTTGCATCTCCGTAGATTGCGCTACTTATGTCTGAAATAATACTGTAATTAGAAATTATACGAAAAGCGAAACTGACATAGCTCAAGACTGACATGGCTGTCCATTGCGTTTGCATTGTTACAGCTCGAATTCCGCGCTACCGGGAATTCCGTTCGGAAATTACACGCTTTTGCGCACTCTGCCTTATAATAATCGTAACGCGTGTGCAACCCGCCAATTCGCAATCTGCCGGTTCTCGGAAACCACGTGGTTTATGCTCCGCGCCGGCGTTTGACCGTTTCGCGAGTCCTTTTGCGTGCCCCGTCGTGATACTACGCTCGTTCCGGAAGCGCGCAACCATAATAGAGGTGCTGGTAATCTCGCCGTATCGCGGAATATATCGATTGTTCGTTTCCACAGCTTTTTACCTACCCGCGGCCTCAATCTAGCATTTGCAAGATTACTTTCGCCGTTTCGCTTTGGAACGCTCAAGTCGTTGATAAATAATCAGCATTACGGTATTGTCGCGATATATGTAAAAATTGTGGGACCAAAATGTCACTTGTATCACGTACTAGCACTACTCCCGGATCTCTTACCGTTTTAACATCGGGAAATCTTATTCGCGACATATTCGCGACATTTTCCTGATTAAAACGAGACCAAACACGATACACCTGGTATCGCATTTACTCGTTTGATTCACGATATAGTAGAACCTCGATTATCCGAACCGTCGATATAACTGATATCGGAATTAATATCTACCGGAAAATAAAAAGAAACATAATAAAATGAATGTAATGTTTAAATTGATTTACAAGGACAGTATTTCCACGATTGAAAATATCGATCCTTTCAACATTTCTAAAAAAAAGTTGAAGCGATCCGGAAACCGGTTCGCGTTACGGAGTAATATATGTAATGTTATAGGGAAGTTTCTAGGAGGACAACTTTATTCTTCAGCGTCGACGGGAGAAAGATATGAAATATTCCGAGCCGGAGCGTCGCGTCGACCCTTCTCGTTTCTACAGAAATTGAACGACTATCGGAATAAGTTTCCACTTCCCGGTGCGTCGATAACTAATATAGATTATTATTGGAATAAATTACACCGAGGAGCCGAGCATGCGACGACGACTGGAAGCTAACTTTCGGAAATTAAAAGTGGCTCGAGCCACTTTCTGGCGAATTGACTAATAGCTAGCGATATTCGCTTGTAAGCAATGTCTGATTTCGCTGCGTGCACATTCCATACCAATAGAACGCATTCCTATTATTTTTCGAGTATTTCTAATTTTGAACGTACGTTCAATCATTTTATTGCGAAGAAATTTACGAATCCGAGCACTGAAACTTTAAAACATTACTTGGTTCTAAAACAATTTAAGATGCATATTAATTAATTATTTTTTGAGAAATTTACTTGACACTAAGTTTACGAGACCAGTCAAAATGACGGCTTCTAATATTTTTAATTTCCGAGTATTAAGATTGTAAAGATACATCCACGTGAAATGATTCAACAAATTTATTCGTTCGACACAATTCTGATTTTCCTCCGTCGATAAGTTCCTCTTAAGTTTCGTACGAGCATGATCTCGACTCGCTAATTTACATGAAATTCCTAGCAGAGTTGCAATTTAATTTCGAATGTATTCCAGCGTGAATCTATAGTACTCCAAGAAAGTCTTTCTGGAGAGATCCGCGCGGATCGGTCAAGTATCTTTTTTCGCGGATCCAGTGCGGCGCGTTAAATACGCGACTTCAATTTCCCGGCGCAATTATTCTCGCGCGCAAAAACTCGCGGTCCCGGGTGAAATTACGCTGTAATATCAATTCGTGCGGCGGCGAGGAAATCAGTGTTCGGAGACAAAGGAGCAGAAAGGTTGGGAGTGAGAGAGAGAGAGAGAGAGAGAGAGAGAGAGAGAGAAGAGTCGGGGGAAGAAACGGAGCCACGAGGATTTCGCGTTTCCGTGAGACCGCGGTTACGAATCCGAGAAGCAAGCGAGGAGAGTCAGCGAAGAAAGGAGAAAGAGAACGAAATAGAGTAAAAGAGGAATAGAGAGGAAGAGAGAGAAAGAGAGAGAGAGAGAGCAAGAGACGGGGCAGAATCGGCGAATTGTTTTAATAAAGCGGCCGCGGAGCGTAGGACGGTGGTTGGATCCGGTAATTGACTTGGAAACTCACGCCCGGCCGTTCAACGTGGGCCGTGGATGGGGTTGAAGTGGCGGGAAAGGGGACCGCCACGAGAGAAATATTTAAATTCCTTCATTACTCGCTCAAAGAATCGCTAATGCTAGATGGAATCGCGTGGAATATGATTATTCTACTATTTTAACAGCCCGTTCTACCCCCCGTCCTCTGGCGGCCCCCGTAGTCCTCGAATCAAATTATTTTTCCGTCCTTCAGGCTCGTATCTCTGCCGTCGAAGTAATTACCGTGTCCTCGAAGCGAATCTCAAATTGATGACACCGTGGCAGCCCGGCTACACCGTCGGGGACGTCGGGGACGGATTAGAGACGTCGCGACGCCGGGTATTCATCTGAATTATAGCGTGACTTCAGCCCAACTCGACGAACGCCGACGAGGACGCTCGAAATTAACTGCTACGATATGTCCCGTCAAAATATCGCTACGCTTGTTTTATTTTATTACATGCTAATCGGTTTACACCTGGCAAGGACTGGTAGTTAACGTTGTTAGCGTCTTTTGCTTAGGCTTCCACCGACCCGCCATTTGTTGCGCAATTGGCACTTCACGTTTGAACATTAATATTGTTATTACCTTGCGAATGGACCGTCAGGTCGGTCTGGTTCGATTATTTATAGACATGTGCAAAACAGTCGAGAAAGAACAATTTGTAAAATGGTGCAGGAAGTATCCTACGAAGGTTGCTATTTTGCTCGATGTGGTACGATGTGGTAGTCAATTTTTGATCTCTAACTGGTAGGTCGAATATAAATAAAATACTAGAAAGTATCTGTGCGTGCTTCGGGTCATGTTCCTTGTGGTTTATTGCACGCCACACAGAACTCGAATGATTCTAATCCTAATTCAAACTGCCTCAAAATGTATTAAGCATGCCGTGCATTAAAATCCACGATTTTATTAAAATCCTGTCCATAAGACAATAGAATTCATGGCAGAAAAATTTAGCAGGAGGCTCAGAAGGTTTCGCAAATATTGCTGTAATGTTTAGCCGACCTGATCCTTACAATTCGATGTATTCCAACCCTCCGAACCGATCGATGAAGCAACAGAAAGTGTTCCCGAAGAATTTGCCAAGAAACGTAGACTGTTTCACGAATTTTGCAACAGACCTAATTCGAACCGCCGCGCCGTAGCTGCATGTGCCCGACCTTTCTGAATCGATCGACGAAGCAACGGGAGCTCGTGCCCGAAGAATTTGCCAAGAAACGTAGATTGTTTAATGAATTTTGCATTGATTAACAGCCCTAATACAGACCAAACGAGCCGGCTCGAAGTGTCCGACCTTTCTGAATCGATCGATGAAGCAACGGGCCTCGTGCCTGAAAATTTTGCCAAGAAGTGGACGATGTCACAAGGAGTCGCAATTAAGTGTAGCAGGGTCGCGAAATGTTCGGCATAGAATCACGTTGGCCGGAAACCGTGTTCCCGCGGCGAGTCAGAAGAAAGGTGTAGCTGCTCGACGCACAGCGCGAATTAGCCACAAATCTGCGCACTCGAAAAGACGAGGCCTGAAGAAGCAAGTCGTCGAGTGCCGCTCAAGGAAACCGGGTTACAGTGAGTACCTTTGTTTCGCTGTTTTGCACTCGCCGGCCGAGCAAATATCAAACGATTAACGTTAATTGAACTCGCAGCCGCCGTCGCCGCCGCCGAGTCCGAGGCGAGGGTCGCGTTTTCTACCCTCCTTAATCGTCGTCCTTATCATCCGTTAGGCTCTCTCTCTCTCTCTTTGCTCTCTCGCGCTACAAAAGGAGCACTCGAGAGAAGGAGCGCGCGACAGCGGGACGAACGCAGAGAGAGAGAGAGAGTGAGAGAGAAAGCTGAAGATTGATCGTCTCAAATAGAAATTCGTTGCCGGCAACTGTTGGCCGACGATCGATGGCCCCGCTCATTTTCCTGATATCCTTACTGTCGCTCGTGTTATTATCATTGTTATCGTTATTCCCATTCTTACCGGGCCGGAGATGAATGGCACTCGTGCATCATCCCGGAAGGAACCATCGAGCGCCGATCTCGTTTTAATCGGGTCAACTGTTTTTCATGTCGTCCAATTGTTTCTGCCCGTTCTACCGTTACATACAGGCTATCGCTAACTTGAACACGTGCTTCAGATAGCAACGACAGTGCGAACCGAATCAATGGCCGACTCGTCGTAGTCGATCACCCACCGTTCTATTAGATTGAATTTTTGGATATCTGGTGTTTACTTCGATCGACCAATTTGTACCGCGTTTTCGATGAATGTACTCTACCGTGTTCTATCGTCGAATTCTTCTGCTTGTTGCCCTTTTTTGTGAATATTCTTTCTATTTTTAGGTACGTTGGAAGTTTTGTATTCGCTATTTTAGATTTAACATCGAAAAGTCTGGAATTCGCACTGTTCAAGGAGAGGTCCATTCTAGAACGTGACGCTGGAACTCATATTGTTTGAGTATAATTAAAAATTATACGACATTTTTAGACTTGAAAGAGTGCTGTCGTATATATCGTTCAAATGTGGCGGGCGCCGCGAACGCAGCGCCACCACGCGGAGAACCCAGGTATAAGAGAGTAGTAGTTTGTAGACTATGTTATTAGTTAGTATAGCGATAGTCGCCACATCAAGACTTGCTCTCCCACTCTAATTTCCCCTTCTACCCCGCTATTTCCCACGCTTCCGCCGCGGTCCGGTCACGTGACACGTTTCGTCTCTGTTGTGCATACTCCAGTATTGGCAGAGAGTGAGAGAGAGAGAGAGTGAGTAACTTTTTCCCCTCAATTCATGCTCCCTCCCCTCATCTGGCGACACTGAGTATAGCTCGTGACGCTGTATCAAATGTGGTCAGTTCATTACGTCTCCCGTAAGAACACAAAAAGTGTATTAACATATGTCAAATAGTAGTCAAATTGTAGGTTTTTATGTTGGATCTTTTGTTATAGAGAAAGCATAAGAGGGTCGGTCGTAGTGCAAATATCAGGGTGTAAACACATCGTTTAAAAATAGACAATGATGCGAGTCCTTCTAACACTAGATCATTATGTTGCAACAAGGAGCAATGATATATTATCACAGTATATTGTCCTGCGATTAACATGTGACTTTTTATTTATATATTATAGCTTCATATTTATTAGGTACTAAATTTTCACATGGATATTTCGCAACCGTACGAAATCGTTACCATTCGCTGAAAATTATTCAATGAACCGTTCACGATGACTCTATATTAATATAGTTCCAATAAATATTCTTTATAATTTATCCACAACCACGCTAACTTCTCCTTGCATTTTTCTCTCCTTTTAATACCAACGCATTATCCGAAGTGGCACGAACAAGCTCGGATGTTAAGATATTAAAACAACGTCGTCTGCAAAAATACCCAGAAGCCAGTTCGCGGTTCACCGAGGCGGAAGGAGCTGGAAAACGCCGCGACCCCCGGCGGTGGATATTAATCAACGCGATTTATTAATTAAAATCGTATCGGGAATATTAACGGCGGTTAACCAGGGCGAAAATAATGATGAGATATGAACATTGAGTAAAACGTGCGGTAGGCGGGTACACAGAGCGTCGAAAAGAGGCGTGCAGGAAGGAGGAGGAGGAGGAGGAGGAGGAGGAGGAACACCGGGTTGACGATCGATGAGAATCTATTGCCGACGAAATCCGACGTGAACGCGACAAATTAGAGAATTAATTGTATAAATCCTTTGGCCCGCGAAGGGAGAGGGTGGCTCGGGGCTTGCCGCGCCGCGGCAGAGAGTAGTAATCCCTTTTCGAATTTCCACGGACGCTCTCGCCCGCAAATTGCCGTACAAACCGTCGGAAATCGTTCGCGAAGCGTTAATAATGCAATTTAATTTTAATAACGAGCGGCATCGGAGCGTTGCCTCGCGAAAGACGAGCCACAATCTGCCCCCGATTTATCGGCCGCCGCGAAAGGGAAACGTTCGAGGAACCTTTTGTTTAATATCTTTCGCCGGTTCTATCGGCCACGATATCTCGACCGATTTCTGTAATTAAGAGCGGCCCGGAAGATGCAACAAAAAGATTCGTGACCTCTCGTCTACCCACGAGATCGCAAATTCGACGAAGTTTTCCAGCAGACTCCGTTTGGAGACCGAGCAACTTCGTAACTGTGAAAATGGAGTGCAAACGTTAAAATGTATGAAAGTGTGAAAGACGTCTATCAATTCAATACAAATTGAGACATGAATGGGATAGAACAGTGAGGAATAAAACAGAGCTATTTTGTTTTTATATTTACAGTAGCTATTTAACTATTAATTTAAACTACTTGGGAGAAAATCAAAATTTCGATAGAATGTTTGTTAGAACCTTAGGCGCAACCTTGTAACTCGAACTTTATCCCAAAGGACCAAGTACTATGAGTAGACTGTGTATTTCTATGCAACGTAAAAATTATTTGCATTCATTACAACGAACAGGAGCCAAGTAGAACTTTCGTTGCTTCTTTGATTATTTTTATACGCTGGGACTACAAGCTGAACCTTGATACAGTTAAACATTTGAAGAACATGCGAAAGATGTTTTGCCATACTTAAATGATACCAATCTGTACTGTAAGGTATGTATATGGTTCGAGAACTCGATAGTTCTAGAATACAGCATCGCAAATTGAATTTGATAAGTTTCATGAAAATCGATATTCCAATTCTAACAATAACATCGAACTAGACCTAAGACAAAGGTAGATTTTCAAGCTAAAACAGTTTAGGAAAATCTATGTTTCTATGAGAAGTATAGTGAAGTGGGCTCTGTGTTTCTCAGTGAATACATGGAGCAGATGTGCTTAGAGGCGAATGCACCCCTAAACAAGAATGCGTCTATTAGAATCTGTAAGATTCGAGTCACGAATGCGGTTCACCGAAACCACGTTACCAAACGTTTCAATATTCTTTAAACCTAATAGCTACCTCTTCCACGTTTCGTTCTAAAAGCGAACACTTCCGGCTTCGCTAG